>NC_135502.1:86907970-87507970 GCF_052857255.1 Amblyomma americanum | reverse complement strand
AGTTACGTTACTTATTTTTTCAAGGTCTTCTTTAAAGTACTCGCTAGCGGTTAACGAAAGGGCACCTTCATAGGGATGCTGCAAAGTAAGAACATAATTTTGAAAATTTTGTTTAGAGCTGTTTCTATGCGCCGCGCTCCTGCCGGCACCTGCACCCGAGGTAGCTCCGGCGCTCACATATTGAGGTGCTTTAAAAATACGTCGACTTTGAAATGACGTTGCATACTTGCAGTATCTGTTTCTGGATGCACAAAGTTTTCCAAAAAAACATTCTGCATGCGCCGCTGCAAACTTAACGTGAGAACTTCGCGCAGTGACAGAGAAGACCAGGAATTGAAATAACCTTGAATCACATGAGCACAGCGGAAGTGGATTGCGCGGAGCACGAGACGAAGTATTTCAGTGTCGTATGCCTTTTGTTCTCGAAAGTTTCAAAATGTGTTCAAGATCTGAAGGAAATTTTATCAGGCTTTGGACGTACAAAAGTAGAAAGCAAAATATTCATTGCATATGGAAGGCACCTGCCAACTTTCATGCATTAGCACAAGTGCACACGCGTCTGAATCCTTAATGCAAGTACCAAGTTAAGTTGCACGCCATGTATTACGGTCCTCGAGTGTCTGTCATCCTAATAGAATTGCTAGAGTAGTGGTTTGGGCTCGTTGGTCTGGATGCACGACTAGAGGAAGCAGCGTGGGTCCTGGCCGGTGTTTAAAAAGCTGCTCATTGCTCTCAATAAATTGTTGGTAGGTGGGCGCCTGTCCTCTCAGCTTCTGTATTCGTCCTCGGTTTTGCGCGCCGCTTGCTCTAGTTATTCCAATAAAATTACTTGTCGCGTTTTTTTCTAAGTTTCTGGTCAGCCCCATGCCACATGTTTTGCCCACTGGTCAAATCTCTTTTAAAGTAATTGGAATAATTTTATTTCTCCTGCGAAGCAATTTACGCGAAAGCGAGTGGCCCCTTGTTGTCTTCCAAAACAAATATACAGTACGATGTTTCAGATGTAGTTTTTTCTTTCTCCATTGCTTTGAACGTGTTTTCTTTAGAAATAAGAAGACAGAATTGTCCACTCACTCTTAAATACAGCTTTTCTTACATGGGTCCAAAGCCGTCAAAATCTCATAACATAGACATCTGAAAATCTTGTCGATAAAATGGTTTTCGGTATTCTTCCGATTGTTTGCTGTTACTTTTTGTTAATCACTACGGTAAGGTATTCTTTTTTGAGCAGAACTAAAATTCAGAAATAAAAATCAGGCGCGCCGAGAAGTAAGCCAAGCCAGAGCGGGCTTTCACTAAGGTGACGCTTGTTCGTGAACGCAAAGAGAAATTTCTGCTGAAGTTGTCGCCTCTCAATAAAAATATAAATATATAGAGGTAATAGCATAAAAGAAAAAAAAATGAGAAATGGTTATCAGAAGAAGCGTAATGAAAGGAACAAGCTACTCAAAACGAACAAATTCCCAACAAAACAACTTAACCCGGATTACTTCCTAAAAATAAACATGAGACTAAAGCGCCAGCTTCCCAGAGAAAGGGCTCTTTTGAATCTTACGCGATTCAAGCGGCGTAGAAAGGCCTGCTGGGAATAAAATTTCACATTCGGTAAATCTTGAATAGGCCGCATTGTCAGGTACAGTAAAGTGGTTTCGAGTGCTGTGCCAGAAAGATACGTGACGGGCTTTCTCTGAGGCTTTGTACCAGCAGAGTTTTCGACGTGTGAAATTGGAGCAAAATGCACCGCGCAATGCAGAGTTTGCCGAAATTCTGTTGTCCTGTACAAGGCCCTTTGTTGGCGGCAATCCTCTAAGCATCCTTTTTCCAGAATGAGCCGTGAACACTAAGCAGCCTACAGGAGCTGCCGCGGCAAAATAGACTTGAACGCATCGCAGGACTTTGGAGTATTTTCCGCCAAATGCGCTCTCGAAAAACAAACAGCAAAAAGAAGCTGCGCGTATAGCTGCAGTGGTATAGACCCGATAAGTCCTACTCGGTGGCTGTACTTAAGGAAAAGCGACCGCTCTAGCCAGCGCACCGAGCGAATTGCTCCCGAAAAGCAGGTGTCTCATTCTGTCTCCTTTCAGTGAGCTTGCACAAGATGGGTCATAGCGGAAAACCCGTCACTCATCACGTTGAAGCCTGGGAGTGCATCTGGTAAGCTTGGAGGAGCGTCGCGCCAGCTGTATTCATTGGGAGAAAGCTAAGGTAAGCTCGGAGGATCACGCCAACTGCAGCCAATGAAAGGCAGCTCGGGCCAGCCCGGAAAAGCTGCGCTCCAGCTGCAGCCAATGGGAGGAGGGGGTCGTGCCAATTGAAGCCGAATATAGATGAAGAGCGAGATTCGCTTTTGCGTGGACACGAAGATGCAAGAAGAGGTGAAGGATGAAGTCGCCAGAGGAATGTGCTGTGCAGCAAACCGAACATCATGAAAAAAGCAAGGCCTCCGACAGATTCCAAAGCCACACCGTGTACTCGGTGAGACGAACAGCAATGCAAAAGAAGAGAGCGCCTATGTGAGTCAACAGATCCAGTGGCAATAGCGAGGCGGCAAGCTGAAGCACAGTGGTGAAGACGGTATAGGTATAACCTTGCTAAACGTGTTGATGAAACGGATGAAGAGCGAGAAAGAAGAGGCGAATGATGAAGCTGGTGGAGGAGAGCGCAGTCGCGAGACTGCCGGACAGAGGGAGCGGCGACTCGAATCGCAACGAGAAGCTCAGGCAGCTCATCGCAAGTGGAAAGCCGTGGAACGACTGCGAATGTGTTTGGATGCAAAAATCTAAACACCTAAAATCTAATAATAATAATAATTATTGGTTTTTGGGGAAAGGAAATGGCGCAGTATCTGTCTCCTATATCGGCGGATACCTGAACCGCGCCGTAAGGAAAAGGATAAAAGAGGAAGTGAAAGAAGAAAGTGGGAAAGAGGTGCTGTAGTGGAGGGCTCCGGAATAGTTTCGATCACCTGGGGATCTTTAACATGCACTGACATCGCACAGCACACGGGCGCCTTAGCGTTTTGCATCCATAAAAACGCATCCGTCGCGGTCGGGTTCGAACCCGGAAACTACTCCGGATCAGTAGCCGAAGTTCCCGTGTTCAAACCAACATGCGCACAGTGTGCAAGATATACCTAAAACCTGAAATCTCAAAATCGCACTACCGAGAAGCGTAACTGTCGGCCAGTTTTTTCTTTTTCTCACGCACAGAAACGCACGTGCGGAGGTTCAGTGGGCGCTAAAGTGTTGACACACACGTAGAAAAAGTAAACAAAAAACTCAATGGCGCTGGCATGGGCGACACGACGGTAATGTCTGAGCAGTCGGCATTACGAACTGCGCTCACTGGCCACGCACCAAGTTGTTTTTAGTTTCTTTTATTTTTCGTTCTTCGCGTCTTCATTCTCATTATCTACATTTAACGCCGCAACATCAGCCAATTCTGTGGACACGGCTTCATGTAGGGCTTCACTTTGTTCACTCATCCGCCACTTTCTTCACATCACCCATCTAATGCTCACGCATTATAAATGTAGTCGCTAAGCATAAGAGGACTGCAGAACCTTGTGTACATCTGATTTCTTGTGCTCAGATAAAATGAAAGTGCGAAGTAACGCACAGCATAGAGCGAGCCATAGAAACTCAAGCGGAACACGCTGCCAGCCACTTCGCTATTGAACTCTTGGCACAATGAGAGACGTATCGTAAGAACTGCAGAATAGGTGCCAGCCTTATCCACTAAGCATAATTTACAGGTGGTGCTGATGTTGTTGTTGCCTTCGTGACATGGCACATACCCACGACGGGGGATTGGCAAGGGTTCAGTGAGGAGAGCCCAAAGAAGAGGGTAAAATGGTGCCAAGCTAATGATTGTGCCTTGGGTGAAATTTCAGATCAATTAAAAAGGAAAAAAATATCTGGAGAGAATATCTGAGAATTTAATATATGAAAATACCCAAACGCTATTTTAAATGCCTAAATTTTGGAAACAATCGGCAAGAGAATCTGCCGGTAGCTGGCATGTAATTGTGGAGGTATTCGCAGACTTGATGCAATGCAAAACCACTAGCGCTCGCGCCGAAAGAGAGGAGGAGGGGAACCGACAAAGTGAGTCCCAACTTTATATCTGCTCTCATGTGCAAACCGCCGGCAAGAGAGTAGGAAATCCTCCAATGTTTCGACTTCGCCACAAGCCGCAAGAAGGTTTGTGTGACTGAACCCGCATTTACATAAGTAAAGATTTAAGCGGGGAATCCTGGACCGCATGAGTGCCATCGCTACCTCACACTGCCGAGTTTTGCACGCACGAGCCTTCCATGGGTACATGAGATGTTGGTAGTCAACAGTAGAGAGTAAGGAATCGTTGCACATGGCGGTTATAAACTGGAAACGCTGAAATCGACTCATTCCGAAAAGAACAAGATTAGGGACGCTACAGGCAACAGGTGCGTTTAGAGCCGATGTTGCCAAAAAATATACTGCTTCATTTTGCTAAATACCGCAACGACCTTATATCCATACAGAGCGCACCTCTTTCACCCATCCAGGAACACTTTTAGTTAGCATCTCAAAAAAACGTTTCGTGTGGACTCCAGCGCCAACAATACAGGGAGACAATCTGAGAGGAATATCACCTGAGAAACAGTTGTGGGAATGTTCAAAGCAGGCAGCCCAAAAGCCATACAATCTGCTAGAAATATAGTTGTGTCATCCGGGATTCTAACCGAAAAGCTCCATGAGAGAGACTCTGAAAAAATACCAACCGCTGCCTTCTGACCGGCCCTAGACGCGTCTGTAGCAAACACAGTATGGTGCGGGAAATGGGCAAGGTGATCAAAGAGAAGTCCAGTTAATGTCCTTGCAGGCAGATGCTTCGCATTAGGTAGAAAAATATAAAAAAAAGCAATCTCCACAGGTGACGTTCCCCAACCAACTCTGCATACAAAACTGACATCCACACCAATGTTCGATAAAAGGTTCTGAGTAAAAACCACTGGAGGGAGGCGGAATCTTGGCCAATGAGGAGTGAGAAAAGGGGCTAGGTGAGAGACGAAAATAGGTGTAGCCACACAGAGGCCGATTCAAGTGCCCGCAAAAAAGTCCTGACAGTTACAAGGTGAAAACGGGAGTTATAATGTCAGGAATACGAGCCTCCAGGTACAGAACTGTGGTGAAAACTGATTGAGGAACACCTAGGCCGAGGCGCAATGCGCGCCTTTCTAACAGCAGCAACGGATGAAGTTTATATTTAGGGGAGCCAGAAAAGAATATGCAACCAATTTCCAAAATGGGTCGACATAGGCTTTGTAAAGAAGTACAAGCTTGTCCCGGCGCATGCAAAATTTTCTTATACTTATTCGTAGTAGCCTAACTAGTGCACGCTCACCTTTCTCAACGTTATTCTTGGTGAGGGGCCGCCAATCCATGTTGGCATCATAACACCTAGATACCTGAAAGATTATACCTGCGGTATGCTGTCCGAGCGATAATGTAGAGAGATATATAAAGGCATGTTGGTTTTAAAAACTACCACAGTGCTTTTGTGCAAATTTAATACCAAATTTATTTAATCCAGCCAAACCTCGAGCGAATTGAGGTTAGCCTGGGGAGAACGATATAGGGCATGAATGCCTGTTGCAGAAGCAAAGAAGGTTATGTCATCTGCATAAACATATACTGTAACGTCAGGGTATACGGGAATGTCACACATCAGCATATTGAATAGCAGTGTCAAAAGCACAGAACCTTGTGGCACACCTCTGGTCTGGGCATAGGTGTCTGAGGTGAAGGAACCGTCAGAGCAAAAGGACTGTCGTCCTGTTAACAATTGGCGGATTCATGCATAAATGTACAACGGCGGGTGTAGTAATGCCAATATAGAGAGAGAAGAATCGAATATCTAACACTGTAGTATTCTTTAGCAATGTCAAGCGTCACTAATGCTTATACTTCATACTTGTGCATAGCAAGGCGGACTCTGCTCTCTAAATCAACATGGGCAGACCATATGGAGCATCCGCGGCGAAAGCCAATCTGGGCAGAACTCAATGTGTCGACTTCTGAAACCTGCGCCGATAGGCGGCTGTGCAAAATTCTTTTTACGAGCTTTACCAAATTGGATGTTAGAGCTATCGGCCGAATATTATCAAAATGGAAGCCTTTCTTTGTATCTTGCTGATGTATTTTTGCTGATGTATTCTTGCTGATGTACTCTCCTAGTGCGCCTAGCTTCAGAGCTGGGTCTCTAGCGTAGTATGGACTGCCTCTCGACCGTATGTTCTGGAAGTTTTCTGCCCTGTAATGAATAAAATTTATTGCCACTAGAACTTCCTTGTGGTGAAGTCGTTGAAAAAAGCGTGACATTTAGTACGCGACTGAAAGACATGCAAAATGCTGCAAAATATAGTAGTCTTTGAATTTGGCGTTCCGAGCTGCTACACCGGGACAGCTCTGCACTACGCATTTTGGATCACTACCTCGTAATTTGACCAATTACTCCAAACACGTGCGCTTGGAAAGGATCAGCAGCATAGAAAGCGCTGTCAAAAAGAGCGTAAACCAGGCAATTTAAAGTTTGAACATGCTTGTCCTAACTAGCGGTAACACGTTTTAGAAACCGCTTATAGCAACAAGGAAAAGTCCGAATTTTGATATTACTTTTTCAAATTTTATTTCTAATGATGACTCGATGCTTCCGTTCGATGTAAATTCGATGATGATGATGATGTCCTCGATGATGCTCAGAATTTCGCCTTCATCTCGCTTTTACTTTTTTCTTAGTTACCGTCGGCATGAATCCTTGGTCTGCACGACCGAAAAAGCTTTAAAAAAACCTTTCCTTAAATTGATTTAAAGCCACAACACAGAATATATATCTAGGCAATAATCACTTTCACGGGTGGCTTTTCAAGAAAGTAAAGTAATAAAAATTTTGACATATTTTTCTTCTTTTCGTGCCACGCCTGAAACCGTAGCGTTCATCGCGACCGATTGAGGAAACTCACGGCCGGCACTGTCGCGGGAAACCAATACGCATGGTTGCCGGACCGTGTGATTACGGTTCCCTCGACGTAACTGGACCGTGCACAGTTAATCACTGCTTTCAATCTGCCTGCATTTTTCTGGCGAACCTTCCAGGCGTAACTATATACTTCGGACATAAAATGCGTGTGGGTGACGTGGTTCGCTCCTTATGCATACTTATCGCCAGTGCCTAACGCTAGGAGAGTAGCATTGAGCGACGGTAGATAGAGCTAATGTTATTTGATGAGAGAGGTGAAGAGGGGGAGAAAAGAGGGAGGCAAAATAGTGGAAGAAAGGGAGGAGGGAGGACAAGCTACATGCATAAAAGACTGCCACGATTTCTAGCTTTCGGTTCGTTCGCACGATTCGAACCGTGAGGTATAGAAAAAGAAGACAGGAATGCAGGTGTATGACATGAAAAACGGCACTGGATAACCACCAGTGTAGTAAGACGCTGTTTTTGCTTAGCTCCAGCTACCTTCGCTCAGTGAGTGCGCAGAAAATCGCCGAGGCAGGCATAAGAACAAGGAAAAGCTTTTGCTTTGACCTTCGTTTTGGCCATGCTCACTGTCTCTCTCACTTTTAATAATATTGATCAAGCGCAAGTACTCGAATTTACAATCCAAAATTCCTGGTAATGAGGGCTTTCGCTCGAAGCTGCGAGTATGACAACATCGCCCGTTTGCTGACGTGGACCGTCCCAATGATTGGTTCTTCTGATGCGAACAGCACAGGGCTACATGGCCGGAAGCTCCGAGTTGCTGGAAATGCCCCCTCCCTCTCCCCTCCCCCTACCCACACGCACGCTTTTCTTCCAGCAGCAACCACGCCTGACGTAAACGAGCAAGAACTTAAAAGCGGCAAAATAGAAACGCACCACACACGTAGAGCCCATGTTCCGGCGACGTCGAGAGACAACAACGGGTTCGTCCACGAGAAACATCGATGTCGGCTGCAGACCGAAAATGCGGCGCTCGACCGTGTTGTATTGTTACTGCTGCCAGTTCCTTCCTTATTTTTTATGCTGCTATCAGGACCTTCGTGTGTGCGTCGAAGAAAGCGAATGCTTCTTTGGCCAGCGTGGTGGGTATCATGAAAAAAAAAGATAAGCGTCATTCGACACACGCTTCCTTTGTTCCCTTCCAATACGACTAAGGCTTTGAAACAAGAGCAGGCGCTCGATGACAGTGTAATGAGGCCTCCCTTTGCAGTGCCACTGTCTCAAACGAAGCACAGCTTAGTATTCTGTGTGTTGGCAGTCATATCCTGTTTTGTTTTATGTCAATTCCTCTCACTTCTTGACTGCCTCTATAGCACACTCTTTGACAAGCATTTCTTAAGCAAAATAACAAGACTGCGGTAAGTAATGGCGAACAAAGTTCAGCAACATCCAAGGTCATGCGAGAAGTGAAAGAACCTTTATCTCGTTCAGGTTTGCACCCACCGAAGACGAGCGCGACTAAAAACGTCTGTGCATTCAATCATGTATATCGGACTTCGAGCCTCTGCATTTCACCGGTGAATTAAGTTGGCCTATATCGCTACACTAGCGGTGTGATGAATGCTCTTTTTAGTGTTCATATTTTGTCGGTGGTTGAAAACACCAAGCTGAAGGCAAAAAGGCATCGGTGCTCATGATGTTGAGGTGGATATCACAAATACGTTTCCGGTATTTGTGATATACACCCGTGCATACATGGTAAAGTATAACTTGCGTTTCTGGAAAATTCATGGTTTCTAGAAATCAGTGTTAGAATCTGGGAAGAAAAACAAAAATTATGAGGAATTGAAAAGAACGAGAGATCTGGGCTGCACGCAAAATTTAGTAGCGAAGCAAATTTGGTAATTTTGGCCACTATGTGCAGAAAGCAGTACGTGGAGGTATGAAATAAGGTTTGGGTATTGCTTAAAAAGATATATACATTTGTTTCCATGCCATGTTTCAACGTAGCAAAAACGACACACACAGCTCCAAAAATCTAAACCTGAGTAAACAGACACACACAGATTTCTTCAATTCCTTCAATCTGTTTTCCTACGCTCAGGAGTGTTTCGTTAACAATCATCAGGTAGTGCTGCATTGATTTATTAAAAAACGGGGGTGCCACGACAATCAAATCTTAGAATTAAAACCTGCTTGTTGTTGGCGTAAGTGAGGGCCTCTGTTTTAACCTATTTCCTTTATTCATTTTCAACCCTCCTTTTTTTTTCTAGCACATTGATGTCATTTCTATTCAATGAAGATGAAAAGGAAGTTAAACGCAGAAATGCAGTTTGGGGGCGGGGGCGTTTTTCTTTGTTCATGATCGAGTAGTACACTGGAAAGCTGGACTTGCGCTTTTTACGAGCCGTGTTCACATCTTGATGGACATCATTTTAACGCGATAGCGTTAAAGCTCCGGTTCTGCAGGAAATCCTGCGTCGTCGTCGTAGCCGTCGTTGGTGTTGGGAGCGAGAAATCCCCGGAGAAGCAACCTATCTAGATCACCTAGGTCACAGAGCGTGCGGCATCATCTTAATCTGCCCACCGGACTGTGGACAAACTGCCCACCGTGGCAGGTAGCAGTTAATATAATGATTGGTCGTAAAAGGTTGCTCGCGAAGAGCAAATTCGATCCCACAATCCCCACCGGTGGTAGCACCTGTCATCGCGGGGCAGTGGCGGATCGCTTAAGCATATGAATGTAAGGTCGAGAATGACTAATTCCGCATATATGGCCATTATTCCATTAACTCTATCGCGTCGTACCTTTAAGATGAAGCTTAAGCCTCCATTCCCATTTCTAGTTTCGTTGTTAAAAATTTCTGTGAAAAGTCATCTAGTTCAATAACATGGACAGCTGGAAATGGTGGTGAAATTTTACCCTTAGAGACCACAGGGCGAACATACGACGCAGATCATGAGCATAAAATATCTCTTTGTATCATGTTTAAGTTCCCGCTCGGCTCTGTAAGAAACACAAGTAATCTCAGAACTTTCTAGTGCTTGGCCCAATTTTTCAGGTATGGACTAACATTTCTGTTTTGTCCAGAAAAAGGTTTTAAAAAATTGGCAGTGGCTTAGCTCAGCTATGGCAGAACATACTTAGCGATAGAGGCAGTTCCCCACTGGTTACGCATGATGTCGAGCTTGTTGTTGTGACTATAATGTTAAGCTCTGAATTAGTATTCGATGAAGGACATTGTTTATTTATTCAATTGTTTTTACAGAGATAAACACTGCTCGATGATCGGTAAAGTAACGCGCAGTTTTCTCAATGCTGCCTACACAGAATTTAGACTGGTTGCGTTCTCTGAGATACACAAGGTCAAAGGCAGTTCCCAACTGTGTAGTCTCAATGCGAGGATTGCTAGCTAAATTAAAATCAAACTATCTTTCACGCATCGACTATGAGAGTCTTGTTCCCTATTGAAATCTCCACACCGAGTCGTATCACCTCTGCTCTTATCCACACAGCCGCACCTACGCAGTTTATCCACACAACACCACACGTGGCTGCGGCGGCGGCCGAGCTCTGACGTCATGCGCCGCGCACCAGCTGCCTTTCTCCGGATGCCGCGCATGCGAATTCCCTCGCGGCGCCAGCGGGCTCAGTCACGCCGGCACGGCTCCTCGCGCGACGGCGGCGGAGGCGGAGGCAGCGAACTCTGACGTCATGCGCCGCGCATCTGCTGTTCCTTTCAGGTTTCGCGCATGCACACTATCAGCCTCCAGGCTCACGGCGAAATACTCGACAGGGTAGCATAGTGTAGCTCTCGCTACAAAAGATGTAACCGTGTTCATTTCAATCAATTTCACTTAATTCAGGGGGCTTATTTTGCTCTATGAGTAACACTAGCCAACGTCGTGTGCCTTTGAAGCGAGCCTTTTTTATCGCATGATCGCTCGTATGAACTCAGCGAAGTCGTAATGAATCGTTCGCACGACAATTTTGTTAGCATCATGCGAAAAAAAATTCATTTGTTACTTGACTAATTAACAGCCAAAAAAGTCTACAATATATATGCTCGCTAGAATGTCTTGGAAGAGAGTAATGAAAATTCGGTGCAACTGATGACGCCTCCCTGATTTCCAACCCTTTAAAAAGCAGCATCGAAGAAGTCATAACACAAAATTAAGGAACGAGAGAAATTAACGTCTACCAAAAATGTATCCCTCCACAAGAAAAAGTATTTCGGAAAGGCAAAAACTCTCATTTTTCGATGAACATTCACAACTTGAAGATTTAATTAGGGAGAAAACCATCACACCCTGCGTGGAAAGTTAGTTGGCTATTAAAATTAACTGATCGCTAGTCTTTGTGTTTGTGTTTGAATCGTTCCTGCTTTGTGCTTGCTCAAGTTCTTTTTGTCACCATTATCTGATGCGATAACGTTCCCCTCACTCTTTCATACAACAAATCGGCTTTAGTAAAGCGCGCAGCTTTTTATGCTGCCTTCATTCATTTAATCTTGATGCTGCACCTCTCTCGTTCTGATATATTATGTTCCTTTTTATTTCCTGGTCGAGCTCTCTCTGCCGGAGTACGTTCCGGTGCCAAACATGTTTTACGCAGTTAAAGAGCAGCCGGCCAACCTGCCTTCCTTGCCTCTTGAAATCATGGCTACCTTCATAATGGCTTTATTTAAAATGTTAATCGTATTTTAACTGATAAAAGAAGGAAAGGAAAAGAGCATGAGACTGTAAGCAAAGGATGCCACAGGAAAGAGTACACGTACGTCATACTTTCCGTAAGCAGAATAGTAATCAGTGTATTCCGGCGCAGAAACCGTTCGCATTAACTGTGGGTCCAAAAATCCGTGCTCGCAAGAGAGCTCTGGAAGCGTAGATGCGCTCTATAGAGAACAGCCAAACTCTGCTATCGAAGTTTCGAGAGGTCATGAAGCAAAGCGCCTAATTTTTCAGCGTATATAGCTTATACCCGAAAGCGCACACGTTAACTGTGCTCATTAGATAAATGGAATGCGACAACTCGAACAGTAAGCGCAATAGCGTAGTACATGTTTACGATTATGTAGCGCTTTATAAAAAATCAACGCCAAATCCTTAGAGTATAGAATTTTTTCCCTCACTATAGTGAACAACAAGGTGTCGAAGAGCGTCGTCCATAAACGCAAGAAGCTTTGACTTTCAGGCATTAGTTGTATGCCGTGCGCTTTTTTCCGTATACGTCGGCAAAAAAAAAAAAAACAAAAAGCAGAACGTGTTGTTGTCCGCTTTCGGTCAGAAGCCCCGAGTTGATTGCGTTTCTGTCAGGCTCCGCTGACGGCTTCACCCGAGCGGATAAAGCGGTTTGTTTTGTCCAGTGAAGCGTCCTGGCCGGACATCGTGGCTTCCAACGCCGCCATGTGCTCGTGACAGCGGTGTTTTAATTTTTTACCCGGAAAAACAGCCGTGGTGTTTATTTTTTTGTTTGCTCGTCACTTAGGCATGAAACATAATCATTCTGGAAGGCATCTTTGCCCCGTAAATCATCTCTATGTTATATGTTATGAGAAAAAACGAGGTACTCGATGGCCGCGCTTTTAAACAAATGCCCGTGTTGTGTTCGCGCCATCCTGAGGGATTTCAGTGAAAAAGAACAGATTGGCGCCTACACCTGCCAGTTCGAAATCACGAGATTAAATGGAGGATCCCTTAGGAGTGGCATGATGTTTTTTATCCCACACCTGAATGCTACATGAGGAGGACTGTTTCCTTGTATAGGGCTCCTCTAGAAAAAGAAATCACGCATGTTCCAGCCAGAGATTAATACACACTACGACCGCGTATACACGTCGCAATTTTTTGTACTGCCCAGCTTTCTTTTGATGCTACCTAATAAGGCTGTTTAGCAGCCAGAAAACCTACAAAGTAATGATATCGCACGCATTCGCATATACTGAATAATGGCAGCATGTATTATTGTGAGGCCAGCAGCACTTAGTAGTCGCAAATATAATCACGTCGCCACCAGCTTTTTTTTTTATTTGAAATACCTTACAGGCCCCTAGGGCATTGTGTAAGGGGGGCGGCAAAACATTAAGATAGAATTTAATAGGGGACAAGCATAAACAAGGAAACAAGGCACTATACATGATCAGCAAATATTTGAAACACCTCAATTTAATACAGGACAGCTGACATAGGAACACTGAAATATAAACGCATGATAAGTAAAGGTAAAGTTGACATAGGAACACCAAAATAAGTCCAAAAAAGGGACACAGGGTACATTACACAAAAAACAAAATTAAAAAGCACATGGCACGTTTGCTAGTGTCAACAAAATTTGGAAACAGAAATACAGACAAAAAGAGAGAAAAAGTAAACGAAATGCGTAACAGAAAACGTAAAAGAGATTGCATCAACATGTTAAGATGGCTTCAGTGAAATATGCAATGAGATGATGATGGAAGGTATCAGGATTAGACAGCGAGGCAGTATGGTCTGGGAGGTTATTCCATAATCTGATGGCTCGCGGAGATGCTGATGAATTGAAAGCTAATGTGTCACCATAGATGCGAGTAAAACTGAGATGATTGTGCAATCTTTTGGATGTGCGAGATGGGACATCTAGGTGAAATGAGCATGATCTATTGGAGTGCGCGTACTTGTGAAATAATGTTTGCAAAGCGATGTCACGGCGTATGCCCGTATTTCTGGGTGCAAAAATATTTTGTATGCGTAAAAATGACGCCTTCGTTATTCTCAGGACGACTGAAGCTCTAAGAATGAAATTAGAGTGCTTAAAAATCCTTAAAGAAGTTTGTCTTACAAGCGTCACTAAGGCTATATAATTAATTATTTAATTGAGTTTCTATTAAACCCTGCTTTCAAGGCCGAACCACCAAAATTTAACAATTCTTGTTTCTTAGCCGTGTAATGCCAGGAGCCGATTCAATCGCAGCAATAATGTTCTTTTGGTAACCTAACAGAAAACATTTACATTTTTCGTTGTTACAGTAAGATACAAGATATGCTCCTGATCTTTCTATGCAGGCAGTTAATGCCAACTGTTACCAATGTTGCCACGTCAAGGGTTTTACAGCACTAGCGCAGTTTTAATTTCAAGATAGGTCATTTTTTGTCTCAATTAAAAAAGAGTACCTCAAATTTATAAACGACAATGAGAACTTATGGTCACTGAGTGGAAAAACAAGGTTGGAAACTGCTGAGCAAAGACGATTTCAGTAGTTAGTTGTGCCAGAAAAAGCAGAAAGCCAAAGGCAGAAAGACAAAGTCAAACCTACTCCAGTTTTGACACTCATAGCGACACATTTTGAATGATTGCATCTAGTCTCGACGACGATATATACAAAAGGTTTTCTGGGACTCAAAATTGGTTCTTAGTGCACAGCAAATGGCTATACGAAGGTCCGGAGGTTTCCAGGTTCTTCCGTGCGGCGATTTAACATTCACAACGTTCCGTCTGGCCTCTGGCCGAGGCTTGACATGCTCGTCTAAGCGCGTAAAATGCCTTTCACATCTTAGAAGAAATTTTTCGTCAGCTAGCAGTATATGCTTAGGAATAACATTCTGGCGATTTGAGGAAGCCTATACTCCAGCTTTGTGTTAAATTTTGCTCATGGGGGTTAGTTTATAACTCTGTGGAAGGAAAGATCGATTCTTAATAGGAGTCATTACATGGTCGGAAGAAGGAATTGACCGCTTGTAGTAGTAGTGTCCTCCTGTGAACGCACGAGAAAATATTTATTGGCCGTTGGCTATCGCCTCAAAAAAGCAAAAAAAAAAAATGTAAATCTTCCAGCATTTTCTGTTCTATTACGATTCCAAACGAAAAAAAGACGTCACCAAGCGTAGGAACAGTAATCGGAATTATATTTTTCGAGAAAGAAATACTTGCGGCCGCACACATCCCCCCCCCCCCCCCCTAAGAAACCTCATCTAGAGTGCCCTGAAGAAAAATGACAAGGGGTAGTGCTGATGAATGGCATCGGACACCGACGCATTAGAAGTGCGTTTTCTCCGTGGTTATTGTATGTGTTCTTTAGATCCCTTCTGACAGTCATCGACGAGCACATAAATCAATGCGGCACCTGCAAGCGAACGATAAACGCTAAGCTTTATCTGCTGGTGGGAAACGAATTGAGGGAGGCAGTCATTTTTTACGTCCTCTGTTTTACGTCTGTTTCTTCAGTTGTATTGCTGACCGCCTCATTCCAAAAGAACAATCTGAAGTGAAAAGGGTGATTAGCCTCAGTAAGGTCTAGTATGAAGCACTTAGTTGGTTCTTTATTCTTTTTCTCTTTTGGCTCGGGAAATGATCACGGTCACTTGTCAGCAAATCGCTTAACCGGGTCCTTCTTAGGCACGTTTTTGCGGGGTTTATCGCCTATTCGGATTCAGCTCTTACTCTTTGCTGTCTTCCCAGAATTGATGTGCAAGCTTTCTTACAAACTATGTGTACTTCTATTATTTATGGCATAACATAGGATAAAACAGCAAGAACATGGGCTGTTGGTGGTTATTACATTATTTCAAAGAGCTGCAGGTGGTTGGTAGCCTAAAAGCCTTGAGATTGCGGTGAAAGCGGCAAAATGTTTTTGCTGCGTGGCGTATGCTCCCTTCAACTTTGGTCTTCGCATTTGGATGTGCTGAAAGGGTGAAAGGTTGCAAAAATTTCACATTCTTTTTTTACTCAACTGTTCACAGTTCAGTAACAGCTCCGAAAACGTCACGTTGTTCGCTTAGTCATAGTATAACACCGCGGACTACGTGAACAAACAAAAAACCAAACAACACTAGTGATAACTTTCAGTTAAATTTTATACATTTATATTTTATAATTTTATACCTGCATACATTTATACCTTTCTTGCCAAGACTACGTTAAAAAACCGAACTTATCAACACTGATCAAAACCTACAACTCCGCAAAGGCACCCTCCAAAAATTCCGTTTCGTGGTTGTCAAGTGATAGAGACAGTTCCCTGACTATTCCCTTAATCGTAACGAATGACAATTTAGAAAGTTTTCACCTGCACCACTAACCGACAAACAGCCTTGCTGTGCGTATCTGCTTCACTCTGAAGATCAAGTTTTAGTAAGGGTGTTTATAATGGGCGGCTTTTATATTCGCTCTTCGAGCACTTTGCATGGTATTAGCGATATCGAATTCTAGAAATTCCACCTTCTCATGTACTTTGAGGAGTAAAATTTTGGAAAAAAAAGAATTTTTGTGAAGTTTCAGAGAACTTAAGGAACCGAACTTATTCCACTTTTATTAAATTTTCGGAGTTTATCAAGCTGCTGGAGGCAAAAGGGCCAGAAAAGGGCCTTTTTGTAGCTAATTCAGGTAATTTTCGGCTACGGAGCATCACTTCATGGCATCTATCATGTTATCATTCTGGTTTGGCACCGTTTGTTTTCAATACAAACCTCTGAAATACAGTGCAGAAGTGAAATTTATTGGCAGGATCGTGACGGGAAAAAAATGGGCTTCCATTTGGTTCACCAGTTCAAAGGAACAATGAAGAATGAAGAGTTTCTGGTTTTCCTAAACAAACGAACTTCCACACCGCCTTTTGTGTAGTGGGCGTATCAAGCGCTATTGAAAGTGCGTTTCAAGCACTTTCAAGCTCTATTCCAGCATCCACGGGCCATAAGGAGAAAAAAAGGCAGCACAAAGCAACTCGAAAATCTCTAGCTTTGCTCATTTGCCTCTGTACTTGCCCTTGTGCTTTGGGTAACTGCGATCGCATGTCAGTGCGCGGTGTACGAAGAAAAGGTTGAAAGGCACGCTTTTGTATTGCTTTTGAAAAGGGGTTGGTAGGCGCTTAGTGATGCGCGAGTGCGTGCGTGTATCTTAGTTCGTGGTATAGAAAACAGCCTAGAGAGCGCAGTATAGATAAGCATTCGTTGTCTGATACAACAAACTTCAAAATTTGGCTTAGATCAGTTCTTGAAGGAGCAGTTCTCAAAGTAACCAGTCAAAAAAGACAAAATTTACAAGAACTGGCACGGGAAGAATTAAAAAGTTGAATGGCGCAAAGGAACGAACAGAGGAACACACACAGAGAGAAAGAGCGCCTTTCTGTTTCTGCGTGTTCCTGTGTTCGTTCCCTTGCGCCATTCAACTTTATGATGAACCAACTAGCCCAACAGCAAGTACTTCCGAAAGAATTAAACCACCTCATGTAATGACATTTTTATTGAAGGGTTGGCTTGCCGAACAGAGTAGCTGTGGAGAGCTTGACTGCTTACTGCATTAACTTCGGAACGCTGAAACAGAAATCGACTAAGAAATCTCCGGACAATTATACGCGGGCAACAGACAATGTAATTCATTTTAGTGTTCTTTTTAACAACGCTGAGATTGTTTTAAATGGTACGTACGCATAGCGGACAACCAGGGTCCTTGTAAGTTTTTGTTTTGAAAGCGCACTTCATGAATCAGACCGTATTATTCGCCTTGGCGTAAATGAGTCTCTTATGCGCGTCATCTTTCTAAAGACCTCGTAAGCCAAGTTTGGGAAAAAGCCACTGTTGAAGTTCTTTTTCTTAAGATTGAAGGTCGTGGTGTTTTTTTCGTGCTATTTTTTTTGCGCTAAATTTTTTCGTTGCCAAGCTGCAATCCACGAATTTACACTTAAATCTGAAGATCAGCTATCGCTGACTTAAATTCTTGCTAGTGTTATATTTCTGGCAGTGCAGAAAGGTACATATTTTATGCCATCAGATATTTAAGTTTCTTGAACACCAGAACTGTTGTCTGACAACACCTAACTTTTTACATGTAATGCCGCCTGAGACGCGCTAGGTCATCCACTCGATGGAACACAGCAAGCGTATAAGCTCTGATATCCTCGCAACAAACATATTCCGCCGCGGCTAGTACTGCGTAACGATACTCACTCACTGAGTGATTTGGTAGTCTTAATACATCGCGGCTGCTGTGGAGGTGGCGAACTGTAACAAACTGACAAATTCTATCAATGTGCAATCCTTTTCTCATAGCCGCATTGTCTGTCAAACAATCTTGAAGGAAAATATTAAATAACAGTTCTGCGCTTTTGCAAAAAGGCACAATAAGGAACTGGATTAGGTCCCGAACGGTCAGTTAATTTTTTTTCTTAGGTTGTGCGTGTCGCAGTAGAACACGTTCTGGGGCATGTTGGTGAATAGCTTGAGTAGATGAAGCGTACAAAAATGCAGCACACAAGTAAAGAATAACACGAGACAGGCACCTGTCTTGTGCTATTCGTTACCTGTGTGCTGTGTTTTTATGCGCTTCATCTACTCAGATTGTGCGTGTCATAAGAGCCCGTTATTTGCCTTTCCTTGAGTGTCCAATAGCTCGACGAGGGCCTTGGTTCTGGCAGTCTTGATGCCACATGTAGCATAAGCTGGTTCCTTGCAAACTTTCCGCCTTCACCGTTGGATCACGTTCGTCATGACGCTCGCAGTAATACCGGACATACATCCGCCGCCATAGATGAGGATGGCGCTCGTGAACACTCTCAAGGTTAAATTCTACGCAGCTTAAGTACCCTAAAAAGCAGATTTAAAGGCCGCCTCCATAGCTGAGTTGGTAGAGCACCGGATTGCGAAATTACGAGGTCGTGGGTCCGGATCCCACCGGCATACATGTGGTTGTTTTTCTTCTGCTTTCTAATTGATTAACGTTCAGCAGTAAATATATACAATAATAACTTCCCATTGAATAATACCACAGATTATAAATAAAGATATAAGCATTCAACTATGCTTCTTTGTTTCGAAGACTTTGCTTCCTTCAAATGTGTTTCACAGGTTACTGTGCGTTTACGTATTACAGATCCAAAAGCAACATTTATTGCTTTGCTTTGAAGCACTGCAAAAAATTTTCAAAGCAGAGATATTATGTGTGCATTTCAACCAAGAATAACACTCCAACTAATTATTTAATACTATAATTCAAATCTCGTCCTACATTTTTTTTTACCTCACTCGCATTTCGTTGTTTTGCACGCACGGCGTCCGTTAAAATATTCTACGCTAATCATTCTGCGCTTGCTTATGAAGTAACAGGTCAAGAATTAGAACTATCTATTGTGATCGCTGAACCTGGAAGCTCCCAATCTGCTAACGACGGTACCAGGCATGTACCTAAAACTAGAGAGCATGGCCGGAAAGCCATTTTCTCTTCTTACTGTCTCTCTGATGCAAGGCACGCAGTCGCCTCCGTGCACGTGTGCGTAAAAGCAGATCGATTGACTCCTGTAATCAGTGGCGGCACCGCCTCCTCCTCCATACTCCTTTTGCCGCTCTAAGTAAGGGGGGTGAATTTCACCCCGACGACTTTCGTCCCGACGACTTTGTTTCGATGCCAACAAATCGACGCCAGGCAAAGTTCACCTCAACCTGCTTTGTAGGCATACTCTTCTAGATACGTTTTATTCCTTCTGTATTGCTTCCAGCTGAGTTGCTCGAGACATTTTAAGCAGCTGTCTTCATTTGTGGTGCTTATCTGTGTGTGCGCGCGCGTGAGTTAGGGCGTTCGTTCGTTTGTGTGTTCGCGGGCACACTTCTTCCAGCTACGGACGCGAGGGCGCGGAAAACAACAGTGAATTTTCGAAACAAAGTGTTTCTGCTACTTTTTTTACAAAAGAGGGGAAAGAGCGGAACATGCCCTGGTTGCTCTTAAACTAGCAGCGAAGAATTAAGCCGGAGAACACTAAAACTGCGGCGGGTGGCTGCGTGAAAAAAAAAAAAAAGGTGAGAAGTGTGCTTCATTTATTATTATCCTCCATTTGCGAAATAATCAGGGGTTTAGACAGGATACCATGCTTGCTGGTAAGTTATTGCGGAAGGCTTAAAGCGACTGCGGCACCTAGTACCGGCCTGCTGCATTATCGGATAATGCGATTACAAGCAATGACAATTTAGAAAGATTTTTAAATCAGCTGGTATTCCGTCACTACCGTTTATGTGTGCATAAATGATCTGCTTCCTTATAAAAGAAAAAAATCTTATATATGTATTTTTAAGGACTTCAATATTTTACACTTGTTTTTGTTCATTTCTGAAAAAATGCATAGACGCTAAATGACAAGCGTGGTGACGATAGAAAAAAAAAATACGATTGCATCACGATACCTTTGTGTGTTTGAAAATGAGCAGGCACTACATCAGAGTTTTTTAAGTAATTGATCACATATTACGACTTCTTACCGCGTAATTACCTTAATCACATGATAAGAGAGCAAGTTATCAACTTGGCCACAGCAACCCAGCATTCTGAGTTTGGATAATTCTAGATATCATCACCCTTGTTAAACTTGAAAGTTTTGCTCGTTTGCTGCAATTATATAAGGCGAAAGCTACTTGGGTGCGAAGCACTCGAAAAACCTTCAGAACCCAAGCAGATATACAGTACTGTTTGCCTATGATCATCAGTTCTTCACGCAAGAGTAGAGAAATAGCCCGAAAGTAGCCACTAAAATGTTTCCCACGTTGGCCCCGCGTGCGTTGGTCGAGAAGCAGTTGTTCAGTAAGCGAGATACCCAAAGGGCGGAAGAGATTTTTTTTGTTCTCCTCTTTCTCTTATCACCTTGCATTGTTCAACCTCCCAGAGTGACCCGCCTTGCGACAGTATTGATCGCGGAAAGAGTGCCAGCCTTCGAAATCCGAATACTTCAAACCAGTATTAGTTCTAAGGAACAAAGAAGCCTCACTTGTGTGTATCATTTGTTCCAGCTTTTCAACAAGCGTTTGTAGCACTCTGGCGCAATTATCTACCGCCTTTTAAAATATGAAACAACCAGAGCAACCTTTATTAAAGTTTTAGTCATTGCGAACAAAACATCCTTTTCTTTTTACTGCTAATGTACTAGCCATGTTGCTAATTGTTACAGTCGCAGTCGGCGAACCAAACTTAAGTGACTTGCAAGCTCATCTTGGCATTATAACTGAGCAAACAACTCTGCAGTAAGCGCTACTTCAGTAGAGACCTTTAACATCACAGTAAAAAAAATTACGACAGGACCGGCTTTTAATTCATTCGAACCACTTACTACTTAAATCATTTAAAACACGTCATTGGGCTAGCTTTTGATGCAATGCATTAGGAAATTAAACCAGCCAAAAAGAGGCACACAGTAAATCTGAGAAGAATATAGGAAAGAGGATCTTTCCAATCTTCTCAGTTTTACTGTGTGCTTCTTTTTGGCTGGTTTAATTTCCTAAGTGAAATCATGTGCCCGAAAAAGTCCTGCCACAACCCCTGGCTCTTTTCTTTCTTTTCTTGCATAAAGACTTCGCTGGTTACGGATAATCTACCTTTAATCACCATTCGGTCGTTCAAGACAGGCTGCATGGTTGGAAGAGCGCAGGCCTTTAGCGCGTTCCTCACATAGATGCGCCCAGAGGACGTGCCGCATGTGTCACCGGGGCTCTACGCCTGTACAGAGCCCTTCCGTTCACGTCAACCGGTCACATTCCTCTTCCGATCATGGCTCGCCAGTCGAAAGCACTGATCCGCTCCCCTCTGCGGTAGCTGAGACATTCGCCATTGATCGGGATTCCTTTGCGTATTCTCCATTGACGCGACAGGGTTGACCTGGCCAGAAGACGCTGATCGCACTGCCGTAATAGAGCTGGCTTTCTTGGCTGCAGCCCATCCTTCTCCTGACTCGCTGGCCCACTCTGGTTTCTATGTATTCTGTAATTTATACCACGACATTTAGAACACCAGCTGTTGGAGTGCTTCTGACGCTGTTAGTAAAATATAATGCTGGGCGGACGAAATAATATTAAATTATGTATCCCAACCCGTGCCAAGATGGCGTAGGTCAGCAGCCCGATCTTCTGGCCAGAAGATCGGGCTGCTGACCTACGCCAAGTGCGCTGAGAATTGAGTGAATGCGGCTACCCCAAGCACTTCGTGGATTCTGTTCTTCAACGGTCTTCACGCCCATCAGAACCAGTTGGTCCTCCTTGCCGAGCCCGAGCCGCTATCGCATATGTGCCGGGCGTGAGCGAGTCTTTGGCTCGCGTTCTGCGCACTTACGGTATGCACGTCGCTCACGTTCCTGCGTGCAAGCTGAGGCATGAGCTGGTGGCCGCCAAAGACAAGATAAAGAAAGAGAAGTTTCCTGGGGTCATCTATAAGATTCCCTGCACAGATGCGACTACTGCTATATCGGCGAGAGCGGGAATTTCGAAAGGCGATTGAGGGACCACAAGAACGACGTCAGGAACAAAAAGATTGCATCAATGCACTTGCGGAACACGTGGAAGCCGCGACGCACAATATAGCTTGGGAAGAAGCATCAGTCATCGCAAGAGAAAAGAATTGGCTGTCACGTCGATATCTGGAATACCTGATAATCCAAACAACAGACAAAACCCTTAACCACAGCGCAGGCAATCTTCCGCTACGTACGCAAGATGCTCGGGGCGATTACTGCGACGCACTTAAGCTTTGTGCTTTGGGCTTTCCGCTCAGTGACCAAGGCTTCCGTATGGAAGCCGAAACGTCTTCGTTTTAAACAACAACCTTTTGGTCGGCGTTCCTTTTTCTTCATACACTGTACAGCTCTCGGATACGCTGGTAATTGCGCTGTAGAGAGTGACTGCAGGCTCGAAAATCAGTGGGTGGACGGCAGACACAAAATGGTATGAGTAGTGCTGCCAGGTAAAAGGAAAAAAAAAGTAGAATATTCTTGTTTCGCGCTTTTCTTTCGCGTCTGAGCTTGTGATAGAAATATATCATCCTGCATTTTTCTCTGATGCACTCAAATCAAAGCTACCACTACGAGTGTACCTACATAGTGCATGCGCTGTTAAATCTCTTTTCTGTGCTCTGCTTTTCTTTCTACCTGTAATTTTACGGTGAACACACTTCCACTCTGTACATTAAAAGTATATTCGGCTTTCTTGGCGTTTATTTTTTCTCGAGTGCAGCGCAGGGAACGCGTTAGACTTCAGTACGCAGGGGCTTTTCATAAATCCTCTTCGCAGTGCGCGCGTCACCACTGTGTGTCGGCTCAGGACAGTGCCCGTATAAGAATTTCATTCTGCCGTGTGCCGTAACGGTGCCTAAGCTTCGCACGCTAAGCCCGTTCATAGCAATATCCAAATACTCACGGAGCATAAAAGGCTCCGTCAGGAGCCTCCGAAATTACTTTTCACTTCAGAAAGCCTCGCCGTCTTCAACTTTGACAAAACTTGCTGCTATAACTTTTACAGTGGTAGATTAACAACCATCTGCACCTTGCATCTTCATGCGCACCTTGAAAAACACAAAAAGCAGTGCTAAAGACAAGGATTTTGAACTTAAAAAAGCATTGCAGGACTGCAGTGTAATGTCCTCGTTCAATCACGTTCTTCACTTTTCTTTTTTTTAAAAGTCATTCCGAATTTCTTAGGTGTCCCGTGGCTTGAGGAAGTCTGTTGATGGCGCTTATTGTCAAACATTCATTTTTCAAGATTATAAACTCGCATGGCGATCCTCAAAATGACCTTAGCCGCAATCTGGATTCGGATGCCAAAATTTGACAAACATACTTGGAGAAGGGCCACTGAGTTATGTATTTTCTGCTTTACTTTGATACCTAAACACTTGCCCTTACAAATGTTGCTGAAACGTTGGAAATAAATAATGAACGTCGCATCCGGTCGAAGAGTAAATATGTTGTATTTTGGGCCCAGAATTTCTTATGGCTGCAAAACGTCCGCCCGTGTATTGTTTCTCTCCAGATAGGAACAACCATGTTCACAGTTTATTGTGGTAAAAATGCGATAAGTTGAAGAGAAATGATAAACAGGCTGCATTATGTAATCAGTTCTCGCTGTTTAACTAAACAATAACGACTAAATGTAAGCTGAACACTGTTATTTGGTGTAGGCTGTACAACTGAACACTTTACAAATTCCAATGCCTTGTCTTGGCGTTTTTGGATCAACCCAACAGGATATATCCTGCTTACAAAGCGAGGGAAAGGGCTCAGTTTACTGAAGGAAAAGATTAGGGGGACACTTAAGCTTCACCTTTAAGGATATGAAGTGATAGCGTTAATGGATGCCTTCAGCGGTTTTTCTTCACAGATAGTCACTGTTCATTCTTGACATTCCAACATTTAACAGAGTTGTCACTACGCAGTTTCTACAGCCTTGTCATTGAAGTCTTCCGCGCTGCAGTTTGCACACAGAATGCTGCTTTCCTATACACACACATTGATTTGTAGTCCCTGCAATACGGACAGATTCGCATGGCTACAAAAGAGCGTTGCACCCGGACGCAGTTTCCGCACTGAGAAAACATTACACTATTCGCCGCGGCAGATATCAGGTAAGGGGTGTTTTCCTGCGGCCGTCGCATGCCGGCGCTACTACGCCATGTCTAGTAAAGAGGATATGAAACGCTTCCAGACATCCACGCGTGACGCGGGTTTCTGGACACAACGCCAGCATAACGTGTATTTTAGGACACAATGCCGACGAAGCCTTTTTCTCAGAACCGGAGCCTTATAACTATCGCTATAAGATCTCAACTTTAAATCCACACCCGGATTCAGCACTAGATGGCGTAAGTAATTGATGTGCCATAAAATGTCAAAATCATCATCACCTTCGTCAAGCATAGCATATTAGAAAACGCTTTTTTTTCATTTGCAACCGCAGCATTGGAACAGCGCTAAACTATAATTTCGCTGCATTTGCATTTTGTCGAAAAATTTAGACAAAGAAAAATTACTCTTGGATCCTCGAGAACTCTTTTCTTATACTCAGTATAAAAACCCAGATGGGAAGCGAAGGGAACAGAAGAGCATTAAGTTTGACCAAAATAAGATCACCGCTGGCTCCCAATAGAAAGAATGCAGCTTTGAGTGGACAGAATCAGGGAAGAACGTAAATGAATGAAGTAAGAGGTTCGCCGCACTCACCCGTTTGCGCAAGTGTGAGGCCCACATGGAGGAAAACCAACACCTAGCTCGCTTTGCACTTGGACCTGTTTTGATGCCTTTATTAGTTTATTTGTCGCAATGGGGCGCAACTTATAACGAAAGCTGGCTTACGAAATTTTGCGAGCTGATGTCATGGCTACCCCGTGCTCCGTGCGAAGAAAAATAGTGTCTCGAGGATTGTCTCCAGATGTCGGGCACTCTGCCTCTTTCAGTACAAGTGTAGAGCAGGCGCGAAGGCTAACGTATGGGAGAGGCGAAGAAAGGTCATAGGAGAAGGTTTAATTTACTTTGATCGCCTGCACAGGGTGGCATTGAAATCAGGGAGGTGTTCGTGAAACTGAATGGCAAGCCTCCAAGACTCACCACGATTTTTCTGATTGTGAATGGACCCTGCACTCTAGCCCACAGAGAGAACATGAAGCACGTTTCGTCACAAGCACAGGCTTCACAGGAAGGGCAGCACACCACAACAATTTATAATAAATGTTCTTCTGAAAATCCTAGGTGTAACTTTAGACGATACAGAAACAATACATCGCGTCGCGGTAATCCAGGTGGAAGAGAGGACAGTGAGTCAGTGTCTGCCACTATGAAAAGTCGGCACTTTTGAGAATATGATCATTTGCACCAAAAGACGTGTTCTATGGTATATTTTGCACTTTAATCCACAGGATTGTTTACAGTAATACCGAAATGCAGCTGTAGAGCATGTTTTGACCTTTTGTGAGGGCCCTCTATATTGCATTTCCTGGGAATATTCGCTGTCCGCTCAAGCTTACAATGATAAATGCCAGCTTCTATGTACCGTTCCAGCGCGGTAGATCGTGAGTAATCAACGCGCACGTTCTTAACTAAAGTCCTTGCTTATTATTTCCTTTTTGTCCAGCTTATCCTCGTTTGTTATCAGAGCTCTTTCCTTTCTCTCAGTGCAGGGCAGTCAAGCGGAACAAAGTGTTAAACAACAAAGTTGCATCTCACGTATAAAACCCTGACATTGTCGTCCATATGTATATATCTTGTACAATGCTTGTCATTGAGCGTCCTTTGTTTATTTTTCTTGAATTGCTGCTGAACTGTACCCAAGGGGGCCGGGCTTCGTCAAGCTGCGCATGTGCAGCTTTTTTCCGTTGCCCCCTTTCTTCCTCTCGGAGAAAAATAAATTTGACTTTGACTTTGACAGTTAGGCTGTCTGCCCTTCCTCTTCTTCTCTTTCTCCCCCACAAAGCATATCACAAAACTTAAGCATCAGAAATCGCTTTTAACCTCCACGACCCCAATCTTATTTCGCCTCATAATGTAATGAAACCACATAGCCCGTCTCAACATATCTGGAATCCTTTGACGACGCAATAGGCCAAAATGAGTAATTTCCTTGTTTATTTATAGCTTGCGGGATTTCTGATATCAGCCGCTGTCACCTTCAACGTTATGCTAAATCAAGGTAGCCCGGCAAAAGGTTGGCTCCTTAGTGAGATAAGATGTCGTTCAACACTCCATCGGCAATGAGGGCAGCTGAGGATGAACATCGTCTTATATTACTACTTACGAGCTTTTGCAAGAACTCTGCATCGTTCCTTTGCTTAATGGTCTCACAACTAACTATTATGAGCCTGCAATATGAACATATATGTTCATATTGAGTAACTTCTGTGTATATATACACAGAAGTTATCAATTACCTGTCTTTGCTGGCTCGAGGTACGGTAAGAAATTATCGCTCAGGTAGTGCAAAGATATCATAGCCCAGCAGTGTCTCCTTGGTCGAGGAAGGTGGTGAAGAGAAAGAGCTTGGGAGAGAGGGGACACGTTGTGTGTCCCGCTTCTGCCGCACTGTTTCTCTTTTCAATGCCACCCAAGCCAGCCAAAAATTCCACCTCGAGGAAGGTGACTGTTTATAATGGTAGCTTATCTTTTGCCCGTGCATGTTGCCTTCTTCCCTCGGGCCTTATTTTCAAAACCAGCCAAAGAGCAAATGAACTACCGTGTTAAAAAGCGAAACAGTTAAACACACGGGCTCAGTGCAGGGAAAGCTCAAGCGGTCCCCGTAGGCAGCGCTGCCTGCCCGGAAAGCGGTTCATCAATCACGGTCTGCCCCGCTTCTGCAACAACGCTAGAAGGAGAGGCGGCAGTTCAACGGTGGTTCACGTCTCATTTGCTGCCTCCCAGAGGACGTTCTTCTGCCCTGCTTTCATCGCTTCATTGGTTTATTCAGTGTTGCATTCAAGCGCATTCCAACGTTGAACGTCTCCACATCCTGTCCTTCCGTTGCCCTGTCTCTGCTCTTTTATTTAATGCTTCTTCTGCAGTTCCTATACCGTTGAAACCTTAATTCAAGTGGCAACTATTCGCTTTGTAGAAAAAGTTTTCCGCAAACGATTTCCGTAGTTGTACAACTCTATTTGAATCCTTATTCCCGGTTTTCACGTTTAGAACACTAATATTGAAGCAGACGGGTAAATGCAATGAGGTAGGCAATTTTTTTTTTCAATATTCCTTCTGCTATTTGGGGCCACATATAGCCTGACGTCACATTTATAAGTTCTGCGTAAAAGAACCAGCAGTATAATTTCTGGATGACGCACTAAATTATTGTTAGGCGCTGCGTCTAGCAAAATAGAATATTTTTCATTTAGTGCTTAGTCCTTATACTGTTGGAGCCTGTGCTATTTGCTGTAGCAAGTTCAGGCCTCTGTATGGGGTTGAAAAGTTTATCACTCACGCACGCAGCACACTGCCGCCCACATAAAATTTATTGAAACAAAGCGCACGAGACGGACCACAGAACAAAAAAAAAACGAACAGGAGCATGGTGTTTTCTTTTTTTTTTGTCCTGTGTTCCGTCGTGAATAAAAAAATTTCAGCCCTATTACCCGCCACGGTGGCTCAGTGGCAAGGGCGCTCGGCTACTGATCCGGAGTTCCCGGGTTCGAACCCGACCGCGGCGGCTGCGTTTTTATGGAGGCAAAACGCTAAGGCGCCCGTGTGCTGTGCGATGTCAGTGCACGTTAAAGATCTCCAGGCGGTCGAAATTGTTCCGAAGCCCTCCACTACGGCACCTCTCTCTTCCGTTGTTCTCTCACTCTCTCATTTATCTCTTCCCTCACGGCGCGGTTCAGGTGTCCAACGATATATGAGACAGATACTGCGCCATTCCCTTTCCTCAAAAACCAATTATTTAGCCCTATTCCTCACAAAAGCACAGTTATGCGCAATTAATATCATTATCATCGAAAGCTGTGTCTGCAGATAAGAATCAGCTACAGTGTCCTTTACTAAAACATTCCACCGCGTCTGAGAGGAACAAAAGTTACAGCACCAGAGGGTACTTGCTAGGAGGACCAGAGACCTTCATAACGTGCCGTCTTCAATTCCTGCTTTCGAAAAGCGATCCTTTCTTGTATGCCGAAATGACCCTACCATTATCTCCAGCTGGTATTTCAAATGTTGCTGTCATCTCAGACCTCACGATACAATTCAAGTTGCTTCGAAAAAAACTTCGAAAATTCGCGTGCGCAATCGTAGACGCCGTGCCGCAAAGCGTTAAGCCTGGACTCCATGTGCGCGAAAGTGCGAGCGACGCGACAAGGCGGCACGGCGACGCTCGCTCCGTCGCTTGTGGGCAACCTCCATGCAAGCGAAGGCGGCAGGCGACGCGAACCCGCGACGTGCGCAGCGGACTCCGTGCTTTGCGCACTCAAGCTTAGAAACACGCCCGTAACTTGTTCTCTCTCTTAAACTTTTGTGGGTGTGCCTCATAGTTAGGGCCAAAGAAATATTTCCTCTACAGCAGCGGTGTAGCGGCAGTGGAGATAACCAACGGCGTGCTTGCGGAGACGAAGTCACATCACGGATTCACGGGGGAGGTGTGCTTTCGTTCGATGCCTGTGCACTCCGGCTTAGTAAAAACACTTCCATAAACTGTCACCGCAAGCTGATTGCAAGTGAGCAAACTATAATTTACCAGTGAGAATGCACGCCGCGGTGTTTCTGCACAGTTGGAGCGCAGCGGCGCGGTGGATCGAACGCCGGTACCCGCGGCTCGACACGCATCTCTCCCTGCAGTACGCCCGCTCGTGTAGCCCGCTCCAAATGCTGTTAGCCCTCCGCACCCAACAAGTAGATTGTTTTAATTATTTAAATCATGCGGGTGTGCCTCTCAGCTACAAAACCAAATATTTTATCGATGGTGGCGATGACCAAGACGACGGGCGGGTTTCGTGAGATGTACCCGTGAGAAACCGTAGACAAACCGGAAACGGCTTTGTGGGGCTCTGATTGGCCCGTCGCGTGGGGGACTTCCGGGCGACGAGGGAAATTTTCCGTGGGTGCAGATCCGAGCGATACGGCAAGCGACACATGCATTTCGCTTCGCGCGACGCCGTTGCTCGTCGCTTGCCGCCGTCGCCTTCGGGTTCGAGTGAGTTTTGCGTACATAGAGTCCAGGCTTTATTGCGCTTGGTACGCGCAGCTAGGTTCCGTGTTGGCGTTAGCAATGGTGCGCCACTGCGTTTGCACCGGATTGCATTCCAAGCAGAGTAACACGGTTCTATCGATTAAATTACGGAGAAACCAACAAAATAGTTGCAGGGTGTGGACTGAGTGCGTCTATGATACGCATAATTATCCAACTTCACAACAACGCGCCTTTAAATAAGAGAACAAAGCACTCTTGAGTACGTTCCTTTGTAAAGCACCAAATAAGGTTGTAGTCACGGTGGAACAGTTCAGGCTGTCCTTTCTTCAGAAGAATTACATATTAATTTCTCCTTCGCATCTCCACTTTAGCATATGCAAAGTGCAGAGCAGGCCTTCCTAGCGTAGGGAAATGAGAGGCGGAGCGAAGAACCCTTACGAGGCCTTCAACTCGTGTCAATTACTTCGGACAGCGTGGGAGGTTCCAGAAAATTAATTTCACTTGCAGTCTAGCTACAACACAAAACAGCAACCGTACACAAATATTTCAGAGTG
The DNA here is from genome assembly GCF_052857255.1 of Amblyomma americanum. NCBI lineage: Eukaryota > Metazoa > Arthropoda > Arachnida > Ixodida > Ixodidae > Amblyomma > Amblyomma americanum. The sequence continues at coordinate 87,478,088 of NC_135502.1, read as the reverse complement.
GTGCGCGAAACTTTTTGAGAAACTTTTTATAGCAGACTGAATTTACAATGAGGAGGAATGAAACGGAGCAATACAATGCAATGCGAACTTCTCTCTATATTGCTTTTTTGAGTATCCAAAATGAAAGAACGACTGTAAGACGCACATCGTGGACAACCTGCAGATCGAGAAGCCCAATAACACCAGGAAACAAGAACCAGTTAGGTGCGCACCTGCGCTGTGCGCGTACTGTACGTAGCACGTTAACGAGCTCATTAGCGGCGAGGAAGCTATGCGCAGACAAAATACCTAGAGTGCAAAGCCCAACGGCGTTAGAAGGGTGATTTACATGGAAGTGACTGTGCCTGTCAGCGGGGGCTGTAGGGAGTGCCACCTCCCTTTCAAGCAGTCTTTCTCTTTCTGTACGCGGCTAACTGCACTGCTGAAATCAAACACGAGAACCTGAACGTCCCGATGGGGTGATTTGCAGAACGAGAGAGAGGAAAACTTTAATTTTCTCGGAAATATTTTGGTCGTGCGTCGAGTCTAGGGCCCTGCAGCTGCTCCCGCGATCTTGGCACGCTCAATCTGCTTTTGCTGCTCATTTAGGCTCTCGCTGGACAGCGATACCTCCCACTGCTCCGTTGTATTTTGGGAGCTGCCGTTACATTTTAGCATCTCCATGTGGTATGATGTATAGGTTTGGTGTCTCCTTGCACCAGGGGCGTGCGCTTTAATATTGTGACGGATTAATTTCGATTATATTGAAGAGATCTGGAAACGCGTCCGCCTGGAATCGTCTCCAGTGGAGTGACTGCTCCCTATTGAGCCTCAGATGATGTTTCGGATATCACGAGCGGGCTCCCCGGAGGTGTTCAAGGTTGGCGCATTACGTTTTAGGAACCGGTGCGAGTTCCCCTTGGTCATTTCCAGCTTTGTTGCTGTGGGCTCGAGTGATGGCGTCGGCTACTTGGTTTTCTATGAGCCCGGCGTGCTAGGAGTCCATATTATGTTCTCATGGGTCTCTTGAGACTCATGTTGCCCCAGGATGCTTAGGGTTCTCCTGTAGGGTCTGTCTTTTGTAATGTTCCGGTGGGCCGAAAACAAGCAAAAAAGATTTACCCGCATTACAGAGACGTACCTTCACCGCTATTTACTTTTCTAGAAATGTGAAATCTCATCATACTGATATAATTTCAGTATTCAGTCTGGCAATGCAGCATTATGAGCGTAGCAAGAAGTTGGGCCCTTCGGCAATGATCTGCTCCCGGGAATAAATAACTGCCACAAGAAATACGATACTTCGCCTGAGTACGTGTACACAGGAATTAAATTAGGTTAATTTGTTTGTTTTTTATCAGGAGACGCCACAACGCTTTATATGAAAGCTTCAAGGACAGTCGGAAAACGTTTGTATGCTGAATGTCCTGTATAACACATACAAAGGGTTAGAAAGTAAAGGAGGCTGATGATGATAAACACTTGAACTTTGCGCAAAAGAAAAGACAATAGCAATGCGTACTGGCATGAACTAAAGCATGCAGTGCAGGTGGCGAAACAGACCAGCAACCAAAACTTGTTGTGAAACATTAAACTGTACAGCATGACTAAATTTGGGTTGCTGACCAGGAAGCAATTATGGAACGTCACGTTTTGTTTTGCAGCGAAAGATCTTATTCGAGCCCTTCACGGCGGATTTAGAGCACAGTCATGCAGGATCAGGTCCCGTGACCGTCTCATGACAGTTCAGAGGTCACATGTCATCACGTGACTAGCGCTACCTGCGAGACTAACGCCAGTCGCGTAACTATGCACCCGTTATGATCACTGTCCTAGCTCAGATTCCCATAATATCTGCTGGTCTTCGAGTTTTATACAGGTCTTAGCCATGAGCAATAGACATACAGCCGCAGAGAGATAGCTTCTGCCGAGTTTAATATCACGAAACAGCGTAAACACATGACAATTTTATTCTTGCGTCATAACATCAATACGCCAGTCTGTCTCAGAAGCAAACATAAAAATGGTACTAAAACATTTCGACCTTTTATGTATAAGAACCTACTTCAGTAACATTAAACACTTCAAATGTTTAAAATTATTGTCCTCTCGCGGCTAAACTCTGCACCATAGTTTGGAGAGTTTTTGAAAAAAAAATAGTGCAGCAGCGATAAAGCGTGGCCGTATGCATTATATGCAGGCAGTGAACCTTGTAATTCTGGTATCAGTGCATTGGCCCGATCGCTCTCTTACTCGTTTGCCTCTTTTGTTTCTTCTTTCGTTTCTTTATTTCGCTCCTTTCGTTCGTTCTTCTTCTTGCTAGTCAGTTCTTTCATTATCTTCTTACTGTTTCACTCTTTACCTTCTCTCATTATTCTGCTGTGTTGTCCCGATTTTTTTGAAGACATGCAGATATAAACAGTAATACGCAGTTCATTACCGCTCGAACATTGCTGCTATAGCCTAATATTGAGTAAACACTGGAGCGACAGCTGAGTTGCTAGTGATTCCCGCATTCTTTTTTCTCAACTTTTCTGCTTTCAAGGAGTCAGGAATAGACGGCGGCGGACGAAGGACGGCATTCCGTCAAACCTCCTCGTTCAGCCCTGACAAGCAAAACTGCCAACGCTGTCGACGCCTGTTAGTGGCGAGCTTCCGCAGAAATGTGATTAGCTCGGCACACACAAAAATAGCAAACAAGCGCATCCATCAAACTCTTGGATAAGCGCACAGCAGCATGATTGAGATAAGCGGTGCGTAAAACCCATTCGCGCAAAAAATACAAACAAGCATAGAAATCACCAATCGCTGCAGGAATTCCACCTCACCTTCCACCGCCCGCCCGCCGCGCAGGACAAACTGCATTATCCCGCTGTAATTACGTGGTCGCTGTGGTCTCTGTGATACGGCGCTGCTGCTCTCCACGGTCCCAACGCATTCGCATAGGAGCCTCGAGCTTCGCAAAACGGCCAAAGCAGAGCTTCGTGCCGTGGTCCCTTTCCTAGTTAAGCGCCAGACATGCAGCCGCTCTTCCTGCCAAGCGTGTTTATTGCGCCTGATCCGGTGGACTGACGCAGTAATCACCGACTCTGCGTCTCTTCTGGTACGAAAATTGTGGGAAAAATTGTGTTTTCTAAATGCCTGACGTGATTTGATTGCGGCTTTCACGTGCACTTGATATTTATATTTTCCCATGTTCAGGCTTTTGGAATGAATATTACGGTGAACCAAATATAAAAAATGGTATCTATGAGAAGTATGTATTGGAAGCAAAAAACATGCCGACAGTTGACTTAATCACACATTTCTGGGATAACATTTGGCTTTACTTCATTTCACTCGCGTGACCGAAAGAGTTTAGTACTATCTCTGAACCCAGCGGTGGCCTAGTTGTCTGAGCGTCCGCCTCGCATGCGGCAGGTGTGGATTCGACCTACAGTGCCACCCGGTACCCACTGGTGAAACAATGGGTACAGGCTTTCCCCTGGTCTGGTGCTCGGCTTGTTTAGGGCGGAATGCTTGGGAAATGGGTCTTTGACCCCATCTTGAGTAGAAGAAAACGCCTTGTGCCATGGCTCTCATTTGCCGCAGACGCCCCTGCGCCATAAACATCAATCATACACATCAGAACTATCTCCGTTATTAAACTTTGTTTGATTACCTTGGATTCACATTTTGCCATGGCGTCCAGCATTAGTGAGACTGCTGAATTCTTTTCAAAACTAAGCACTTCCCGGGTTAAAACCCGACTGCGGCGGCTGCGTTTTTATGGAGGCGAAACGCTAAGGCGCCCGTGTGCTGTGCGATGTCAGTGCACGTTAAAGATCCCCAGGTGATCGAAATTATTCCGGAGCCCTCCACTACGGCACCTCTCTTCCTTTCTCCTTTAACTCCCTAATTTATCTCTTCCCTTACGGCGCGGTTCAGGTGTCCAACGATATATGAGACAGATACTGCGCCATTTCCTTTATCAAAAAAAAAACAATTATTATTATTATTATTATTAAGCAAAAGTACTTGTCAGATGAGAACTCTAGGTGTAATGAAGTCCCATTTTATTGCGTTGAACTGAGAAGCCATGCTCAAAACACAAAAACGTACTTAATGAAATCATAGGGTACACTTTTCGTAATGCTTAAAGCAAATGAGGCAGACAAGCTGTTCGGTTACCTATTCTTTCTCTTTTTTCTTTTTGTAATAATGTTTTTGAAAGATGAAAAACTGCAACAAAGAAACCTTCGGGCCAAGGAACCACTAACTGCGCCGCTCAGCAGCTTCAAACTCCGCTGCACACAGTTAACATTGTATTTTTCCTTCTTTTCTTATCAGAAATCCTAATTCGATTACTGCTAGCGTCATTTACTTCTTTCTTGCTTCGACCTTTCTAAAGTTTTCAGGAAACCGCGGTCCGACTGTCCAAGAGACTAAAAATGTTGGGGACATTTTGTACGTTTGCCTGAGTTTTCGAAAATATCACTATTTCCCCACGCGCCACCACTGAAGAGGCAATAAGGTTTTCTAGCAACGGATGTAAAAGATTGCGCATCAATTGTAAAAGCGATGACAACTATTCAACTCAGCTGAAAGCCCAGTTTCTTTCCAGTCTCGTCGCGTGCTTATAAAGGGCCAACTCCATGGGCCCTTTTCGGCGTGCGTCCTGCTCGCTTGGGCGCCCACTCGCCGGCCATAGGAAGTCCCGCCGCCGAACGCGTCCACGACGCTTGGATCCGACAGTGCCAGATGTATTCGGCGTACGCGTACTCGCGGCAGCGCACGCGCTATTTCCGGCGCGCCGAAATCGACCAATCAGTGGGCGTTCTGCTTCTGTGTCTTCCGGAGCGAGTCTTCCAAGCATTACCTGCAGCGCTCTATCACGTGCGTATTCGCGCCATGCGCTTGGAGTTGTGTATCGCTTTTTTGATCGTCGGGGCGCCACCGTCAGCGCGCACGGTGCACGGCGCGAAGGACGCAGAAGTGTCTATGGAGTCGGGCCTTAAGACTTCATTTTCTTGCCCGTTGTGAATTCACTTGATAAAGTCGCTAAGGAAGCGAGGCGCGTACAAAGCATGCGGTGGATGTCTGATCAATATATATATATATATATATATATATATATATATATATATATATATATATATATATATATATATATATATATATGAAATGAGAGGCCCGTTTGACAAATTTATGAAGGGAGCCAACAGTCACCGAAACCAAGGTGCATAGGGGAACGTTAATTTTTTTCTTTTTTAATGTGTTATGCTTATCAGTTGGATAATATTACTTAGATTAATAAATCGCTTAAAGAAAATTACTTATAAAGCAGCAGAAAAAACAACCATGCCGCCGGTGGGATCCGAACCCACGACCTCCGAATATCGCGTCCGGTGCTCTTACCAACTGAGCTACGGCGACGGCTGTCCAATCTGCTGCTCTCGTGGGTATTTAAGTTTTTACTGGGTGTAAGCGAGCCTTGAGAGTGTTCACCAGCGCCACCCTCGACCATAGCGGCGGACGTAGCACGTCCTGTAATACCACGAGCGTGACGCAGAACGTCATCTAACGGCGAGGGCGGAAACTGTGCGAGCGCCCTCTTATGCTACCTATGGCATCAACACTGCCAGAACCGAGACCCTCGTTAAGCTATTAGCAGACAAGTTAAAGGAAATGAGGGGCCCGTTTGACAAATTTATGAAGGGAGCCAACAGTCACCGAAACCAAGGTGCTTAGGGGAACGTTAATTTTTTTTTTAATGTGTTATGCTTATCAGTGGGATAATATTACTTAGATTAATAAATCGCTTAAACAAAATTACTTATAAAGCAGCAGAAAAAACAACCATGCCGCCGGTGGGATCCGAACCCCTGACCTCCGAATATCGCGTCCGGTGCTCTTACCAACTGAGCTACGGCGACGGCTGTCCAATCTGCTGCTCAGGACCTCCGAATATCGCGTCCGGTGCTCTTACCAACTGAGCTACGGCGACGGCTGTCCAATCTGCTGCTCTCGTAGGACCTCCGAATATCGCGTCCGGTGCTCTTACCAACTGAGCTACGGCGACGGCTGTCCAATCTGCTGCTCACGAGAGCAGCAGATTGGACAGCCGTCGCCGTAGCTCAGTTGGTAAGAGCACCGGACGCGATATTCGGAGGTCGTGGGTTCGGATCCCACCGGCGGCATGGTTGTTTTTTCTGCTGCTTTATAAGTAATTTTCTTTAAGCGATTTATTAATCCAAGTAATATAATCCCACTGATAAGCATAACACATTAAAAAAAAATTAACGTTCCCCTATGCACCTTGGTGTCGGTGACTGTTGGCTCCCTTCATAAATTTGTCAAACGGGCCCCTCATTTCCTTTAACTTGTCTGCTAATAGCTTAACGAGGGTCTCGGTTCTGGCAGTGTTGATTCCATAGGTAGCATAAGAGGGCGCTCGCACAGTTTCCGCCCTCGCCGTTAGATGACGTTCTACGTCACGCTCGCTGTATTACATGACGTGCTACGTCCGCCGCTATGGTCGAGGGTGGCGCTGGTGAACACTCTCAAGGCTCGCTTACACCCAGTAAAAACTTAAATACCCCCGAGAGCAGCAGATTGGACAGCCGTCGCCGTAGCTCAGTTGGTAAGAGCACCGGACGCGATATTCGGAGGTCGTGGGTTCGGATCCCACCGGCGGCATGGTTGTTTTTTCTGCTGCTTTATAAGTAATTTTCTTTAAGCGATTTATTAATCTAAGTAATATTATCCCACTGATAAGCATAACACAATTAAAAAAAAATTAACGTTCCCCTATGCACCTTGGTTTCGGTGACTGTTGGCTCCCTTCATATGTGATGTGTGTATATATCTATATATATATATATATATATATATATATATATATATATATATATATATATATATATATATATATATATATATATATATATATATATATACACACACATCACGCCTCTTGTTGTGCGAGCTTTCTATTTTCCATTTTTGCTGCAGTCAAGAGAGTTCAAGGGACCATTTTTTTTGCTCTAGCACCGATAGCCACCGCAAGGCCAACATCATCAATAGCAAAAATGAAAATTCAAGCTGTCTACCATTTACCACGAGCCGCTCGGGCAAAAGAGCGAATCGTAGGTTCTGTGGGCATTCAGTGCTGTTACATAGCGAATGAACGAAGGGGGGCGTTAGTATTCTCTTTGTTCGGGGCCATATGAAACTTACAAGAGTATAGCAGCGCGTCCCGGTATGCTCAATAAATTTTTCGTCAGTGCTTTTACCTCGCGACACCCACAGAGGCGAGAAGCGCTCTGCAAGTTCCGAAATGGAAGTTCCCATTTCGGAAACCAATATCGATGGAGGTCTATAAAGAACCACTAAAAAGATTCGGGAGTTTTGAACAGCCTTATTCAATAAACTTCGTTGAAAACGCCGGCCTAAAAATTGCCTTACAAGCAAGAACACGAGTGAGAGAAAACATACAGTTAGGGTAATCCGTTTTGCGTTAACCTTTACCAAAGCAGCCAAAAGTACTTGATAACAATTAAATGCTGAAAACCGAGACTACACATTACTCTCGAGATTTTATATTTGAGGCTGCCGCGGTGGTTCAGAGGTTATGGCGCTCGGCTGCTGGCCGAAATGACTCGGGTTTGACCCCAGCAGCGGCGGTCCAATTTCGATGGAGGCAAACTTCTACAGGCGCGCGTACTGTGCGATCTCAGAACACGTTAAAGAACCCCATGTGGTCGAAATTTCTGGAACTTTTCACTGTGGCGTCCCTCTCAGCCTTAATTGCTTTGGGACGTTAAACCTCCTATAAACCATTTGATATTTGAAAAAAACAAACTCCGAAGCAGGTTACCAGTGTGTCAACGTGATATTCAGCGACAGCTGTGGAGGTATTTGCATTTCAGATATACTGACGCAATTACAGCGATAGCGATATGCAGATGAATAGTTGAACACTCTTTTTAGTTTTCCACACATACTCGTTCTTCGACCAGCGGTCCTAAGCATTCTGCCGCTGAGTGCGCGGCGCCACATCCACCGAGCCTCTGCACGGACGACGACGCGTTTCGCGGTAGCCACCACAGACTAGCCACGCTTCAGTTCTCCGCTCCTGCCGTAGTCTCGATTCCCCCTCCACGGTGGATACGCTTGGTGGGCTTCCCCAGCATTAAGGCGCGTTGTTGTTTGCGTATTCTGGTTGCCTGTTCCTCTGCTCTCTCTACACTCTCCTCCTTCTACGGTTACCGCCCTCCGGACAGTTCACGCGTGGTGACCGCCTTTACGTTACGCCCAGTACTACTACCCCGCTCACTTTGTGAAACCCAGGAAACGGGCCCTGAAGAGCGGTCATTGTACAATAGTTCAGGCCACTCTGCCTGAAACTTGAATCAAAATAAGCGACATGACCTGCCGCCACATTTCTTAGTCCGCACAGGAGCATGACTGTACGCCTCTGTCCAGAGATAAAAATTTCCAAGAAAACTTTTCAGTGCAGACTTTCCTGGAAGAGCTTTGCAGTCACTGCATTGGTCAGGTGCATTATACAGGTCACTGTAATATCTTACGCTTGTATGTTTTGCAGACAGGCCTGATTCCTAGATAGGTTGGTGACAAAGCAGAACATGTTCACAGCACAAGATAAGCATCTTATCAAAAAAAGGCAAAATAAGGCAGAACAGAGCATATCTGTACATTGTTAACTGGCAGTGAGTAAATAATAAAAGCTAGTAGGTAGCTGCGGTCTCGGTAAAAAGGAACCAAGGAAAATCGCGGCCTGCATTTGTGGTGCATGCCTAAACCCAAGCGGCGGAAAATCTGAGCAGGCTTTTCGGTTCCAAAACCCTCCCTCAGGGGAACCAGCGCAAGGAGACATCTCGCTAGTCGGAGTAGAAGTGTGCCGCTTTTCACAGGCAAAGCAGCAAAGGAGAAACTCCAGAGTCTTATAGAAGACCAGCCACTGCGAGGAACGTATGAAGAAGCACTGCCTCTGTGTTATCATTGTTCAAAGACACAGCCATCAAACGATCAGTGCTGTCGTCATAGAAATTGGAAAAGGAAGGATTGGCCAACTAAACGCCAAAGATGGTGAGTGCTCGTTTTTCCTTCCAACAGAACACAGTATACTAAAACTGGAAACTGCGCCTTCTCTTATATCATAGTCGTAAGAAATAAACTGGTGGCTGCCTCTCCGGAGTGTGCTTCGAGAACCTTACCTACTCCCACGAAATGTGACAGCAACAACTATGACCGTTTCTTTCCTTTTGTCGTTTATTTTTTTGTTTGTAATAAGTATCCCCGTCTGATTCCTCTTCAATTTTGTTCGAAAGCCTGGATCTTGCGAATCCCGCTTGTTTATTTTTTTCTGCCGCTTCCAAGGACAGCGCTTCTCTGGTTCTGAATGCATACTTGGTGCTGGTGCACTCGCTGAGCTAGCAGTGTCGTAATGCAGCACTGTGGCTCTGACATCTTTTGTGAGACAAAAAAAGTTTCTGGCATGGATACAAGCACCTAAAAAACGAAATAATTTGCCATTCTGGTTTGATTTATAAGGTTTGCGTTTACGCTGCTGCAGCAACACATAACACCCCCCCCCCCCCTGCCCCTCTGCCACCTGTCGTAGAAGCTCATGCAAAGTACACTAGCTCATGTAACAGACCGCAATTAGCATGACATGAGAAACACCGCTACTAAAACCTATAGCGAATGTCGTACCTAGCGAAGCACACGGAGGAACGCAAATATTCGCATAAGGCAACACGCGAGAGAAAAATGTTATCTACTGATGAATGCACGTTACTCCCACGAGATAACCATGCAATGAGCTACTATTTTAAGACGCTTCAGCTTTAATCCTTTTGAATCGTGCAATATCTTTCATTGCGATGCATTTGGCTGACTTGTCACGAGCAGAAAGTGTTGAGGTGCCGAGAACAGACAAAGGCTCTAAATAGAAATGCAGTGCAGCCTTTGCTTAGCTACTGCCATGAGGCTAATAACAAGTGGCGCAACAAAAAGAAAAAAAGGCTTCTTTAATCAAAAGCTTTCTTGTCTTGTTGCCTGTGTATTTATGAGATCAAAATATTCAACATGATGCCCGCATGCCTGATTAGGACAATCTGTGCATAGCACAGAGTGGGCCGCAAAATTGACGGCTCGACAAAGAGCAGAGGAATACCTTCTCACCTGCTGCTTGAGAAAATTATATACCAACGAGCTTATTTGCCGGGTCCGTGCAAGGAATGGTTTTATTTCCTGTATTTAGCAATTTTTATTTCGAGATCGCCTGGAAAACCCTCTCTCGCTTCTGTTCACTTCCGTACTGGGTAGAGCGCATGTCGGTGTCAAACTAAATTTATGCATGTAACACAATCAATCTTTCTCTGTGAGGGTGGGAGTGTATAAGAAAAATAAAAACAAAAGTCGCCCGTACAGCAGTGTATTGTATATTTTCGCCTAAATGGAGTCACAAAGGTCAGTAAAGATCATAACCAGCCTCACGAAACGAATATTCGTGACGGGGTAGCTAAACGCATGGAGAATAATTTAAAAATGACAGCATATGCAGTCAAGACTGTGTCGCTGGCATTCCTGAGAAACCGCCATTATGCTTTTTCAAATCGTCATTATCTTACAATGTTTTCACTTTGTCCCTTCAGAGTACCAATGTTAACTTACTGTATCCGACTCTATACTGACGCTTTGCAGATGCTCGATAGGAACTCCGAGAGTCCAAAGTCAGGGGTTTTTCTTACTGTTTCCTCGCAGAATCACACAGAAACAATAACATCGCAGCAGCGAGAAGCTCCTCACGAGTAGCGCATCCCGCTAAAGACCTAGTGTGAAGTTTTGAAGTTTTGAGCCAAAGTGAACATTGAGCCAGCGGACATGCTCTCTTTCAAAAGTTTCATTTTAAAGTGCCTAAGTAAAACGCATGGAAGACAACAGCGAGTCGGTGTTTAAAAACTGCTTACACTTCCCGCATAGTAATCAGGTTTCAGAGAAAATTTTCTTATAGAAGGAAACACAGCAATAAAAAAACAGAGGCAGGTATTTTTGCCAAGGCCCTTTCTCTGGACAAAGAAAGGGAAGCCAGCGATTTGCATACATTTCCGGGTCGCTTTAATGAAGCCTGCAGCCCGCCTTGCCGGCCATTCTCTCACTGGTAGTTTGTGAAGGCTGGTGCAAATAGCGAACGCTGTTGTTAGCGCACAACTTCGCAACGCACGTGTCTAGCTGCCATTTACCGACATTAGGTGCGCTTAAAAGCTACAAGAACGAGCGAATTTTAATCACTGAACAGTTCTTGACCCAGTTGAATACCTAAAGTTTCTCAGAATTGAAAGTGCATTCTGTGTGTACATTAGCTTAAAAGACAATGAGTCCAAAGTAGAGGAATTTTTCCCACTCGCGATAATTTTTTATTTAAAACCAAAACTCATGCTTTCTATTGCAACGCAAAATGCGCTCCAAATAATTTCACGCAGCTCTAGAATTCAGATCTCGACAATATCGAGATTAAGAGCAGTCGGTCAAGGGAGGGGGCTTTTATATTCATTTCTACTGTCCTCACATGCGCACAGTCACACAACCGCCACACGCATTTAGGGAAGTAGGGTGACAAAGAGAGAGAGGGGGATAGAGAGCAAACCTTTATTAAGAAATAGAGAGGATGAGCCGGAGCGCTTGGTGGATGCCGACATCTTGGTCCGCGTCCCTAGCCCGGGATACCGCAAGATCCCGCCGCCTCGCGAGCCTGGCGTGCGAGGGCAGCTTGTGCCGTCGCACTCGAGCACTCGAGGAGGAAGTTCTCCCAAGCCTCTTTAATGGAGATGAGGTTGGGAGAGAAGTGGGACTGTGTTGAAAGTCCCAAACCATGTGGAATAGAGAACAGATCTCGTCACAGTGTGGGCACGAAGGATTAACTTTCGGGTCAGAGTGAGCAGCCATGCCGGGACACCAGTAGGTGTTCGTCTGTAGCTGTCGCAGAGTGCGCTCGTCTGCCTTCGACAGCCCCTTTGCCGGTGGAGGGAACTGGCGATGCCTTTCTTTGTAATAGTCGACGGTTGCTCGAAACCGCAGAAGCGGTTTGCTAGGCTCGTCGGTTGGGGAGGACGCGGAAGTAGCATTCGTAGCTTCGTTAGCGCGCGGTCCTTGGTGGGCCGGCGCCCACACGATGCGTCTAGGCGTGGGTTCGGAGCCTTTCACGGCGTTGTAGAGTATCTAATTGGCTAGAGGACATACCTCGCCCTTGACATAGCTCTCGCAAGCGAAATGCGAGTCTGAGATGACAACCTTGCATCGAGGGTCTGCGACCGCCAGGGCGATAGCGACTTGTTCAGCCCGGTGGGCATTCTCTGCGCGGAAGGAGAGCCCATTGGTTTGCAACTTCAGACGGACTACGGCTGCCGTGTAATGACCCGATGGAGGCGGACCTGCGGCGTCAACGTAGAACACGCCGGGTTTGGAACCATGATTGGCATCCAGCGCCCGAGCACGCGCTGTTCTCCAGCCTTCGTGCCTGTGTGCAGTCATGTTGTGTGGCACGGGTTCGACCCATAGCGTGTGGCGCCACAGCTCCTGGATACATAGTGGTTCCTCCGGGACACAGGGTATGCTTATATTGAGGCGACTGAGTATATGGTGTCCTGTCCCCGTCTGCTGCAGTCTTGTGTATTGACTCATGAGATGAGCCTCTCGTAACTCCGAGTAGGTGTTGAGCACCCCCAGGGCCGTGAGGCGGACCGTGGAGGTGATAATTGGGAGGTCCAGAGCTTGCTTCTCAACTTTGCGAATTATGACGTCCAACTGCTTTATGTTAGCTGTATTCAGGGGTAGGTATGGCGCCGAGTGCAGGATACGACTGGTGCCATAAGCTTGAGCGAGACGGAGCGCATCGCGTCCGCGCAAGACACCGCGTCGTTTCGACACCCGTCGTAGCATACGGCCAACCATTTCTCCTACGCGCCTGATTTTGGCGATGGAGGTGTCAGCTTTTAGCCAGCGATCAATGTGTAAGCCCAAGATTCTGCTCTCGTCAACCTCGTCGGCAGGATCCTCGAGGAGGGTAACGCACAACGAGGTGGAGTCGGTCTTCCAGGCACGAATTTGCAGTACCTCGGATTGGCTGGGGCAAGAGCTAGCCCGCATGAGTTGGTGTAAGCCTCGACTATGGTCACGGCTTGCTGGAGGTTCTCCTTCATGTCACCGCCGCTGCCTTGGTTAGCCCATAGTGTTACGTCGTCGGCATAAATTGCGTGATGCACCCTTCCCACCCGCTGCAGGAGGGAAGGTAGCTCCATCATCGCGATCTTGAACAGCAGAGGCGAGAGCACAGCGCCGTGATGAGCGCCCCTGGTTCCCACGCGGTAAGGTCCGTACTCCTGATCATCGATCCGGAGCAAGGCCTGCCGTTTGGAGAGGAAGTCCCGTAGGTATCTGAATGCATTTGCACCGCAATTTGTGTGGCTTAGGTTGGACAGTATGCTGCCGTGTTTGATGTTATCGAAAGCGCCCTTAAGGTCTAATGCCAGAATAGCGCGGTCTCTGCGTGTGGGACGTCGGAGGAGCGATGATGTCCTCGCGGGGTTGTAAGAATACGTCTTGGGTCGAGATGTGCGGACGTAACCCGTATATGGTGTCTGCAAACAGGTCCTTGTATTCGAAATAGGAAGACAACCGGTCTCGAACCATCGACTGCATGAGTATCCAGACGCATGAGGTTAGCGCAATGGGTCTCAGGTTGTGAAAGTGTACTGTTTATCCGGGCTCAGGAATGATAATTACGAGGGAGGTTTTTCATTCGCTAGGGAGGGGGAGCCCGTCCCAAAATCCGATTGATGTAGTCGAGGAGTTGAAGATACGCCTGGTCGGGCAGGTTCGCAAGCAGCGTAACTGTAATGCGATCGCGACCGGGAGCCGTGCCCCTTCTCATTTTGGCTATGGCTGCTTTCAAGTCATCGAGCGCGAAAGGAGCGTCCAGGTCCGTGTTGGATTGTCCTGCATGCTGGAACTCAGGACCTTCTGGGTGCCCTGTGCGGCATAGGTAGCGCTCACACAGATCCTCAGCTAGCTGTGCATTGGTGCCCGTAGTAGCTGTGTAGAGCCCGCTTTAGATTGCGTTGTGTTTCACCTCGCGTGTTGGACGGGTCGAGGAGAGCGCGAAACAGGTTCCAGGTGTTCTTTGAGTTCATCTGTCCTGCAGCTCGGTTGCAAACGTGCGGTCCAATTGGGACCAAAGAATAGGGTGACAGTCCTGATCATTTTAGTTAAAGAATATTTCTGCATTTTGTCTCCGTTTTTTCATATTTAAATGCAAGTGCCACTGCAACACAAGGCTGCTAAGATTCACAAGTGTACACCATGCCTTGGCTTAAAATTTTTAAATTAAAAAATAAAAACTGAAATGAAGAAAATCAAAGTAGTGTTCAACAACGTTCCAAGAGAACAGCAGCTCACAATTTTTAGCGAGGTGCTCGAAGCGGTAAGAGAATGCGTGTACTTAGGGCAGGTAGTGACCGCTGATCCGGATCATGAGAAGGAAATGACTAAAAGAATAAGAATGGAGTGTAGAACAGCAGCTCACAATTTGTAGCGAGGTACTGGAACTAGTAAGAGAATACGGGGCAGGTAGTGACCGCTGATCCGGATCATGAGAAGGAAATAACTAAAAAGGTTAAAAATGAAGTGGAGAACAGCAGCTCACAATTTGTGACGAGGTGCTGGAAGTGGTAAGAGAAAATGTGTACTTAGGGCAGGTAGTGACAGCTGATCTGGGTCATGAGAGGGAAATCACTGAAAAGAATAAGAATGGAGTGGAGCGCATACCCGCCGTGGTGGCTCAGTGGTTAGGGCGATCGGTTACTGATCCGGAGTACCCGGGTTCGAACCCGACCGCGGTGGCTGTGCTTCGATGGAGGCGAAACGCAAAGGCGCCCGTGTGCTGTGAGTTGTCAGTGGACGTTAAAGATCCCCAGGTGGTCGAACTTGTTCTGGAGCCCTTCATTACGGCATCTCTTCCTTTCTTCTCTCAGTCTCTCCTTTATCTCTTACCTTACGGCGCGGTTCAGGTGTCCGCCGTTATGTGAGACAGATACTGCGCCATTTCCTTTCCTAAACAGCCAATTCAGTGGAGCGCATATAGCAGGTTCTCTAAAATCATGAATGGCAGTTTACCAAAATCCCTTAAGCAAAAAAGTATACAGTAGTTGTATCTTATCGGTGCTCAGCTACGGAGCAGAAACGTGGAGGCTAACGAAAAGGGTTCAGCTAGAGTCAAGAACAACGCAGCGAGCCATGGAAAGAAAAATGGTGGGTGTAAACCTAAGAGACTAGAAGCGGGCAGAGTGGGTGAGCTAGCAAGTGCGGGTTAATGACATCCTAGTCGAAATCAAGAGAAAGAAATGGGCTTGGACAGGGCATGTAATGCGAAGGCAAGATAACCGCTGATCCTTAAGGGTAACGGAGTGGATTCCAAGAGAACGCAAGCGTAGCAGAGGGCAGCAGAAGGCTAGGTGCGCGGATGAGATTAAGAAGTTTGCGGGGATACGTTGGCCGCAGCTAGCAAAAGACAGGCTAAAAGTAGGGACATGGGGGAGGTTTTTGCTCTCCAGTTGGCGTAGTCAGGCTGTTGATGATGATGATGGCTTTACTGCTCTTGGGAAAGCTGGCTTGCCCGACCAAAAGCTATTCAATATTTCTCTCTGTGCCTTCTAATCCAGCTCGGTCATGACTTACTACAACAATAATTACGGGCGCAGCGCTAATCGGCCATTATGGCCGCTTTTTGGTCAAAAATATTTCTCCCCCGCCCGTACATTATAGAGCAAAAAATTTTCCTTAGTTACTTTTCGAAAATCAGAATTTTTATTAGCTTACTATATCTGCTTTAATTTTATTCAAGTTAGCTGACAGGCCGCTATAAAATTGAAAAGCAAATGCCGCATCTTTTCTTTAGCGGTGATCTTTGTTTCATGTCATTCAGTTCGCCCAAGTTCTACCTCTAACCGTACGGGACAGCGCTTTAATGATTGGTAATGCATTTTTGCGCAAAGTGGCGTAATGAAACAGTAAACAATCGTGAAATGACTTGAATGGCCCGGAGCCGCAAACGAAATTGAAATTTTGCACCGTCTACTATAGCGGCATGAATGTTTAGGCCGAAGCAAAGCGTGCTCTTGTGCATGTCGCCACTCGTGTAGACTCCTCTGTACCAGGCTTTGTTGTCTCGTTTGAGGCGACAAAGAAATTAGTTATGGTTCTTACATGTCTGAGAAAAAGCGCATGACACGTTGAAAATGAAAGAGTTTATTAGGAGATAATTAGCTTATCGCTGTTAAAACTACAACAATAACTCAGTGGCTTTGGCACCCGGCTGATTACATTCAAGTCGAGCGAAGAAATCTCGGCCGCGGTAGCCGAATTTCAGTATGCAAAAACATCCCCTTATTAGGCGATGTCAGTGCTTGTTTCTGTACCCCAGAAAGGTTAAATTAATCCAGATCTCTTAACTTCGACGTCCCTCATACCCACGTATTCCTTCTGGTGTTAATCACCTTTATTACATCGAGAATATCAAAATCATGGAAGAAACCTAACATCATCTTAATCCATAAGAAAGGAGGTGTAAAGGACTTTAAAATTATAGACCGATCAACTTACGGTCCGTTGTATATAAGGCATTTACTAAGGTAATCGCTAATAGAGCCAGGACAACCCTAGACTTCAATCAACGAAGTGATTATGCTTGTTTTCGCAAATGGTACTGGACTCTGGAAAATTTAAACAGTATCAATCAGGTAATAAAGATATGGGAACAGTATAACCAACCCATATATATATCGCCTTTCTAGATTACGAAAAACCAGTAGTCACACAAGCATTGCGGAATCAGGGTGTAGATGAGCCTTATGTCAAGATATTGGAAGATATCTCTAGCGGGTGCACTGCTGCCGTAGGCCTCCATAAATTCAGCGATATAATTTCAATACGAAAGCGTGTCAGGCAGGGCGACGCGATCTCTCCAATACTATTCACCGTCTGTTTACAGGAGGTATTCAGAGGCCTGGATTGGCAACAGCTGAGGATAACAGTTCATGGCGAATATCTTAGTAATCTGTGATTCGCTGATGACATTGCCCTGGCAAGTTTTGTTTGGAGGCGAAGTTAATGTCATCTCCAGCACGAGGCATGTTATCTCTGATACACCGGCAATCTCAGTTGCCACTCTGCTAACTCCGATTCGTCTTCTTTCAAGTGCTTTTTAATGGAATGGTAACCACCTGCGTTTACGCGGCACTTTTTGAGAACATCGATTACCATATCAGTCACGCGATCATTCCACGTGTTGACCAATATCACTAAATATTTCTAATACCTAGGTGGCAAATCGCGCTTCCTTCCTGCTGTTTAGTTCGGTGATTTTGGACATGGGGAGGATTCCCTGAGCACCACCGCGAGGGTGGGTGAGCCCTCTAGGGAAGACGTTGCTAGAATGCCGGAAGCAGCGACGATAATAGCATCCCCACGTGTTCGTTCCGGTACTCAGATGACGACGTACAAGATCACTGTTGCCCTCTTCAGTCAAGCTGGGGTTGAACAATTCCCCGAGTGCCGCGCCTTTGATAGAGGTTCCGCGTTCCGGTCATCAGTACAAGATCTTTCAACCCCTTCTGGGAGGCAGCCTGCATTCCTGTGTCACGCAGGCGCCTTCCGGGTCCACATGGGCGCGGTCCGGACACACGTGCGCGCCCACCTGGAGGCCGCGTGGACGACAACGTGACCGGGTCCTGTTCCCTTTTCCTCGACCGAGCGGCGAGAGAACATCAGGAACGCCCTGTCGTGGGTAGTACCATCAGTGCCATCGTGTGATTGGACATCATTCTTCGAACTATATTCCCCAGCTAGGGATCTGGCGAATACGAAGAGTATTTAAGGAGCTGCTGGTTTGGTACCAGAAGAGAGCCCCCTTCTTGAGAGGAACCCTATGCTGGGAGAGACTCCCGACTGCTAAGAAGCCCCCTTTACTGATAGGTACTCTCAGTTGCCCTTACTTGTACATTATGTAGTCTTTGTATAAAGTTTTCCCAAGTTTTCTTCCTCCGATCGTCCTCGTCTCTTCTCCGGCCCAGTCACGCTACCTGAATCCCAACAACTGGTGGCAGCGGTGGGATGTTGCTACCGGAATCTCAACAACTGGATGCCAGCTGTGGGACGTCCACGTGAAGTTACCGGCTCCAACGAACCTCGGCATCTGCGGGACTGACGGGTGTCAGCTATTATACCTTGGCAGAGTGAGTGCCCAATGTTTCCCATTCATTTCGCCAGACCGTACTACCACAGGCAGATGCTAGGTGCGGATACCTGTTGTCTGGGAAATTGGTTTAAGGAAACTGTTTTGTCGACTTCAAACTAGGGCTTTTGTTTTAGTGGGCTTGCTAACGCATGGTGGAACTCACGATAGAGTAGTTAAAAGTGCAGGAGCTGCTTGAAATTTGCCAGGAGCTGGGGATTTCGCTACGTTCTGCAAAAAGAAAAAAAAATTCTCGAGGTTATGCAGCAGGAGGAGGTGACTACTGAGGAGGCCGACGAGGCTTTGGAAACAATTGTTGGACGCAAGAAAGAAAAAGAAGAGCTTCGTTTGGCTCAAGAGAGACGAGAGGTTCGTGAGGCAGAGGAAAAAGCCAGAGGATTGTTCAACGAGAGGGAAATTTTTCCTGTGGATTGTTGGCATATGTATTCCACAAAAACGTGTGAATGGGGCAAATTTCTGTCCAGGGGCGAAAACTGACACTTTCCCAGACTGTATCACAATGGGACTGCTGTCGTTTTCTAACCTATTCCTTCTTGTTCAAAAAACGTAAAACTCAGTACTTTAAAAAACTGCACATTCATTAGTAGGATGTTCTTGCGGGATAGTTGGATCATGGTTCTAGAAATGTTAAAATTGTGCCAAAGACGAGGACAAACGCAACAAAGACCCACAAACTGCGCACCTGATGTTTTGTGCGTTCTTGGTTGCCTATGTCCTCGTATTTTGCGCAGTTTTAATCTTTCGGCACATTCATAAGGACTTTTTTCAAGAAAGAAGGCTTCAGGGGTCCTTCCGCTTGTTTTAACCTTGCTCTGTTGTACATATTTGGGCTGAATACTAATATTTAGTTCTGCCTGCCGTCAGTCGTCAGTCGTCAGTCGTCTGTCGTCGGTCGTCGGTCGTCGGTCGTCGGTCGTCGGTCGTCGGTCGTCGGTCGTCGGTCGTCGGTCGTCGGTCGTCGGTCGTCGGTCGTCGGTCGTCTGTCGTCTGTCGTCTGTCGTCTGTCTGTCTGTCTGTCTGTCTGTCTGTCTGTTGCTGCAAGGAAGAAAGAAAGGAAAGTGGACAGGCCTGCCCACTGGCTCAAGCCGAGCCGCAATCGCTACCACGTGCAGATAGAAGTCGACAGGATAGCAAAGACGCGCTAAAGACAAGGCCGATCCCGAAGGTAGTGCAATACCGGGCCAACCGGTGGCGGGAGTGAAGCATCCTTCAAACTCTCCGCCACCTTTCCAAAAATAAGTCCAACTTCCAACCTACCTACATGCAACCGCCAAGGCCGAGATCAAAACCTGCGACTTCGTGTGCAGTGACAGAGTGCTCTTACCAGCCGCGGGTGAAAAAATGGTATGTTTTCACGCCCGTTACAAACAACAGCAAGCTTACAAAGGCAAGAGCAAATATCTTTTTTTTCTATGGCTTGTTTAGCATGTTTCCTCACCACTTTACTTTACTGAGCGCTTTGACTTTACACAGTGACTTTATTTTCGTGCAACTGTCCTTTCTCCTTCATCTTTTTCTCCCCTCACCCCTTTCCCCCCGTGCAGGGTAGCAAAGCAGCTATTCGTCTGGTTAACAACCCTGCCTTTCCTCCTCCTCTCCTCCTCACCACTTCATCACATTATGCCATATAGTGCATTAAGAAAAGTCAATAACACGTGGCTGATTCATGATATGCCAGTTGGCCACACCATTGAAGAGTCTAAACATGAACTGGCTTGCATTGGAGTAAAAAGGGAACAGACTCCACTCTAGCGTACTGAGATTTAGGGGCAGGTGTGCTGTCCCAGTTTCGATGTAGATTTCCATCACAAAATGCACGAAATGCTGACTCTTGGCAATTGGGTGTATTCCCACAGCTAAGCATAGTAACCTCATGAAGTTACCAAAGGTAGGCGGCTTTTAAATATGGAGCCGGAGGCTTTGAGGTTAGTATATACAGGATATTGAGACCTGTGTTCAAACCTTCGTAAGTGCTGGAACTTCGCATGTTTTGAAGAGGGAATTTGTTTCCGTTTCGAATCACGAGTAGTCGGTATTTTTAGTAGAATAAAAAACATACCAGCATCTGATCTGCATCACAAAGAAATATGCCGGGCAGAATCGTCACAATGTCTACTTCTCTCGTTTCTATGTACTCCCGATTTCCTTACTTTGCTTAAATTCCTCGACAGCGCAAGTGCCGAGATTAAGCAGTCAAGCAGAAGCAACAATTGGAAACAAAGTATTTCGAGTCATTAAGCAAATTAGGTGCCATTTTAATTTTCTTAAATATATAAAACTGGAAAAGCCGCCTTGCGGTCCATCACATTCAAGTTCTTTTTGTTCTCAATGAAAGAGAATGCGTAGCAATATAGGTAGACTGAAATCTGTGGAATACTTTCCATGAAAACGCGTTCAGAAGAAACGTGAGTGCCCGACTGTAATAGCTCCCTCTAACCGGCCGGCTCTCTGGTTCCTCCTTTCATATTCTGAATATTATCAGGCCAGTGTCCTAGCGTTTGGAATATAAAGGTTCCAGTACATTAATACATCATGTGCAGATTTTTCACATTATAAAGTTTCCTCCAGATTGTTGCGTGACCGTTCGCTTTCCGACAATTGTTAATGATTTTGTCCGTCTCTTACTGAAGATGTTGAAACCAAAGTCCTAACATTGTTTGTGCACCTCAATTACCATGTTTTGAGTCATTACGGGAATATATGAGGACCCCATACAAACTGCATGATTGTTCAACGAGAGAGAAATTTTTCCTGTGGATTGTTGGCATATGCATTCCACAAAAACGTGTGAATGGGGCAAATTTCTGTCCAGGGGCGAAAACTGACACTTTCCCAGAATGTATCACAATGGGACTGCTGTCGTTTTCTAACCTATTCCTTCTTGTTCAAAAACGTAAAACTCAGTACTTTAAAAACTGCACATTCATTAGTAGGACGTTCTTGCGGGATAGTTGGATCATGGTTCTAGAAATGTTAAAATTGTGCCAAAGACGAGGACAAACGCAACAAAAACCCACAAACTGCGCACGTGATGTTTTGTGCGTTCTTGGTTGCCTATGTCCTCGTATTTTGCGCAGTTTTAATCTTTCGGCACATTCATAAGGACTTTTTTCAAGAAAGGTTTCAGGGGTCCTTCTGATTGTTTTAACCTTGATCTGTTATACATATTTGGGCTGAATACTAATATTTAGTTCTGCCTGCCTGCCTGCCTGTCGTCTGTCGTCTGTCGTCTGTCGTCTGTCGTCAGTCGTCAGTCGTCTGTCGTCAGTCGTCTGTCTGTCTGTCTGTCTGTCTGTTGCTGCAAGGAAGAACGAAAGGAAAGTGGACAGGCCTGCCCACTGGCTCAAGCCGAGCCACAATCGCTACCACGTGCAGATAGAAGTCGACAGGATAGCAAAGACGCGCAAAGACAAGGCCGAACCCGGAGGTAGTGCAATACCGGGCCAACCGGTGGCCGGAGTGCAGCATCCTTCAAACTCTCCGCCACCTTTCCAAAAATAAGTCCAACTACCAACCTACCTAGATGCAACCGCCAAGGCCGAGATCAAATCCTGCGACTTCGTGTGCAGTAACAGCGTGCTCTTACCAGCCGCGGGTGAAACAATGGTATGTTTTCACGCCCGTTACAAACAACAGCAAGCTTACAAAAGCAAGAGCAAATATCTTTTTTTTCTATGGCTTGTTTAGCAGGTTTCCTCACCACTTTACTTTACTGAGCGCTTTGACTTTACATAGTGACTTTATTTTCGTGCAACTGTCTTTTCTCCATCTTTTTCTCCCCTCACCCCTTTCCCCCCGTGCAGGGTAGCAAAGCAGCTATTCGTCTGGTTAACATCCCTGTCTTTCCTCCTCCTCTCCTCTTCACCACTTCATCACTATATGCCATATAGTGCATTAAGAAAAGCCAATAACACGTGGCTGATTCATGATATGCCAGTTGGCCACACCATTGAAGCAATTGGGTGTATTCCCACAGCTAAGCATAGTAACCTCATGCAGTTACCAAAGGTAGGCGGCTTTTAAATATGGAGCCGGAGGATTTGAGGTTAGTATATACAGGATATTGAGACCTGTGTTCAAATCTTCGTAAGTGCTGGAACTTCGCATGTTTTGAAGAGAGAATTTGTTTCCGTTTCGAATCACGAGTAGTCGATATTTTTTGTAGAATAAAAAAACATACCAGCATCTGATCTGCATCACAAAGAAATATGCCGGGCAGAATCGTCACAATGTCTACTTCTCTCGTTTCTATGTGCTCCCGATTTCCTTACTTTGCTCAAATTCCTCGACAGCGCAAGTGCCGAGATTAAGCAGTCAAGCAGAAGCAACAATTGGAAACAAAGTATTTCGAGTCATTAAGCAAATTAGGTGCCATTTTAATTTTCTCAAATATAGAAAACTGGAAAAGCCGCCTTGCGGTCCATCACATTCAAGTTCTTTTTGTTCTCAATGAAAGAGAATGTGTAGCAATATAGGTAGACTGAAATCTTTGGAATGCTTTGCATGAGAGCGCGTTCAGGAGAAACGTGAGTGCCCGACTAATAGCTCCCTCTAACCGGCCGGCTCTCTGGTTCTTCCTTTCATATTCTGAATCTTATCAGGCCAGTGACCTAGCGTTTGGAATATAAAGGTTCCAGTACATTAATACATCATGTGCAGATTTTTCACATTATAAAGTTTCCTCCAGATTGTTGCGTGACCGTTCGCTTTCCGACAATTGTTAATGGTTTTGTCCGTCTCTTACTGAAGATGTTGAAACCAAAGTCCTAACATTGTTTGTGCGCCTCAATTACCATGTTTTGAGTCATAACGGGAATATATGAGGACCCCATATAAACTGCATGATTGTTCAACGAGAGAGAAATTTTTCCTGTGGATTGTTGGCATATGCATTCAACAAAAACGTGTGAATGGGGCAAATTTCTGTCCAGGGGCGAAAACTGACACTTTCCCAGACTGTATCACAATGGGACTGCTGTCGTTTTCTAAACTATTCCTTCTTGTTCAAAAAACGTAAAACTCAGTACTTTAAAAAACTGCACATTCATTAGTAGGACGTTCTAGAGGGATAGTTGGATCATCGTTCTAGAAATATTAAAATTGTGCCAAAGACGAGGACAAACGCAACAAAGACCCACAAACTGTGCACGTGATGTTTTGTGCGTTCTTGGTTGCCTATGCCCTCGTATTTTGCGCAGTTTTAATCTTTCGGCACATTCATAAGGACTTTTTTCAAGAAAGAAGGTTTCAGGGGTCCTTCTGTTTGTTTTAACCTTGCTCTGTTGTACATATTTGGGCTGAATACTAATATTTAGCTCTGCCCGCCTGTCGTCCGTCGTCCGTCGTCCGTCGTCCGTCGTCCGTCGTCCGTCGTCCGTCGTCCGTCGTCCGTCGTCCGTCGTCCGTCGTCCGTCGTCCGTCGTCCGTCGTCCGTCGTCTGTCGTCTGTCGTCTGTCGTCTGTCGTCTGTCGTCCGTCGTCCGTCGTCCGTCGTCCGTCGTCCGTCGTCTGTCGTCTGTCGTCTGTCGTCTGTCGTCTGTCGTCTGTCGTCTGTCGTCTGTCGTCTGTCTGTGTCTGTCTCTGTCTGTCTCTGTCTGTCTCTGTCTGTCTCTGTCAGTCTCTGTCAGTCTCTGTCTGTCTCTGTCTGTCTCTGTCTGTCTCTGTCAGTCTCTGTCAGTCTCTGTCTGTCTCTGTCTGTCTCTGTCAGTCTGTCTGTCTCTGTCTGTCTGTCTGTCTCTGTCAGTCTCTGTCTGTCTGTCTGTCTCTGTCTGTCTGTCTGTTGCTGCAAGGAAGAAAGAAAGGAAAGTGTACAGGCCTGCCCACTGGCTCAAGCCGAGCCACAATCGCTACCACGTGCAGATAGAAGTCGACAGGATAGCAAAGACGCGCTAAAGACAAGGCCGATCCCGGAGGTAGTGCAATACCGGGCCAACCGGTGGCGGGAGTGAAGCATCCTTCAAACTCTCCGCCACCTTTCCAAAAATAACTCCAACTTCCAACCTACCTAGATGCAACCGCCAAGGCCGAGATCAAATCCTGCGACTTCGTGTGCAGTGACAGAGTGCTCTTACCAGCCGCGGGTGAAAAAATGGTATGTTTTCACGCCCGTTACAAACAACAGCAAGCTTTCAAAGGCAAGAGCAAATATCTTTTTTTTCTATGGCTTGTTTAGCAGGTTTCCTCACCACTTTACTTTACTGAGCGCTTTGACTTTACATAGTGACTTTATTTTCGTGCAACTGTCTTTTCTCCTTCATCTTTTTCTCCCCTCACCCCTTTCCCCCCGTGCAGGGTAGCAAAGCAGCTATTCGTCTGGTTAACATTCCTGCCTTTCCTCCTCCTCTCCTCCTCACCACTTCATCACATTATGCCATATAGTGCATTAAGAAAAGCCAATAACACGTGGCTGATTCATGATATGCCAGTTGGCCACACCATTGAAGAGTCTAAACATGAACTGGCTTGCATTGGAGTAAAAAGGGAGCAGACTCCACTCTAGCATACTGAGTTTTAGGGGCAGGTGTGCTGTCCCAGTTTCGATGTAGATTTCGATCACAAAATACACGAAATGCTGACTCTTGGCAATTGGGTGTATTCCCACAGCTAAGCATAGTAACCTCGTGCAGTTACCAAAGGTAGGCGGCTTTTAAATATGGAGCCGGAGGCTTTCAGTTAGTATATACAGGATATTGAGACCTGTGTTCAAACCTTCGTAAGTGCTGGAACTTCGCATGTTTTGAAGAGGGAATTTGTTTCCGTTTCGAATCACGATTAACTGGTATTTTTAGTAGAATAAAAAACATACCAGCATCTGATCTGCATCACAAAGAAATATGCCGGGCAGAATCGTCACAATGTCTTCTTCTCTCGTTTCTATGTGCTCCCGATTTCCTTACTTTGCTTAAATTCCTCGACAGCGCAAGTGCCGAGATTAAGCAGTCAAGCAGAAGCAACAATTGGAAACAAAGTATTTCGAGTCATTAAGCAAATTAGGTGCCATTTTAATTTTCTCAAGTATATAAAACTGGAAAAGCCGCCTTGCGGTCCATCACATTCAAGTCCTTTTTGTTCTCAATGAAAGAGAATGTGTAGCAATATAGGTAGACTGAAATCTGTGGAATACTTTCCATGAGAACGCGTTCAGGAGAAACCTGAGTGCCCGACTAATAGCTCCCTCTAACCGGCCGGCTTTTTGGTTCCTCCTTTCATATTCTGAATCTTATCAGGCCAGTGACCTAGCGTTTGGAATATAAAGGTTCCAGTACATTAATACATCATGTGCAGATTTTTCACATTATAAAGTTTCCTCCAGATTGTTGCGTGACCGTTCGCTTTCCGACAATTGTTAATGATTTTGTCCGTCTCTTACTGAAGATGTTGAAACCAAAGTCCTAACATTGTTTGTGCACCTCAATTACCATGTTTTGAGTCATTACGGGAATATATGAGGACCCCATACAAACTGCATGATTGTTCAACGAGAGAGAAATTTTTCCTGTGGATTGTTGGCATATGCATTCCACAAAAACGTGTGAATGGGGCAAATTTCTGTCCAGGGGCGAAAACTGACACTTTCCCAGACTGTATCACAATGGGACTGCTGTCGTTTTCTAACCTATTCCTTCTTGTTCAAAAACTTCAAACTCAGTACTTTAAAAACTGCACATTCATTAGTAGGACGTTCTTGCGGGATAGTTGGATCATGGTTCTAGAAATGTTAAAATTGTGCCAAAGACGAGGACAAACGCAACAAAGACCCACAAACTGCGCACGTGATGTTTTGTGCGTTCTTGGTTGCCTATGTCCTCGTATTTTGCGCAGTTTTAATCTTTCGGCACATTCATAAGGACTTTTTTCAAGAAAGAAGGTTTCAGGGGTCCTTCTGATTGTTTTAACCTTGATCTGTTATACATATTTGGGCTGAATACTAATATTTAGTTCTGCCTGCCTGCCTGCCTGTCGTCTGTCGTCTGTCGTCTGTCGTCAGTCGTCAGTCGTCAGTCGTCTGTCGTCTGTCGTCTGTCGTCTGTCGTCTGTCGTCTGTCGTCTGTCGTCAGTCGTCTGTCGTCTGTCTGTCTGTCTGTCTGTTGCTGCAAGGAAGAAAGAAAGGAAAGTGGACAGGCCTGCCCACTGGCTCAAGCCGAGCCACAATCGCTACCACGTGCAGATAGAAGTCGACAGGATAGCAAAGACGCGCAAAGACAAGGCCGAACCCGGAGGTAGTGCAATACCGGGCCAACCGGTGGCCGGAGTGCAGCATCCTTCAAACTCTCCGCCACCTTTCCAAAAATAAGTCCAACTACCAACCTACCTAGATGCAACCGCCAAGGCCGAGATCAAATCCTGCGACTTCGTGTGCAGTAACAGCGTGCTCTTACCAGCCGCGGGTGAAACAATGGTATGTTTTCACGCCCGTTACAAACAACAGCAAGCTTACAAAAGCAAGAGCAAATATCTTTTTTTTCTATGGCTTGTTTAGCAGGTTTCCTCACCACTTTACTTTACTGAGCGCTTTGACTTTACATAGTGACTTTATTTTCGTGCAACTGCCTTTTCTCCATCTTTTTCTCCCCTCACCCCTTTCCCCCCGTGCAGGGTAGCAAAGCAGCTATTCGTCTGGTTAACATCCCTGTCTTTCCTCCTCCTCTCCTCTTCACCACTTCATCACTATATGCCATATAGTGCATTAAGAAAAGCCAATAACACGTGGCTGATTCATGATATGCCAGTTGGCCACACCATTGAAGCAATTGGGTGTATTCCCACAGCTAAGCATAGTAACCTCATGCAGTTACCAAAGGTAGGCGGCTTTTAAATATGGAGCCGGAGGCTTTGAGGTTAGTATATACAGGATATTGAGACCTGTGTTCAAATCTTCGTAAGTGCTGGAACTTCGCATGTTTTGAAGAGAGAATTTGTTTCCGTTTCGAATCACGAGTAGTCGATATTTTTTGTAGAATAAAAAAACATACCAGCATCTGATCTGCATCACAAAGAAATATGCCGGGCAGAATCGTCACAATGTCTACTTCTCTCGTTTCTATGTGCTCCCGATTTCCTTACTTTGCTCAAATTCCTCGACAGCGCAAGTGCCGAGATTAAGCAGTCAAGCAGAAGCAACAATTGGAAACAAAGTATTTCGAGTCATTAAGCAAATTAGGTGCCATTTTAATTTTCTCAAATATAGAAAACTGGAAAAGCTGCCTTGCGGTCCATCACATTCAAGTTCTTTTTGTTCTCAATGAAAGAGAATGTGTAGCAATATAGGTAGACTGAAATCTTTGGAATGCTTTGCATGAGAGCGCGTTCAGGAGAAACGTGAGTGCCCGACTAATAGCTCCCTCTAACCGGCCGGCTCTCTGGTTCTTCCTTTCATATTCTGAATCTTATCAGGCCAGTGACCTAGCGTTTGGAATATAAAGGTTCCAGTACATTAATACATCATGTGCAGATTTTTCACATTATAAAGTTTCCTCCAGATTGTTGCGTGACCGTTCGCTTTCCGACAATTGTTAATGGTTTTGTCCGTCTCTTACTGAAGATGTTGAAACCAAAGTCCTAACATTGTTTGTGCGCCTCAATTACCATGTTTTGAGTCATAACGGGAATATATGAGGACCCCATATAAACTGCATGATTGTTCAACGAGAGAGAAATTTTTCCTGTGGATTGTTGGCATATGCATTCAACAAAAACGTGTGAATGGGGCAAATTTCTGTCCAGGGGCGAAAACTGACACTTTCCCAGACTGTATCACAATGGGACTGCTGTCGTTTTCTAAACTATTCCTTCTTGTTCAAAAAACGTAAAACTCAGTACTTTAAAAAACTGCACATTCATTAGTAGGACGTTCTAGAGGGATAGTTGGATCATCGTTCTAGAAATATTAAAATTGTGCCAAAGACGAGGACAAACGCAACAAAGACCCACAAACTGTGCACGTGATGTTTTGTGCGTTCTTGGTTGCCTATGTCCTCGTATTTTGCGCAGTTTTAATCTTTCGGCACATTCATAAGGACTTTTTTCAAGAAAGAAGGTTTCAGGGGTCCTTCTGTTTGTTTTAACCTTGCTCTGTTGTACATATTTGGGCTGAATACTAATATTTAGCTCTGCCCGCCTGTCGTCCGTCGTCCGTCGTCCGTCGTCCGTCGTCCGTCGTCCGTCGTCCGTCGTCTGTCGTCTGTCGTCTGTCGTCTGTCGTCTGTCGTCTGTCGTCCGTCGTCCGTCGTCCGTCGCCCGTCGTCCGTCGTCCGTCGTCAGTCGTCTGTCTGTCTGTCTCTGTCTGTCTCTGTCTGTCTCTGTCAGTCTCTGTCAGTCTCTGTCAGTCTCTGTCAGTCTCTGTCAGTCTCTGTCTGTCTCTGTCTGTCTGTCTGTCTCTGTCAGTCTCTGTCTGTCTGTCTGTCTCTGTCTGTCTGTCTGTTGCTGCAAGGAAGAAAGAAAGGAAAGTGTACAGGCCTACCCACTGGCTCAAGCCGAGCCACAATCGCTACCACGTGCAGATAGAAGTCGACAGGATAGCAAAGACGCGCTAAAGACAAGGCCGATCCCGGAGGTAGTGCAATACCGGGCCAACCGGTGGCGGGAGTGAAGCATCCTTCAAACTCTCCGCCACCTTTCCAAAAATAACTCCAACTTCCAACCTACCTAGATGCAACCGCCAAGGCCGAGATCAAATCCTGCGACTTCGTGTGCAGTGACAGAGTGCTCTTACCAGCCGCGGGTGAAAAAATGGTATGTTTTCACGCCCGTTACAAACAACAGCAAGCTTTCAAAGGCAAGAGCAAATATCTTTTTTTTCTATGGCTTGTTTAGCAGGTTTCCTCACCACTTTACTTTACTGAGCGCTTTGACTTTACATAGTGACTTTATTTTCGTGCAACTGTCTTTTCTCCTTCATCTTTTTCTCCCCTCACCCCTTTCCCCCCGTGCAGGGTAGCAAAGCAGCTATTCGTCTGGTTAACATTCCTGCCTTTCCTCCTCCTCTCCTCCTCACCACTTCATCACATTATGCCATATAGTGCATTAAGAAAAGCCAATAACACGTGGCTGATTCATGATATGCCAGTTGGCCACACCATTGAAGAGTCTAAACATGAACTGGCTTGCATTGGAGTAAAAAGGGAGCAGACTCCACTCTAGCATACTGAGTTTTAGGGGCAGGTGTGCTGTCCCAGTTTCGATGTAGATTTCGATCACAAAATGCACGAAATGCTGACTCTTGGCAATTGGGTGTATTCCCACAGCTAAGCATAGTAACCTCGTGCAGTTACCAAAGGTAGGCGGCTTTTAAATATGGAGCCGGAGGCTTTGAGTTAGTATATACAGGATATTGAGACCTGTGTTCAAACCTTCGTAAGTGCTGGAACTTCGCATGTTTTGAAGAGGGAATTTGTTTCCGTTTCGAATCACGATTAACCGGTATTTTTAGTAGAATAAAAAACATACCAGCATCTGATCTGCATCACAAAGAAATATGCCGGGCAGAATCGTCACAATGTCTTCTTCTCTCGTTTCTATGTGCTCCCGATTTCCTTACTTTGCTTAAATTCCTCGACAGCGCAAGTGCCGAGATTAACCAGTCAAGCAGAAGCAACAATTGGAAACAAAGTATTTCGAGTCATTAAGCAAATTAGGTGCCATTTTAATTTTCTCAAATATAGAAAACTGGAAAAGCCGCCTTGCGGTCCATCACATTCAAGTTCTTTTTGTTCTCAATGAAAGAGAATGTGTAGCAATATAGGTAGACTGAAATCTTTGGAATGCTTTGCATGAGAGCGCGTTCAGGAGAAACGTGAGTGCCCGACTAATAGCTCCCTCTAACCGGCCGGCTCTCTGGTTCTTCCTTTCATATTCTGAATCTTATCAGGCCAGTGACCTAGCGTTTGGAATATAAAGGTTCCAGTACATTAATACATCATGTGCAGATTTTTCACATTATAAAGTTTCCTCCAGATTGTTGCGTGACCGTTCGCTTTCCGACAATTGTTAATGGTTTTGTCCGTCTCTTACTGAAGATGTTGAAACCAAAGTCCTAACATTGTTTGTGCGCCTCAATTACCATGTTTTGAGTCATAACGGGAATATATGAGGACCCCATATAAACTGCATGATTGTTCAACGAGAGAGAAATTTTTCCTGTGGATTGTTGGCATATGCATTCAACAAAAACGTGTGAATGGGGCAAATTTCTGTCCAGGGGCGAAAACTGACACTTTCCCAGACTGTATCACAATGGGACTGCTGTCGTTTTCTAAACTATTCCTTCTTGTTCAAGAAACGTAAAACTCAGTACTTTAAAAAACTGCACATTCATTAGTAGGACGTTCTAGAGGGATAGTTGGATCATGGTTCTAGAAATATTAAAATTGTGCCAAAGACGAGGACAAACGCAACAAAGACCCACAAACTGCGCACCTGATGTTTTGTGCGTTCTTGGTTGCCTATGTCCTCGTATTTTGCGCAGTTTTAATCTTTCGGCACATTCATAAGGACTTTTTTCAAGAAAGAAGGCTTCAGGGGTCCTTCCGCTTGTTTTAACCTTGCTCTGTTGTACATATTTGGGCTGAATACTAATATTTAGTTCTGCCTGCCGTCAGTCGTCAGTCGTCAGTCGTCGGTCGTCGGTCGTCGGTCGTCGGTCGTCGGTCGTCGGTCGTCGGTCGTCGGTCGTCGGTCGTCGGTCGTCGGTCGTCGGTCGTCGGTCGTCTGTCGTCTGTCGTCTGTCGTCTGTCTGTCTGTCTGTCTGTCTGTCTGTCTGTTGCTGCAAGGAAGAAAGAAAGGAAAGTGGACAGGCCTGCCCACTGGCTCAAGCCGAGCCGCAATCGCTACCACGTGCAGATAGAAGTCGACAGGATAGCAAAGACGCGCTAAAGACAAGGCCGATCCCGAAGGTAGTGCAATACCGGGCCAACCGGTGGCGGGAGTGAAGCATCCTTCAAACTCTCCGCCACCTTTCCAAAAATAAGTCCAACTTCCAACCTACCTACATGCAACCGCCAAGGCCGAGATCAAAACCTGCGACTTCGTGTGCAGTGACAGAGTGCTCTTACCAGCCGCGGGTGAAAAAATGGTATGTTTTCACGCCCGTTACAAACAACAGCAAGCTTACAAAGGCAAGAGCAAATATCTTTTTTTTCTATGGCTTGTTTAGCATGTTTCCTCACCACTTTACTTTACTGAGCGCTTTGACTTTACACAGTGACTTTATTTTCGTGCAACTGTCCTTTCTCCTTCATCTTTTTCTCCCCTCACCCCTTTCCCCCCGTGCAGGGTAGCAAAGCAGCTATTCGTCTGGTTAACAACCCTGCCTTTCCTCCTCCTCTCCTCCTCACCACTTCATCACATTATGCCATATAGTGCATTAAGAAAAGTCAATAACACGTGGCTGATTCATGATATGCCAGTTGGCCACACCATTGAAGAGTCTAAACATGAACTGGCTTGCATTGGAGTAAAAAGGGAACAGACTCCACTCTAGCGTACTGAGATTTAGGGGCAGGTGTGCTGTCCCAGTTTCGATGTAGATTTCCATCACAAAATGCACGAAATGCTGACTCTTGGCAATTGGGTGTATTCCCACAGCTAAGCATAGTAACCTCATGAAGTTACCAAAGGTAGGCGGCTTTTAAATATGGAGCCGGAGGCTTTGAGGTTAGTATATACAGGATATTGAGACCTGTGTTCAAACCTTCGTAAGTGCTGGAACTTCGCATGTTTTGAAGACGGAATTTGTTTCCGTTTCGAATCACGAGTAGTCGGTATTTTTAGTAGAATAAAAAACATACCAGCATCTGATCTGCATCACAAAGAAATATGCCGGGCAGAATCGTCACAATGTCTACTTCTCTCGTTTCTATGTGCTCCCGATTTCCTTACTTTGCTTAAATTCCTCGACAGCGCAAGTGCCGAGATTAAGCAGTCAAGCAGAAGCAACAATTGGAAACAAAGTATTTCGAGTCATTAAGCAAATTAGGTGCCATTTTAATTTTCTTAAATATATAAAACTGGAAAAGCCGCCTTGCGGTCCATCACATTCAAGTTCTTTTTGTTCTCAATGAAAGAGAATGCGTAGCAATATAGGTAGACTGAAATCTGTGGAATACTTTCCATGAAAACGCGTTCAGAAGAAACGTGAGTGCCCGACTGTAATAGCTCCCTCTAACCGGCCGGCTCTCTGGTTCCTCCTTTCATATTCTGAATATTATCAGGCCAGTGTCCTAGCGTTTGGAATATAAAGGTTCCAGTACATTAATACATCATGTGCAGATTTTTCACATTATAAAGTTTCCTCCAGATTGTTGCGTGACCGTTCGCTTTCCGACAATTGTTAATGATTTTGTCCGTCTCTTACTGAAGATGTTGAAACCAAAGTCCTAACATTGTTTGTGCACCTCAATTACCATGTTTTGAGTCATTACGGGAATATATGAGGACCCCATACAAACTGCATGATTGTTCAACGAGAGAGAAATTTTTCCTGTGGATTGTTGGCATATGCATTCCACAAAAACGTGTGAATGGGGCAAATTTCTGTCCAGGGGCGAAAACTGACACTTTCCCAGAATGTATCACAATGGGACTGCTGTCGTTTTCTAACCTATTCCTTCTTGTTCAAAAACGTAAAACTCAGTACTTTAAAAACTGCACATTCATTAGTAGGACGTTCTTGCGGGATAGTTGGATCATGGTTCTAGAAATGTTAAAATTGTGCCAAAGACGAGGACAAACGCAACAAAAACCCACAAACTGCGCACGTGATGTTTTGTGCGTTCTTGGTTGCCTATGTCCTCGTATTTTGCGCAGTTTTAATCTTTCGGCACATTCATAAGGACTTTTTTCAAGAAAGGTTTCAGGGGTCCTTCTGATTGTTTTAACCTTGATCTGTTATACATATTTGGGCTGAATACTAATATTTAGTTCTGCCTGCCTGCCTGCCTGTCGTCTGTCGTCTGTCGTCTGTCGTCTGTCGTCTGTCGTCTGTCGTCAGTCGTCAGTCGTCTGTCGTCAGTCGTCTGTCTGTCTGTCCGTCTGTCTGTTGCTGCAAGGAAGAACGAAAGGAAAGTGGACAGGCCTGCCCACTGGCTCAAGCCGAGCCACAATCGCTACCACGTGCAGATAGAAGTCGACAGGATAGCAAAGACGCGCTAAAGACAAGGCCGAACCCGGAGGTAGTGCAATACCGGGCCAACCGGTGGCGGGAGTGCAGCATCCTTCAAACTCTCCGCCACCTTTCCAAAAATAAGTCCAACTTCCAACCTACCTAGATGCAACCGCCAAGGCCGAGATCAAATCCTGCGACTTCGTGTGCAGTAACAGAGTGCTCTTACCAGCCGCGGGTGAAACAATGGTATGTTTTCACGCCCGTTACAAACAACAGCAAGCTTACAAAAGCAAGAGCAAATATCTTTTTTTTGTTATGGCTTGTTTAGCAGGTTTCCTCAACACTTTACTTTACTGAGCGCTTTGACTTTACAGTGACTTTATTTTCGTGCAACTGTCTTTTCTCCTTCATCTTTTTCTCCCCTCACCCCTTTCCCCCCGTGCAGGGTAGCAAAGCAGGTATTCGTCTGGTTAACATTCCTGCCTTTCCTCCTCCTCTCCTCCTCACCACTTCATCACATTATGCCATATAGTGCATTAGAAAAAGCCGATAACACGTATCTGATTCATGATATGCCAGTTGGCAACACCATTGAAGAGTCTAAACATGAACTGGCTAGCATTGGAGTAAAAAGGGAACAGACTCCACTCTAGCGTACTGAGATTTAGGGGCAGGTGTGCTGTCCCAGTTTCGATGTAGATTTCCATCACAAAATGCACGAAATGCTGACTCTTGGCAATTGGGTGTATTCCCACAGCTAAGCATAGTAACCTCATGCAGTTACCAAAGGTAGGCGGCTTTTAAATATGGAGCCGGAGGCTTTGAGGTTAGTATATACAGGATATTGAGACCTGTGTTCAAACCTTCGTAAGTGCTGGAACTTCGCATGTTTTGAAGAGGGAATTTGTTTCCGTTTCGAATCACGAGTAGTCGGTATTTTTAGAATAAAAAACATACCAGCATGTGATCTGCATCACAAAGAAATATGCCGGGCAGAATCGTCACAATGTCTTCTTCTCTCGTTTCTATGTGCTCCCGATTTCCTTACTTTGCAAAAATCCTCGACAGCGCAAGTGCCGAGATTTAGCAGTCAAGCAGAAGCAACAATTGGAAACAAAGTATTACGAGTCATTAAGCAAATTAGGTGCCATTTTAATTTTCTCAAATATATAAAACTGGAAAAGCCACCTTGCGGTCCATCACATTCAAGTTCTTTTTGTTCTCAATGAAAGAGAATGTGTAGCAATATAGGTAGACTGAAATCTGTGGAATACTTTCCATGAAAACGCGTTCAGGAGAAACGTGAGTGCCCGACTGTAATAGCTCCCTCTAACCGGCCGGCTCTCTGGTTCCTCCTTTCATATTCTGAATCTTATCAGGCCAGTGACCTAGCGTTTGGAATATAAAGGTTCCAGTACATTAATACATCATGTGCAGATTTTTCACATTATAAAGTTTCCTCCAGATTGTTGCGTGACCGTTCGCTTTCCGACAATTGTTAATGATTTTGTCCGTCTCTTACTGAAGATGTTGAAACCAAAGTCCTAACATTGTTTGTGCACCTCAATTACCATGTTTTGAGTCATTACGGGAATATATGAGGACCCCATACAAACTGCATGATTGTTCAACGAGAGAGAAATTTTTCCTGTGGATTGTTGGCATATGCATTCCACAAAAACGTGTGAATGGGGCAAATTTCTGTCCAGGGGCGAAAACTGACACTTTCCCAGACTGTATCACAATGGGACTGCTGTCGTTTTCTAACCTATTCCTTCTTGTTCAAAAACTTCAAACTCAGTACTTTAAAAACTGCACATTCATTAGTAGGACGTTCTTGCGGGATAGTTGGATCATGGTTCTAGAAATGTTAAAATTGTGCCAAAGACGAGGACAAACGCAACAAAGACCCACAAACTGCGCACGTGATGTTTTGTGTGTTCTTGGTTGCCTATGTCCTCGTATTTTGCGCAGTTTTAATCTTTCGGCACATTCATAAGGACTTTTTTCAAGAAAGAAGGTTTCAGGGGTCCTTCTGATTGTTTTAACCTTGATCTGTTATACATATTTGGGCTGAATACTAATATTTAGTTCTGCCTGCCTGCCTGCCTGTCGTCTGTCGTCTGTCGTCTGTCGTCAGTCGTCTGTCGTCTGTCGTCTGTCGTCTGTCGTCTGTCGTCTGTCGTCTGTCGTCTGTCTGTCTGTTGCTGCAAGGAAGAAAGAAAGGAAAGTGGACAGGCCTGCCCACTGGCTCAAGCCGAGCCACAATCGCTACCACGTGCAGATAGAAGTCGACAGGATAGCAAAGACGCGCAAAGACAAGGCCGAACCCGGAGGTAGTGCAATACCGGGCCAACCGGTGGCCGGAGTGCAGCATCCTTCAAACTCTCCGCCACCTTTCCAAAAATAAGTCCAACTACCAACCTACCTAGATGCAACCGCCAAGGCCGAGATCAAATCCTGCGACTTCGTGTGCAGTAACAGCGTGCTCTTACCAGCCGCGGGTGAAACAATGGTATGTTTTCACGCCCGTTACAAACAACAGCAAGCTTACAAAAGCAAGAGCAAATATCTTTTTTTTCTATGGCTTGTTTAGCAGGTTTCCTCACCACTTTACTTTACTGAGCGCTTTGACTTTACATAGTGACTTTATTTTCGTGCAACTGTCTTTTCTCCATCTTTTTCTCCCCTCACCCCTTTCCCCCCGTGCAGGGTAGCAAAGCAGCTATTCGTCTGGTTAACATCCCTGTCTTTCCTCCTCCTCTCCTCTTCACCACTTCATCACTATATGCCATATAGTGCATTAAGAAAAGCCAATAACACGTGGCTGATTCATGATATGCCAGTTGGCCACACCATTGAAGCAATTGGGTGTATTCCCACAGCTAAGCATAGTAACCTCATGCAGTTACCAAAGGTAGGCGGCTTTTAAATATGGAGCCGGAGGCTTTGAGGTTAGTATATACAGGATATTGAGACCTGTGTTCAAATCTTCGTAAGTGCTGGAACTTCGCATGTTTTGAAGAGAGAATTTGTTTCCGTTTCGAATCACGAGTAGTCGATATTTTTTGTAGAATAAAAAAACATACCAGCATCTGATCTGCATCACAAAGAAATATGCCGGGCAGAATCGTCACAATGTCTACTTCTCTCGTTTCTATGTGCTCCCGATTTCCTTACTTTGCTCAAATTCCTCGACAGCGCAAGTGCCGAGATTAAGCAGTCAAGCAGAAGCAACAATTGGAAACAAAGTATTTCGAGTCATTAAGCAAATTAGGTGCCATTTTAATTTTCTCAAATATAGAAAACTGGAAAAGCCGCCTTGCGGTCCATCACATTCAAGTTCTTTTTGTTCTCAATGAAAGAGAATGTGTAGCAATATAGGTAGACTGAAATCTTTGGAATGCTTTGCATGAGAGCGCGTTCAGGAGAAACGTGAGTGCCCGACTAATAGCTCCCTCTAACCGGCCGGCTCTCTGGTTCTTCCTTTCATATTCTGAATCTTATCAGGCCAGTGACCTAGCGTTTGGAATATAAAGGTTCCAGTACATTAATACATCATGTGCAGATTTTTCACATTATAAAGTTTCCTCCAGATTGTTGCGTGACCGTTCGCTTTCCGACAATTGTTAATGGTTTTGTCCGTCTCTTACTGAAGATGTTGAAACCAAAGTCCTAACATTGTTTGTGCGCCTCAATTACCATGTTTTGAGTCATAACGGGAATATATGAGGACCCCATATAAACTGCATGATTGTTCAACGAGAGAGAAATTTTTCCTGTGGATTGTTGGCATATGCATTCAACAAAAACGTGTGAATGGGGCAAATTTCTGTCCAGGGGCGAAAACTGACACTTTCCCAGACTGTATCACAATGGGACTGCTGTCGTTTTCTAAACTATTCCTTCTTGTTCAAAAAACGTAAAACTCAGTACTTTAAAAAACTGCACATTCATTAGTAGGACGTTCTAGAGGGATAGTTGGATCATCGTTCTAGAAATATTAAAATTGTGCCAAAGACGAGGACAAACGCAACAAAGACCCACAAACTGTGCACGTGATGTTTTGTGCGTTCTTGGTTGCCTATGTCCTCGTATTTTGCGCAGTTTTAATCTTTCGGCACATTCATAAGGACTTTTTTCAAGAAAGAAGGTTTCAGGGGTCCTTCTGTTTGTTTTAACCTTGCTCTGTTGTACATATTTGGGCTGAATACTAATATTTAGCTCTGCCCGCCTGTCGTCCGTCGTCCGTCGTCCGTCGTCCGTCGTCCGTCGTCCGTCGTCCGTCGTCCGTCGTCTGTCGTCTGTCGTCTGTCGTCTGTCGTCTGTCGTCTGTCGTCTGTCGTCTGTCGTCTGTCGTCTGTCGTCTGTCGTCCGTCGTCCGTCGTCCGTCGTCCGTCGTCTGTCGTCTGTCTGTGTCTGTCTCTGTCTGTCTCTGTCTGTCTCTGTCTGTCTCTGTCAGTCTCTGTCAGTCTCTGTCTGTCTCTGTCTGTCTCTGTCAGTCTCTGTCTGTCTCTGTCTGTCTGTCTGTCTCTGTCAGTCTCTGTCTGTCTGTCTGTCTCTGTCTGTCTGTCTGTTGCTGCAAGGAAGAAAGAAAGGAAAGTGTACAGGCCTGCCCACTGGCTCAAGCCGAGCCACAATCGCTACCACGTGCAGATAGAAGTCGACAGGATAGCAAAGACGCGCTAACGACAAGGCCGATCCCGGAGGTAGTGCAATACCGGGCCAACCGGTGGCGGGAGTGAAGCATCCTTCAAACTCTCCGCCACCTTTCCAAAAATAACTCCAACTTCCAACCTACCTAGATGCAACCGCCAAGGCCGAGATCAAATCCTGCGACTTCGTGTGCAGTGACAGAGTGCTCTTACCAGCCGCGGGTGAAAAAATGGTATGTTTTCACGCCCGTTACAAACAACAGCAAGCTTTCAAAGGCAAGAGCAAATATCTTTTTTTTCTATGGCTTGTTTAGCAGGTTTCCTCACCACTTTACTTTACTGAGCGCTTTGACTTTACATAGTGACTTTATTTTCGTGCAACTGTCTTTTCTCCTTCATCTTTTTCTCCCCTCACCCCTTTCCCCCCGTGCAGGGTAGCAAAGCAGCTATTCGTCTGGTTAACATTCCTGCCTTTCCTCCTCCTCTCCTCCTCACCACTTCATCACATTATGCCATATAGTGCATTAAGAAAAGCCAATAACACGTGGCTGATTCATGATATGCCAGTTGGCCACACCATTGAAGAGTCTAAACATGAACTGGCTTGCATTGGAGTAAAAAGGGAGCAGACTCCACTCTAGCATACTGAGTTTTAGGGGCAGGTGTGCTGTCCCAGTTTCGATGTAGATTTCGATCACAAAATGCACGAAATGCTGACTCTTGGCAATTGGGTGTATTCCCACAGCTAAGCATAGTAACCTCATGCAGTTACCAAAGGTAGGCGGCTTTTAAATATGGAGCCGGAGGCTTTCAGTTAGTATATACAGGATATTGAGACCTGTGTTCAAACCTTCGTAAGTGCTGGAACTTCGCATGTTTTGAAGAGGGAATTTGTTTCCGTTTCGAATCACGATTAACTGGTATTTTTAGTAGAATAAAAAACATACCAGCATCTGATCTGCATCACAAAGAAATATGCCGGGCAGAATCGTCACAATGTCTTCTTCTCTCGTTTCTATGTGCTCCCGATTTCCTTACTTTGCTTAAATTCCTCGACAGCGCAAGTGCCGAGATTAAGCAGTCAAGCAGAAGCAACAATTGGAAACAAAGTATTTCGAGTCATTAAGCAAATTAGGTGCCATTTTAATTTTCTCAAATATATAAAACTGGAAAAGCCGCCTTGCGGTCCATCACATTCAAGTCCTTTTTGTTCTCAATGAAAGAGAATGTGTAGCAATATAGGTAGACTGAAATCTGTGGAATACTTTCCATGAGAACGCGTTCAGGAGAAACCTGAGTGCCCGACTAATAGCTCCCTCTAACCGGCCGGCTTTTTGGTTCCTCCTTTCATATTCTGAATCTTATCAGGCCAGTGACCTAGCGTTTGGAATATAAAGGTTCCAGTACATTAATACATCATGTGCAGATTTTTCACATTATAAAGTTTCCTCCAGATTGTTGCGTGACCGTTCGCTTTCCGACAATTGTTAATGATTTTGTCCGTCTCTTACTGAAGATGTTGAAACCAAAGTCCTAACATTGTTTGTGCACCTCAATTACCATGTTTTGAGTCATTACGGGAATATATGAGGACCCCATACAAACTGCATGATTGTTCAACGAGAGAGAAATTTTTCCTGTGGATTGTTGGCATATGCATTCCACAAAAACGTGTGAATGGGGCAAATTTCTGTCCAGGGGCGAAAACTGACACTTTCCCAGACTGTATCACAATGGGACTGCTGTCGTTTTCTAACCTATTCCTTCTTGTTCAAAAACTTCAAACTCAGTACTTTAAAAACTGCACATTCATTAGTAGGACGTTCTTGCGGGATAGTTGGATCATGGTTCTAGAAATGTTAAAATTGTGCCAAAGACGAGGACAAACGCAACAAAGACCCACAAACTGCGCACGTGATGTTTTGTGCGTTCTTGGTTGCCTATGTCCTCGTATTTTGCGCAGTTTTAATCTTTCGGCACATTCATAAGGACTTTTTTCAAGAAAGAAGGTTTCAGGGGTCCTTCTGATTGTTTTAACCTTGCTCTGTTGTACATATTTGGGCTGAATACTAATATTTAGCTCTGCCCGCCTGCTCGTCTGTCGTCTGTCGTCTGTCGTCTGTCTGTCTGTCTGTCTGTCTGTCTGTTTGTCTGTCTGTCTGTCTGTCTGACTGTCTGACTGTCTGACTGTCTGTCGTCTGTCTGTCATTTGCTGCAAGGAAGAAAGAAAGGAAAGTGGACAGGCCTGCCCACTGGCTCAAGCCGAGCCACAATCACTACCACGTGCAGATAGAAGTCGACAGGATAGCAAAGACGCGCTAAAGACAAGGCCGATCCCGGAGGTAGTGCAATACCGGGCCAACCGGTGGCGGGAGTGAAGCATCCTTCAAACTCTCCGCCACCTTTCCAAAAATAAGTCCAACTTCCAACCTACCTAGATGCAACCGCCAAGGCCGAGATCAAATCCTGCGACTTCGTGTGCAGTGACAGAGTGCTCTTACCAGCCGCGGGTGAAAAAATGGTATGTTTTCACGCCCGTTACAAACAACAGCAAGCTTACAAAGGCAAGAGCAAATACGTTTTTTTTCTATGGCTTGTTTAGCATGTTTCCTCACCACTTTACTTTACTGAGCGCTTTGACTTTACACAGTGACTTTATTTTCGTGCAACTGTCTTTTCTCCTTCATCTTTTTCTCCCCTCACCCCTTTCCCCCCGTGCAGGGTAGCAAAGCAGCTATTCGTCTGGTTAACATCCCTGCATTTCCTTCTCCTCTCCTCCTCACCACTTGATCACATTATGCCATATAGTGCATTAAGAAAAGCCAATAACACGTGGCTGATTCATGATATGCCAGTTGGCCACACGATTGAAGAGTCTAAACATGAACTGGCTTGCATTGCAGTAAAAAGGGAGCAGACTCCACTCCAGCGTACTGAGTTTTAGGGGCAGGTGTGCTGTCCTAGTTTCGATGTAGATTTCGATCACAAAATGCACGAAATGCTGACTCTTGGCAATTGGGTGTATTCCCACAGCTAAGCATAGTAACCTCATGCAGTTACCAAAGGTAGGCGGCTTTTAAATATGGAGCCGGAGGCTTTGAGGTTAGTATATACAGGATATTGAGACCTGTGTTCAAATCTTCGTAAGTGCTGGAACATCGCATGTTTTGAAGAGGGAATTTGTTTCCGTTTCGAATCACGAGTAACCGGTATTTTTAGTAGAATAATAAACATACCAGCATCTGATCTGCATCACAAAGAAATATGCCGGGCAGAATCGTCACAATGTCTTCTTCTCTCGTTTCTATGTGCTCCCGATTTCCTTACTTTGCTTAAATTCCTCGACAGCGCAAGTGCCGAGATTAAGCAGTCAAGCAGAAGCAACAATTGAAAACAAAGTATTTCGAGTCATTAAGCAAATTAGGTGCCATTTTAATTTTCTCAAATATAAAAAACTGGAAAAGCCGCCTTGCGGTCCATCACATTCAAGTTCTTTTTGTTCTCAATGAAAGAGAATGTGTAGCAATATAGGTAGACTGAAATCTGTGGAATACTTTCCATGAGAACGCGTTCAGGAGAAACGTGAGTGCCCGACTAATAGCTCCCTCTAACCGGCCGGCTCTCTGGTTCTTCCTTTCATATTCTGAATCTTATCAGGCCAGTGACCTAGCGTTTGGAATATAAAGGTTCCAGTACATTAATACATCATGTGCAGATTTTTCACATTATAAAGTTTCCTCCAGATTGTTGCGTGACCGTTCGCTTTCCGACAATTGTTAATGGTTTTGTCCGTCTCTTACTGAAGATGGTGAAACCAAAGTCCTAACATTGTTTGTGCACCTCAATTACCATGTTTTGAGTCATAACGGGAATATATGAGGACCCCATATAAACTGCATGATTGTTCAACGAGAGAGAAATTTTTCCTGTGGATTGTTGGCATATGCATTCAACAAAAACGTGTGAATGGGGCAAATTTCTGTCCAGGGGCGAAAACTGACACTTTCCCAGACTGTATCACAATGGGACTGCTGTCGTTTTCTAAACTATTCCTTCTTGTTCAAAAAACGTAAAACTCAGTACTTTAAAAAACTGCACATTCATTAGTAGGACGTTCTAGAGGGATAGTTGGATCATCGTTCTAGAAATATTAAAATTGTGCCAAAGACGAGGACAAACGCAACAAAGACCCACAAACTGTGCACGTGATGTTTTGTGCGTTCTTGGTTGCCTATGTCCTCGTATTTTGCGCAGTTTTAATCTTTCGGCACATTCATAAGGACTTTTTTCAAGAAAGAAGGTTTCAGGGGTCCTTCTGTTTGTTTTAACCTTGCTCTGTTGTACATATTTGGGCTGAATACTAATATTTAGCTCTGCCCGTCTGTCGTCTGTCGTCCGTCGTCCGTCGTCCGTCGTCCGTCGTCCGTCGTCCTTGCTCTGCTGTACATATTTGGGCTGAATACTAATATAGTTCTGCCTGCCTGCCTGCCGTCAGTCGTCAGTCGTCTGTCTGTCTGTCTGTCTGTCTGACTGTCTGACTGTCTGTCGTCTGTCTGTCATTTGCTGCAAGGAAGAAAGAAAGGAAAGTGGACAGGCCTGCCCACCGGCTCAAGCCGAGCCACAATCACTACCACGTGCAGATAGAAGTCGACAGGATAGCAAAGACGCGCTA
This sequence comes from Amblyomma americanum, assembly GCF_052857255.1. NCBI lineage: Eukaryota > Metazoa > Arthropoda > Arachnida > Ixodida > Ixodidae > Amblyomma > Amblyomma americanum. The sequence continues at coordinate 87,435,370 of NC_135502.1, read as the reverse complement.
AAGACAAGGCCGATCCCGGAGGTAGTGCAATACCGGGCCAACCGGTGGCGGGAGTGAAGCATCCTTCAAACTCTCGGCCACCTTTCCAAAAATAAGTCCAACTTCCAACCTACCTAGATGCAACCGCCAAGGCCGAGATCAAATCCTGCGACTTCGTGTGCAGTGACAGAGTGCTCTTACCAGCCGCGGGTGAAAAAATGGTATGTTTTCACGCCCGTTACAAACAACAGCAAGCTTACAAAGGCAAGAGCAAATATCTTTTTTTTCTATGGCTTGTTTAGCATGTTTCCTCACCACTTTACTTTACTGAGCGCTTTGACTTTACACAGTGACTTTATTTTCGTGCAACTGTCTTTTCTCCTTCATCTTTTTCTCCCCTCACCCCTTTCCCCCCGTGCAGGGTAGCAAAGCAGCTATTCGTCTGGTTAACATCCCTGCATTTCCTTCTCCTCTCCTCCTCACCACTTGATCACATTATGCCATATAGTGCATTAAGAAAAGCCAATAACACGTGGCTGATTCATGATATGCCAGTTGGCCACACCATTGAAGAGTCTAAACATGAACTGGCTTGCATTGGAGTAAAAAGGGAGCAGACTCCACTCCAGCGTACTGAGTTTTAGGGGCAGGTGTGCTGTCCTAGTTTCGATGTAGATTTCGATCACAAAATGCACGAAATGCTGACTCTTGGCAATTGGGTGTATTCCCACAGCTAAGCATAGTAACCTCATGCAGTTACCAAAGGTAGGCGGCTTTTAAATATGGAGCCGGAGGCTTTGAGGTTAGTATATACAGGATATTGAGACCTGTGTTCAAATCTTCGTAAGTGCTGGAACATCGCATGTTTTGAAGAGGGAATTTGTTTCCGTTTCGAATCACGAGTAGTCGGTATTTTTAGTAGAATAAAAAACATACCAGCATCTGATCAGCATCACAAAGAAATATGCCGGGCAGAATCGTCACAATGTCTACTTCTCTCGTTTCTATGTGCTCCCGATTTCCTTACTTTGCTTAAATTCCTCGACAGCGCAAGTGCCGAGATTTAGCAGTCAAGCAGAAGCAACAATTGGAAACAAAGTATTTCGAGTCATTAAGCAAATTAGGTGCCATTTTAATTTTCTCAAATATATAAAACTGGAAAAGCCGCCTTGCGGTCCATCACATTCAAGTTCTTTTTGTTCTCAATGAAAGAGAATGTGTAGCAATATAGGTAGACTGAAATCTGTGGAATACTTTCCATGAGAACGCGTTCAAGAGAAACGTGAGTGCCCGACTGTAATAGCTCCCTCTACCCGGCCGGCTCTCTGGTTCCTCCTTTCATGTGCAGATTTTTCACATTATAAAGTTTCCTCCAGATTGTTGCGTGACCTGAAGATGTTGAAACCAAAGTCCTAACATTGTTTGTGCGCCTCAATTACCATGTTTTGAGTCATAACGGGAATATAAGAGGACCCCATATAAACTGCATGATTGTTCAACGAGAGAGAAATTTTTCCTGTGGATTGTTGGCATATGCATTCCACAAAAACGTGTGAATGGGGCAAATTTCTGTCCAGGGGCGAAAACTGACACTTTCCCAGACTGTATCACAATGGGACTGCTGTCGTTTTCTAAACTATTCCTTCTTGTTCAAAAAACGTAAAACTCAGTACTTTAAAAAACTGCACATTCATTAGTAGGACGTTCTAGCGGGATAGTTGGATCATGGTTCTAGAAATATTAAAATTGTGCCAAAAACGAGGACAAACGCAACAAATACCCACAAACTGCGCACGTGATGTTTTGTGCGTTCTTGGTTGCCTATGTCCTCGTATTTTGCGCAGTTTTAATTTTTCGGCACATTCATAAGGACTTTTTTCAAGAAAGAATGTTTCAGGGGTCCTTCTGCATGTTTTAACCTTGCTCTGTTGTACATATTTGGGCTGAATACTAATATTTAGTTCTGCCTGCCTGCCGTCAGTCGTCAGTCGTCAGTCGTCAGTCGTCAGTCGTCTGTCGTCTGTCGTCTGTCGTCAGTCGTCAGTCGTCTGTCGTCTGTCTGTCTGTCTGTCGTCTGTCTGTCTCTGTCAGTCTCTGTCTGTCTGTCTGTCTCTGACTGTCTGTCTGTCTGTCTGTTGCTGCAAGGAAGAAAGAAAGGAAAGTGGACAGGCCTGCCGACTGGCTCAAGCCGAGCCACAATCGCTACCACGTGCAGATAGAAGTCGACAGGATAGCAAAGACGCGCTAAAGACAAGGCCGATCCCGGAGGTAGTGCAATACCGGGCCAACCGGTGGCGGGAGTGAAGCATCCTTCAAACTCTCCGCCACCTTTCCAAAAATAAGTCCAACTTCCAACCTACCTAGATGCAACCGCCAAGGCCGAGATCAAATCCTGCGACTTCGTGTGCAGTGACAGAGTGCTCTTACCAGCCGCGGGTGAAAAAATGGTATGTTTTCACGCCCGTTACAAACAACAGCAAGCTTTCAAAGGCAAGAGCAAATATCTTTTTTTTCTATGGCTTGTTTAGCAGGTTTCCTCACCACTTTACTTTACTGAGCGCTTTGACTTTACATAGTGACTTTATTTTCGTGCAACTGTCTTTTCTCCTTCATCTTTTTCTCCCCTCACCCCTTTCCCCCCGTGCAGGGTAGCAAAGCAGCTATTCGTCTGGTTAACATTCCTGCCTTTCCTCCTCCTCACCACTTCATCACATTATGACATATAGTGCATTAAGAAAAGCCAATAACACGTGGATGATTCATGATATGCCAGTTGGCCACACCATTGAAGAGTCTAAACATGAACTGGCTAGCATTGGAGTAAAAGGGAACAGACTCCACTCTAGCATACTGAGATTTAGGGGCAGGTGTGCTGTCCCAGTTTCGATGTAGATTTCCATCACAAAATGCACGAAATGCTGACTCTTGGCAATTGGGTGTATTCCCACAGCTAAGCATAGTAACCTCATGCAGTTACCAAAGGTAGGCGTCTTTTAAATATGGAGCCGGAGGCTTTGAGGTTAGTATATAGAGGATATTGAGACCTGTGTTCAAACCTTCGTAAGTGCTGGAACTTCGCATGTTTTGAAGAGGGAATTTGTTTCCGTTTCGAATCACGAGTAACCGGTATTTTTAGTAGAATAAAAACATACCACCATCTGATCTGCATCACAAAGAAATATGCCGGGCAGAATCGTCACAATAACTACTTCTCTCGTTTCTATTTGCTCCCGATTTCCTTACTTTGCTTAAATTCCTCGACAACGCAAGTGACGAGATTTAGCAGTCAAGCAGAAGCAACATTTGGAAACAAAGTATTTCGAGTCATTAAGCAAATTAGGTGCCATTTTAATTTTCTCAAAAATATAAAACTGGAAAATCCGCCTTGCGGTCCATCACATTCCAGTTCTTTTTGTTCTCAATGAAAGAGAGTGTGTAGCAATATAGGTAGACTGAAATCTGTGGAATACTTTCCATGAGAACGCGTTCAAGAGAAACGTGAGTGCCCGACTGTAATAGCTCCCTCTAACCGGCCGGCTCTCTGGTTCCTCCTTTCATATTCTGAATCTTATCAGGCCAGTGACTTAGCAGATTTTTCACATTATAAAGTTTCCTCCAGATTGTTGCGTGACCGTTCGCTTTCCGACAATTGTTAATGATTTTGTCCGTCTCTTACTGAAAATGCTGAAACCAAAGTCCTAACATTGTTTGTGCACCTCAATTACCATGTTTTGAGTCATAACGGGAATATATGAGGACCCCATATAAACTGCATGATTGTTCAACGAGAGAGAAATTTTTCCTGTGGATTGTTGGCATATGCATTCTACAAAAACGTGTGAATGGGGCAAATTTCTGTCCAGGGGCGAAAACTGACACTTTCCCAGACTGTATCACAATGGGACTGCTGTCGTTTTCTAACCTATTCCTTCTTGTTCAAAAAACGTAAAACTCAGTACTTTAAAAAACTGCACATTCATTAGTAGGACGTTCTTGCGGGATAGTTGGATCATGGTTCTAGAAATGTTAAGATTGTGCCAAAGACGAGGACAAACGCAACAAAGACCCACAAACTTCGCACGTGATGTTTTGTGCGTTCTTGGTTGCCTATGTCCTCGTATTTTGCGGAGTTTTATTATTTCGGCACATTCATAAGGACTTTTTTAAAGAAAGAAGGTTTCAGGGGTCCTTCTGTTTGTTTTAACCTTGCTCTGTTGTACATATTTGGGCTGAATACTAATATTTAGTTCTGCCTGCCTGCCTGCCTGCCTCTCGTCTGTCGTCTGTCGTCTGTCGTCTGTCTGTCGCCTGTCTGTCGTCTGTCTGTTTGTCGTCTGTCTGTCTGTCTGTTGCTGCAAGGAAGAAAGGAAAGTGGACAGGCCTGCCGACTGGCTCAAGCCGAGCCACAATCGCTACCACGTGCAGATAGAAGTCGACAGGATAGCAATGACGCGCTAAAGACAAGGCCGATCCCGGAGGTAGTGCAATACCGGGCCAACCGGGGGCGGGAGTGAAGCATCCTTCAAACTCTCCGCCACCTTTCCAAAAATAAGTCCAGCTTCCAACCTACCTAGATGCAACCGCCAAGGCCGAGATCAAATCCTGCGACTTCGTGTGCAGTGACAGAGTGCTCTTAACAGCCGCGGGTGAAAAAATGGTATGTTTTCACGCCCGTTACAAACAACAGCAAGCTTACAAAGGCAAGAGCAAATATCTTTTTTTTTCTATGGCTTGTTTAGCAGGTTTCCTCACCACGTTACTTTACTGAGCGCTTTGACTTTACATTGTGACTTTATTTTCGTGCAACTGTCTTTTCTCCTTCATCTTTTTCTCCCCTCACCCCTTTCCCCCCGTGCAGGGTAGCAAAGCAGCTATTCGTCTGGTTAACATCCCTGCCTTTCCTCCTCCTCTCCTTCACACCACTTCATCACATTATGCCATGTAGTGCATTAAGAAAAGCCAATAACACGTGGCTGATTCATGATATGCCCGTTGGCCACACCATTGAAGAGTCTAAACATGAACTGGCTTGCATTGAAGTAAAAAGGAAGCAGACTCCACTCTAGTGTACTGAGTTTTAGGGGCAGGTGTGCTGTCCCAGTTTCGATGTAGATTTCGATCACAAAATGCACGAAATGCTGACTCTTGGCAATTGGGTGTATTCCCACAGCTAAGCATAGTAACCTCATGCAGTTACCAAAGGTAGGAGGCTTTTAAATATGGAGCCGGAGGCTTTGAGCTTAGTATATACAGGATATTGAGACCTGTGTTCAAATCTTCGTAAGTGCTGGAACATCGCATGTTTTGAAGAGGGAATTTGTTTCCGTTTCGCATCACGAGTAGTCGGTATTTTTAGTAGAATAAAAAAACATACCAGCATCTGATCTGCATCACAAAGAAATATGCCGGGCAGAATCGTCACAATGTCTACTTCTCTCGTTTCTTTGTGCTCCCGATTTCCTTACTTTGCTTAAATTCCTCGACAGCGCAAGTGCCGAGATTTAGCAGTCAAGCAGAAGCAACAATTGGAAACAAAGTATTTCGAGTCATTAAGCAAATTAGGTGCCATTTTAATTTTCTCAAATATATATAATTGGAAAAGCCGCCTTGCGGTCCATCACATTCCAATTCTTTTTGTTCTCAATGAAAGAGAATGTGTAGCAATATAGGTAGACTGAAATCTGTGGAATACTTTCCATGAGAACGCGTTCAAGAGAAACGTGAGTGCCCGGCTGTAATAGCTCCCTCTACCCGGCCGGCTCTCTGGTTCCTCCTTTCATATTCTGAATCTTATCAGGCCAGTGCCTTAGCGTTTGGAATATAAAGGTTCCAGTACATAATACATCATGTGCAGATTTTTCACATTATAAAGTTTCCTCCAGATTGTTGCGTGACCGTTCGCTTTCCGACAATTGTTAATGATTTTGTCCGTCTCTTACTGAAGATGTTGAAACCAAAGTCCTAACATTGTTTGTGCGCCTCAATTACCATGTTTTGAGTCATAACGGGAATATATGAGGACCCCATATAAACTGCATGATTGTTCAACGAGAGAGAAATTTTTCCTGTGGATTGTTGGCATATGCATTCCACAAAAACGTGTGAATGGGGCAAATTTCTGTCCAGGGGCGAAAACTGACACTTTCCTAGACTGTATCACAATGGAACTGCTGTCGTTTTCTAACCTATTTCTTCTTGTTCAAAAAACGTAAAACTCAGTACGTTAACAAGGCCGCTATCAAATCCTGCGACTTCGTGTGCAGTGACAGAGTGCTCTTACCAGCCGCGGGTGAAAAAATGGCATGTTTTCACGCCCGTTACAAACAACAGCAAGCTTACAAAGGCAAGAGCAAATATTTTTTTTTTCTATGGCTTGTTTAGCAGGTTTCCTCAACACTTTACTTTACTGAGCGCTTTGACTTTACATAGTGACTTTATTTTCGTGCAACTGTCTTTTCTGCTTCATCTTTTTCTCCCCTCACCCCTTTCCCCCCGTGCAAGGTAGCAAAGCAGCTATTCGTCTGGTTAACATCCCTGCCTTTCCTCCTCCTCTCCTCCTCACCACTTCATCACATTATGCCGTATAGTGCATTAGGAAAAGCCAACAACACGTGGCTTATTCATGATATGCCAGTTGGCCACACCATTGAAGAGTCTAAACATGAACTGGCTTGCATTGGAGTAAAAAGGGAGCAGACTCCACTCTAGCGTACTGAGTTTTAGGGGCAGGTGTGCTGTCCCAGTTTAGATGTAGATTTCGATCACAAAATGCACGAAATTCTGACTCTTGGCAATTGGGTGTATTCCCACAGCTAAGCATAGTAACCTCATGCAGTTACCAAAGGTAGGCGAGCCGGAGGCTTTGAGGTTAGTATATACAGGATATTGAGACCTGTGTTCAAATCTTCTTAAGTGCTGGAACTTCGCATGTTTTGAAGAGGGAATTTGTTTCCGTTTCGAATCACGAGTAGTCGGTATTTTTAGTAGAATAAAAAAACATGCCGGGCAGAATCGTCACAATGTCTACTTCTCTCGTTTCTGTGTGCTCCCGATTTCCTTACTTTGCTTAAATTAATCGACAGCGCAAGTGCCGAGATTTAGCAGTCAAGCAGAAGCAACAATTGGAAACAAGGTATTTCGAGTCATTAAGCAAATTAGGTGCCATTTTAAGTTTATCAAATATATAAAACTGGAAAAGCCGCCTTGCGGTCCATCACATTCCAGTTCTTTTTGTTCTCAATGAAAGAGAATGTGTAGCAATATAGGTAGACTGAAATCTGTGGAATACTTTCCATGAGAACGCGTTCAAGAGAAACGTGAGTGCCCGACTGTAATAGCTCCCTCCACCCGGCCGGCTCTCTGGTTCCTCCTTTCATATTCTGAATCTTATCAGGCCAGTGACTTAGCCTTTGGAATATAAAGGTTCCAGTACAATAATACATCATGTGCAGATTTTTCACATTATAAAGTTTCCCCCAGATTGTTGCGTGACCGTTCGCTTTCCGACAATTGTTAATGATTTTGTCCGTCTCTTACTGAAGATGTTGAACCAAACTCCTAACATTGTTTGTGCACCTCAATTACCATGTTTTGAGTCATAACGGGAATATACGAGGACCCCATATAAACTGCATGACTTTTCAACGAGAGACAAATTTTTCCTGTGGATTGTTGGCATATGCATTCTACAAAAACGTGTGAATGGGGCAAATTTCTGTCCAGGGGCGAAAACTGACACTTTCCCAGACTGTATCACAATGGGACTGCTGTCGTTTTCTAACCTATTCCTTCTTGTTCAAAAAACGTAAAACTCAGTACTTTAAAAAACTGCACATTCATTAGTAGGACGTTCTTGCGGGATAGTTGGATCATGGTTCTAGAAATGTTAAGATTGTGCCAAAGACGAGGACAAACGCAACAAAGACCCACAAACTGCGCACGTGATGTTTTGTGCGTTCTTGGTTGCCTATGTCCTCGTATTTTGCGCAGTTTTAATCTTTAGGCACATTCATAAGGACTTTTTTAAAGAAAGAAGGTTTCAGGGGTCCTTCTGATGTTTTAACCTTGCTCTGTTGTACATATTTGGGCTGAATACTAATATTTAGTTCTGCCTGCCTGCCTGCCTGTCGTCTGTCGTCTGTCTGTCTGTCGTCTTTCTGTCTGTCTGTCTCTCTGTCTGTCTGTCTGTCTGTTGCTGCAAGGAAGAAAGAAAGGAAAGTGGACAGGCCTGCCCACTGGCTCAAGCCGAGCCACAATCGCTACCACGAGCAGATAGAAGTCGACAGGATAGCAAAGACGCGCTAAATACAAGGCCGATCCCGAAGGTAGTGCAATACTGGGCCAACCGGTGGCGGGAGTGAAGCATCCTTCAACCTCTCCGCCACCTTTCCAAAAATAGGTCCAACTTCCAACCTACCTAGATGCAACCGCCAAGGCCGAGATCAAATCCTGCGACTTCATGTGAAGTGACAGAGTGCTCTTACCAGCCGCGGGTGAAAAAATGGTGTTTTCACGCCCGTTACAAACCACAGCAAGCTTACAAAGGCAAGAGCAAATATCTTTTTTTTTTCTATGGCTTGTTTACCAGGTTTCCTCACCAGTTTACTTTACTGAGCGCTTTGACTTTACATAGTGACTTTATTTTCGTGCAACTGTCTTTTCTCCTTCATCTTTTTCTCCCCTCACCCCTTTCCCCCCGTGCAGGGTAGCAAAGCAGCTATTCGTCTGGTTAACATTCCTGCCTTTCCTCCTCCTCTCCTCCTCACCACTTCATCACATTATGCCATATAGTGCATTAAGAAAAGCCAATAACACGTGGCTGATTCATGATATGCCAGTTGGCCACACCATTGAAGAGTCTAAACATGAACTGGCTAGCATTGGAGTAAAAAGGGAACAGACTCCACTCTAGCGTACTGAGATTTAGGGGCAGGTGTGCTGTCCCAGTTTCGATGTAGATTTCCATCACAAAATGCACGAAATGCTGACTCTTGGCAATTGGGTGTATTCCCACAGCTAAGCATAGTAACCTCATGCAGTTACCAAAGGTAGGCGGCTTTTAAATATGGAGCCGGAGGCTTTGAGGTTAGTATATACAGGATATTGAGACCTGTGTTCAAACCTTCGTAAGTGCTGGAACTTCGCATGTTTTGAAGAGGGAATTTGTTTCCGTTTCGAATCACGAGTAACCGGTATTTTAGTAGAATAATAAACATACCAGCATCTGATCTGCATCACAAAGAAATATGCCGGGCAGAATCGTCACAATGTCTTCTTCTCTCGTTTCTATGTGCTCCCGATTTCCTTACTTTGCTTAAATTCCTCGACAGCGCAAGTGCCGAGATTAAGCAGTCAAGCAGAAGCAACAATTGGAAACAAAGTATTTCGAGTCATTAAGCAAATTAGGTGCCATTTTAATTTTCTCAAATATAAAAAACTGGAAAAGCCGCCTTGCGGTCCATCACATTCAAGTTCTTTTTGTTCTCAATGAAAGAGAATGTGTAGCAATATAGGTAGACTGAAATCTGTGGAATACTTTCCATGAGAATGCGTTCAGGAGAAACGTGAGTGCCCGACTAATAGCTCCCTCTAACCGGCCGGCTTTCTGGTTCCTCCTTTCATATTCTGAATCTTATCAGGCCAGTGACTTAGCGTTTGGAATATAAAGGTTCCAGTACATTAATACATCATGTGCAGATTTTTCACATTATAAAGTTTCCTCCAGATTGTTGCGTGACCGTTCGCTTTCCGACAATTGTTAATGATTTTGTCCGTCTCTTACTGAAGATGTTGAAACCAAAGTCCTAACATTGTTTGTGCGCCTCAATTACCATGTTTTGAGTCATAACGGGAATATATGAGGACCCCATATAAACTACATGATTGTTCAACGAGAGAGAAATTTTTCCTGTGGATTGTTGGCATATGCATTCCACAAAAACGTGTGAATGGGGTAAATTTCTTTCCAGGGGCGAAAACTGACACTTTCCCAGACTATATCACAATGGGACTGCTGTCGTTTTCTAACCTATTCCTTCTTGTTCAAAAGACGTAAAACTCAGTACTTTAAAAAACTGCACGTTCATCAGTGGGACGTTGTTGCGAGATAGTTGGATCATGGTTCTAGAAATGTTAAAATTGTGCCAAAGACGAGGACAAACGCAACAACGACCCACAAACTGTGCACGTGATGTTTTGTGCGTTCTTGGTTGCCTATGTCCTCGTATTTTGCGCAGTTTGATTCTTTCGGCACATTCATAAGGACTTTTTTCAAGAAAGAAGGTTTCAGGGGTCCTTCTGTTTGTTTTAACCTTGCTCTGCTGTACATATTTGGGCTGAATACTAATATAGTTCTGCCTGCCTGCCTGCCGTCAGTCGTCAGTCGTCTGTCTGTCTGTCTGTCTGTCTGTCTGTCTGTCTGTCTGTCTGTCTGTCTGTCTGTCTGTCTGTCTGTCTGTCTGTCTGTCTGTCTGTCTGACTGTCTGTCGTCTGTCTGTCATTTGCTGCAAGGAAGAAAGAAAGGAAAGCGGACAGGCCTGCCCACTGGCTCAAGCCGAGCCACAATCACTACCACGTGCAGATAGAAGTCGACAGGATAGCAAAGACGCACTAAAGACAAAGCCGATCCCGGAGGTAGTGCAATACCGGGCCAACCGGTGGCGGGAGTGAAGCATCCTTCAAACTCTCCGCCACCTTTCCAAAAATAAGTCCAACTTCCAACCTACATAGATGAAACCGCCAAGGCCGAGATCAAATCCTGCGACTTCGTGTGCAGTGACAGAGTGCTCTTACCAGCCGCGGGTAAAAAATGGCATGTTTTCACGCCCGTTACAAACAACAGCAAGCTTACAAAGGCAAGAGCAAATATTTTTTTTTTCTATGGCTTGTTTAGCAGGTTTCCTCAACACTTTACTTTACTGAGCGCTTTGACTTTACATAGTGACTTTATTTTCGTGCTACTGTCTTTTCTCCTTCATCTTTTTCTCCCCTCTCCCCTTTTCCCCCATGCAGGGTAGCAAAGCAGCTATTCGTCTGGTTAACATCCCTGCCTTTCCTCCTCCTCTCCTTCTCACCACTTCATCACATTATGCCATATAGTGCATTAAGAAAAGCCAATAACACGTGGCTGATTCATGATATGCCAGTTGGCCACACCATTGAAGAGTCTAAACATGAACTGGCTTGCATTGGAGTAAAAAGGGAGCAGACTCCACTCTAGCGTACTGAGTTTTAGGGGCAGGTGTGCTGTCCCAGTTTCGATGTAGATTTCGATCACAAAATGCACGAAATGCTGACTCTTGGCAATTGGGTGTATTCCCAAAGCTAAGCATAGTAACCTCATGCAGTTAACAAAGGTAGGCGGCTTTTAAATATGGAGCCGGAGGCTTTGAGGTTATTATATACAGGATATTGAGACCTGTGTTCAAATCTTCGTAAGTGCTGGAACTTCGCATGTTTTGAAGAGGGAATTTGTTTCCGTTTCGAATCACGATTAGTCGGTATTTTTAGTAGAATAAAAAAAACATACCAGCATCTGATCTGCATCACAAAGAAATATGCCTGGCAGAATCGTCACAATGTCTAATTCTCTCGTTTCTATGTGCTCCCGATTTCCTTACTTTGCTTAAATTCCTCGACAACGCAAGTGCCGAGATTTAGCAGTCAAGCAGAAGCAACAATTGGAAACTAAGTATTTCGAGTCATTAAGCAAATTAGGTGCCATTTTAATTTTCTCAAAAATATAAAACTAGAAAATCCGCCTTGCGGTCCATCACATTCCAGTTCTTTTTGTTCTCAATGAAAGAGAGTGTGTAGCAATATAGATAGACTGAAATCTGTGGAATACTTTCCATGAGAACGCGTTCAAGAGAAACGTGAGTGCCCGACTGTAATAGCTCCCTCTACCCGGCCGGCTCTCTGGTTCCTCCTTTCATATTCTGAATCTTATCAGGCCAGTGACTTAGCGTTTGGAATATAAAGGTTCCAGTACATTAATACATCATGTGCAGATTTTTCACATTATAAAGTTTCCTCCAGATTGTTGCGTGACCGTTCGCTTTCCGACAATTGTTATTGATTTTGTCCGTCTCTTACTGAATATGTTGAAACCAAAGTCCTAACATTGTTTGTGCACCTCAATTACCATATTCTGAGTCATAACGGGAATATATGAGGACCCCATATAAACTGCATGATTGTTCAACGAGAGACAAATTTTTCCTGTGGATTGTTGGCATATGCATTCTACAAAAACGTGTGAATGAGGCAAATTTCTGTCCAGGGGCGAAAACTGACACTTTCCCAGACTGTATCACAATGGGACTGCTGTCGTTTTCTAACCTATACCTTCTTGTTCAAAAAACGTAAAACTCAGTACTTTAAAAAACTGCACATTCATTAGTAGGACGTTCTTGCGGGATAGTTGGATCATGGTTCTAGAAATGTTAAGATTGTGCCAAAGACGAGGACAAACGCAGCAAAGACCCACAAACTTCGCACGTGATGTTTTGTGCGTTCTTGGTTGCCTATGTCCTCGTATTTTGCGGAGTTTTAATCTTTCGGCACATTCATAAGAACTTTTTTAAAGAAAGAAGGTTTCAGGGGTCCTTCTGTTTGTTTTAACCTTGCTCTGTTGTACATATTTGGGCTGAATACTAATATTTAGTTCTGCCCGCCTGCCCGTCTGTCGTCTGTCGTCTGTCGTCTGTCGTCTGTCGTCTGTCGTCTGTCGTCTGTCGTCTGTCGTCTGTCGTCTGTCGTCTGTCGTCTGTCGTCTGTCGTCTGTCGTCTGTCGTCTGTCGTCTGTCGTCTGTCGTCTGTCGTCTGTCGTCTGTCGTCAGTCGTCAGTCGTCAGTCGTCAGTCGTCTGTCGTCTGTCGTCTGTCGTCTGTCGTCAGTCGTCAGTCGTCAGTCGTCTGTCGTCTGTCGTCTCTCGTCTCTCGTCTCTCGTCTGTCGTCAGTCTGTCTGTCTCTGTCTGTCTGTCTGTCTGTCTGTCTGTCTGTCTGTTGCCGCAAGGAAGAAAGAAAGGAAAGTGGACAGGCCTGCCCACTGGCTCAAGCCGAGCCACAATCGCTACCACGTGCAGATAGAAGTCGACTGGATAGCAAAGACGCGCTAAAGACAAGGCCGATCCCGGAGGTAGTGCAATACCGGGCCAACCGGTGGCGGGAGTGAAGCATCCTTCAAACTCTCCGCCACCTTTCCAAAAATAAGTCCAACTTCCAACCTACATAGATGAAACCGCCAAGGCCGAGATCAAATCCTGCGACTTCGTGTGCAGTGACAGAGTGCTCTTACCAGCCGCGGGTGAAAAAATGGCATGTTTTCACGCCCGTTACAAACAACAGCAAGCTTACAAAGGCAAGAGCAAATATCTTTTTTTTTCTATGGCTTGTTTAGCAGGTTTCCTCACCACTTTACTGAGCGCTTTGACTTTACATAGTGACTTTATTTTCGTGCAACTGTCTTTTCTCCTTCATCTTTTTCTCCCCTCACCCCTTTCCCCCCGTGCAGGGTAGCAAAGCAGCTATTCGTCTGGTTAACATCCCTGCCTTTCCTCCTCCTCTCCTTCTCACCACTTCATCACATTATGGCATATTGTGCATTAAGAAAAGCCAATAACACGTGGCTGATTCATGATATGCCAGTTGGCCACACCATTGAAGAGTCTAAACATGAACTGGCTTGCATTGGAGTAAAAAGGGAGCAGACTCCACTCTAGCGTACTGAGTTTTAGGGGCAGCTGTGCTGTCCCAGTTTCGATGTAGATTTCGATCACAAAATGCACGAAATGCTGACTCTTGGCAATTGGGTGTATTCCCAAAGCTAAACATAGTAACCTCATGCAGTTACCAAAGGTAGGCGGCTTTTAAATATGGAGCCGGAGGCTTTGAGGTTAGTATATACAGGATATTGAGACCTGTGTTCAAATCTTCGTAAGTGCTGGAACTTCGCATGTTTTGAAGAGGGAATTTGTTTCCGTTGCGAATCACGAGTAGTCGGTATTTTTAGTAGAATAAAAAAAACATACCACCATCTGATCTGCATCACAAAGAAATATGCCGGGCAGAATCGTCACAATGTCTACTTCTCTCGTTTCTATTTGCTCCCGATTTCCTTACTTTGCTTAAATTCCTCGACAACGCAAGTGCCGAGATTTAGCAGTCAAGCAGAAGCAACAATTGGAAACAAAGTATTTCGAGTCATTAAGCAAATTAGGTGCCATTTTAATTTTCTCAAAAATATAAAACTGGAAAATCCGCCTTGCGGTCCATCACATTCCAGTTCTTTTTTTCTCAATGAAAGAGAGTGTGTAGCAATATAGGTAGCCTGAAATCTGTGGAATACTTTCCATGAGAACGCGTTCAAGAGAAACGTGAGTGCCCGACTATAATAGCTCCCTCTACCCGGCCGGCTCTCTGGTTCCTCCTTTCATATTCTGAATCTTATCAGGCCAGTGACTTAGCGTTTGGAATATAAAGGTTCCAGTACATTAATACATCATGTGCAGATTTTTCACATTATAAAGTTTCCTCCAGATTGTTGCGTGACCGTTCGCTTTCCGACAATTGTTAATGATTTTTTCCGTCTCTTACTGAATATGCTGAAACCAAAGTCCTAACATTGTTTGTGCACCTCAATTACCATGTTTTGAGTCATAACGGGAATATATGAGGACCCCATATAAATTGCATGATTGTTCAACGAGAGACAAATTTTTCCTGTGGATTGTTGGCATATGCATTCTACAAAGACGTGTGAATGGGGCAAATTTCTGTCCAGGGGCGAAAACTGACACTTTCCCAGACTGTATCACAATGGGACTGCTGTCGTTTTCTAACCTATTCCTTCTTGTTCAAAAAACGTAAAACTCAGTACTTTAAAAAACTGCACATTCATTAGTAGGACGTTCTTGCGGGATAGTTGGATCATGGTTCTAGAAATGTTAAGATTGTCCCAAAGACGAGGACAAACGCAACAAAGACCCACAAACTTCGCACGTGATGTTTTGTGCGTTCTTGGTTGCCTATGTCCTCGTATTTTGCGGAGTTTTATTCTTTCGGCACATTCATAAGGACTTTTTTAAAGAAAGAAGGTTTCAGGGGTCCTTCTGTTTGTTTTAACCTTGCTCTGTTGTACATATTTGGGCTGAATACTAATATTTAGTTCTGCCTGCCTGCCTGCCTCTCGTCTGTCGTCTGTCATCTGTCTGTCGTCTGTCTGTCTGTCGTCTGTCTCTCTGTCTGTTGCTGCAAGGAAGAAAGAAAGGAAAGTGGACAGGCCTGCCCACTGGCTCAAGCCGAGCCACAATCGCTACCACGTGCAGATAGAAGTCGACAGGATAGCAAAGACGCGCTAAAGACAAGGCCGATCCCGGAGGTAGTGCAATACCGGGCCAACCGGTGGCGGGAGTGAAGCATCCTTCAAACTCTCCGCCACCTTTCCAAAAATAAGTCCAGCTTCCAACCTTCCTAGATGCAACCGCCAAGGCCGAGATCAAATCCTGCGACTTCGTGTGCAGTGACAGAGTGCTCTTACCAGCCGCGGGTGAAAAAATGGTATGTTTTCACGCCCGTTACAAACAACAGCAAGCTCACAAAGGCAAGAGCAAATATCTTTTTTTTCTATGGCTTGTATAGCAGGTTTCCTCACCACTTTACTTTACTGAGCGCTTTGACTTTACAAAGTGACTTTATTTTCGTGCAACTGTCTTTTCTCCTTCATCTTTTTCTCCCCTCACCCCTTTCCCCCCGTGCAGGGTAGCAAAGCAGCTATTTGTCTGGTTAACATCCCTGCCTTTCCTCCTACTCTCCTCCTCACCACTTCATCACATTATGCCATATAGTGCATAAGAAAAGCCAATAACACGTGGCTGATTCATGATATGCCAGTTGGCCACACCATTGAAGAGTCTAAACATGAACTGGCTTGCATTGGAGTAAAAAGGGAGCAGACTCCTCTCTAGCGTACTGAGTTTTAGGGGCAGGTGTACTGACTGCACATTCTAATATTAGTAGGACGTTCTTGCGGGATAGTTGGATCATGTTTCTAGAAATGTTAAAATTGTGCCAAAGACGAAGACAAACGCAACAAAGACCCACAAACTGTGCACGTGATGTTTTGTGCGTTCTTGGTTGGCTATGTCCTCGTATTTTGCGCAGTTTTAATCTTTCGGCACATTCATAAGGACTTTTTTCAAGAAAGAAGGTTTCAGGGGTCCTTCTGTTTGTTTTAACCTTGCTCTGTTGTACATATTTGGGCTGAATACTAATATTTAGTTCTGCCCGTCTGTCGTCCGTCGTCCGTCGTCCGTCGTCCGTCGTCCGTCGTCCGTCGTCCGTCGTCCGTCGTCCGTCGTCCGTCGTCCGTCGTCTGTCGTCTGTCGTCTGTCGTCCGTCGTCCGTCGTCCGTCGTCCGTCGTCCGTCGTCCGTCGTCCGTCGTCCGTCGTCCGTCGTCTGTCGTCCGTCGTCTGTCGTCTGTCGTCTGTCTGTCTCTGTGTCTCTGTCTGTCTGTCTGTCTGTCTGTCTGTCTGTCTGTCTGTTGCCGCAAGGAAGAAAGGAAAGTGGACAGGCCTGCACACTGGCTCAAGCCGAGCCACAATCTCTACCACGTGCAGATAGAAGTCGACAGGATAGCAAAGACGCGCTAAGACAAGGCCGATCCCGGAGGTAGTGCAATACCGGGCCAACCGGTGGCGGGAGTGAAGCATCCTTCAAACTCTCCGCCACCTTTCCAAAAATAAGTCCAGCTTCCAACCTTCCTAGATGCAACCGCCAAGGCCGAGATCAAATCCTGCGACTTCGTGTGCAGTGACAGAGTGCTCTTACCAGCCGCGGGTGAAAAAATGGTATGTTTTCACGCCCGTTACAAACAACAGCAAGCTCACAAAGGCAAGAGCAAATATCTTTTTTTTCTATGGCTTGTTTAGCAGGTTTCCTCACCACTTTACTTTACTGAGCGCTTTGACTTTACAAAGTGACTTTATTTTCGCGCAACTGTCTTTTCTCCTTCATCTTTTTCTCCCCTCACCCCTTTCCCCCCGTGCAGGGTAGCAAAGCAGCTATTTGTCTGGTTAACATCCCTGCCTTTCCTTCTACTCTCCTCCTCACCACTTCATCACATTATGCCATATAGTGCATTAGGAAAAGCCAATAACACGTGGCTGATTCATGATATGCCAGTTGGCCACACCATTGAAGAGTCTAAACATGAACTGGCTTGCATTGGAGTAAAAAGGGAGCAGACTCCTCTCTAGCATACTGAGTTTTAGGGGCAGGTGTGCTGACTGCACATTCTAATATTAGTAGGACGTTCTTGCGGGATAGTTGGATCATGGTTCTAGAAATGTTAAAATTGTGCCAAAGACGAGGACAAACGCAACAAAGACCCACAAACTGTGCACGTGATGTTTTGTGCGTTCTTGGTTGCCTATGTCCTCGTATTTTGCGCAGTTTTAATCTTTCGGCACATTCATAAGGACTTTTTTAAAGAAAGAAGGTTTCAGGGGTCCTTCTGATGTTTTAACCTTGCTCTGTTGTACATATTTGGGCTGAATACTAATATTTAGTTCTGCCTGCCTGCCTGCCTGCCTGTCGTCTGTCGTCTGTCTGTCTGTCGTCTGTCTGTCTGTCTGTTGCTGCAAGGAAGAAAGAAAGGAAAGTGGACAGGCCTGCCCACTGGCTCAAGCCGAGCCACAATCGCTACCACGTGCAGATAGAAGTCGACAGGATAGCAAAGACGCGCTAAATACAAGGCCGATCCCGAAGGTAGTGCAATACTGGGCCAACCGGTGGCGGGAGTGAAGCATCCTTCAAACTCTCCGCCACCTTTCCAAAAATAGGTCCAACTTCCAACCTACCTAGATGCAACCGCCAAGGCCGAGATCAAATCCTGCGACTTCATGTGCAGTGACAGAGTGCTCTTACCAGCCGCGGGTGAAAAAATTGTATGTTTTCACGCCCGTTACAAACCACAGCAAGCTTACAAAGGCAAGAGCAAATATCTTTTTTTTCTATGGCTTGTTTAGCAGGTTTCCTCACCAGTTTACTTTACTGAGCGCTTTGACTTTACATGGTGACTTTATTTTCGTGCAACTGTCTTTTCTCCTTCATCTTTTTCTCCCCTCACCCCTTTCCCCCCGTGCAGGGTAGCAAAGCAGCTATTCGTCTGGTTAACATTCCTGCCTTTCCTCCTCCTCTCCTCCTCACCACTTCATCACATTATGCCATATAGTGCATTAAGAAAAGCCAATAACACGTGGCTGATTCATGATATGCCCGTTGGCCACACCATTGAAGAGTCTAAACATGAACTGGCTTGCATTGAAGTAAAAAGGAAGCAGACTCCACTCTAGTGTACTGAGTTTTAGGGGCAGGTGTGCTGTCCCAGTTTCGATGTAGATTTCGATCACAAAATGCACGAAATGCTGACTCTTGGCAATTGGGTGTATTCCCACAGCTAAGCATAGTAACCTCATGTAGTTACCAAAGGTAGGCGGCTTTTAAATATGGAGCCGGAGGCTTTGAGGTTAGTATATACAGGATATTGAGACCTGTGTTCAAACCTTCGTAAGTGCTGGAACTTCGCATGTTTTGAAGAGGGAATTTGTTTCCGTTTCGAATCACGAGTAACCGGTATTTTTAGTAGAATAAAAAACATACCAGCATCTCATCTGCATCACAAAGAAATATGCCGGGCAGAATCGTCACAATGTCTACTTCTCTCGTTTCTATGTGCTCCCGATTTCCTTACTTTGCTTAAATTCCTCGACAACGCAAGTGCCGAGATTTAGCAGTCAAGCAGAAGCAACAATTGGAAACAAAGTATTTCGAGTCATTAAGCAAATTAGGTGCCATTTTAATTTTCTCAAAAATATAAAACTGAAAAATCCGCCTTGCGGTCCATCACATTCCAGTTCTTTTTGTTCTCAATGAAAGAGAGTGTGTAGCAATATAGGTAGACTGAAATCTGTGGAATACTTTCCATGAGAACGCGTTCAAGAGAAACGTGAGTGCCCGACGGTAATAGCTCCCTCTACCCGGCCGGCTCTCTGGTTCCTCCTTTCATATTCTGAATCTTATCAGGCCAGTGACTTAGCGTTTGGAATATAAAGGTTCCAGTACATTAATACATCATGTGCAGATTTTTCACATTATAAAGTTTCCTCCTGATTGTTGCGTGACCGTTCGCTTTCCGACAATTGTTAATAATTTTGTCCGTCTCTTACTGAATATGTTGAAACCAAAGTCCTAACGTTGTTTGTGCACCTCAATTACCATGTTTTGAGTCATAACGGGAATATATGAGGACCCCATATAAACTGCATGATTGTTCAACGAGAGACAAATTTTTCCTGTGGATTGTTGGCATATGCATTCTACAAAAACGTGTGAATGGGGCAAATTTCTGTCCAGGCGCGAAAACTGACACTTTCCCAGACTGTATCACAATGGGACTGCTGTCGTTTTCTTACCTATTCCTTCTTGTTCAAAAAACGTAAAACTCAGTACTTTAAAAAACTGCACATTCATTAGTAGGACGTTCTTGCGGGATAGTTGGATCATGGTTCTAGAAATGTTAAGATTGTGCCAAAGACGAGGACAAACGCAGCAAAGACCCACAAACTTCGCACGTGATGTTTTGTGCGTTCTTGGTTGCCTATGTCCTCGTATTTTGCGGAGTTTTAATCTTTCGGCACATTCATAAGGACTTTTTTAAAGAAAGGTTTCAGGGGTCCTTCTGTTTGTTTTAACCTTGCTCTGTTGTACATATTTGGGCTGAATACTAATATTTAGTTCTGCCCGCCTGCTCGTCGGTCGTCTGTCGTCTGTCGTCTGTCGTCTGTCGTCTGTCGTCTGTCGTCTGTCGTCTGTCGTCTGTCGTCTGTCGTCTGTCGTCTGTCGTCTGTCGTCTGTCGTCTGTCGTCTGTCGTCTGTCGTCTGTCGTCGGTCGTCTGTCGTCTGTCGTCGGTCGTCGGTCGTCGGTCGTCGGTCGTCGGTCGTCGGTCGTCGGTCGTCGGTCGTCGGTCGTCGGTCGTCGGTCGTCGGTCGTCGGTCGTCGGTCGTCGGTCGTCGGTCGTCGGTCGTCGGTCGTCGGTCGTCGGTCGTCGGTCGTCGGTCGTCGGTCGTCTGTCGTCTGTCGTCGGTCGTCGGTCGTCTGTCGTCTGTCGTCGGTCGTCGGTCGTCGGTCGTCGGTCGTCGGTCGTCGGTCGTCGGTCGTCGGTCGTCGGTCGTCGGTCGTCTGTCGTCTGTCGTCTGTCGTCTGTCGTCTGTCGTCTGTCGTCGGTCGTCGGTCGTCTGTCGTCTGTCGTCTGTCGTCTGTCGTCTGTCGTCGGTCGTCTGTCGTCTGTCGTCTGTCGTCTGTCGTCTGTCGTCGGTCGTCGGTCGTCGGTCGTCGGTCGTCGGTCGTCGGTCGTCGGTCGTCGGTCGTCGGTCGTCGGTCGTCGGTCGTCGGTCGTCGGTCGTCGGTCGTCGGTCGTCGGTCGTCGGTCGTCGGTCGTCGGTCGTCGGTCGTCGGTCGTCGGTCGTCGGTCGTCGGTCGTCGGTCGTCTGTCGTCTGTCGTCTGTCGTCTGTCGTCTGTCGTCTGTCGTCTGTCGTCGGTCGTCGGTCGTCGGTCGTCGGTCGTCGGTCGTCGGTCGTCGGTCGTCGGTCGTCGGTCGTCGGTCGTCGGTCGTCGGTCGTCGGTCGTCGGTCGTCGGTCGTCGGTCGTCTGTCGTCTGTCGTCTGTCGTCTGTCGTCTGTCGTCTGTCGTCTGTCGTCTGTCGTCTGTCGTCTGTCGTCTGTCGTCGGTCGTCGGTCGTCGGTCGTCGGTCGTCGGTCGTCGGTCGTCGGTCGTCGGTCGTCGGTCGTCGGTCGTCGGTCGTCTGTCGTCTGTCGTCTGTCGTCTGTCGTCTGTCGTCTGTCGTCTGTCGTCGGTCGTCGGTCGTCGGTCGTCGGTCGTCGGTCGTCGGTCGTCGGTCGTCTGTCGTCGGTCGTCGGTCGTCGGTCGTCGGTCGTCGGTCGTCGGTCGTCGGTCGTCGGTCGTCGGTCGTCGGTCGTCGGTCGTCGGTCGTCGGTCGTCGGTCGTCGGTCGTCGGTCGTCGGTCGTCGGTCGTCGGTCGTCGGTCGTCGGTCGTCGGTCGTCGGTCGTCGGTCGTCGGTCGTCGGTCGTCGGTCGTCGGTCGTCGGTCGTCGGTCGTCGGTCGTCGGTCGTCGGTCGTCGGTCGTCGGTCGTCGGTCGTCGGTCGTCGGTCGTCTGTCGTCTGTCGTCTGTCGTCTGTCGTCTGTCGTCTGTCGTCTGTCGTCTGTCGTCTGTCGTCTGTCGTCTGTCGTCTGTCGTCTGTCGTCTGTCGTCTGTCGTCGGTCGTCGGTCGTCGGTCGTCGGTCGTCGGTCGTCGGTCGTCGGTCGTCGGTCGTCTGTCGTCTGTCGTCTGTCGTCTGTCGTCTGTCGTCTGTCGTCTGTCGTCTGTCGTCGGTCGTCGGTCGTCGGTCGTCGGTCGTCGGTCGTCGGTCGTCGGTCGTCGGTCGTCGGTCGTCGGTCGTCGGTCGTCGGTCGTCGGTCGTCGGTCGTCGGTCGTCGGTCGTCGGTCGTCGGTCGTCGGTCGTCGGTCGTCGGTCGTCGGTCGTCGGTCGTCGGTCGTCGGTCGTCGGTCGTCGGTCGTCGGTCGTCGGTCGTCGGTCGTCGGTCGTCTGTCGTCGGTCGTCTGTCGTCTGTCGTCTGTCGTCTGTCGTCTGTCGTCTGTCGTCTGTCGTCTGTCGTCAGTCGTCTGTCGTCAGTCGTCAGTCGTCAGTCGTCTGTCGTCAGTCGTCTGTCGTCTGTCGTCTGTCGTCTGTCGTCTGTCGTCTGTCGTCTGTCGTCAGTCGTCAGTCGTCAGTCGTCAGTCGTCAGTCGTCTGTCGTCTGTCGTCTGTCGTCTGTCGTCTGTCGTCTGTCGTGCAAACCAAACGTTTCCATTACTTCTTACGCAATAGTTCGGCTAATACTTAAGCCCGAAAATTATAAACACATAGGAGTTACAGAACTTCACAGGAATAAATAGAAAATAAAAGACAAATAGAAATGCCTTTATTTGAACATCAGGTGATGTTAAGAGGTGCACCAAAAAAGCCTTAGATTGGCTTGACGAACGAGTGCACCCCCTTTCTTCAGAAAATAGAATTTAAGAAATTTCAAAATCACTTTCATTTCGTTGGGCACAAGCACCAATGTAAAGATCCGAGACCGTCGAGTCAAAGGCTCGAAAAAAATTTCGCCTCAAAACATTGAAGCACCCAATGTTCGGTAGGTTATTATAATTCACTAGGCTTGTTTTTTAACCGATAAACAACTTTAATTGATGTCTTATGCTGTCTAAATTATAGTAGGGACCAGTGTTTCGTGCCTTTTACTGATTGCAATGCTTTCCATTAGTTATTCTGACAAACGTTACTCAGAAATTATGCTTTTCAAGGTGCGATGTTTCGCGCACAGATCACCCGATCTTTAGACTCACTAAACAAAGTTATGAACCCAACAGAGAAGATAAAATTAAAAATTTATTACTCACCTTTTATTTGTGCATTTATCACAGCTTACTTGCATGGGGTATACAAAGACCACGACAAACAAGGAAAAAGTCTGCACTTTAAAGAACAGAGTCATTCATGCTATAGCAAATCTTCATTTTATTGAGTGCACGTCCGTTCTTTTTTCAGATATAACTTTCAACAATTTAGAAAAATAACACCAAGAAAATAGCTATCCATAATAAAAATCTAGTTACACTATTTAGAGTTTGTTTTGTTTAAACAAACGTATTCTTGAGAAACAATCCGTCATTTCACTCTCGGCTTCTTATTTCCAGCCTCACAATTACAAAGTTTATGTGTCCCGTACAAATTACGGCTTTCAAAAGCTCACCTATCACACACCGAATTTATTCAACTTTTACCGCGGCGTTCTAGGTTTAGCGCTTTAAAATACCACACAAAAGACATTTCAAAATGAGGCTCACGCTATGCTGTCTTTCCAGCGGAACTAAGCACAGCCCAACTTTGTGCTTGCCTGCATTCGTTGCATTCTCTCTTCTTGTGTTACTTGCTTTGCTTCATATATGTGTAGTTCGATTCTGAGACGTCTTCTATGTTTTTTTTTTACTCCAGATGGCATCTGGGCGGAATTATCGAAATGCTGCTGCATGCTGTTGAATGTCTTCGTCTAGGACGACAGGCCCTCGAAAAGTGCTTTTTAACACCTTTGGCTAGTACGTCCTAGGGCTTTTGTGTTGCATGAGCCCAAATAAACAATATTAATCTCCTCCAAATGTTCTACATAAGACCGATGCGGACAGACTACGAGGATGAAATTTGGTTCAACATGTCGATTATTCCTTTCGATGTAGACATGGATTCGATGCAGGTTATAAGAGGAATCACAATTTGGGCTAGCTCCCAAGCTCTCTTTCACAAGGCCGATGTATGTATTTGTGGACCTACCCCGACACGAACGGTGCACATTGGATCTTGAGCGGCCAAATAATTTGTACTTCTGCAATAACGGGAAACCTAGGAAGCCCATATGCCATAGTACAGCCCACAGTGAGTTTTTGACGGCAGCTCATGACTCATTCTTTGATCGATATTTAATCGAGCAGATTTGGCCAGACCACCTTTATTTCCCGAGTCGGACCTGAGGCAGTGTGATCTCACAGCAGAGAGCCCGTGTTAGGCCTAGCGCGTGCAGCCTATGCGTGGCCAAGGTGAGGCCCATGCAGCCTGGACCATGCAGCGAACTCATAAATTTGGAAAAGTTAAAAGCTTAAGGACTAAACTTAGGCTATTGCATCCTGGTAGAGTAGCAGCGGTATTTTTGAGTGCGCTGTCATCATTCTGCGCCATTCAGAAGTCTGTCGGAGCCGCGAAGAATATTTTCGGTAATGAAAGAAAAGAACTGAAAACATCTTATGTATATCACCTAAATATTAACATATGAACGTGTATCATAGACCTCAGGCGATTAAAAGAATGCAGACACGCGGGTCTGTTCAGCCCCGCGTTCAGCCCCACGGCCGCCGATTTAAGAACAACAGCGCTTTCGTGTGGGAAGCTACGTTTGGTCTTGCCGAGGCTTTTCAATTATGAAGCCCGCATCTCCGCTCAGTATGCCCTATCGGGCGCACCCTATCGTGCATCAGACGCAGAAAAAGCCGGCAGCGTCCTTCAATTCAGCCGGAAGAGAAGCGACGCTATTGGAGGCCGGGAACGGGAAGCTGGCAACAAAGAAAGAACCAGCGGAGTGTGGCCTGCGGTCATGGTTTAGTTTCACCGACTTCGCTTGAAAGAGCGCAACAAGAAATTTTCGCGGTCCCCTCTACACTTCAGTTGTAACAGGTGCGTTTGTTGGTTGCTGGATTTATGTAAAAGCACTGAGTTCCACCTAATCACGCGGCTCTTCAGCCTGCGTATCCCCTCTTCCTACTCTTCGCGATGAGTGATGCACTGTTGCTACATGATTTACCAGTTAACATCCGTTAACACCCGTTCGCTCAATTCGGTTTCCTTAAGTAACAACATTGAAATATTACTCAGAACGGCGCATATAGCATGATTAACAGCGAAGCTCACAGCGTATGATATTTTCGACGTGGTCAATCCTCTTTCACAGTAAATCTTTTTAAGAAATGTTCACAAACTGCAAGTTACGAGTATTGTATTTTATCACTGTATATTTTTTAAAAGCCTCACTTCTAAATTGGCCACAATAACTTCTATTGACGCCTAGCAACAAATCGTATGTTGATACTGAAGCCATAGCCAGAAACGCATATTAAATTAGTGGTTCTGCAGCTTTCCGACCTTTGAGTTCTATACTTATTCCTTACACCTCTGGGTAACTGTCCTGTCAGCGAAAACCAGACGTAAGCCAACGCAACGATACTCATTGTCCGCACAGTAAGGAAAGGAGTGGCTACATCCGTGCCATGAATGCTTACGATATACACTTTTTTCGCCGGACCATAGACATTGTTTGGTGTGAAAAACCCGCTAAACACTAACAAAAACTACAACTGGAATGGGGTGTAGCGCTTTTTTCACACGAAACGTGCAACCAACTAGCCCACATTGCTTCCTTGCCTAGACATTGTGTTACAAAAAAAGGTCCACAATTGCAGACAATAAATATTATAACGAGAGCCGTCAATGGGAGCCCACCCTGTGCCGTCGTGTGATTGAAGCACGTTGCAGGTTTTCGCGCCACTCCAAGGCAATCCAAGGTGGTTCAAGCCGATCCATGCAGATGCATGAAGACAAGATAGAAAAAAATAGAAATAACCAAGAAGATTAAAGCAGAGAACAAGTCTAGAGAAGGGAGAGAGGAAAAATGGGGTAATAACTGAGGGACAGCACGGGTACGAAGCTCAAGTTAGTTTCCATTTCAACTACTTCAGCACACCTGGCGACTGGAGGAGGACTCTTGTTTGAAATCTAATAAATGCTGCCCATGCAAGTCCCGCGACAGGCTGCGGCGATGGTCCAATTTTATAAAGCATCGGAAAGCGAGGCTTCTCTGTTTGCACTGGCGGTTGATGAGGCTTTTTTCTGTTGTGTACCGTTGCTAACAAAACGATACAATACTCCAGTCTGCTTTCCTACGGTAGCTAAGGATTGAACTTGCTCTAACGTCTCGATTCGCTGGACTGCGGTATGTATACGAAGTTTTCGACTGCTTAGGAAGCCGTCTTTGAGAGAGAAACGGACATGACGGCTCTCGACAACTAATTTATCTATGAAATCGCCTGATTAAGCCAGTGATTAGGCGCTAAAAATCGCTGCGAATTCGGTTTTCTATTTGGAGTGACGAATATTCTAAGCAAACCTTAATGCGCATACAGCTATCTGAGAGCATTCAAATTTATGTTTTTTATGCTTTCCTTGTTGCTTTTTTAGTTTTCTGTCAGCCGCCTTTCTATATCTTGCAGAATATTGTAATGAATAGGGTGCGAACAAATCAGGATTCAACAAATGATTGTTAGAATAGCCTCCTCAACAGCTATTACACAATATCAACTAGAAATCATCTCTTGCTTCTATAAATGTAAAGCAGCACAATACCGGGCACAGAATAACGGAAATAGCAACATTATAACATGATAAGCATTGTAAGGCTAGAAAAAGTAATGAGATTAACTCGCATCAGATTACAACGCAAGAGCAACGCGGACTTGTGGCTACAGCAGAATGAAATGCGAGAGACAACTACTTTTAAGTGAATACATTGCGCTAAAGCTTTGTATCTGATGATGACCGTAATCTTTAGGTGTACAAACCACAGAATTTAGGCCGAAGAGAAGGAAAGATCTTTCAAAAGAAATACTAAAATTCTGGTAATTTTTTGATACCGATTACGGTTCCTATTATGTAGCATACGCCACTTAGCCGCCGCGGCTGGGATGTTATCTCACGGCCATCTTGGGCTCTGCAGGTAAATGTCATCGACCCTAAGCCGGTAGTGCTATAGCAGCAAGTTAAACACCGCGCTTTCACATGTGAGCAGTGATAAATGCAGGAAACAGAAGCACAAATTAAACTACACTTTCCGCAGTCACAGAGCCTGGCGTGTACATGTTCTTTTAATGATACATTCTTGTCTAGTTCCTTCATAATAAAATCAACGAAAACTAGGGCCTACATATTTTCTCCGCAGTATTCTCCGCAGAGGACTCAGAACATCTATTGCAAGAACAAACTACGGCAGGCAACATACAGACTTCCAGATAACTTTATTGTTGAATCACGTTTATGAGTTAGTAAATTTAACAATCAAATGACCAAATATTTTCTACAAACCCTATTGCTCAATCAAGACGTTGAACTGATAATTTTGCGCTTTTCCTTTTGATTTGCTGTGCCTGAATATGTAAGTTAGTATTACTGACTTTCTTTTGTAATGTCCTCTATAACGGCATGTTTGACTTGGAATATAATTATAGTCGGATGTTTTGCCATTGCAAAGCAATAAGCAATATTATATTAGGCTTTATATGACCAAAAATTGTATTTCTGAATTGTTGTTATCGAATGCTCTTTTAACATGTCTCTTTAGCTTTCACTCCGGCTTTCTGTAACGGAAAAGAACAAATAAATAAAAGGAGAAAAAACCGCTCTAGTTGAAGATAATGTCAAAACGTGTGTATACACATATCGCTCCCAGAGAGACGTCTGGGATGCTACTTGCCGGTGTGGCTGGTAGCATCTGCGGCATACGCTTAGTAAAACGAACTGCCGGATACCCCCGAGGCAAGGAGACACAACACAGCTAAACAGAAAAAGCCTGCAGCTCATGAATTTTTGTTTAAGCCTCATTACGGCCTATTAGGGATTCACCAGAAACCTCGATCAGACCCATCATCCACACTACCCTGTGACTAATCTTGTTGCCAGAATACAGAACCGTTCAGGGGTAAAAAAAATAAAGACTCAAAAGAAAAGAAGGGCGAAGTTGTCGCAGTAGCTTTTGCTCCGGGTTTGCTGCGAAAACCTAAAAAGGAAGGACGCTCTTCCTCGCCTACTACTCCTAATTGGATGTACACGACAAAGCCTGATCAAAGGCAATTACGGAGACCGCCATTCCTCCTACAAATTTTTCAGTTCGAATGCTCACAAAGTCACAAAGCAAAGGAACCCGAATTAAAGATGAAGCAAACAAGAAGAGCAACAGACACTTTTAGATATTTTAACCTGAGAACGAATGCAAAGTAAGCGAAGGGAATAGCAACATTGAGAACTTAATGTGATCACCTCTGTCTGTCTCAACGTAAGGTAATCCGCACGCGAAGGCACTCGAAGACAGAAGGTTAGAGAGCCGTCGCCGGAGCTCAGCTGGTGGAGCACAGCACGCGATGTACGGAGGCCGTGCATTCGGATCGCCCCGGGCGTCATGTGATTGTCTTATCTTTTGTTTTATAATGAACATTTTTCGGGCAAGTGTTGGCACTAATAATTTCTCATTTCTGACGGTACAAGGGGAAAAAAATTTTCCCCGATGCTTTCCTTGCTTTCAATGACAGGCTTATTCCCTCATATATACCAGGTGTCCCAGCTAAAGGTAACCATGCTTTTAAACAACACGGAATGTGCTAGCCGCATGAGACCAACTGAGGGTTATTTAAATTCGCGTGACCTTGTCTGCAGTATTTTTTCGTTCTTCAAAGTTAATTATTAGTTGAGTCTAATTAGCTAAATTTTAATTATTGTACTGAGGAAAAAGTCTTAATGTAAACGTTGTACACCGTTTAAAAAACCGCTAGCAGCGATGTTTCCATCAAGGTACGATTTGCGTACCTTCACTTATTGGCCTGAAAAGAAAGCTATCACTTGACCAGCTGCTGGGTCACATCTCTGCCCCAATGTGCACGCAAAGACTCATCGGGGATAGCACTTCAGTAAAAAGGGATGTCTTGGGATGTTTAAAGGGCACTATTTTCATGTAGACGCTTTTTTATTGTGCGAGCTAGAGTCTAAGGCTGAAAAAAAATACGTTGACGGTATCTTAGCGCAATTGTTGCAGTCAACTGTTTTTCAAAGTGATCTACAACTTTTACCTCGACACTTTGTTTCTCAGTTCAACAATTAAAAAGTTAGATAATTACACTTAACTAAATAATTAACTCTGAAGAACGAACAAATCCTGAAGACTAGGTCACGCGACTCTAAACAACCCTAAGCTGGTTTCACGCGGCTAGGACATTCCGTGTTTTTTTTAAACGCTAGCTAGGACACCCGGTATATAGAGATGTTGCAAGGAAGACTAATTAATTTTCAAAGACAGGCTTTTTTAGGTAAAAATAGGGCTTTTTCAGCACAATATTGCACTGTTGGTGGAAACCTGAAAAATGGTGATTCGTGTCAACCAGTAAGGTAGTTAACTATTGTCTAAAAACTAACGTTATTGCCCTTGGCGCTGTGGCTCAACAATTTTTTTTTTCTTTTTGACTAGTTAGTTGCACAGGAAAGGTTGCGATGCCTTCATGCTTTTCGAAAGCGCATGTATTTTGGCATGATGTAGCTAAATTTTGTCGATCCACAGCGCTGAGGATAATCGCGTTTTCGAAATTCTAAACACTGATATGGTTATTACTAACGACTGGCTGCAAATTTTTAATTGCAACCATGTCCTAACTCTAATAGTTAAAAAGTTAATTATTAAAAATGAAATGCCCAGATTATTACTTAAAACGGTTCATTGGTTTTCTAGTGTTGTCAGGTACCTAAAAAAAATCGAAGGGCAAACGATGTGCTGTTTTCAAATTGATTGCATACGCGAGTTTTTCACTCAATTTTTTTTCAAACTATTATTGCAATCGTCTGCAGGTGTTTTGATAACTACCCATAGAGAAAAATCACACTCAATCAGTCATAAATAATTTAATCGCACCGAGTCTGAGCTATGACATAGCGGCTTCATAAATTTCGCACTGATTAGCTTTTCACACTTATATGTTATCGAATCAGGAAGAAAGCGGAGTAGAAATGAGCCGCCGTTATAAAAAGGGCGTGCCCGGCACGCAGCACATACATCTTTTTAATTGCCGAACAGCATTCGCATTGAACTAAAGTGCAAAAAAAATCAGGTTTCATGGCTTCGCTTTCTTTCGTAATAACCTTTTCAGTTGTTTTTTTTCTTTTTATTACTCGACGTTTTGTTTTTTACATCAGGCAGCTACCTGCCCTTTAATCTAACTTCCTTCATCAGACCGCAGCCTGGCTTCGCTTCCCCATCTTGCAGAGAAGGAGCACCTCCACATGAAAGAAGCACGACTTCCGGGCGCGCCTCTGCGTAGTGTCCACCTTTTGTGTCGCGCTTGTAAGGCGCCGCGCGTGTTAACGAGCTCGTTAAGGGCGGCTTGCGGTAACGAACACGGCAACCCCGTGTGCCCCAACGCTCCGAATGAGGCGGGGTCAAGGGGCACTAGCTCTACTCAGGACGCAGCTTTTTAAGGGACAGTTTGCGCAACACTTTGCCCCGTAGAGAAGGTACGTACTACTAATTGTGCTGTGACTTTTTGTCGCACCAGCAGCAGACGGCACACAACTGCGATCATCGGCACGTTGTTTTCTGATCATATATAAACACAGCGAAGTATAGTATGAATGTACTGCCGCGAGCAATTTGAGACGGACTAAACTTCTTGCAGACAATTCCGAATTTTTTTGGTAATTGCTCCACTAAATGTGAGAATGGCTTTTGGACATGTTACGCCAAGAGAAATATTAGTCAGAACACAGAAAAAAAAAAACTTGCCTTACATTATTATAGAGTAATCAACGAATGAATCCTCACACCAACCCGCCGTGGTGGCTCAGTGGTTATGGCGCTTGACTGCTGACCCGAAAGACGCGGGTTCGATCCCGGCCGTGGCGGCTGAATTTCTATGGAGGCGAAATTCTAGAGGCCCGTGTACTGTGCGATGTCAGTGCACGTTAAAAAACCACAGGTGGTCGAAATTTCCGGAGCCCTTAACAACGACGTCCCTCATAGCCTGAGTCGCTTTGGGACGTTAAGCCCCATAAACCATAGTCCAATCCTCAAAATTATTTCTCGCACATATTGCTCTCCACTCTGCGAGCTCACACTCAACATTTTGCTCTACGGCAGTTTCAGTGTGGAAGCATCCAGTTCCCTTTTTTTACAGCTTCTGGAATACAGGTCGGCGGGCGCCACTACAGTGGCTGCGTAAAACGAGAGCGACGTAGTCAATCGTTTCACATCCGAAAAAGTGCCCACATCAGTTTATTGTCGCCAGTCCTTGCAGATGCGAGTTCCCCGTTCACTGTTTATTTATTGCGTTAAGTTGTTAGTTGTGACGTCTATGTCATGTTGTAATGCATCCGTGGAGCCTTTCCATGTTTTCTGTTCATTGCACTTCCTGCCTTGCCTGTCTCAGTTTCGTAACCGGTACATGTGAATCAAGCGTTCCTAATTTTAACAGTTGCTGAGGTATGGGCTCGATTCGAAGTTTGACATACTCCAATCGTTGAGGTGCGCTTCCCGAAACCAACGCAAAGAATCAGGTGAGAAAGCATCCAAATTGGAGCACAGAAGAGAGGAGCAGAAAGGCCCGAACGCGTCTCATTTCAATCGAGCTGTGCATCTTTCCTGCACCTGAAACGGTTGTCCTCTCTGCTTTGTATGTTCTTTTCTTCTTTAGTCATTGCCTGCACACTCATTTGAAAAGGTCTTGATTTGCGCCATGAAAAGCAGAGCTGTCGGTATTTTACATGCGCTGAGCGCTTCCTTCTTTGAATGAACTGGGCAGCCGAGCGCAGACAATGCCGGAAAACGCCTTCTCAGCCCCCACTTGTTTAATTCTGGATGAAGCGTTGCCCTTGTTCTCCGAAATGCGGGAGGCTTTTTGCTGCTATCGTTATGCTCTCTACTGTGTACTTGCTTGCTTTTCTTCATGCAATGAAATTGCGTACCGACGTTAACAGCTTGATAAAATGAGGGTGTTGCAACTATTGCGAGACAGCGCGGCCCTTTAAGGCGCGTTTTATTGTACGCGGTGTATTGACCTTGCGCAAAAGCGGTACAACTATAGCGCTGCTTCATAACCAAAAGAAGGATGATAAGTCTGGAAGTTATTTGCGGGGACGTCGTTAAGGACTGCTTTTTATGCCCCGAGTACGAGATACCGCCGCCTAGCTATTGCCATGTAGCCATGACAAGCAGGCAGGAATAGGGCGGCAGGCTTACAAACACTGCGGAATGAAATGTTTTGTTCGGAAAGGAATGTACGTGCAGCGAAATGTATACAATTAAACGCTGGCGATATTTACACGCACACTGGGTGGTCAATGGGATAAGAACCGCTGCAACTGTCGACAAACGTTTGTATAAACATGGCTGGAAACTTTCCAGATAGGCAGCTGACATCAATGCAAATAGCCCCGGGCAACGCAGCATCGACCAGGTGGGATAGCGGTGCTTTAGATACAGTGTCTGGGAACCTCTATAGAAGTTGTGAAGTTACTGTCTTGTTTGATAAACTTTTTCGGCTTACCTTACCAGCGTGCGAGCAGTGCAACTGCAATACGAGAGAACGCAGTGTGCGCGGATGTCATTGAACTTCATTGCTTTTTGCTCGAATCTTGCCATGCCAATGGAAAGGAAGTGTTGTCATCTTTACGTTTTGCTCCCATCTTGCCTTGAGAATGGAACGGAAGCGTTGCCATCTTTGGAGATCAAAAGCATCAAGGATGTTATTTGCCGAATAAAATCCGAAAAACAAGTTTTTTTACCCTAAAGCTGCAATGTACACAGTGCTTCGCAAGACCTTGTTCGGGATCCTCGTAGAAGATTAGTGCAGTATATACCTTACTAAGCTCCTATCCGGTGGACAACCTCTATTAGTGGAAGACACATACGAATCAAGCAGACCAACCTATGACAGTGTTAACCAATTGAGAATGCTACTTTTTATTTCCACCCTCCTTTCCCGCCCCAATAAGCACTACTCAAACACAATATTATACTCCTCTGCGCTTTCCCTAATTTCAATGAGCTCCTTATCCTTTTATTCTTGTGTGCTGAGCAAGCGGGGAGGGGACAATTTCCTTATCCCTGTTCGTTTGCTGATTTTCCTTTCTCTTCCATTTAATACCTCGAGAACACACTGGCTAAGAAAGAAAAATGGGTATTACATGGTATAGGTTAGCTCAAAGAAGGGATGTTCTTTGCATGCAATAAGGCCTTGGCGATCACAAAGCCTAATCACGAGTAACTGTAAGATTGTTTCTCTGACGGATGAAGGGCACGTGATCGCGCCTTTATAATGCTTAAGGTCGTTCCACTGTCTAGCCAAGTGGAGGCATAGAACACGAACGTTTACTGTAGTCCGAATGGCATCGGCTTATTGTAGCGCCTCCCTTGCTATCCGAGCGAAGTATGTCATTTGCCCTCTTTTTGCACTCTTTTTAAGCTAAAGCTCATTCCCGGCATTTCCTTTAAATTGTGCGGATATCTTTTTAATATTCTTCTTTATCGTGCCTGCAAGGTGAGCAGAAACTTAGGATGAGCAGTTGCTACCATCAAGGCCAGGCACAGCGGTCTGTGCTGCTTGCGTAGAGCACGCCTCCCAGCTCGCGTGTGCGGCCACTCCTGGTCACGCACTGGGGCCGTGACTGGACAGCGAGATAGCAGAGCCAGAACGCCTACACTGCAACTGTCGGACGGCGTCACTCACTCCCCATCGCCGAAGGTTGTGATGTACGCTTGGAGTACGCAGGTCACGCGTCGCTCCGTCGTGGTGTCTGACAACGGCGCCATTGTGCACGGTAGAGGAGACTGGCGGTGAAGTGCGTCCCGTCTTTTGCTCCTATCTCGAATTTCGCCGCGTTGCGCTGTGGTCTGGCAGTTTCAGAAGACAGATGACACATGTTCCCTATGATGCCCGAACGCTGGACAGAAAGGGTACGCTTCTCGGCGTACCCGGCAGCGAACACAATACAAAAAGGTGGATATGCACGGGTTTTGTGAAGCACTTGTTCTGCTGGTAATGCCGAAGGCAGGAGGAGGTAGATGGAGAGAAGTTTCAGGTATAATAATTTTTGCAGCATAAGACCAACAAGTGCAGGTAGTTGGCATGGTCCAAAAGAATCAAAGCGTCACTTTGCGCGCATTAAAAAACCAGAAAATCGGTTGACGCTTTTTGACCGTGTTGGTTGTTCATATACCTTACGAGCAGCGCAAAAACAGAGAGTGACAAGGAAGCATAGGAACACGAGCTCTGTGTTTATGTTCCTGTCTTGTTGAGTTGCTCGTGTTCTTTCTTGTAACGCTCTGCCTTCGCAACATTTCGAGGAAAAAAATTCGGATAGAAAGAATTGGATCGAAGAGCTAACGATGCAATAGTTAGTTGCTATTGTATGCAACATCTACGAAGGGAAGCCCTTCAACTTACAGGTACAAAACTTGCACAACGTGTAAAGCTCTCCGGTTAGGATACCTATGGAGGGTTGTATCTTTGTTAGGATAAAGAACTTAGAGTATCACTGGGCATTACTTTCCTGGCCTCCCACCACATCCATGTCAAATGTGTTGCTCAGCGGCGCTCTGAAACATCGTTCAGAGCTGTTAATGTCGCTAAATGTGCGAGGCGCTCGTAAGAACAAATACACCGAGTGTTATTAATGGGAACTTGTTATAACACCACACACAATGCTGTTCTCTGCTCGAGATGTATTTCTTCTGCTTTATGACATGATTAAAACTCCGCAGTTTTGTCCGGCATTCTGCGAGATTGTTTTAATTGTCTGCACTTCTTTAGGGCTCCACTAAATTGAGTTGCATTTGGTTAGTTTTGCTTTGGACCGCCGAAAGCGATGACATTTGAAAAAAGACCGAACGGACACAGTTGAGAAAAAATACAGGGCGTAGAAAGAAAAAAAAAACGAGAAAACGACTATGCCTTGCCGTTTGCCGTACTGATTTAACGACCGTTGAGCCCATGGAGGAACACCGTAAAACTGAGTTTATAAAACAGGCCCTTTTTTCATAACAGTTTTGAAAAAAAGTTCATGACACGATAAGACAAGTAGACTCAGTTAATACCAATCGTGGACCAATGCTTGTTTGCACACAACTGCTTTCGATGCGGCGTAGCCGGGGATTTATGCAGCACGCCAGCATGTGATACGGTCCCCTCCGACCGGCGCAGCAACAAAATCAGCCGGTGCATTCTCTGAGCACCTCAGCTATATGACTGGACGCGGAGCGAAGGTATCGGAAAGCTAATACGGCATTTCCGAAGGCAAGCCTTCTTTGGGTGAAACTGCATGGCCATAGCCCAGTCGGATGAATTATTCAGATCCTTCCACTACTAAACGGAGATTTTGCTCCTGTTTCTACGGTATTCGCCGAGGAACGTTACCATTGATAGAGAGAAAAAAAGAAAACTTGCCTAAGAAAGAAACAAAAAACGATGGGTGTAATGGAACTATGTATCACCTCTTCTGAATTGCAACCGCACGCTACGAATACCAACGAGGTTACACAGACTTCCCAAGTAAACTAAAGCTCAGAGAAGTTTCGGTCTCTTCACAGCCCGCGCTCCATTTTTATTTTAATAGTATTCGCCAGACATGCGTCAGCGATGGTGTAAAGTGTGCTGGCGTTGATGACGAACTCAATCACGCTATTAACTTTTGTGCATCCGCTAATTATCTCTCCTATGAACTCATCACAAATTTCGCCCTTTGCTTATCGTTCAGTGTGTTATGTGCAAATAGTAACCATCAATGATTTCTTCCGACCAGTGCTTAAAGCAAAGAGGCACGATACACTGTCAGCAGATAAGGTTAGTATTGTGCTCTCTAGTATTCATACAGGCAACAAGCATATGCAGGTGACGATTCAGGGAAACAATGTCTGATTCAAAAAGGCCCTAAAACAGGTGAGATCACTTCGCAAAGTGGTATTTAAAAAAGAGTATTTTAATTAAGCTAATCATGCAAACCTGCGATACGGCGGCCCAGGCACTCGCCAAGCACGTGACCA
Organism: Amblyomma americanum; assembly: GCF_052857255.1. Classification (NCBI taxonomy): domain Eukaryota; kingdom Metazoa; phylum Arthropoda; class Arachnida; order Ixodida; family Ixodidae; genus Amblyomma; species Amblyomma americanum. The sequence continues at coordinate 87,399,882 of NC_135502.1, read as the reverse complement.
GCTTGCATACAACACAGGCTTCGTTAGATGGGAAGATAAAACTGTAGGTGTGTCAGTTTTGTCGACGTTACAGAGGACGAGCAACCGATTACGATTAGTTCATCTGAAATGTCACCGATTTCAGTGGTGAGTTCATCCCATGGAAAGTACCTGAAGAGTTGCCGAGAAGCAATCAATTACTACCACGTAACCTTTCATTACTCGCTTATAAGCAGCGCACGAGCATACACGGAAGAGAACAAGCTGATGCGGCCTGTGGTATAGTTTTTCTTTTAAAGCGATATTTATTGCCTCGGGACATAAAGTGGGTATGTAATGATGGTTATAGAAAAAGGACTGTTAAATGAATGAAGAGAGGATGGCCGATCTAATCAAGTCGAGGAGTGAGCGATGATGCGGTCCTTGCGTCCTAGCGCTGTAGGTAGGATTGGTCGATGAGGGACCCGCTGCCGCGTGGTGCTGAATTCCCCTCGGCATCAGCGCCGAGCAGACCCACCTAAGGTGGCGTACATTGGGTTCAGTATTGCGGGATTTGCAGATTGGACACCCCAGGGTGGGGATATGTCTCCAAATCAGAAAATATAAAAAGTAGTCTCGCTCTCAAATTCGACGGCCTTTAGTTTCAAATTTGACGACCTTTCGTTTCTCAAAATATTGTCCCTTGAAATCAAATATGAAAAAAATTACCTAATTTCAGTTAATCAATCTTTTAGTTAAGCAATATCACTTCCTATCGTGGGCAAAATTAGGAGACCTCCGTCCAGGTTCTGATCCGTGCCAATTGGCGTAGAGGCGCCACCCGACAAAGCGCTTCTAGTGTCGAGACCGGTCGAGACAAACGCAGTGGGCCCTTCTCTAAGCCAAAAATGCTTTGTCTTCTGGCGCCCCCAAGCACAGGAGCACGAATAATAACTTTGAACGGGCGGTCTATAACTTTTGCCCATGATGGTGCATAATATCCGCCTTTCTGCGTAATCTTTAAGGTCGACCGCACCGATGACCACATACTTCTTATTGTTTTTAAAGTGAAAATCTGTAAACGTTAGAAAAGTTCGCCTGGTAATAATAAGCGCTGAAGACAAATCTGACACTCGTGCAGGAACGAATACGGAGCGCGGCTAATCGAGTGGGAACGTAACAAGATAACGTGCGGTACAACAGATGCAAACGAAGCGCTCCAATTCAAAAAACAACTGCTTCGCTTTCCAGCCTCATCATGCGTGGAGAAGTGACAGCGACCAGACAAACAAGCACCACTTGGCCAAACGAAGCCAATCGGTGGAGTGTCCGCGTCTTGGTGAACCTTCGTGTCATCCTGTATTGCCAGTGCAAAAGCCTGGAAGTTTTCCATTCTACTGATTGCTCCGACGTGGACGGTAACAGTGACAGTGACAGCGTTTACACCGGAATATTACGTTATAGTTGTAAGAACGCACCACCTTCCGAACCTTCTACTCTCGCATGTATTAATTCTCGCAGTTCCTCTTAGTGCAGTTGATCCTCACATGTCCCCCCCCTCCTGAAATCTCTGGATAGCTGGGCTGCAGGTTTTGTTCCTCAAGCACGACACTTCGATTCAAATACTTTCAGTTGCAAGCTGTCGCTAGCCTTCTGTCCTTCTCATGTCCTTGTTTCTCTCGCGCTAAGCTCCCCTCCAAATAATGTCTTACTAGGCCAAAAATTCCACTCTGCTTATTTCAAAGCTTCAGTAAAAAGTTCATAAAACGCTCTTTATCTCGAAGTTTTGCTTCCAGCTATCGAATGGACTGCGATTCAGTTATTTCGCGATGACTTCTTTTTGCCACACCCTGCAGTCTTTCCTCGACATGGTCACGATAACAAAATAAAACGCATAACGTGTCGTTCATCGCTTTACGCGAAATCATTCATTCCTTGCACCATAATGGACTGGAACAACCTGCCATCACACATAGCTACTGAGCTTAACTTTCAATCCTTTCAACATTCATTAAAGGAAACCACGGACTAATATATTTTGTAATTTGGGTTTAATATATGCATTATAGAATTACTGAGTACTTTATTTTGCGTTGTTTGTTGTTTTATTTGTGTACTTTAATAGCTTTATTTCATACTTCGTCATTACATGCATCATTTTTTTTTTATCTCGAGTGCCTTTGCCGTACTTTTATCCTTTTATTGCCCCCCCCCCCCATGTTATACCCTCACGCAAGAGCAGCCCTTAGGTGTATTAATATTATTATTAATATTATTATTATAAAATTGAAGACAGAGAGAGCAGCTGCGCAACTTACTCTGAAGTAGAGACTTTATACTTTATTGCTCAAAAGCTGAATAAGAATAGGTGAGCTTGAGGAAGCTAAATCACAAGGCGACAAACCAGTATAGACTCATGTACGTGGGTTAAAAGAAGAGGGCGCAGGACATAGGTGCGGTTGTGTGGCATCTGGTTGGTCCCACATGTACATGTGTTAAGTAATGGAGGATGCGCGAAAGTTGTACACGAGGCCTAGCGGTGAAGAATTTGTTAGCCATAAGAAAACACGAGGTCTCAGAAAATGCCTAGAAACTCCACGAAAAAGCAAGTATGAAGATGGTAGAGTATGGAATGAAGCATTAAGAAGCCCAGATTCCGGGGTGCAAAAGAAACTGACGCAGCTGGCAGCAGCAGTATCACTTAAATTTAAGTGTTAGTCTAGTAGTAAATAAACCCCCTACTCCTATTCCGGAGGCATAATGCGTTTTCTGGAGCATAGTGCGCGATGTCATAGTTACTGGCTGGCGGAATATGAAATGACTACACCGCTACGTCAAGGAAAAGGAATGGGGCTCCAGGAGCGAACAGTAATGGCAGATGAGAGTTTATAACCTAGAGTATTTCTTATTGTCGAAACATAAACCACGATTTAAAGTTGAAAATGCGCCGGCATTTCTTAAAACGTTACTTAGTGGTTCAATATAATTTTTCTACCGGAACTTCGTTCCTCAGAAGCTTCAGAAATTTTTCCCGTGAGTATAAATATAAATTTTCTCCAGTAGCTGTTATCTCATTTGGCCTTTTCATCTTACGTAAGCTCCATCTGTAAGCAAATTCATCAATCTTGCACTTTGAACATTTTTTTTCGCAGACACGTCTTCAGGTTTGTTGTGCTAATATACTGAGCAGATACTTTTTATCGCACGATTCTCTAATCTGTCACTACACCCCCTCGGAAAGTGTCGAAACAGCTAGCTTTGCACCTGTTTCCACTTTTAGCCCCGACAACCTTCTACTTGCGAAACCACGTTCTTTAAGGCACACCATAGCCAAAGAGGGAGTATATTTGCGCCAACAAGAGGTTTTAAAACTAAAGACGAGTCTCTCTGTTCAGCAAGAATACACTACTTGTAAGAAAAAAAAAGGAAGGGTATATATAGCAATCTAAAACTGCTCATAATTTCTCTCTTTTTTTACGCCCGGCAGCCTCAATGAGATAGAGACGCTTATCAAGCCCCCGGTGCTTTCGTAACGGTCTTGCAAACTCCACCGAGGTATTATATTGCAGGAGCGCGCGCAGAAATCGATATATAGTGCACGTGGAATCGATTTCCCTACGCTATTCTGTAGCTCTTATCTGCGCGTTAGCTTTCGTCGCACAGAGAGCTGCACGGTTTGCAAGCCAAACAAGCGGTGGTTTCATTGGTAAAGAATGAATTAATGAGTTTGTTGCCAGAAATACGATGGTCGGACATTTATTTCTTTATTTGTTGACGACGTGTTGTCTGTTTACTATTCACAATCAAAATATCTCTGATATTCTGATATGCCGGATTCTGAACACCAAAACAGGTCAGAGATCGCGCACTTTAACACTACTATTACCTTAATCGGCCACTGCTCAGCTGTACTTGTGCTGAGGGCGCAGCAGACAAAAAGCGTATTTATGACGATAAGAAAGCAGTAGCTGTCAAAGCAAGAAACACATTACAGGCTACATGACAAGCCGTAATGCCAAGAATGGCCTAAGTTCCATTGCTCAGAAGGAAAGAAAACTACAGCGTGGGAGAAAAGTAATATATACGGTTATACGGAGCGAAAGGCAACCAAACCAGAGGCCGATGTCGACGCGGAGACGTTGGCAGTGTGCGCTGCCCTTTTGCGCTTGACATACTTTCGTTGACTGTGCCGCTGCTTCTCCAGACGCACCACCCGTTCTTGATCGGTTTCATCAACTCGACGAGCCCGCTTTCGAGCGGCTTCGCGGCTTCGTGACGCTCTCTGTCGTAGGGATCGCTAGAAGCAGCCCGGCGCCTCCAATGCTCAGTCGCAGGACTCGTACCGGTGACCTGTTCTGGCTCCATGTCTTTGCGGTGTCTAGGCGGCGAGCGGTGGCCTTCATTTAGCGAGAGCGAATCACGTGGTTAGTCACGTGACATAATTGGCGAGAGCGAGAGGTCGGAGCGGCGGTGATACGAGCGGTGACAGCTGCGACAAGTCACGTAGTATGACGCCACATACACACCTGTGGCGAGCCTCCAGTTAGAGGTACAATCCAAGCGTCATTTGATCTTAAGCTTTGCGTGCGAGAAGTGGAGCTTTTCTCTCCAAAACAACATCAATAAAGGGAGATACTTTGCTGTCAGTTTTCCAACCGATTCTTCATCCTTTTTTTATATAGTTTTTTTTTCATTAAACCGACTAAAACAGCATGGCCAAAGCAGCACACCATGTTTAGGACGAAGTGTGCAGTGTGTCCGTGAAGGTGTTGTACTTGGAGCTTTCTTTCTCGTGTATCGGGTGGGCCGTCCCCGACGCGCAATAGTCAGCCGCGCGTTTCCCCGCGCACAGCGTCCCAGAGGCCGCAGCACGCAATCAGTCTGGAACGCAGTCATTCGTCTTTCCAAGCCGTGCTTTAAAGCAGCGTGTGAAGGGACAGGTTCATTCATTATAAAGCGCGAACCGAGCGCCACTTTTCAGTGTGGATGTGTGAGCGCAACAAAAAAAAAGGACGTGAATTAGGCGGACAGAGAAGCACTGAAATATTTCCAAACATTTTAACAATTTTGCTGGAGTGGCGAATATTGCACGGCAAGTAATGGGCAGATTGGGTTTGATCCTGTAGAAAACTCAAAACGACCGCCCGCCGTTTGAGAATTGCTAACCCTGCCGGCTGCAGCTTCTTTTCTTTATGACCGGCAATTTGACAAAAGACATTCAGGAGCACCCCACTGGTATGTTAAAAGAACTTTAGCTATATACCCTTAAACGCGACTCGACACACCTGGCCAGCTCCTATGGAAATAACATTAGCCCCTAGGCAATAGACACTATATTCTGAAAAACAATCATATTCCTCTTAATATATCCAGTACTGTGATATTTATAAAAATGTCGGCGAAGAAACACGCGTACACTCTAGACAAGTACCAGAGGTAAAATTTGAGCATTCATTTATTTATTCCTCTACATTTATGTGGTAGAAGCACAATTTTTTTCTGTTTCTTAGTTTTCTTCTTGGCGTATAATGCTCAAACGTCATTCTCAAATGTAGCAGGCAAATAAAAAGAAAATATATAATTTTGTGCAAGTTTTCTCCTCTTGCACTGCTCACTACTGCACATGGAGTACATCGCAAAAAGTATTTGCGAGTTTAGTGACATGAGCACGAAGATCATTTCGTCTATTGCTTTCAATATTTCGTCTCCACTTGTGTTTGCAAACCGAATTCCGTACATTAGATATCATTTTAAGCTCTCCAACTCAGGCAGTCACTTAAAACAGTGAATAGCTCTTGTCACGCGAAGGCGTCGTTAGCGCTGTTTATTCAAGTTGTAATAGCTAGAACAGCACTCAAATCACACTAAATGCAGCAGCGGACAGGCGCATCAGACTAAAGCTTAGCTTGTTAAGGGATAATTCATGCTATATGCTGATTTCTAGGGCGATATTTTCACTCAACGCAACATAGACGCATTTCAATGTCTGTCATTAACTTGAAACCCATAGGAATCCGGTTACAAATTGGTGCTTATTTCATTGGCACTGTAACTAAGAAAGAAACAAGCGGTTCCTCAGTTATAACGCACAACTAAGATAGAATGAAATGAGGAACGCTTTAATTTCAGATTTTTTTTAAATAATAAAGCATTTTGAGTTGTTTTTGTGTTATTCTTCCTTCTGAAAGAGCGAACCATTCATTCTATCCGTAAATGCAGATGCTTATGCTGCTTTGCGTCCATCGCCCCTTAAGATGAAAGCAGGTTGCTTTATTAGTTTGCTGATCTTTGTAGTATGCAACATTTTAACACCTTATTGTTCTTAGAAGGCCTGCTTCGAAGGCATACTTAGAAGGCATAAAAATTAAAAAAATTCTAGACGAATTCTTTCTATTCAAAAAGTTCTCAATATTAAAAAAAAGCTTCCCTTACTGTGAACCAGTTAGTGAAGTCAGGAATATAATTATTTTTTTAGCAGACAATAACGTAAAGGCAGCTGCTGCTTAGCGTGCATTCTGGGAATCGTAAAGTATGAAAAACAGAACCGCTGAGCACGTCTTTCCTAATGGAAGCTTAATACAATATTGATTTACGTTGGCTTTGGCTTCTATTTTCTATCATGTAAATACACCATTTCGTCTTCACTCTTTTCGCATTTTCCTTTTCTTTGCGTCCTTTTTCACCAGAGAGCACGCTCCCGCCAAATGCGTCTACTCAACCGCGAGGCGTTGTCGCCGCACACAGGGGACGCCATTAAACGACCGTCATACAACGTACACTTTGAGCCTGGCTTCCAGGCACTGCGTTGGCCAGAGGAGTCCGGGATGTGGTACTCGGCACGGTGGATCTGTAACCGGATTAGCTTAATCTCTCCCGTAAGACGCTACCCATTCCATCTCAGCCGCACTATCTGCAGCCGCCACACTCACCGTAATTAACGACCTTTGCTTAATCCGATGGGGAAGCGGCGACATCAACTACAGCTCTCTGCCGGGGCACAGAAGGATGTTTATGGTAACAGCTTCCACTACTCTGAACAAATTTTTAGCGCTAATTTCAAAAAGTGTTTTACACCGCTCTAACTGCGTATCTGCGTACGAAACCTGATCGAAAACTCTTGTTGCGCACTTTTTTTCCGCAAAGGATGAATGTTGATTAATGCATGAGTTGTCGTTACATATTATCAGTGTAAGCGGTACATTTTAGGATGAATTTGTAGAAAACGGCGCGTTTGCAGCTTTAAATCTGCAGCTCGCCTAATTGTGATCTTCAAAAGCATGCAACACAAATAGACTCCTGCTTATATTTGCTCAAGTCACCACTAATAAGAAAACCAACTTAGGCTCATAAAGCTTCCAAACCGCTTTGTCGGCCGGCGTATTGCAAAAACTTTAGCAAAAATCTTTATTTCAGTTCAAAGTATTCAGTTATACATGATTAGTTATACCAGGATTGCGGCAGTGCAAAGTAAGATGACGTTACTCAGCTCAAGCCCTGTAAAGATTGGTTGGTTTGGCACGGTTTCGTGGCGTTTAACGTCCCAGAGCGACACAGGTTATGAGGGACGCTGTAGCGGAAGGCTCCGAATATTTTGGACCACAAGGGCTTCTTTAACATGGTTCATGTGCATTGATATCGCAGTGCACACTGGCCTCTACCATTTCGCCATCACCAAAATGTGACCGCTGCGGCAGGGAATCGAACTCGCGTATTTTGGTTAAGCAGCCGAGCATTATAACTATTGAGCCAGTACGGCGGCTGCACTGTCAAGGCGTGCTAGATATTACCACAGCAATTAATACTCTAATGAAATCTAACGCATGGTTTTATGACTTCTAAGGAAAGGCAGCTGTACCAACTTTACATTTTAAATCATGTGGCTTTTCTTTAAATCTAATATACCTGGTGCGACCAGAAATAAAAAGAAAGTTACACTCTTTTTTTCTTGTATTGCACGCAAAGCTTATTTGATAAGATAACCAGTCCAGTGTGCATAATGACATGAAACGTAAGAGCCCCATGTAGCAAAAGCTCCACAAGCTAACAAGCATTTGTGTAGCGAGCCAGATAGGCTGACAGGTGCCATCCATAATTAACTTGGTATCATCAATGAGCGCTGCGGTTTTCCTGCAAGATCCTGCTACAGTGCAGCGGTCACGGATGAAGAAGGAGGAGTATTTAAACAAGGGCACACTGTATACAACTAGATGGATTTGCTTCGTTTCTCGGGCTTATGCGCTAAAGAGGTGTCGCCAGGGGTTGCTTGGAAGAGTTGGAAAAAGTAAACGAAACAATGCGTACGCAAGAGCAAAGCCGCTTTCACTCTCTTGCATTACTCAGTGGCAGCCAGTGGAGGCATGCGAACAGTTCCCTTCCATTTCCGACTGGCTTGGACGCAGTCAGCAGCGCTGCGAATCTCCACCGTTACGAGATCGCTCTCTGTGACCAAGGGTCTCAAAAGGTACCAAGCCACTTTGCTGCACCGCGTTCGCACGGATTCTGCTCGTACGCCGGCGTGGATGTATAAGACTGGCCTAGCGTTGTCACCATTGTGTTCAACGTGTGGTGTGTGTGGTGACATAGAACATTACCTCTTGTGCTGTACTTTGTACAACGCGGAACGGGCTGTGTTATTCGGATCCCTCAAGAAGGCAGGAGTTCCTCACAGTTCTCTTCGGAACATTGTTTTCCCGCGCGGGAGCCAGTCGAGTAGAAGGGATGCTTCTCGCCTTCTTCTACTTTACCTGCAGGACACGGATTTGGCCTCCACATGGTGACCTCAGGAGTGTCTATTTGGGTTTTTGCGGACAGTGTTTCTGTGATTTCTATTTAAGTGTCGCTACGGTGGAGCAATTGCCGGCAGCAACTGCAAGGCTAATCCCACCGGTAGTTTACAACCACTCAACTCAACTCAACTCTCTCGGGACGCCGTACACCTCCACTGAATGCGATGTGCAAGGACCCATTGCCGCTGCGTTCTCAGCAGTCCTCCCCCCAACTTCGTTGTCTTATTTCACACCCATGTAAAAGTTTTTGCAATGGTTAATGCGCTCAGTTATAATGAATTGGGGCCTATATGTCTCGTGTGCATGAAAGTGCGAGCGCGGAAAAGACTGCTTGGTGCGCCTCTCCTCTCGCAGGGAAAAATAAAATTCAGTGCCAACTTGTGTGACTTGTGTCTGCGCCTTGGACGAAGTATAGGTCTCCTAACTGCTCGTCTCGCTCATGAAACCGAGTTTAAATGGGCTCAAAACTATGACTGCTAACAGCACATGCATTTTTCCAGCAGTGGTACATGTCCTAGGCGCGAATGAAGCGCTGACCCCACTGCCCGCATGAGGATGCGATTGATTCGATTTGCCACATTCATTTTCTTCCACAGCAGAATCTTCTACACGTGCTCTCATGCGAAGCCACTGGGTAAAATTTGGTGTAGTGCAGACGACTTTTTTTCATTTACTGCAATAAGCCTGTTCCCAACACAATAACATCTGAGTTTTCGAGAAGGCTAAGGCGAGAAACAAAAAATGAAAACCTCTTTTTGAAGAGCGCCGCAATAATTTTGACCACTCAGGTGCTCCACAAATAAGGAATGTAGCGCTGGCTCTTCCATGCGATACCCAGTTCCTTTCTTCATAACTTCTGATGGTAATAATGATAAACGTCTCAAACGATATACGTCTAAAATTTTCCCACAAAACGCACATTTCAGATAACTTCAAGGAAGCAACAAAAGCGAAGTCGCTAGCAAGTTCCGGCTCGAACTCTTACCACATCTTCTTCTAGAGTGGTGCTCTAAACGCTCTTCACAACAGAGTGCCCCACTACTTGGGTCGAGCTCTGTCGGGGCTAAAGCCGACGCTAGGGGTACAAAATAAGAAAAATAAAAAATCGAAAGCTGATGTTGCGCCTGTTCGCTCTCGAGTTTGTGTGCGTGTGTGTGTGTGTTCCCCGCCACTTAGATCGAGTGGAACACGGCGGCAAACCGAGACGGCAGGCACCGAAAGCGCTCCTTTACCGCTGCTGCTTTCTTCTGGAGGGCGGGGGGAGGTTTCTTCTGGTCGGCCTCCTTTCAGCAGCCGCCCGGAAACGAACAAAAAGAAAAAGAAAACAAGATGTGCGCGTACGTTCACAAAGGTGCTCGTCCCGACTGCCGGAAGCGAGGAGATGGGACGTTGGCTCAGCTCAGACAACTTGAGCTGGCATGCTTCATTGCTGTATCGACCTGGCTGGAATACATGCTAAAAGGAAACCAAAAAAAAAAGAGATGCGAACGACTTAGCAACCATAAAAAATCTTAGAGAACGAGAACGCTGGCTATCAAAAGTTTTTCCGATCGTTAGCCTGCTGCACAGGAAAACACTCCTCGGCGCAGAACTCCACTGGAATTTGTTCAACAAAGCGTTCACTTCATTATGTCCCTGGAAATGTGTAGTCTAGTTCAGCAGTAATCGCTTAATAGTCTCCTACGACAGCGTTAAGTGTAGGGAGTTAATGTTTTCTAGAAAGACGATAACGTACTTTGTAACAGAACTCCTTAAGAAATCTTATCAAAAGAAGCGCTTTGTGGGCACGAGAAAACAATGAGTAGACGCCAAATTTTCTGCCACGTTTAGTACAATATAAAACTGAGATGGCTAACAAATGATAAAACGCCGTTATATGCGATTGTTTCTACTCACCATTACAAAAATTACAATTTCAACTGACAACTTCCTTGCGGGGTCTATAACCTTGCCGGGTCTCTAACCTTTCAATTAAGACTCAAACTTCGTTAAACTCGTTCATTAAGATGCCAACACGTTCTGTACTGATATGAGTCAACAGGCAGGTCTATTCAGAGTCATTTAAATTTTAGTCATCACGAAGCGCTACCTACGAATCAATTGAATCTCAGCTAATTTCTTTCGGGAGGTATTTACCTAGAGCTTCATTTTTTCATAGAACGATCAATAAATGCTAACGAGTAGTGCTTGAAGCAGAAAAGTTTCAGCAGCATTTATGAAACGTTCACTTCAAGGATTGCAACATTGCTTCGAAGGGGGGAAAACATTCCAGACTTGAAGAAGGCTACGTCAAGCATCGATTTCAAGTACTGGATTATAATTTTTACCCCCGCTCTTGCACTAAAGTCTCACTTCGGCTAATATAACTTTGCAGTTAAACATCTTGATTTGTACTTCCAACAGATTGCGTCAGTGGTGCAGAAATAATGTTTTAAACCTGCTATCATTAACAATTCAAGCCTCAAGCTAGGTAGAACGCCTTTCATAGCAAGTATATAAGCATGAGCACGTGGGTTTAAGGTATCATGATATCTGATAGCTGTTTTAATATCTGCTGCGGGTCCTTGGACCCAAGATATTAAACTTATTTTTGGAATATGGAATATTTTTGGAGCGCTTGCCTTGAAGATCTCTGGCGCGTGTCGGCCCGGTATTGCACTGCCTCCGGGATCGGCCCAGGGGCATATTAGCGCGCGCCTTTTTTTTTCTATCTTTCCTCGCCTATCATTTAACTCTCCCACTTTCAGCACGCGGCAGCGAGCGTGGCTCGGCTTGAGCCAGTAGGCAGGCCCGTGCACTTTCCTTTTCTTTCTGTCTATCAGCAGTAGCAGCAGTAGCAGTCGGTTTAAGATTAAGATAGCCGACTGCATAAATGTAGCATGTTTATAATGTGTTTAATTATCATTTCCGCGAAGTTCTTACTTGCTGCTTCTAGAGTGCTCGAATTAGGTATTTGACGCAAAATTTGGTGATTCCGGTTACAAATCATCTTTCAGCGAAAGATGCACATGCCTTACAGGTTTCGTGGAAGCTTAAAGAGTATCATTGTAGAGCGTGAATGATGTTTCAGGAAAGCTTGAATATAGAGTGAACTGAATCTTTTACAACTTTTTTACCCATAGATATCATTTTATAACGTCGTTACAACGTTCTCGTACCATGTTACTTTTCAACATGGGCACTGAACGGAATCAATACACATTCAAGTTCCTCCCGATAGAGCGTTTCAAACAGGCTCAATTAAGTCCCATTCGCCGCTCCGTATTCTGTTTCAGTTTTAACTCGATGGCCAATCGGTTACGGCAACTCAATAGAAAACCTCAATACCTAGTCAACTGATAATCAAAAAGTTCTACTCAGTAGAGAGAAATAAGCGTCAATTTAAACTCATAACTAGTATTCGTTAAAGAGCTGCTGCCTTCAGATACCCAATTTTTTTTAATATTCTGTTTTTACTCATTTTCAGTGGCCATAAAACCATCGGTGAACGCTCAGAAAGAGCTTCATACGCCGCTTAAAATATTCGCACCGCAGCGTTACGTCTCTAGGAGGGGAAGAAGGAAGGGGTTACAGCCTGTCATTGAAGAAAGACCAGCATCATTCACAAGCACAGTGGATTCTACTGCACTCCAAAATTATTTAAAGCCTTCTTGTACAGCACATACAACAGGTGGAAACTCACTACAAAAGCACATAGCCTGCACCTAAGCTAGAATATTGAGGAGCCCGGTGTAGAAAGAACATTCTATATCCCATTGTTCAATTCCACTTCCCGTTGAGGTTTTTTTTTTTTGGTAACAATAAAGAGCAAATATTGTGCACATACAAAGGTTCTTTCCTAAGATCAGGTCGCAAGACAACCGCTTACCGCCTTCTAACCGACATCAGCGCCTTTTGTATCCACAGGAAAATCCCTTTTGTCACCAGTAAGCTACGTTGCTTATACATGATTTGCAGGTAGGCTTAGCGCGAGAAAAGCGAGGACAAGAGAGGGACAGAGGACGAGCGCTCGCCCTGTGTCCCTTTGTTGTCCTCGTTTGTATCGCGCTAAGCCTACCTGCAAATCATGAATCACCAATTGGTCCAAAGCTCCACTTTGCTACGTTCGTTATACATCGGCTTGCCAGACCGATGAAATTTAGTTCCGCCACTTTACGCAATGTTTCAAAAGAAACCTCACTTCAGAAAAAACGGCAAATGTTGAGGCCTTCTTATCAGCTTAATATAAATTTGTGATCTTCAGGCCGTGTGCACGTCGCCGCTTAAACGCCAAATAGGAGTCACAGGCAGACAAAGGTGGCTTGCGGCTGGCTTGGCGAGATCTCAGCAGCATGACGTTAAAAATATATCATGCTGACGCTTTCAGCGTTGTTTTAGAACTTGCGAGACTCGGCTATCTCGAATTCTTCAAACATCCGTAGATCTCACAGAAACCTTAGCACAGTGACTACAGAAGACACTTGTCTTGTCCTCGCCTAGTCTTCTGTTGTTACTACGCTATGCTTTGTGTGACGATGAACCAACATGCTCAAAAATATTACATCTATATAAGGTGGATGAATCAGCAGGTGGCCGATCAGCTTCCTTACCAACGAAGACTAGCGCCCTCTAGTGTGAAACGGACGTTGGGGTGAGGCGCTGTTTTATTCCTATTGCAAAGTGCCATGTAAAGAAAATTATACCATATTCTTAACGAGTGTATGTCTTCTAATCATGGTAGAACAATCATTGCAGTACCGCTCAATTATTCACGCACGTAGCTTCTCATAATTTTTTTCTTCAAAACTAATGAAAACCAGCGTAATCGGCGTCACTTTCCGAGTCGCCGTCGCTGCTCTTCGCAGACTGAATATCCAGCGTTCACATCCTTATGTGCGCCATGCAATCGATGACTCAGTTGAGAGAATCAGTTGAGTGATTCAGTTGAGTCTGGTCCATGGAGATACACTCGCTTCGTTTCTTAGATTGTTGTTCAAGACAACGTTTCTAACGCTACGCGCGGCCTCCACCGCCGGTCGTGGTTGAGTGACCAAAAAGAATGCAGCGCTTTCAGTTGCACCACTTCCATTTGCACCAGTTGCACCAGTCAGTGCGTGAAACTGAGAAAGCAACCAGGGTCGTTGAGCGCGCTGCTAAGCACGAAAAAGAAGATCGGCTGAACACAGCAGCGCGCCCAAGTGGCGAGGGAAGCCGAGCGCGCTTTCCAGCTGGAGGAAGAGAAGCGCTGATGGCGGCGGCGATGGTGCCTAAGCCGTGAAAGCAGTCAGGCAGGCCAAGCGCACTGCCCAGCTTCAAGTACAGAAGCGCGCAAACGTGCGAGCACATCCAACTCCCAGCTGAACTTTGCCGATACTTGGGTTCGACAACCACCATCTCTGAGTCGCCCCTACAATATGCCATGCCCCTCCTGCAATTCATTCAATTCATTCAATGCTTACAGCTACTGCCAACGACGAGCTAGACTGCAATTTGTTTTCAGCATGGCTGAATCATACGTTGCACTAATTTGCTTTTAGTTTGCTCTCCACCTAAATTAGTTTCTTGATGGCTTGATGGAAAGCGCTACAAAGCTGAGTCATGCACTACAAAATTATGCTGACCGTTTTGAATTTTAACCTGCTGTCGAAATAAAAATAACAAATTCCCGCATACCAAAATGATTAACGCAGAAAAAGAACTCATAGAAGTGCAGTATGAAATATCTTTACTCATTCAGACACCACGACCTGACAGTATCCACCAAGTATGGCAGGCACAGCGCATGAGATTTTTAAATTATTTCCCGCTAGAAACGTGCCTGCGACGTCATACACAGGAACAACTTTCCCATAGAGCTCTAGTTACGATAAGAGTGGAATGACGTTGTGTGACGTACTAGCCATGGCTAAAATCAAAAAGGAACCTATCGCGTTCTTCACGTTTCGCACGGCCAGTCCGTACAACATGCCATCAGTAACGCGGCGCATCGCGCCTGCTTGCGTTCAGCCTTGCCGACAGGCATTAGACATTTTTAGCGTACCGGGGACGTACTAGCTGTAAGCCGGTATACGTCTCTGCTAGTACGTCTCCGGTATGCTAAAAATATCCAAGACTGATGGCGAGACGTAGACTTATTGCGTACAGCGAAACTATTCTGTCTCTTGTCATCATGTCGCTAAAATTGAATGTTGAATAAAACACTAAGCAAAGAAAAATCATGAGTCCTGAAACCGTGATCGAGTACGAAACAATGGTCTTTATGTTTTCGGTCACTTGTTTCTCAAATATCAGTCGGCCCCGCCTCCGCACATGTGGCAGAAGTAATGGAAAAAACACCAGCGTCATTTTTTCACTGCATCATGGGCCCAGGATTGCACTGGTCAGCCTAGTGGGCTTTATAAAAGAGCAATGGAGCGCACTGGAGCGCGGGGTCGCGATGAATCTGTCTGCGTCATTTTTTGTTCTTCAAATGAGAGTGAACAGTCCGCATGTATTCGTTTCTTTTAATTGTGTGTATTCTTTATTTTTAGCTTCTTTTTCTGAAATTTTCGAGCTACGTAGTAATGGTTCAGCCAAATTTTGTTTGATTTGTATCGCCAAGGTCAGTAATATGCCAGAACATTGCATGGAGCGCATGCTTTTAGAATAAAACACCCGATGTCGACTACAATACAGGAGGCAAGTGGGAGGTCCCAATTTTTTCCTGTCGCCCTTCTCGTTTTATTAAACAAAAAAAAAACAATTGCCGCACTCCTGGCTTTAGCAACCGTGACGCGCTTTAACATGAAGCTCTAACTTGGTAGGCGAGTGCCCCCCCATCGTTTCTCTGACGCGCCTATGGCCGCTTCGGCACATATCACACGTCGAAACTTATGGTGCAGTAAAATTTCATGTGTCCAATGTCCTAAAATAAACGCCATGCATGGTTGCTACGAAGCGCGCCGAAGTGGGAGCTTTCTTTTCCAAACGCAACTGCGAGCGAACGCTCCCAGGCATTCAAGCAAGCCTACGCTCTGAGCGCGCCGAGCGCGAAAGCCTAGACAGTGAGCTCACGGCCAACCTGAAAAAGCTGAAGCATGTGCCAGTATAGCTACGTGTACCAACTTCGCAAACAAGGTGACGGGCGCAATACGCGCGTCGTCGCCCTCTGTTCGCCATTTACGAACATTGCAGCGTCTGCTACCTCGCCCTCTCCCACATCTCATCCCGCCGACGCAAACTCTCTCCTCTTCGCGCCTTTAGAGTCCCTTCGCTGACAAGCATCCGTCTCCTCGATTCCCTCTTTCGAGTTCACAGTCTCTGCCCCGGACTGGCGGCAACAAACCACGCTGTCTTTGCATAATTAAGTTCTTTTGCTCCATTTCCATTTAAAGCAGACAGAAGTAAATGTAGCGGAAAACATGAATAGTTTAGAGGATGCTGAACCCTTTTTGCCCGAGAGCGAAATATAAATGTTTACCAAGAGTGAAATGTTCAGTGTTCACCGAGAGCGAAATATGAAATGTCTACAAACCATACTCAGGTCCATCCCGTCATCATGCATATATGCATATGTGCGCTTTATTGCACCACTGGTCGCGGTGTCGGTGACAGCAGGCACCGAAGCATGACCGCAGATCGATAAATATAACTGCATATGTAGGAAGCCCTTTTAAAACAAAGTCAGTAAACGCTACAAATAAAGGGCGACTTCAGATTTTAAGATACCCATGAAGAACTACCGTTCACATACAAATGCGTCAGTAACAGCTGCTTGAGCACATTCACGTAACGCTGGTACGTTAATGCACCCCAGAAACAAGAAAGTCGTTTCCAGTGGACTTACCGACAATGCCGTATCGGCAAAACATGTGCTGGGAACGGGGCTTTCGCCCTCGCCAAAGAAAGGAACGGGCTTTCACGCCAATGTCTCGAGGCTGAAGATAAAAACCACAGAAAAGAACACTCTATCGCAACGATGGCTATCTCCCGCCAACGGATGCAAGACGCCTAGGACGATTATTGAAACATCGCTCTCAATCTTAGTATTCATTGAATTCGAAGCCGAAACATCTTCTTTTGAAACAAATCATCGCTCGATGTTGTACTTTTTCTGTTGAAATGAACCTTCCGCCTGACGAAACGATATTTCGCGAAACATTAGGTTTCAATGGCTTTTTTGCCTAAAGAGTATCTACTTCAAACGCAGAAAAACTGACGGGCGAGCACACATGTGATTCGACAAATCTGTTTTACCAGCATCCGTGTTCCAAATCGCTTCATGTTTTTTCTCCTAAATGATTGCATCCCATTGGGTCGTCGAGTATGGCTTTGCCTTCACTTTTTTTGTGTCGCTGCTACATGGACTTCTGGGGATGGAGGACAGAGAGAGTAAAAGTGGGCGAGTGGGTGGGTTGGTGGTTTGATATCTTTTCCAGTGTGAAGGTGAGTGGATGCTAGATGTGGGTTGAACCTCTGAAGGGTGCTGGGTGCAGGCTCGAGAGCAGAGGATGCATTTTACCGGTGGGTGGCTGGGGGTCAACCCCCAAGGAAAGGTCTCAAGAGTGGAAGCTTCAGACACGCACACATAGACTTATGTACACAGGCATATACGCACACACGCACATAGGCAGCGTCTTTTTTGACAAAAGAGGCCTACATAAAGCGAAAAGGGGCGGAACGTCAACTACTGTCGAATCCGAGGTTCGGGCTAGGAAGGCCACGCAGCAGTGAGAGCCTAGGAAGCATCATATATTATTGTGGGCAGAGAAAAAGAAAGAAAAATATTGTTGCCGAGCCCGCACCGCCTAAGACACAACGGGCCAAGTAGGAAGCATCAGCTCGAAGCAGTTGCAGCCGCCACGCAGGTTTGCAAACCGATGACAGCTCTCACCGAACATTTTAACTGAGCTGCAGCATAGATTCACCAGTTATTTTACTCCTCCAGTGCTTGTTTTATGCTTCCAGAGGGCAAGCGTTCACGGCCTGGATGGAAAGTATCAAACACATTTTGTAAGCGTCAACCCCCCCCCGAACAAAAAAAAATTCTGGAGCTAGGCTTTACTGCTTAGCGCCGGAATCAGCGAAAGCTATTATAGCTTCGCTTTACCCATACAGTCTTGCGTTCTGCAGTGGAACTACCGTCAGGTTCTAATACGACAGCGTTGCTGCGGATGATCGGAAGAAAAGCAGTGCGCGTTATCACACTAAGTAAGGTTCGGTCCAGCGCGATGTGACATCACATGTTGAGCTTTAAGCGACTCAGGTTGCTCTTTCGCCAAGCGACCAATCATTAAATTAACTGCAACATGCCACGGTAGACAGTTTCATCACTATCCGGTGAGCAGGTTGTGATGAGGTTGTGGTTTTGATGTGAAGGGTCACGTAACAGCATGTTCAAGGCGCTTAGCTGCAACTAGTACGTGAAATAGTAAACGTGTACAATCCCAGGTGAATTTTAGCTCTAACAGCTATTCTAACGAGCCGACGCTCGTCTAGAAAAACAAATCGATGCCGAATTCATGATTTTGCTTGCGCGTACTTCTCAGAAACAAATTATCAGCGTAAGCAGGATGCGCCGATCTCCCGAAGGAGCCATGTCGCTGCATTTATACTGATAAATCTGCGTAAGTAAGAAGCACCGATGATCTATTGTAAATGCGATGCAATCGAGCGCAGCGATCACACACTGACACAACGAGGGCCCGCACATAGAAACAATAGGAACACATAAGGACACAAAGAGTTGGCTAACGGCAGCAAAAGAAATGAAAATACGCACGGAGAATAAAAGCAGCCGAACAGCTCGATGTCCGGACTCCTCGAGCGCGCCGGTACTGCATGGCTCGCTATGCCTGCTATTGGTTCCTCACGATCGCGTCGATTTCCTTCTCAATCAATCTCTCGCGCTTCCTCCGGCATTCAAATAGTAGGAAAAACAGCAGGAGTTATTCACAACTGTGCTAACACACGGCCTCGCAACATTCATGTGCACTCATGTCTAGGGTGCGCGTTTCGGCAGACGCGAACGAATGTCACCGTGCGAGAGAAAGCCTTCAGAGATGCTCATTTCGCAGCTACTTTAATCGATTGTCCTCGTGCTGGCTGAACCTGAACCCTACACCCCCTATATGCTCTCTGGCTTTTCAGACACACACACGCAGCCACTGCCAGGACCAGGCCTGTAGGGGTCTACGCCCGAAGCCGTTATTCCGCGGCATCTGAAAATGCATAGCTGCCACCATTCATAATCCGTAATTCCCCTCCTCCACGAGGATCATCGCCGGCACTCTTATCTCCAACTACCATCGAGAACAATCTTCAAACACATCTTTCTCATTGCCCTTGGCGCTGTGCTTCTTCCCCCTCCTTTTCTTTCTGCGTTAGTCACACTCTCCGGCAGACCACCTTTAATCGTGGCATTCGCGTGATACCCCTTCTTTGCCCTTCTAGGTACAACCTTCGTCGGCCGCCTCGCTCTCCCTGCTGGCTGCATGCGTGCCTCCTTTGCTTTCGCCCAATCCATGTCCCTATGCGCACGTCTGCTGTTGTCTCCCGCTCAACCGTTGCTCGCTTTGAGTTAATTATGCGATAGTATTGGAAGCCTCACCACGAAAAAAAACAGCGTGGATAGTCACAAAACCTACAGATAACATTACACTTGGATGACGTCACGCTGTCAAGTTGCTGGCCGAGCGCTGGGGTGCTGGAGTGATATGGCCGATTGGGTGCGTGATATCATGAGACCACCTGGCATGGCGGAATTGGCAGGTGCCCCGGAAAAACACGCCATGGTTAGACTTAAAATTTGTCGATTGGTCGAGACAGTTATGATGTCACTCTAGAACTAACTGATTTATTTCATTGTTGATGACAGTAGACAGTTATTGTTTTATGTAACTCCGTTTATTGCAAAAACAAGAAACAATCAAACTGTTCGTTAGGAAGGAAACAAGAGCGCGAAAAATTACATGCCCATCGTTGGGGCTCCCCACTCGTTCTGTCCTTTTCCTTTGCCCCTCCAAACGGAGGAGCTCTTTGCTGGTCTCAACCTTTGGCCCCTCTCCCTACGGTTCCCAGTGTCCCGTCGCCTGGGGACACTCTACGCCGGCCATAAACAAGCGAAATGTGTCTGTGTTTCGTCCCGCGAAGCGGACTCAAGAAGTGACAGGCAAAGGAAACACGAGGTAAACATGAAAAGAAAACGAAGTTTCAACAGTCACAGCTTCACGTCAGATGGCTGAACGCTGATTGATCGACAGGTTGTGTGACGTCATGAGACAACGTGACGCAATCGAGTTGACAGGTTGGCTGGAAAAACATGGAGTGGTTAGTCATAAACTTCGCTTATTGGTAGATAAAGTGACAAAGTCGCATGGCCGAGTTTGCAGGTGACCTTTCAGTTTAAAAGTGCGCTGGTCACGTGACATGACTGATCGCAGTGGCGGTAAGCTGCGCTTGATTGGGGGAAGACACGTCTAGATAGCTCTACATATCAGGCTGGAATGAAGCAAAATCAGTCTCATTTGTCTACCCTAGTGTAAAATTACCGCAAGGCGAGAGGACGACCACGGCAGGATGTCGTTTAAGATTAAGCATAGGGGAGTCTGCAGGCTCAGTACATACGGCGGGTAGCGATGAGAGAGGAGGAGAAGCAGGCTGGGTAGACTTCAGAATTTAATGCTTTGGCATTCTGAACACGCAATATATAATTAAGTCTCCCCCAAATTTATTTGTGCAACGCGGATCTGCGAACCGTCACTGACCACCAAAAGTACGAGCGACTGAGAGCTCCGATATTTAATTTCCTTTCTCGAACGCGAGCAGCCCCCAGGAAGAAAGTTTTAGCGTTAATGCAGGCCCCTTTCCTCAGTGCGAAACCTTTCCTGTGTGCGCGCGTTTTTGTCTCCGCTTCCCTTCATTTTATCACTGGCACTTTTCTCTCTCGTACTCTTTTTTTTCGCCACTTTTCAGCCTCCACAATTTCCTGTTCGTCGTTTGCGCCTCTCGCTCCTTCCTACCGCTTCTCCTTTACGATGACAGGTCGGATCGAAAAAGAAAATGGCTGACGACAACGTTCGCCGAGCAATCCTTACTGTCGGGTGCCGCTCATTTTCAGAAATCGGTGCCTTTGGTTCTGAGATTACAGACGAATGTGGGTGTTCAATTAAATAACCGGGAAAGCGAACTCGGCACGCTTGAATTTTAAAGGAACCAAAGAATTTCAAGAAACAGGCGCCACCGCTGCAGCCAGGACAGTTTCCTTCGGTAGGCATCAGCTATCCGAAGTTGTTATTTTTTATCTTCCTGGTGTTACCCAGCTGTCCCATGCAAAGCTCTGTCACTGAAAGTGCACCCTCAATGTGACCTAGCTGCATATTTTCGTGCCTGTGGATGTGAGCCTCTGTTTACGAACACGTGTTTTCGTCATCATCATCATCATCATCATCATCATCATCCGAAATGTACACAGCAGGACAAATGCTTCTCCCATATCCACCCCAATAATTCCTTCCCCGTGGCAGCCGCTACCTTATCCCAGAAAAACTTCCCCCTGCCCATGCCTATTTTATTGTGCAAACACTAAGACTTCCAATATTCAAAAAACTAGTATGAGTGCATGAAGCCAGCTATCCTTGCAGAAATGAAATAAATATGCCCGCGACTGCGACGCGCCAGGGATTCGAACCCGCGGCGACACCAACAGGTTAGCTTCACTCACCACTGCACGGAAGCACTACGTTATCGCAGCAACTTGTTCATTTACTGCATGAAAAAAACTGCCGAAAACAAAAATCTGAATATTATCATGCCCCAAAACACCAGCCTGCGTAATACAAGCCCGCCAAACTCCCGCCCATCTTTTCCTTTCAAAACATAAAAATTATTAAAAATTTTCGGAGTCCAACACATGCATCTAGATAGGGGAGCCAGTTAGGCGGCTCTTTCAGGGCAGCGTACATTCCCGCACCAAAGCGCACTGCTCTCGGAACAAACACTTCGGTGACCGCGGTGATTCAGCCTGGCTATCCATCATACGGTTCTTGAAGATACTGAATAATGCGATCAACGTAAAGAGATCACAAGTAACTACACAGGTTTTATCAAAAAGGCAAAAATAGGTACTGCAGGATGTGATTTAAATGTCCTTCTCAAGCTTTCTTTCTAGTACGTCCCAGAAGGACTTAGCATAACTTCGCGGAATAGCGCAATGGTCATTGGTCTCTGGCGTGTTGCCAAGGTGGCAATTCATTGTCTCTGGTATAAACATCTTCTTAGCATGAAGCCTTGCCTGGACAGGCAGCGTTGATGTGAGCAATTAAAAGAACAATTTTTGCAGCAGATGAACTGCACATTCGCTTAACGTGTTTTAAAATACTAGTTTCAAGAAACTCATGATGGGGCTGACGATACAACTGTATAGAAAGCGATTACTCAGTAAGTACCTGAGTCATCTCCCTTCTGGAGAGGATATACAGGTAATATGCAGAAAATCGCGCACTGAGGAAATCGAAGGTGTCGGCAACATCCTTGAGGTGTACCGACAAGGGCCCCAGATGAGTCTGTCCAGTCCGTGTGAATAGGAAAGGAAAATAAGCACTAAGGCACCTAATCAGCACAGCTACACGGGTTAGTAATATTCCGCGCATATCTTTATTAACTGACTGAGTGCCTGAGTATGGCCTAATGTTGATTACAGTTTTTGAAAACCAGCCTAGATTTTTGGCTGACTGAGGTCTAACGTTTCTCTAGTTCACTTAGCGATTACCTTAGTAAATACTTTGTAGGTAAAGAGCGGTAAGCTTATCGATCGGAATTTTTTCATGTCCTTGACGTTTGTTCATTATTGAATATTATATATTTAGCATTCTTCCCAAATTTTCGTACGCTTGAGGCTGTGAGAAGTTGCGTGCACAGGGTTGCAAAATTTTCAAGCCCAATCTCTCCGTCATCCTTCAACATATCTGCAGTGCCTTGATCCACAGCAGCCTTTAATCGTTTAACACTATTATCGTTCTTTACTTGTCTCATAACGCGTGCATGAGACTTACCTATTCCTTGTTTCCACCTGACTTGCTTCAGGCTAACGTCCTTTTTTTAGAACCTGCTCGATCATCTCCATAATATGTCTAAGTCATTTACCTTGAACTTTCTGACTAAGTGACAGGCTTCCAACTCCTACTTTGTCTATAGAGTGAAAGGCATTTAATGCTACATATGTACTCGGTCTCCGTCATACGTGTTTGGTCTGAGCTTGGAGACAAGGTTATAAGAGCAATTGCACAGGACTGGTCATTCACATCACTAGAAAGGGCAGAACTTGGGGCAGCCAAGACTCGGTTTCTTCTTATCAAAGAGGAGGGGGGGGGGGGGGACGTTGAAATAATCTGCCTTGCACCGGATGATTTTACCTGCTCGATGTGTTGACATTATTTTCAGTTGTACCCTTATGGCACGCGTACATTTGAGAGTTAGCCGAAAGGTATTGAAATGGGTGTTTTTTTTAATGAAGTCAGTATAACGTGTAGCACATTGTGTGTCTCACCCGCCTTCGTTCTTGTCTTTGTTTTGTCGTTGTTTTTCTACGATTATCGGCGGCATGCTCCGTATACGTCAGTTCTTCTGCTAAACAGGAGACAGCTCAGATCATTGTCATTTTTCTGTGTTATCTCATAACTGCAAATAGAGCCACCATGGCCAGCGGCATGGTTCTCTTTTTATGATCAATCGTTATAGGGAGTCCTACAAGACCTCTTTAGCGCCTATCTAGCGCTCCCTTAGGCATCAATGAAGTTCTAGACGGTTGCAATGCTGGTGGATCAATAAACGAGCCAAGCCAGTAATATTCTGCCATAATGAACTTTTGAATAAGATACTTTCGGAGTAAAATGAACACCTATCATTGTTATAATATCTTTAGAAACAACCCGCCATTCTCCCCCACTCCCCCTGCTGAAACCCTTTCTAGGGAACATGCGGTTTCTGCACTCCACACCACTAACATTTTTTTTTCTAAATATCTGCAATCATGAGCTCAGAGAAGTTTGGTTTATTGCCTTCGCTAGGAGGGGAGCCTATGGTTGAACATTTTACTCAACATCTACGCTAAATTTCTTGTGTTACCTTTTTTAACAAAAGCAGGATGTCGTTCCTCATATTGCTCATGAATAGAAAGCAGTCTCGTGTTGCCTATTAGAATGTTTGCATCTATTCTACAAAATATTTCGGCCATGCAACGAATTTTCTTGTTCTCCGTCCCACTTGAGAGCAGCTCAGCCGCGAGAAAAAAACATCGCTAGAAGCAGTTGCTAGAATTACATAAACAATCAGCCACTCATCCACTATCAGACGAAGGTCGAATGAAGGAAAAATACAGAACTGCCTGAAAGAGATAAGGACTCATTTATTTTAAATGAATTTATACCTTTTTGTGTTTATATACTTAAAAGGGGCTCCAGAAGTTATTTCTCTTTCAGTCACGGTCATGTTGATTTTTATTCAAACACGTAGGCTGGCCTTTTCTATACCGCAGTCGCTTTGTCTGAATCATTTGACGAGGAGACCTTCGCACAATTACTGTGAGACGTGCATCTCAAATCTTTTTCGAACACGCAATTCTCGACAGAATATCCGCAGTCCCTGTACTAACCCGTCTTCTCCTTAATTACATTCGATGGTGGCACCAGGAATCATACCTTAACTATAATGAAAAAACCGTTTATCCCTACTACCAATGTTGCTGAACTTTAAAAAAAAATACTCAATAGTCCCTTAGTTTCTTGCTGCGGCATTATACACTGCCAACTTCCTTATTTTTATACTGTCAGATGCGAAAAGAAATTCCGATCCGTCACACTGCTGCTGCCTCTAAGGGGCTCGCACTTTCGGCAAACTCACTGCGTAAACAGAGACTTCATATAAAGAGTTCACACCTTCACCACCCCAGTCTTCGAAGGTGACAGTGTAGGCTTCTGGTTAACAATTTCCGGAGCATCGTCTTTTGCATCTGTGCTTCCTTGAACAGGAAATGAGCGTTCTGTGGTTCGCAAATACGCTAAGGTCTTTGTGCCGCTTTCTGATACCTGCTTTTCTCACGGAAATCTCATATTGCAAGTGCTGAGAAGTGCAGTTAGGCAGGACTATCCTCGGTAATAACGACTGGCATCTTATCTGTCTGCAGCATATCTCTTGGCGGTCAGGGCGGAAATATTAGTAAACAATAAATTATGCGATGCAAAGCATTCTTCATGCGCATTTTAGTGAAGCATTCTCTCTCTCTCTGTCTCTTAAGCAAGTTCTATTACGCCTCTAGTTTTCTATCAATTTTATTGTGCGACAAAAACACTGCGTGCAGAAGAACCGCGTGCAATGCTATTGACAAAAGTATGCAACGAAACTTAGCACCGCTCGGCCATTTAGTTTCTACTGCTTCGAGCTTTACATCAAGCATGGCCTAAAAAAAACGTCGTCAAGAATATGGCGCGTAGTAAATAGTGAATTGGCGCGTATTATTTGTAGTGCTTTAGACGTGCCTATCTTACTTAAATTTACTCAATGTTTCGTTTATTAGGCAGATGTAATACAGGTTTACCATACTTTCGTTAGTCGCAAACAGCTTGCTGAATCCTTGAGCTTATACAAGTCCTTGCTACCGCGAAGATAGCAGCAGATTTTTCTCTTTATTCGTGCGTATGAAACTTCAACGGAAAATATTTTCTTACAATAGTTCTAGATGTCGTTTAGGCTGGACAGAAACAGAAAAGAGATTTCTTCTAGTATCCCTGCAGCGAAAGATATTGAAACGTTTGCCATTACAATAATGGCACTTACCTCGAAAACAATGGCACCCTTGGGGGATGTTACCAAGTCCGCAGTCGCTCGTCAGCTGTGTCTTGTTCCTCTCTTAAGCAAAAGTAAAAATTACAGAAAGGAAGGAACGCAGTTAGGTGGCCTGACACATCCACTTCCATCTCTAGCCTCTGATTTTTTTTTATAATTCTATCATGATACGCCCTTAGATGCTTTTGATATTTTGATCATTGAGGCGACTAATTAGGGAATCAGCACAGCGGCCGTCCGCGCATACCGGCGCGTATGGGGTAGCGCTATTCGTGCTCTTGTGCTAATGGGAAAGTGGGCCTATCACGGCTCACCGCACGCTTATCTCTGCTCTCTCCAGCGAAAGAAAAAATCTCCCACAGTAGCTGTTTATAGGACATTTCATTACTCTTCCCTTGGTCCTCTGCAATTATCTTCCCTCCCGGGAAAGATTTCGCTGAAATTATGATTACTACCATTAATGAATTCTGAAAAGCAGCATTCGAAGACCGTTTCATTCGCAGCGCAATTTTATACTCCCATAGAAGAAGCCTTTCTTTAATTATTAGGATCGCACGAGGATATTCGAAGGCTTGTTCTCCACCCCACAATTCTTCGCTAATGGAGAGGAAGCGGCGAGAACAAGTTGACGTCTTACAGACATGCGGTTGGCGATGATGGCCGCGAACTGACAATGACTTGTTGGCCGCAGAAATGGCGAATAAGACTAGGCAAATTCGAACGACGCATGCGTTGGTGCACGTGCAGTCGCGTACAAAATAAAATAGACCACCCCTCAGCATTCGAACCTTTCCCTCCGAATGAATAACGAGAATCGAAAGGTTTGCTCCCTATACGCGAAAGCTCACAGGCTGCATTTGCATGTTTAATTACCAGGCACGAATTATTACACCTGCCACGGAGAAAATGTAATGTAATTTTTATTGAGACATTAGCTCAATGTAATGCCATTTCTTTTTTTTCATTTATTGGTTTTGTTTGGCCAGTACAGAGACTGCAAACAAGGGAGAGCAAGCTAAAGGCGCCTAGTAGCGCCTGACAGAGGCCTGCCCTCCCCATGTAAAAAAAAAAGACAAAACAAAGTGGCACTTGGCAATGGTACAAAATTTCCATAAGTAACAGAAACTAGAAAAGCAGCAGATATATTGACAACGAAACAGAAATCATTCATGCATAGAGCTAAGCACAACAAAACTAAGAGCAAAACATAACAAAGACAAAAACTGATTAGGAAAAAACACACCACAACTAGCTATAACAAAAATATTCATGAACAGATTTCCTAAATCTGACCTCGGACATATTTTGTACTGACAATTCTGTTAAGTATGGATAGGTGTTTAATGTATGAGGAATTATGTGAGTTAGTTTTTGGAACCCACAGTTTGTACGGGATTTTATGCATGGTATTGAGGGTGCCTTAGACTGTAAGCTGTTTGGGCAATTAAATATGTGCTCTCGAAAGTCTGCCAGTTTCCTTTCATAAGGTTTCTGATATAAACAGCAAGCTTCTTGTGGTAAGCGGCCGTGATGGTTAGCAGTCTATGGTTGAGGAAGGAAGGACCCGTGCTCTCACTGTAATGTAAATTATCAATCGCTCGTACAGCTCTTTTTTGTAAAGTAAGTACTTTCACAAGATTGGTTGAGGTAGTCGTTCCCCAGATCAACAAACAATATTGTACATGCGAAAAGACTAGAGAGAAATAAATTTGTAGTTTGAATTTTCGAGGCAGTATTGTGCGAAATTTATTTAGGATACCAACAGAGCGAGCCATTTTAGTGCAAACGTAGTTTACATGATCTGTCCAGAGTAAGTGTTCTTCAAAAATGACTCCAAGGAACATTGTAGAGCTGACACGAGTTATAGGAGCTTGTTCGAAGTGAATTTGGAAGTTGTTCGGAACTTCCTTATTTTTGGCTCTAAACAGTATGTACTTTGTTTTCCTGACATTAAGTTCTAACCTATTTGATTTTAACCAAACAGACAATTGGGATAACCAACTATTGGAGGCTGCTTGCAAAATATTACTATCTTGCCCTGAAAAAAATACGTTAGTATCGTCTGCATAGATTATAATGTTGTCTGCTGGACGAAGGTTGACGATATCATTAATATATAATAAGAACAACGTTGGTCCTGGAACGGAGCCCTGTGGCACACCAGACACAATCTGACCAATCCCAGATGAAATACCGTTAATGATAGTTGTTTGAGATCGGTTGTCAAGGTAGCTAGCAAATAAGGTTAAAGGAACGCCTCGTATTCCATAACACTGCATTTTTTCAAGCAATATCTTATGGTTAACCGAGTCAAACGCTTTCCTCATATCAAGGAATATGCCAACTGTTAGCAGTTTATTTTCTATGTTTCCAATTAGCTTTTCTTTGATTTCCAGTAAGGCGGCCTCAGTTGTTTTGTTTTTTTGAAATCCGTACTGTTGCTTGGAGATGACATGGTTTTTGTCGAGATATTGAGAAAGACGTGTGCTGATTGCAAGTTACGCAATCTTAGAGAAAACTGAAAGAATGGAGATCGGCCGATAATTATTTAAATCATTAATGTCACCCCCTTTAAGAATGGCAGTGACACGAGCTATTTTCAACTGATGTGGAAATGTGCCTGTCGTGAACATTAGGTTGACTATATGTGCTAATGGTATCGCAATGACATCTGCTACTTTCTTGATCGGGACTAGAGCTATGCCATCTACACCTGGAGCACTATTACTGCGTAAGGAGTGAATAATGGTAATTATTTCTGAGTCAGTGCATGGTAACAAAAACATGGAATTACTTTGTTTACTGGTTATATAGACTGAGGCATCTTGATGTGGACCATCAGTTGATTTTCGTGGAAAAACAGATAAGAAATGCCCATAAATTCATTCGCTAGGTCAGCGCCATCATAGTTCGCACCATGGATGTGGAGTGAGACGGGTGCGTTGGTTCTGTTTTTACCTAGAAGATAGTTAAGTGTATTCCATGTTCTCTTCGAACCATCAGACATGGAGAACTTTCTCGCGTAATAATCACTTCTTGCTTTTTTAATGTCAGCGCCTTATTGCGGAACGTTTTGAATTGACGGAGAATGTCAGTGTCTTTTGTTCTCACAAAACGAGAAAAGAGTCTGTTCTTTTCCTGTATGCGGTCATATAGTTGTTTTGAAATCAACGGCTTTCTTGATTTTCTATGAGTTCTGTGCGTTGCTTGCGGAAATGCAGTATTATAGTGTTCTTGAATAGTAGATATAAAATTTGTGTACGATTGGCATGCATCCTCCTGTCTTAAAATATTACTCCAATCTGTGCTAGCACAAAGACGTCGAAACTCTGATAAGCTGTTTTCATCAATTCTTCTAAATGTTGAAGTTTCCGGTTTACTCCTGTGTTGTTTTGGTTGACTCGGAACTATACAGAATATAGGCATATGGTCACTAATGCTTAATGTCAAAACGCCAGCCGGGACATCACTAGTGCAAATATTCGTAAAGCACACATCAATAAGCGTTTCAGAGTTATCAGTAACTCGTGTTGGTGAGGAAATTAAGTTCACAAATCCATAGCTCTTGTACAAATCTAGCAGATTTCTCGTAACGGACGTTTGACCCAGAATATCAACATTTATATCACCAAGAAAAACCACTTCATAATTATTAAGAGAGATATATTCCAAAGTTTTTTCAGCAAAGTTACAAAACGCAGATACCGAACCTGAAGGCGGTCTGTATGTACAGCCGCGGTCAAAAATACGCGGCCCACGGCTCCGGCGCAAGGAGCGGCTGCGGGGCCGCACCGCGGCGCTGCTACCTGCGTCGGGCGCTCAGTACGAGGGTGTAGAGAGTGACGACAAAGCTTCGCCCTCACTCTTCCCTGAGCACGCCACACGGCTGATGAATGTTAAGTGCAGCGTTCAACTGTTTCGCGGCTGACGGTCCGTACGAAAGAGAGCTCTGCAATGCGTGCTGCGTGTGACTTTCATCGCCAACTCGGATATCTCGTATTCCCTATGCACAGACTGGCTACGGCAGGCGCGCGTTCTGCAGTTCGACTAAGCGCGTCTGCCTGCGACGCGTCCGAGTTCGGTTCGCATTCCATAATTACGCGCGTCTCGCGTTCGTGTACGCCGCACTCCAGCGCCCGGTGCTTGGTCGGGTTAACTCTAATTAGTAGCTGGAGCTCGCTCCTTTAAAATTGTTAATTCAAAGCTAGAAAAAATCTAAGCACGTTCCTGCTGCAACGAAATTACGAGTAACACACCACCAGAAACAAAACAGGCCTTCACCGAGTTCACAGACCGGGGTCCTGACGCGACAATAACTTGTTCTGCGCTATTTCTTGAGCACCGTAATGCCCTTGCACGAAGGCTCACCACGCATGGGCGCGCGGGACATACGAGAGCGAAGCAGAATCGAGGCGGCAACGGCGAACCGCGCGCACTCCCCTTCAGCAGAACGCCGCACTTGACAATTATCAGCCGTGTTGCGTTCCCAGGAGAGAGTGAGGGCGAAGCTTTGTCGTCACTCTGTGCACCCTCGCAGCCAGCGACCGACGTAGCCCGACGGAGGTAGCAGCGCCGCGGTGCGGCCCCGCAGCCGCTCCTTGCACCGGAGCCGTGGGCCGCGTATTTTTGACCGCGGCTGTACCTATAACAACAATTTTCCCGCAGCACAAAGAATAAGCTTCTACATCTTCATTCATTTCACAGCATTCAGGTAAACAGTGATAGCCGATTTCATTCCTCAAATAAATTGATAAGCCCCCTCCTCTTTTCTGTTGTCGAGCCAAGGATACGCATTTATAATTATCAATGTTAGGACCATCATTATCATTGCTAAACCAGGTTTCAGAAAATACTAATACATCCCACTTTAACCTCATAGTTGACAGCAACACAACCATTTCATCTATTTTGTTTTGCAGACTTCGTGCGTTTAAATGAAAAAAACAGAATTGTTGAGATACTTTCCAGAATTCAGCATGTACTTATTGAAAGAATCAATATCAAAATAGGTCATGATAGGTTTCTTTTTTCCCACAGAAGATCAGCGCGCATGAAAACCTAAGGCTACCGAATGTTTACCAAGTCGTCTTCGCAAGCAATGCAGATTGCATTCTCTCCGGTTCTGTTCCTGACAAATATTTTGCCACTTCTCTGCCAGGTATACTGGTAGCCACACTGCTTTGCCTTTGAACGTGCCAGCCACAAGAGTCGCCTGTTGAAGGCTGTCAGGTTGTCAAAAAGGCGTATGTCAGAATGCTTAGCTTTCAGATCTTTTACTTTTGCTAGCCATTGATCTCTTGTTTTCCGGCTGACAAAGCGGATCAGCACAGGAGGCGTTTTGTCCTCATTTTTCCTGTGAGGAAGTCTGTGCACACCTTCAATTTCACTCTCAGTGACCGGTTCAAGGCTCAAAGACAATGCAAGGTCGTTCACAACAGCTAACACGTTTTCGTTCTCAGCGTATTTCAGACCATGGATCTCAAGATTCTGGCGTCGTCCATACTGTTCAAGGTCATTTATTTGCATTTTCAATCGACCCACCTCAGCCTCAGATCCCACCGATTCTACGACTTCAAGCCGTTTGTTCAGATTTTGTATTTCCGTATCGTGTCGTTTTTGCGTTTCTAGAAGCTCGTCATACTTGGCTGACATCATCTGCACTGACTGTTCAAGACTTTCTATAACTTCTTTCAAGCTACTTAGAGCGTCGACTTTCTCTTTCATCTGCAAGAGAACAGTCAACTTAGCGTTGATTTGCGATAGTTCAGCCTAGTGCTCACATGCCTGTTCATTTTTCGACTTTTCATTCGACTTTCCCCCTCTGGTTCTGACAAGTATGCAAGTCGGACACTTCCAAGTGGCCTTGGAGGCTTTCCCCTTTGTACTTTTTACATAACCTCCAGAACAGTTTCCATTGTGGTAACTGCAACTGCATTCGTCACAAGTGATACACTCGTCGCCATCATCAAGGTTCTCTTTACATGCAATACAAATAGTATTCTCCGGCATTGCACGGGACTACAACAGAGGATAAAGTACTAAAGGCAACGAAGTAAGGTGACACTCGCACTACAGAATCATGGCAGCGGCAGCAGTAGCAAAGACGAAAACTATAGGTAGCCTTAACAGTGATACGTACAAATGCCCACCAACCTGTAAAGTAGACAAACTCGGTCACGGAATGTCTGTACGCCGCCGCTGCCACTGCCAAAGTGACTGCAGTGCACTGGAAAACGAACGCCCCCCTGATGAAGCCGATAAGCAGCAGACGAAGCTCAATTCAGTGAAGACAGATGGCAGCAGGGGAGAATCCGGCCAGGACCAAACACGACCAAAACTAATTAGATTTGCAAATTATGACTATTGCTATGGAAGAAACGTGGTGGAGATAAAATATTTTAGTATGCACTTCAGTATTTGCTAATGATGAGCGAAAGCAGCTTAAAGTATTTACTGCACTTCTAAGTGTCTCGTAAGCAGGTTAAGCAACTTGGAAGCATATCTGCATCGACTTACCGAACACGACTAGCCATCATGAGCCAAGCCAAAGCCAGGCCGACACTCCAGCGGCAGGAATATGTCGGACCTTGCGATGGACTGCGCAACGCGCGAAGTTTATTTACTGCGACGGCTACGTGAGGTTATTCCTGCCCACCTGTTTTGCAGACAACGGATGCGTTCAATGACACAGACATGCTGCAACGTCACTGTCGACACTGCCGCTCGACGAACATGTGCTATCAGCAACGAATAAATCGCAAACAAAAAAAACTAAAGTGCCGACACAAAAGCACCAGCATATTAGCTAGTGAAGAGGAAATACAAGCGAGGCTGATTAACACTTCTGAAGAAGAGTCTTTGCGTCTTCGAAGTTAAAATAACCAGAGTTAGTATTGAGCTTCCCCTGGCTAAGATATACTTAATTTGCGTTTGGTCGCTCTGTTGTCTTTTCCGCTTTTCATTTCTTGATGATAGTACACGGTGCAGCATGCAGCCTATAAAAAAACATGGCGCCCTGACAACTTCCTTGGCTGGTAGCGAGAGGGGCAGTTTTCTTTTTAATATAGTTCTATTTTGTGTGTTTTAGGTCAAGAAATGAATGACTGCTAAATTATAATGCCAGATAATATTGCCGCGAATATTTGTAGTGTTTATTCGTTTTTCAAATCTGCCGCGACACCACCTTATCGCTTTGTTTGCGACGCAAGACGCGACTAGATTTATCTCGATTGATCGCAGCCAGGCAAAGCTGATTCTACGTTGTTCCGGAATGTTCTAGTAACTTTGCGCCCTTTATCTCGAATGTTTGCTATCAGCTTTAAATTGAGCACGGCCGACAGCGGCGGGCATTCTGTTCGACGACCGCCGAGCACGCTTGTCGCTTCGCCGCCGCCGAGTGATTCAGTCCATTTTGGGTGCAAGTCAGCCCAATAAACAGTTCTTTTAGAAGACCCCTTTCGTCCGTCTTCATCGCTGCTTCGACTGCCATCACCACTACGTGACATCTGGTGGAGGTGCTGGGTAACTTCCATGTTCCGGACGCCCCTTTCAAGTCGTGAACCCAGCCCTAAGCGCTTCACACCCGAGGACGAACCAGCAGCTCAGCGAGCCAGCCGACGTCTCCAGGGAGAGGAGCCTCACTTCGGGAAACTGCCGGACCGCACCAGACAGCGAAAAGACGCTGCTACCAGCATTGCAACCTCGCCAAAGATGTCGACACCGATCATACTGCAGCAGCCGCGGGTGCCGCCAACTTTCAATGGATCCCTAGGCGAAGACCCTGAAGAATGGTTGGACCAATTTGAGCGCGTGGCGTCATTCAACAAGTGGGATGATGCGGCAAAGATTGGACACGTTTTTTTCTCATTGGATGGCTCCGCACGCACGTGGTACGAAAACTACGAGTCGTCCCTTACGACATGGGAGCTATTCAAGAGAGAACTATTGAAGGTATTCACCAGTGTCGTGAGGAAAGAAAGAGCCGAACGACTCCTCGAGACTAGGATCCAGCTTCCGAATGAGCCCGTCCGCAGTTACGTCGAGGAGATGAAGCGCCTATTTCGCCACGCCGATCTCGGGATGACCGAGGAAAAGAAAGTTCAGTTTTTAATGCGCGGCGTAAAAGAACAACTCTTTGCAAGCCTCGTCCGCCAGCCGCCAAAAACAGTCGAGGAGTTTATGCAAGAAGCCTGCACGATTGAGAATACCCTCGACGTTCGAGCTCGGCAGTACAATCGCCCTTCCTCTGCCTGTGCAATCCGTTCGGACACGCCGGCCACCACCAGCGACAGCTTGCGGGAAGTTATCCGCGAAATCGTCCGAGAGGAGCTACGCCGATTACTGCCATCTTCCCCACAGCCACAAGCAGCGACTCTGATGGATGTGGTACGGGAAGAAGTGCAACAGGCACTTGGCACCCCGACGGCCACAGAACCCCAGGCCATGACCTACGCCGCTGCAGTAAGTACTACTCAGCCCCAGGGACCACCCCCACGTCCTCCCCGAGATGAGCCAATCGTTCCACAACGCCGCCTCCCAGCCCCCGCCCGCCCAGCCTATGACCGACGCTCAAGCCCCAGGAATTGCGACGCCTGGAGGACTTCCGACAACCGGCCGTTGTGCTTCCATTGCGGTGAGGCCGGCCATATTCTTCGTCACTGCCCGTACCGACGTATCGGTCTTCGAGGATTTGCCGTTAACGCCCCACGACCACGCTTCGGACAACGTCCGCACGAAATCGACGAGTACCTGCGTCGAGAAGAGTACACGCCGAACCGCTTTTCGCGCTCACCATCGCCGTCAACCTCGCGCTTTGCGTCGCCACGCCGCAGCTACGCAGCCGCGGTACGAGGAAGGTCGCCCAGCCCCCGTAGGGGAAACTAAAGGCAGCAACCTCTGGAGGTGAGGTTGCTCACGAGCTAAACGCCGAAGATCCTCCACCGACCACGCCCCATGAAGACGCTGCACCCACGACGCCGACACTCGCTGCACCGACGCCGCACACAATGAGAACCTCGACCACGACGCAAGCTACCTTGAAATCGACGCCGCCACCCAGAGGAGCTTCGACCACACGCCCAACCCGTGACTCGGATACGCGACGAAGCCGTGACCCGACGCCGAGAGCGACATGCAATGCAAGAGCCAGGACCTCCGACCTAGAAGTGACTATCGACGGCTGGAAAGTTACCGCTCTAGTCGACACAGACGCCGATTACTCGGTGATGAATGGAACATTCGCTGCGCAGCTCATAAAAGTCACAACGGCTTGGGACGGCCCACAAATTCGCACCGCTGGGGGCCACCTCATTACGCCATCAGGACGATGCACAGCGCGAGTGACTGTCAAAGTACATACCTATCCTGCCACCTTTGTTGTGCTACCGCAATGCTCCCGCGAAGTGATCTTGGGTATGGATTTCCTTAATGAGCATCAGGCGATCATCGACCTGCGATCTAAGCTGATCACGCTTTCGACGGACGAAGCCATCGCTTCGATGAAAACTCGGGAAAATCACGTTGCCCTAAGTGTCCTGGAGGAAGAAGTGAGCGTCCCACCCCGTTCAAGCGTTATCGTGACCGTAGGGTCCACGAAAGCCATAAACACTGAAGCCATCATCGAGGGGAACATGCAGTTGCTACTAGACCGAGGAATCAGCATCGCAATAGGCATCGCACATTTCCGCAATGGCCAGGCCGAAGTACTGCTGACTAACTTCAGCGAAGAATACCGGCATATTAACAAAGGAACGACGATTGCTTTCTACGACGAAATATCTGACGTACGAGATTCCTTCGCCCTCTCCGACCCCTCCGCAGAAGATCCGCCTGACCAAGAGAACTCGCCCACTTTCGACATCAACCCAGCCCTGCACCGGAACAGACAAGACCAGATCCGCAATCTGCTTCAAAACTACAGTGAGTGCTTTTCGACATCGCCGAAGGTGCGACAGACGCCAATTGCCAAGCATCGCATTATAACGGATCAACACGTCCGACCTCTCCGTCAAAGCCCCTACCGTGTGTCTCCGCGAGAACGACAAGCCATCCGGGACCAAGTCGAAGAAATGCTTCGCGACGACGTCATCCAGCCTTCAAACAGCCCATGGGCGGCACCGGTTGTTCTAGTGAGAAAGAAAGACGGCGCACTTCGATTCTGCGTGGATTACCGCCGCTTGAACAACATAACAAAGAAGGACGTCTACCCCCTCCCCCGCATCGACGACACACTGGACCGCCTCTGCAACGCCAAATATTTCTCATCGATGGATCTCAATAGCGGCTACTGGCAAATTGAGGTCGACGAAAGAGATCGCGAGAAGACAGCATTCATAACTCGGGATGGGCTGTTTGAGTTCAAGGTGATGCCATTTGGTCTCTGTTCCGCACCAGCGACGTTTCAGCAGGTAATGGATGCAGTGCTGGCAGGCCTGAAGTGGCAGATTTGTCTGGTATATTTAGATGACGTCGTTGTCTTCGCCTGGAACTTTGAAGAGCACCTCAAAAGACTTCGAACAGTACTAGACGCAATCAAGTCGTCTGGCCTAACCTTGAAAGCAGAGAAATGCCACTTTGCTTACGAAGAGCTGCTGTTTCTAGGCCACATCTTTAGCAAGGAAGGAGTACGCCCAGACCCGCAGAAAACAGCCGCTATTGAACAGTGTCAACCGCCGGCCGATAAGAAAGCAGTGCGCAGATTTCTCGGACTATGCGCATATTACCGACGATTTGTGAAAAACTTTTCGCGCATCGCCGAGCCCCTGACCCAACTGACGAAGGCAGACGTGCCGTTTAAATGGGAAGCGCCGCAAGCAGAAGCCTTCAAGGAACTTCAGCGTCGTTTACAGTCCCCACCGATCCTTGCGCATTTTGATGAAAACGCCGACACTGAAGTTCATACCGACGCAAGCAGCTTGGGACTAGGCGCCGTTCTCGTTCAAAAAAGTGACGGGCTGGAGAAGGTCATCGCATACGCTAGCCGTTCCCTTTCCAAGGCCGAGGCTAACTATTCGACCACTGAGAAGGAGTGCCTTGCCATCATCTGGGCTACGTCGAAATTCCGCCCCTACCTCTACGGACGGCCGTTCAAGGTGGTCAGCGACCACCACGCGCTCTGCTGGCTTGCCAATTTGAAGGATCCCTCTGGCCGACTCGCTCCATGGAGTCTGCGTCTCCAGGAGTTTGACGTCACCGTCGTTTACAAGTCCGGACGCAAGCACACTGACGCCGATTGCCTCTCACGAGCCCCTGTAGATGCACCGCCGCTGGACGACGATGAGGACGCCTTCCTGGGACCCATCAGCGCAAGCTCTTTTTCTCAGCAGCAACGCTCGGACCCCAACCTAAAAGGCCTCATCGAGTACCTGGAAGGCAAGGTTTCTTCACCCCCCGCTTCATTCAAGCGAGGACTGTCTTCTTTCTGTGTGCAGAATGAGGTCCTTGTGAAGAAGAACTTTACAGCGAACAAAACAGCCTACCTCCTTGTTGTACCTACTTGTCTCCGCGAAGAAGTTCTACAGGCTTCACACGACGAGCCGACAGCTGGACATCTCGGGTTTACTCGCACCTTCCGCCGCATTCAAGACAAGTATTACTGGCCCCGACTGTCTGCCGATGTCGCACACCATGTGAAAACATGCCGAGATTGTCAGCGACGAAAGACTCCTCCCACACGACAAGCAGGATTTCTGAACCCCATTGAACCTCCCTCAAGACCCTTTCAGCAGATTGACATGGACTTGCTTGGCCCTTTTCCAACGTCAACATCTGGAAATAAGTGGATCATCATAGCGACCGACTACCTGACCCGCTACGCCGAGGCGAAAGCCCTACCGAACGGAACAGCAGCAGAAGTGGCCAAATTTTTCGTGGAGTGCATTCTTCTTCGACACGGCGCCCCCGATGTGCTCATCACGGACAGAGGAACAGCATTTACGGCGGATCTCACGCAAGCCATCCTGCGCTACAGCCAAACCAGCCACCGGAGGACAACTGCATATCATCCGCAGACCAACGGACTGACCGAGCGCCTGAACAAAACCATCGCCGATATGCTCGCTATGTATGTCGATGCCGAACATAAAACCTGGGATGTCATCCTGCCTTACGTCGTCTTCGCCTACAACACCGCAGTGCAGGAGACCACCCAGATGACGCCTTTTAGGCTCGTCCATGGCAGGGATGCCACGACCACGCTAGACGCCATGCTGCCCAACGTTACAGAAGAAGAGAACGTCGACGTTGCCGCCTACCTTCAACGCGCAAAAGAAGCTCGAAGGCTTGCCCGATTACGGATCAAAGATCAGCAGCGGTCCGACGCCAGACGCTACAACCTACGAAGACGCAACGCGGAATACAAGCCAGGAGACCATGTCTGGGTGTGGACGCCCATTCGCCGCCGGGGATTGAGTGAAAAGCTTTTGCGCCGCTATTCCAGCCCGTACAAGGTTCTTCGTCGGCTGGGTGAACTGGATTATGAAGTCATCCCTGACGCAATGACTGCGTCCGACAGCGACACGGCCGACAGCGGCGGGCATTCTGTTCGACGACCGCCGAGCACGCTTGTCGCTTCGCCGTCGCCGAGTGATTCAGTCCATTTTGGGTGCAAGTCAGCCCAATAAACAGTTCTTTTAGAAGACCCCTTTCGTCCGTCTTCATCGCTGCTTCGACTGCCGTCACCACTATGTGACAATATTATAACACTTCTGATGCTTTTGTAATTGATTTTGGAAGGATATGCACAACCTGTCTCTGGTGGCAAATGGGTTGCCCAATCTCATTCGATCTTGGATAACTTTTTCATCGAATATGTCAATATAATCTCTCGGCAACTAACAAATGAAAGATTGAATTAATGTTATGCGAAAAGAATGAAATTAAAGTTGCCGTGTAGCAGGCGCATATTTTTTTACGAGAAAACGCCTCAGAGAAGTCTGGACGCTAGAATATGGCCTATATTAATCTGTACGGTTCTTACTGTACCTTGAGAAACTACCTTACATGACAAGAAACTGGCGCAACATGGAGGAATTTTTGGCGCATGAAAGAAGAATGATAACATACATGTGTATATGGAACAGCATGAAACTTAAAAAGGTCGTCAAAAAAACGAGTTATGGAGCCGTTAAAAGTTCTCGCCACAGCCTTCCAGGAAGGTGAATTTTCTCCGATTGTCAGACGTTTTCTCTGTACGAGGACAGGATAGCGTGAATAGAAATGAAAGCTGGCAAAATCTTCCACAGGACATGCATAGCAACTGGGTTCCGCCTCAGCATCTATTCTTTGCGTTTGGTTTCTGTAGTTCTCTCACTTGCATGACTGGAATTTTAATCACGTTTTTTTTTTCATTTTTTCAAACAGACTTAACAGTAACCACTAGTATTTTGTTCTCAGCAAGAGACAATTAATCGCCCTGAGGTAATCGTGAAACACAAGACGCTGCAGGGCACTGAAGCATAGAAAGGACCAGCAAAAGCGTTCTAGAGGTTTGTTCTCACATACTAGGCCAGGTGCAAGGTAGTTGCAACAAACGAAGGGCTGCAGCATCAGGCTTGGTCAGGAACTGTGCTACGGTAAGCTCTCTAATTCATTAGCCGCCCTAACACCGTACTTCTCCCCCGAAACGCTGCCCTTGCAACTAAGGAAAGAAAGGCTTAAGACTCGAATTTCGAGCTTCGTTTCTGTTTTCGAGGCGAGAGAAGCTGAAACAAAAAGGTGGGGTACGAGGCGCGGTACACACATGCGTGCAGGAGTAGTACGAAGCCTGTGCGCCCGCTAAGCGAGAAAAACCGACCAGCGCGGACGAGGAAGAGGCACCAAAGCTAACCACCGAGGCCCTAATGGGCCGCAGGAAAGGCCTTCGCGTCATCGATCATTTAAATGCCTTGCCTGGAGGAAACAAAATTACGCCCCGCGCAGGCCTGGACACGAAACTTAAGCCTCGGCAGAGTAGCTGTTCCTGCCCTTTATGTCTTTCAGGCGGTTGTCATGCAATATTTTTTGATCACAGAACCCTGAAACATTCGTTTGTTTTCATGGATGGAAGCCTTTTTGAACCCTAGTATCGTGTATTGCGATGTTCGGGAGACAGGAATACACGTACCCATCAAGCGTACTGCATTCTTCTAGTTTCAGTGCGAAAGCTTTACTTTATCAGCAATTCTTAAAAACCCGATGAGTCTCTGAAGCCTCGACCCTCGACCATTAACCCTTGACCTTTCGTCACTGGGATTAAATCACTTGGGTATTGTGTGGCTAGAGGAAGGTCACGTGGAACAGAAGTTTAAAAGAAATTGTCTTCGAGGACGACGTAAAGCAATGTCTAGACAAGTGTCAAGCGAATTCGAAGGACCATTTGCAAGTCAAGATAATTTGAAACCAAGTGCGCTCGCACCTCATACTTGTTTAACGGCATTAAAACTTTTGTTTTAGAATACTGTAGAAGTGTTTTAAACCGGTCGCTCAGAATAAGGAGGGTAATTTCTTTACCACAGAACCAATTGAAATTGGACAGGAATTTATTCTGGCAGAGAAAAAAAACATGTAATTGTTTTTTGTGTATGCAAAAAATCAAACGACGATTGTACTTTATGTTCCCTTTCTTTCTTTGGCGCTTCCGAGTTGCCCGTGTCTGGAAAATAACGCCTCCTTTGTGGTTACTGAGCAGCGACATATTGTCAATTCCTTAATTCAACTCTTCTAACACGGATCGTCAAAAAGAGGGCAAGAAGTGCGAACGAGCCTAGTATGCTGCCACAGATAATAAGGAGTCCAAAACAAAATTACGAAGGAAAGAGGTGTGAAGAAGACGACGTGGATTAACCGAAGAATAAAATGAAGAAGAAGCATCCCGTGAGGTGGAGAGAGATGATTGGTGGAGA
This sequence comes from Amblyomma americanum, assembly GCF_052857255.1. Lineage (NCBI taxonomy): Eukaryota > Metazoa > Arthropoda > Arachnida > Ixodida > Ixodidae > Amblyomma > Amblyomma americanum. The sequence goes on along the minus strand of NC_135502.1, from coordinate 87,359,462 downwards.
AGCATTCAGTGAGGTGGAGAGAGATGAATGGTGGAAAAGAGAAGAAGGAGAAGACGACGACAAAGCTTACGCGGACTAACGCCAAGGCTATTAAAGGGCGAGGGAGAGCGAGGCACAGGGGGAAAGAACAGAGAAGTGGAGGCTCCGGCGGATCAGGGACGCTTCGGCTGGAAGGGATCGACTCCGGCTACTGCTCCGGTTAGCTCGCGTTCTACGGCTTCGCATCGTGGACTGCCTGCCGTGCCTGAGCCCGTTCCGGGGAGTCAACGGAGGACGCTACCACCTGCTACGGCCATTGGTATCTCCAGCGCTGTTGCCACCCATCCAGGTGGTGCCCCTAACGCCAACAACACCGGCATCACCTCCACGGGTGCTTGGACCGGGAGCTTATACGACGCAGCCAGCGACGCCGCCAGCGACGCCAGCCCAAGCACGTCGAACGCCGCCTCGACGCCGGCTACTGGACCTATACAACGCCGCAGCCGCTCCGAACCAACTGTGAGCACGAACGCCGACTACAAACAGTAGAACGCTAATAGTAGACGCTGGTAGCAGTGTTCCCGGGTCGTGTGTATTTTTCATTCTTTGTGTTTTATGTTTGTTAGTTTTGGTAGTTTTGTGTTCTAGTGTGTGTGTCACGTAAGGTGTAGTATGGTGTATTAAATGGGCGTCTGTGTGGGTACACCTGTCGCCTAGTCCATTCTTTCGGTCCGAGTGTTAATCGGGGAGATCCGTGACATATGCACAAGCGTTTATTTCGTCGCCCTTAGCTAAGCACGCTTTCCTAAGTAGCATTTAAACTGTCTCTGACTGGTGCATTGCTAGAAGACCTCGCTACTCTCCGAGATGAATTTAACGCAAGTGTCTTTCATCGCAGTCTTTGAACCCGCATATTAAGTTAACGCGGTAAACGTCCCTACTTTCGATATGAGCCCCATACAGGTGTGCGACAACTGACTATCGGTGGAACACTCTACATGTGGGCATTGTCGATTATGGAACTTGACCCGTAGACGAGGCGCGCAAGCTCGTGCGACATGGCGACAGCCCCAAACGCGGTGGTAATAATGGCGGAGGGGAACGCGGTCTTGACTAATGTCGCTCCGGGCGCGGTCATTACTGCGTCAATGACCCATTACAGCGATGATTTCCTGTGTTCGGAGGCCGTGCGGCCTCGTTGATGACGGGGAGAATGTTGGTGTCCTCGGAAACGAACTTTCATTACCGAGCGATGTCCATTTCCATTATCCATTCCGTCTCCATGCACTGTTTAGCGGCATGACTGATTCTAGATATCAGAGCAGCGTTTTCTCGTCCAGTAAGAGTGAATATGATACAACAATGCTACTCACTCTAGGTTAGCGGCTTAGAGGGTCGTGAAAAGCTTTCGTTATAACGCCCGCGCTCATTAACCGAGTCATTATTTACTAGAGAACTGACAGAGCTGCCTACATGAGATAATTGCTGCAGTGGCATTAAACAAATAGAACTATGGTACATAAATCAGCCAAACATAATTGTTGGGTTGGCTTGGGGTGAAGTTGATTTTATGATAATTTGCGTAACTTGAAGTAGCCATTTTGTAGATGTCGATGTGGCAACGGTAATGAGATTTATTGTTATTAGCGGAGGAAAGGACCCGGATGTAACACGAAGACACTAGATGAGCACTAGAGTTCGCCCAACGTTTTTATTATGCCGCTTAGACGTTTTCTTTTGCTGTTTTTTTAGAAGCAAACGCCAAATATCTGAACTACTCGCGTTAACGGCTAAGATACATTTTACCATCGCATTCTCTTGTACGCTTTGATGAACTTTGTTTCGCTCGGTAATTTCTCGAGAAGATATGTTCGAGCTGTACAGCTGCCAGGCAGTAAATAAAACGAGATTTGAAGGTATGAAGGCGACAAAACAACATAAAGGCGTATAAAGGTGCACAAAAAGTATCTGTAGGTGGCAACAAATAGCTAAAGGTTCACGCATCTAATGGCATCTGCCTACCGCCGCCGTCACTGTGTAGTCGAGTGCGCTTATTATTGAAATTCTTTTCACTTCATTTCTCCCTAGATCCTAAAAATATCTGGCACTATAAAAATGCGGAAGCGGATATACAGTGACAGTTGTGGCAACTATCTTTAATCGGTTGCGTGAGCCTCAGTTTTTTTTTGTATGTTTTACGCTCCGCTCAACGCATTCCGCTAATCTTCCGTTGCCACGCGATCAATTTAGACGAGGTGCTAGCACACCTCCTCTTCCCACAGAACTCGCCGTTAACACGTTCTTAGGACTAAGGTTGCTCTAGGAAATGCCGCACGTGTCACCGACCCGCTAACTCCGTATTTCCGCCGAACCCTCTACTAACGCACATACGTGCGCCTTCTCGGGCTGCGCTCGAACCCGGAGCGTTCGCTCTTCGGTCATCGATGCTCGCGCATCGCCGCCAGCTTTCCTCCTCCCGCGCAGTAGAGATATCACCATTGATTCTGGTCCTCCGGGGATTCTCTGGTATGCGCAGAGTAGTTGACCTCCCGACCAGCCGTTGGTCGCACGGCCCCCTTCCCGCCTACTATCCGCCCCCCCCTCCAATCATAACGTAGACCACGCAGAGGGCTATAGCATTCCTCGCCTCTGCCTGCTTCCCTCCTCACCTCTATGCTGCTACCTTCCTTCTATCGGACACTCCATCTCCTTTGGTGAGCCGTGTTTTCTATTCGGCTTTGTTTGGTGTGTTTGATCTGCAGCAGCTCCGGGTGCTCACATAGCATATTGGGGGCGCGGGGGGAGGTGAGATGGAATAGCAGAGTTAAAAACGGAAGGCAAGAACGGCCAATGGGATAATTCCGGATGTTTGCCGGGCACTGCAGACAGGTAAAGATGGGATGCAAGTGGGAGATTTAAAGAAAAACATGAAGTGTGGCAACGACGGAAGCAAAATTCCCGCAACTGTCCGTGCAAACCGCTAGGCAGGATAAACATTTAAAGTGTATAACGCGTTATGCTGGCTGAGTAGGATAAGATATCGGTATAAAGCGCAATGACCCCAACTAGTGTACAATGCAAATTTCAGTGTGGTTTATAGTTTTCTTTGTCACATATGTCACATACGAACAATTACATAATCGTAATTCTTGAAAAAATGGCTTCAAGACGAAGTTTCTATACTCTATTTGCCGTAGTTGTTCGTTGTCGGTGTAGTACACTAGAACGGAACCGAAAGGAGACAAATTAGGGTCACGCGTGTCCTGAGAGACAATGCTTACCAAAACGTGACTTCAGGACTAGAATTTTCAAAGTGAACATGACATTGGTGGCTCTAATAATAATGCGAGCTCTGGGATGCATTGTGAAAAATGACTGCTATTTATTATACTCATAAGAAAGACAGCGATCCACAGAAAAAATTGTTCACGCTCCTTCTCTCAGCTTCGGTCCTGCGCGTGAACGGCAAAGAGAGACTGAGGCTCATGAAGTGTGAGCAGAGTATAGCGGGCCTTTAAAAAGCACCGACATGTTACTGCATTGAGGAGGAGTTCTTGAGAAGAAAGGGGATAAAATAATTGAGCAGAAAACAGTCAAAGAGAATTGTGCGTCGACAATGCATCAGAGACGGGACGGAACAGAGATACAGACAAGCACTGACTCTCAACTCCTAGATAAAAGTAAGTCGACATGCAAGTAATGAATGTTCTATATGTTCATAAGGGCGCAACATGCATCAACAATCCTTTTGTTCCCTTGTCTGAAAAAAAAAGTGGGCTATCTCGCCTCCAACGTGTCACCGGCGTAATCTTTTGTATTGTGTCTGTTCGCTTTGTATACACGTGTACTATGTCTTGAATAAATAGCTGATAGTCAGAACTTGTCTTTGCTTCCATTCCGTCCAGTCTCTGACACGCCATTTACGCACAGTAAACTATACCAAATTTAAGCTTTATTCTAGTTAAATAAAATAAAAGGGTGAAAATGTACAGCCACACGGCTACTGAATTTGAGGGAATGCTTATCAAAGAGAGATGCAAAAAAGTTTTTAAAGTTTCTCTTTGGGTTAACTATATATAGGCAGATAAAAGTTTCATTGTGCTCCGCTGATGCCAAGGGCGGTCCGGAGATCTAAAGCAATTAGTTGTTCGTGGCACTCGTGAAATTCTACATCTTGTGCTCGTAACATGCACGCAACCTCATCATCATCGCATAATGAGCTCTATGGTCTCTACTGAGCCAGAGTTAACACAGTGTGGACTGTTCCTTGTCCAAGGCGGTACCAGTAAGCACTAAATAACGCGGCGCTGATTCTGAGACGACGACAGAATGATTTCAGATGGAGAGTAAGTCTAATCATCAAGTTTAGATTTTAACTCCGGGTTAAGGGAAAGAAAACAAAATGGCTGTGGTTTAGCTCTGGTTAAACCTGGGGTGACGCGGTAGCTACAGCAGGCCGAGTGGAACTCGCTCAGTCGAATTGCAGCCAGTCTTTCGCCGCTAGGCTTCGCTGGGCGTTTCTTTTTCATCTTCGTCCCTGGACGTGATTCACTTTCTCTCCCTCTCCACTCCCCCCCCCCCCACTCGGTTTCGCCAGCGGGCCGCGCCGCCGGCAGCTGCTCCGCGCCACGTGACCAACCACGTGACCAATCGCGTGACCATGTGGCGACGCCGCCACGCTGAAGGCTCGAAAACCTAGCGTAATGTAGCTATCGCTACAAAAGTTCCTAATGATAAGATGCCACAGTTCAGAGCCGATCCTTATGTAAATAAGCCTATGTTAATTGTCATGAAGGACGTGCAGCTTTTGTGAGAAAAAAAAAGCTACCTGAAGTTAAGGAGCTACAGACCTTTGGTGGCCTCTTAGTCTGCCATTTCGTTGCCCAAAATGCGCAAACTCCAACAAAGACAGGAGGCAGGCCTCTGGCCACTGAAAACATATCAGAAAGCCAGCCGAAGCTAAGCTAGTTTTCTTACCCGAACTTTGGTCAATGAACTGTGGCTGAAGTTTTTGCTGTTGTTGTGCTCATGCAAAATGACGGAGATACACAAGTGGAGATTCAACGCAGAGAGAAAAATTCTAAAGGAAACATTATTCGAACTTGTTATGGGAGAACGAAACACAAAAAGGCCCACTTATCTCTTCGTTTCCCAGGTTCATGATCCGATAATTTTCTTCCCATTTCTCTACAGCTCAGATAAGCAGCTAATAGCACAAAACTGCATTCGAAAATTAAATCATGTGTTAAAAAATTTTATGCCACCTCTTAGGGCCAGTCGCATAAATTGTAATGGGCCGGAACCTGTTTTGATAAAGGGAAGGGTTTTTTTGCGTAGAGCTGTATCTGGGCTAAAGATCCACAATCCGCAGCTCGCTCTAGCAATATTATTTTCGTTGCTTCGCGAACATGAATTGAAACCTCGCATAAGTCAAATCTAAAACATAGTGGTTCCACACAATAAAGTCAAACTACCTTGAGGTAGTTAGTACGTAGATAAATGCTCTGCCGAGTAGGCATACCCACCCCGCCTTTGGCAGAAGTGTGACGCTCACATTTTCCCCGCTGAATGTTTAACCACTGTTAGAACTACCCTGGGTTCATTCGTGCTTCTATGGATCTCCGAGCGACGATGTTGTTAAATTTTATTAAGTGCACTGCATAAAATCTTTAACAAACTTCTAACGCACTCTGCTCTGCTGCATTATCCTGGCGGGAGCTGCTGTCTCAAAACTGCACATAGAACATAAAACTTCCCGCAATATAAAAACGATCAAGGCTGCTGGCAGCATCGTGAATATTTAAGAACTGGGACATCCTTTCCAACTTTAATGCCCATAATTGTTCGGCCTTTCACGTTCATTGCGGGCCACGCACCTCTGCGCGCCAGAGCTACGTTGTCATAAAAGCTACTGACAACGAAGGTTAACAACCGACTCTCACGTCATATGTGAAACATGCACCACGATGCCATTCATGGCAGTTCGCACCAAGAACCGCGTTGCTGTGCGCTGCTGTGGCGCCTACGCGAACATTACATAAGTCATAAAGATTCTTGGAATTAGAAAAAAAAGTGACATATGTGGACATGGCAGTTCTTACGCTGAAAACGACGACTTAAAAGAAAACAGACCACAACAATTATGCTTATTTGTCGAGTGGCGTTAAAATTAAGAACAAAGGGAAGCCGAATCAACGTCGGCAGTGCTGTCACGCATTTGCGCCAATTTAGTTATTACTGTAGGCCGTAGTAAGACACACATGCCAATACTCCAAGGGTGATCCGCTCTATGGTTAAAAGAGCATTCTCGTTTTTCAAGCTGGCAAAAAAGAGAACAGATCTTGCTGTTTCGTTAACACCCTGCTTTTAGAATGGCGCTTAATACCCCAGCGGAAGCATCGTTGGAATCATAACCAAAGAAAAACGTCACCATAAAGTGCGTGCCGTAGTTTCCCTTTGACTGTGCGAGATGACCGGGCCAAAACACTCTGCTGTTGCGGAAGCACGTCCGACGCTCTTCCCTCTCCCCGCATCAAGTACTTTCCAATGGTCGTCAACAAGGGGCGCGTACTGGAGGCGCTGAGAAGCGCAGGAGCCTAGAACGGCGCCTCTTAGCCCCATAAATGCAGCGTCGGCCGGCAGCCGTGTTTCTTTACGGCACACTTGTGTGCGCAAGCTTTCCCAGCATCGAAAGCTCGGCTCTGCAGCTTCGTACAATTGCCTCCGGTGCGTTCTCCAGGCACCTGGCACTCTCCTTGGAAAACACAGTTCATAAAAGCGTCGAGCTGCAAATCATTTCGCAGTTTCCTGGTCTGCCTCGACATGGAGCGAAAATGCTCCTTATTTATTGCGGTAACAAGACTTTGTGATGCACTTTGTGTGGCAACGGTTAAACAGAAAGTAAGCCGAGAAAGGGAAGACACTAAGCGAAAACTGGAGAGGACACTTAAGCTTATGGGTATGACGCGATAGCGTACTAGAATAGGCTTTCCATTCTGAGCATTTTGACAACTTTCTTTAAATGAAATAATTGAATAATTAAACCGTGAATTTTCTTATTGGCATCATCAATTGGCTTTTCATTCTGAGCATTTTGTCAATTTCGAATCGCCCTTTTCCCATTTTTTATTTTTAAATTTTTTAATTAACCATATAGTTCAAAAGATTTCATTAACTCGTCATCGCCTATCATACACAAATCTATCATCAATCACTGAAACCACAAATTAGTATGATAGGATTTTTTTTACGCAGCCCCCGATTATTTCCGACACCCGGTGCCGACTACGCCGATGCCTCTTAGACCGAACGAGCTGTATACGCAGTCGAGTAAAATCCGACACTTCCGGAGATACTCAGTTGACGCAAACAAGAAAGAAACGATACTGGTGACAGCACATCATGCAGTCAGCGTTTAACCGCGGTTCTCGTCAAGTATGGAAAATGACCATAGAAACTACCTGCAAGGCTACGTTTATCCTGACCAAGATGACAGCACAAACGTGGTCATTCTTCCGAGTTAAGCCTGCGTGTAATCCACGCACAAAATTCGCACAGCTGACGGCAACTATTCGTAGAAGAGAAGTTACACTTCACGACTTGAGCAGTTATTGTAATCTGTTACCCTAACATCGCCTTCATCGTCATTTTCCTAACTACCCGCCGCGGTGGCTCAGTGGTTAGGCGCTCGACTACTGATCCGGAGTTCCCGGGTTCGAACCCGACCGCGGCGGCTGCGTTTTAATGGAGGCAAAACGCTAAGGCGCCCATGTGCTGTGCGATGTCAGTGCACGTTAAAGATCCCCAGGTGGTCGAAATGATTCCGGAGCCCTCCACTACGGCATCTCTTCTTCCTTCCTTCTTTCACTCCCTCCTTTATCCTTTTCCTTACGGCACGGTTCAGGCGTCCAACGATATATGAGACAGATACTGCGCCATTTCCTTTCCCCCCAAAACCAATTATTATTATTATTAATATTATTTTCCTAACTGCGAGGCTCAAGCATTCTCACCGCGTTCACCGTCCGCTCCGACAGCCGCCGCTTCACGGACCCCGATCCGAGGCTGACGAACCCCTGGACGAACTCCTCACGAAACGACAGACGATATTTTCCCTTGCTGACTGGAAGGCAGGAAAATGGTAGAGCATGTTCATAACCTGCATTAGACTCTCCAAGCGGTAGCAAAAGAGACCACCACAAAGATCTTAGGTATGCAACTGCAGCAAAACTTATTAGGCACACCTCGTTTAGCCTGTCTGGCAGTGAAATTTCGCTGCCTGGATTGAGGAAATAACTGCACAAAATGAAGAGGATGGCAGAAGAAGCCGACGTTAACGCGGGTTTTCTATAATAATGTGTTAGCCTTAGAAAGGATTGGGCAAACGGAAGTGGCGACAACCATCACACATGGCCACGCCACCGTCACGCGTGGCCAGCCAGGATATAATGAAATTTAGACCACCCGGGCTGCTGCTGCGGAGCAACGTATCGGGCCTAGTCATTAATTTAACTGCCACCTGCCACGGCGGGCTGTTTACTCACAACCCGGTGGGCAGGTTAAATTAATTATTGGTCTACAGAGGTTATTCGGCAAGAGCAACCGGGGACTCACAGGCCCCACCGATGGCTGTGTTTGAAACAGCCACGTGCGGGGCAGTGACGCAGCGTTTGACCACTGCACCAGAGCGCCAGCAGTAATATCAGGACACCCAGCGATCTATCAATCCAGAACAGAGAATGACCAATGACGCACACATAGACATTAGCTACAATAGAATCAGCAGCAACAGAAAAAATAGCTGGGGTTCGACGTGGCTTGAACCTAATAGTACGAGTGAAATCTTTGTTAAGCATGATCTTAACTGTCTCAAAACAAGTGTCAAGGTCAGAGGTCAAAGTCAGGTACCCAACCGTCAGTCATATGATCACGTGATCATAATATCATAGCATGCGCCATGCCACCACACCGTTAAGTTCAGTTTGACCTTGTCAGGCATTGAACGCCACTGTCGATGTGGTGCCCACTGGCGCAAATCAAACGTCAAGGTCAAGCGTCAGATTCAATGGTCAAGGTCAGGTACCCAATGTTTATAGTCGTATGATCATGTGGTCATACCATAACTTGGGCCATAACACCATGCAGTTAAGTTCGGTTTGGCACTGTGAGTCATTGCAGGTCATTGTCTCATCCACATCGAAATCGGAAGTTGTACCTCGAGGAGTAGAGCTCTCGCTCTAAAACGCTGGCGCATTCAAACAATCCACAAAGAATCTCCGCAGGGCTTTTTTTTTTTACATAAATAGATGCGGTAAGTTAGCTCGAGCGTGTTTTTTTTTAATCTTGTGGGTCACGATGCGGTATTAAGAGTGATCGGAGACGAATTGACGTTTACGATCAGTTAGGAAGTAGTCAACATTGGTAAATGTAAATCAGTAAAAAGGCAATAGGAGACTAATGAAGAAGTGCAATAGAGTATTCCCGCTAGAGGAAAGACAAAAACAAAACTGACAAATTTATTCTAAGTAGAAAAATTAACGTACTTTTTTATAGGCTCAACTCGACTTTACCCTGCCCGATTTATGCAAGTAACCGTTCATTATCTAGCTACCTGTCCGATATAATGCAAAGCTAGCTTTAGATTTTGGAGGTCACGGGTCTTGTTTATCGATTCAACAAGAGTTGCATGATTGCTGTAGCTCTACTGCGTGATGAAGACTGAGGGTGCGAGAGATAGCAGGTAGTCTGTGAGGCTCCGACACACTTCGCAACTGAAAAATTGCACGATTCTTCCAGACGGCTCGCCTGAACTCCGCTTTAACCACTCATAGCCACTAAATACATTAAATTCGGTGTTTTTTTTATTGGGAGGGTAGGAAAATCGACAGTGGTTTAATTAATGGAGAAGATCAAGCCTGTAGCCGGTGTGGAGGCAGAAGTTACGTGCGTGAAAGTTAACATGCAAAGTACGTTTTTTACACTGCGTGCCAGTCACATGTGCAAGTCGTCAGCTGAGAGCTTTCTGACGGGCTAGTTGGTACATCTCTATTAAACAGCGTGCGCTAACAGGACGCACACAGGAAACTTCTTTCCTCTGTCTCCAAGTTTCCTGTGTACGTCCTGTTAGCACACGCTGTTTAATAGCTGAGAGCGTGACGCAGTAAAAGACGTTATTCTCGCGTGCTCAAGATGCTTTCTATTTTGCTTTGCTCCTTGTGGTTCTCTTATGACTGCTTGAAAAGAGCATCGCTGCTGATATCAGTAATAGCAAAAAGAAACCGAGCTAGTATTCCGCTATTGTCACGCCATTTTTAGCGACAGCGTTGAAAAGTGCCTTCAATGTGGTACCAGGTCATTCCACCACCACACGGAAATGTAACTGAACGATGCAGTCAACTTTACGTTGTGTTCTAATCGTGACATACTCAATTTCTTGTTTTATTTTAAGGTGGCAGGCCCAAGGGGCTAGAAAATTTTCATTCGACACGTAGATAAAGCATAACACGCAGCGTAGATAGTTAATATGTAAGGGTCGCATTTCCTAAGATTTTTTTCTTTTAACGCGAGAATGCTAAAGGCCCCGTGCACGAGGAGCTCCCTGGTGATAAAAAGTGGAACCAGACAATAAAAAAACAGCTTTATTTTTCCGCCACACTTCAAAGAAATGTTTTTGCTCGTGATCATTTTGTAACATGTGTAGTGAAAGACACACGTCGTTTTTGGGCAGACGTTTGTTAATTTTATTATTTCTGCGCATTTTCTCCCAAACTCAGATGTTGTTGAATGGGTTTGCCGCAACCACCTCGCGCAAAAGTCACAAATCTTCATCAGCGCGCCATCTCTTCCTTCTATGTTTGTGGCTAGAGACGCCTGTGCGTTCTGCAGCGGTTGCGGCACATGCGACATCTGTTGAACCGTCCGCCATGTTGAACTAGCAAGCAAGCGCGAGACCAGAAGGATTTGCGTGAGCCACGCTCGTCGCACCTTTCCGCGCTACGCTAGCACTGCGTACGAGCGGAGCGGAAGTGCCGGTCCGCTCGCGCGCTACCGTCTGAGCGCATGGCGCATGCGCAGTAGCACTCCCGCGTGCCGCCCGAGTGGAGCGGAGGCGCAAATACGCTCTGATAAAACTGTCTATTAACGAGCGTTATAATCCGTTACAAAAAGACATGATGTCCGGTTATGTATAAAAAGTCACATAATCTTTGGGCGCGAATGTTTTTCGTTAGCCGCAAGTGAAAATTGGAGTCATTGTTTGAAGACAGGCCTGCCTCTTGAAGAACGCGAGCGCGCATCAGTGAAGTTCCTGGGCCTGTCCACAACAGGTGGTGGACAGTGGTGTCAGAAGCGGGTGTTTCGCAGTGAGGGCATTTTTCCGGCGCAGTAATCTTCTCTTTGCCACTGGTTGCGAACTGCAGACGTAAGGGTCACGCCGACCCGCAGCCGCCTCAGAGAGACCTCCTCCACCCGCGATCGGTTGGGGGGAAGGGGGTAGGTACACGGGAGAATAAGAGCACGTGTGCGCTCCTTGGGGGAGACTGCAGATGTTAGATGTGTGAAAAGTGGATCTGGTGGCAAAGAGGCAGGGGCAGTTTGTTGAAGGTCCGTTAAACGAGATATCATGTCAGATGCAATGCCATCGACATCTTTGCGAGATTGAACCCAGTGGGTGAGTATAGGCACCGGGTAAGATTGACAAGCAGCATGTATGGCCTGGGAAACGCGAAGGGTACGGACTTTCTTTAGATGCATCAGAGCTTCTTGTAAATGAGTAAATAGGTGCACCTGGTTATAAGGAGGGTCGTCAGGTAAAGCTGCTATGGCATTTGAAAACGCTTGCAGCTCCAAAGAAAGAAATGATGAAGCGTCAGTGCAGTAGGTTTGGCGGCTGTAGAGTTGAGGGTGGGTGGAGCTTATAAAAGCAGTTGATCCCCCCGTTGGGGTTATAGCGACATCTGTGTAAAGGATACAGCCTTCGTGTTGCGTAGAAAAAGCTGGTAGTTACGGCGGAGAGGAGAACTCGGACTTCTTATGACGAATAGGCTTGTTTGACGTAATGTGAAAGTCGTCCCATAGAGGTGGTTGAGGCTCGAACATAGGACGAAGAGAAACTTTCCGTGCTCTGTTGGTTTGTCCCTGGGCAATTAAACCTTCCAGTGTGTTGAGCTACACAGTCCGTACAAGTCTTTGTTGTCGTCGTGATCAGTGGTTGCGTTGCCATGCTAACCACTCGAAGGGAGTTTACCGCGGAAAGAGAACGCTGTGATGCGAGTAGACGAATTCGTAACAGGAGGTTGGTTGCATCGGAAACATCAGGGGGGTGGTTATTGTGGAAGGCTAAGGATATGGCGAAAGCCTAAGAAGGCGCGACTGATGGCTGGTTCAACTGGGGGTCATCCGGAGGGTATTTAACTCGAAAGGAGCAGGAAGGTTATCATCGGAAGAGGATGGCATGACGACAGCGTAGAAAGATGTAACCGGAAGGTGGTTAGTGTGGAAGGGGGAGTGCGGACGGGGGTGGTTAGGGGGAAAGCGGAGGAATCCTCAACCAGAGGATTGTTACCATGGAAAGAGGAAGGTATGGCGAGGGCGAGGGTGATTGCCACGGAAACCACTGAGTGTAGTTACCCTGAAAGAAGAAGTAGGGTGACCATGGAAGGAGGAGGATACGGTGAGACTATCGTATTGTGGAACCGGAGAGTGGTTGCAACGGGGATGATCCAGAGGGTGGTTATCGTGGAAGAAGTAGGGTTACTGAGGAAGGAGAAGAGAATGGCGAGAGCGTCGTAATGCGTAACTGGAGTTATTTACGACGGGTGGGATCCGCAGGGGGTTACCGTGGAAGGAGGAGGAAGAATACGGCGAGAACGAAGGAATGTAGCACGGTCCACCTGAGGCAGCTGCTGCGAAATGCGGCGCCCGGACAGAGGGTCTTCGGCATAAGGCCGCGCGCATAGAGTGGCGATCAGGACAGGAGAGCTAGTCGAAAAGCGATTACGTGGGAAAAATTAAAAATAGCACTCTAGAAGAATAAAAAAGCCGCTTGCGTATTCTCTAGCTTAACATATCCTAAAATATAGACACCTTAACAGATGGCGCTGAATCTCGCGTTACAGAGCCATTTTTTATTATTTGAAGTTGGCTTTTTAGCGGCGCATACAGGTACCAACGAGGGGAAAAGTAACAGACCCACCCTCGGTGTTCCGACCCGTGCCACTCTGCGTAGGTATGCCACCGGACAAAGCACTTCTGGTGCCGAAACGTGCCCACTGCGCCGGTGTCAACAGAAGTGTTTTTCAGGTGCCCCCCCCCCCCCCCACGCAGAGTGGCACGGGCCGCGATCTGAACGTGGGGGGGAGGGGGCTGTTACTTTCACTCCCGATAGTATATCAGGCCAATTCTTTCGCATTATGGTGCGACCATCGATCCACCGGATTATCTGCGTCTTATCACAGCGCAGAGTGGGGATGCAAGCGAGAGAAACGCATGTGTTTCAGATGCACTTGTTCTAGTTCGTTCCTCCACTCTGCTCTGTGATAAGGCGCTGACAAGCTGGCGGGTCAATGGTCTCTGGAAACTCAAATTATTGGCCAGGTGTACTTGTGGCCAGTTCATGATAAGCAGTATCCTGAGCCATTATTCATTTGAAAAAAAAAAATCAGATATACCTAAGAGCGGCCCTATGATTGCTTCTTCGTCTACAACGCACAGAATGTAGACACGACTATTGAGGCCGGTCAGCTAGCAATAGCAATGACAAGTGAGCTTCATGGTGGCAAGCCAAGCACGGTGCCTTTTCGCGTCTCTGATAAACGTTTCCGTCGTTCATAAGTCAAGGAAACAAGCTGGAATTAAAATAAAGTTGTGGCTGCGTGAACTATTGCCCGTTGGGCATTTATATCAGCGGTCGACATTCAGACCAGCATGTATTCTTTCCATGTTTCCACCGCGACCGACAACAATCCAAAAAATAGACGCGTTTCATCGTGTCCATTGCCGACTAATGTTCTGCGAGTAGGAGCACAATGGGACGTTTTCGAACAAGGGATCTATCTATAAGAGTACTTAATCTTTTGACATAGTCTCCAAGACACACAAATGTTCCAAGTTTCAGCAGCATGGCAAACTGTAAGCCCACCGCTAGCTTCATTCTTAGAGTGCGAACCTGGTACAAAAATAGATTCTCCACTCTTTTTGGGCAGTCAAACACAGGTGCAGTATTGCTGATTATAGCTCGGAAAAATGGTGCTCGGCTGCTGACACGAAAGACAAGGTTAAATGCTGGAGGCCCGTGTACTGTGAGATGTCAGCACAGGTAAGAACTCCAGGTGGTCGAAATCCCCATCGAAAGCCCTTCACTACCGCGTTGTGGCGTCGCTCATAGCTTGAGTTACTTTGGGACGTTAAACCCCATGAACGAAACCATCATTATCGCTCGGACTGCTAACCGCGTGATAACACTGCCGATTTCGTTAACGAGGCCCTGAAGCGGCTTGAACAGCTGCAAGAGAAATAGGTTGTGAAATGAGTCCTAGGCTTCAGCCGTTTATTCCCAGACATCTCTTACGACTCTGTATGGCAAGCGATAAATCGGTTCCGCTGTTCGTTGAAGAAGTACATGGCGGATTTCTTCATTTAAGATCACTTCGAGATATTTCCTGTGTTATTGATTTGTATTGACACTTGTTGCAGGGATGGCATCCTGATATGCTTACAACTTCAGCGCCCATGTCGCGGGTCATTTGCTAAGTGATCGACTGTACAGTGCGGCTGGATATGAAGCGACTGTTTCAACCATGAAGTATTCGTGTATCTCATTGCACAAACAGCAGTCATTATCCTGTCACAAAGAAGTAAAGGGAAAGCTTCTTCTCCAATTATTGAATTTGCGCCTTGCCGCCCACTGCGTTGTATATTCCCAAACCCAGAAGTCAATGAGATTCTAAAACATTATTTCGCGATGTCTGCTTGGTAGGATAATTTGTATCCATTCTCTAGTAGCTGGCTTGCGCCTCAGAAGCTGTGCGACCTGGCACGGCAATGTTTTATGTCTGGAGAGCACTGATATGTCTACGGGCTTGCTACAGTGGCTGCTGCAGAACGCGAATGCGGTCTGTGGGTGCTGTTGCGGGATTCTTTAGTTCCTTGAGCTCGAAAGGGACGCCACGCTTGGCTGCCGTGCTGTTTCATTCCCTTTTTTTTTATGGCAGCTTAATTTTGCAAAAGCAAACAATGCAAAAACTATTTGCAGGAACGAGCTTGACCCTAAGAAATCCGCAAACAGGCAAAAATGTAATAAAATACAGAAGTACCGCAAGAGGTGTCAAATTCTTATTTGTCCGTAGAATCTTTCTACTATATATTAAGCATATTTTAAAAAGAGAACTGATTATTTGTAATCTTTTCTGTGTGGTAAATCCCTGGTTCACAGAGCAGCGGTATCCTGTTAGATGCTGAATGTTTTATCGGTCCAACGAAAATGCTACCCGATTAAAAGAATTAAGGAAAAAGCAATGCCATAGAGTAAACGCAGCTGTCGAAGTCTTATCCGGATTAAGCTCAACTTGCGTGATTTGGAACACAAGTGCATATATTTCAAACATGGACATCCAAAGCGTATTCGCGGTGGTTTAGAGAGCACGAAACACAACGAACGGTGCAAAAGGTCAGCTTAGCAAAAAAATCTGCTTGGATCAGAGAAAACCGCTCTATAGCAGCTGCGGGCGGCAATTACCTAGGAATCTCGACAGCCTGTTTGTTTCGACGCTTTGATGCCCCGTCGAGCCTTCGCTCAGTGGATCGGTTTAAAACCGCAACGTGTCGCGCGCTTGCGTTCTCCGAAAATGTGTTCGCCGTGTAACGTGCACACGGGGCGTGGATAGCGCCCGAGTTTACAACCCTCACCATCAGGTCAGGATTTCGCGGCTGCTATGCGTAACGAGTTCCGCACACGACGCAATTTCCGCATTCCATCGAAAGAAGCTTACGCTGCATATTCGCAGCCGATATGGAATGCGAAGGAGAAGCTCATTTCATCAAGTAAATGTTCCTCTATTTTTTACGTTTTTCTTTTATTTTTTGCTACGTGTATTCACGCAGTGGGCCGGAGGGATCAGTCAAAGGAGTGCACACCACGTGACACAGTAACACCCAATCGCGTCGTCTCTGGAGTGCGCGCACAGTAACACGAGCGATATAGCTTGTCGTGGATTAAAGTGACTTTCATTTCCAATACTCTGGGTAGGTTCGCGGAACAGATCTACCGATGCACCGTGACCTTTGTGCTGTTGAAAGGAGGCATATTCATCATCCCTAAACATCATTAGGTAGTACAGATAACTAAGCTTGTTGATGATTATTTTAACCGCACAAGGAGTCGTTAACCTATTGGATAAAGACAGCCAAGCCACATGGTGATTTCATTCACACTAGGTTAGGTCAGACACATTTTCCATGCATTTCACCCCAAAGGAGCCGAGCAGCAGGCCAGAGAAAAGCATTGCTTTATTTAAAAGTGGCAAGCATCTGGCGGCACTGCTGATCGAACCCCGCACCTTCCGCATAGAACAAAGATATGCTAAAAACTGCCGCACTGCTTCCTGACTTCGGAATATTGGGTCAAGCTGTTATAAAAGCGGCGCATGCAATGCCACGCTTCGTGTGCTGTTGCACTTGCGGGAGGTACGCTGAAAGTGTGACAACGCTTTAAAAAATTATGTTGCAATAGCTTATAACTGCGACACCATTTTGATGCATTTGCTTCTTTTAGTTTTTATAAATACCCTCTGAAATAATAAGATATTTTGGGCTGTCCGTAGTTTTATAATGCCTCAATTATTCTTTTTTGCGCATGTCCATCATTCGCCCATTTATTACGGAGGGTATATATACAGAGTTCTTTGTAATAATGACTGTGACTGGAAGCTATGGAACAAAACAATAAACTAGGCAGAAAAAATGCACGGAAGAACATACAAGTGCACCAGAGCTCACCTGAAGTAGCTGAAAGCTACTCTAAATGAAGGATTGCAGCGAGCTTATCTTATGAAGCAAGAAAACTTAACATACGAACAAAGATCGTCCATCGCAAGTTCAGCCAGAACATGGAAGCAGGAGATGAGTGAGGAGCACAACTTTTATGATGATGCAGCAGGGTGATTAAGCGTTTATTACTTCTACACAGCGTTAGCCCGGCTTCACGCTTATTTTAAGCTATAGTACGAATCATTAAGTTTATATTTTCTCTTTAATGAGCCATCGCATATATTCGTTTCTAGCGTCTCTGAACCAAGGCATTGCTCCTTAAAGCTGTGTTCCGTGTTATGGAAAGTTCCTGAGCTTCGGAGACTCGAACAAGCTGTTATGGACCCTCCTATCATGCGCCTTCTTTAGAGCTGAGCGTATTGCACAACTCAGATCGCACAAGCCGCTGTTTGCAGTGGCACTTCCTAATTTGCTTTTCTCGATCAATATTGCACGCATTAGTACTCCTTATTTTCAGTTTCACTGAAATGATGCTGCACGTGCCGTCAAATGTAGGAAATTGTGACCTCAAATATAGGAATACGATTTGCCTGTGGCATCCATTTTACTAGCTTGTAAAACTAATGCAGTAGAGGGATTTGTGTCGACGTAGTTCACTCAGCAGGCGCTGGCGCACTTGAATAATGAGCTTAAGTTAGCACGTCTAGTTTCCGTAGTAGATATCATCGTTCCAGTCTGGGAGGGGGGAAGGTACAACTCTTCGCGTAAGTTGACCAACGTGGATTTTTTTTTTAAATTACAAGTTCTCTTCCAGTGGAATATTTCCGAGACTCTTCCATTTCGCCACGGACGCCTTAGGTATTGGTAATAGATGACAGCAGGCGTTTCCGAACGTCCAGACGGCATCGTTCCGAATAGACTCCCGGCCTTGTTCCGCCTGCTGCCAGCATGCTCGCTAAACGCCTCACGATTCGGGTACCGTTTGATCGGTACAGGGCTGTGAAAATTAAAGAAATATATTCGAGCAAAAAATATATAGAAGCATGGTTAGGGGTACATCAGAAGTAAATACTGCATTCCTTATACTGCTGGGCACAAATATTTGCTACATACTACAGGAGCGAGATGGGTATTTTCCGACGTTGCTCAAGGGTTAAATTTGCGTGCTGTGGCTTCATATGCTAAAGCAGCAATCTATAACGATAACATTGTTGTAATCAATTGCACTGCAGAGTCTCAAAGAAGCATCCAATAACATATTTCGAAAACCCGGCTAACTAACAATTGCTCCCTTGGCCTGAATTCTTAGGGTTGCGCATTCGCATAAAAGCTCTTGTTTTTCAGCCCGCGTGCTTATGTCCTTTCTGTATTTTTTGTCTTTCCTTCACTATTCTATCTCTTCTTCCTTATCTAGGAGTGAAATATCAGAAGATTTTTTACGCTGCAATTGCTTTGACATTACAGTCTCTTTATCTCCATTTTTTCTTGCTGCCTCTCATATCCCTGACTCTTTTTCGCCTTTCTCATCTCGCTCTTCTGTGCAGCGATTCTGTTTCTACTCAGAAAAGGCTATCGGCGCTCCATCACAGATGCAACGACGCGAGACAAATTATTCCAAAGGGCAAGCGCGTTTATAACTATCCGGCCAAGATCGAAGGGGCCGAGGCCAGAATTAGTTAACCCTGTCTGCACCGAAACCATTACGGATTATGGATGGAGGTGTTTAAGGGGCAAAGCTCGAAGAAACGATATTTTTACTCCCTCACCGGATGTGAGAGGAGAGGAAAGGCTACACAGAATAGAAACAGCTTATTGATGGCCGATGATTATATGTAATCTTAAAGAAACGATTTCGTTAAATGTCGGCCTAACTACTGCGCAATTAGGGAGTATAGCAGGTGCTTACATACGTGCCGAACTGCTAAGCCTAGTATTATTTTTGTTCTCAACCACAGACCATGAGTTGTCGTGATTAGGTGAAGTTATGGCACCTTCGCCCGCCCCTAGTAACCAGAACCATGTATATTGAAAATAATTGCTGTTAATTCTTGATCACGGATATATAGAGTGTTTCACCGAAGACTGTCCACGATTTTAAATGTAGGCTTTTTGAGTTAGACGCACAGTTTCTCGGCATATTGTCAGCAGTGTGTTGCAGCGGTACACAGCTAAGACGGGCTAACTAGCAGGCTGGCTAACTAATATTGAATAGTTAAATTGCGAACTACTTCTGTGGGGCTCCCAAATAATTGAGAGACGTGTAGCCCACCGTAAGTAATATTCTTATCAGGTTTTTGAATTTCGAAAACGCGGTCACCCTCGGAGAGTCGACGTTTTCCACCTATTGTGACATACGATTTTTTTTCCCAAAATAAGCGTTTCTTGCAAAATTAAGCGCGATTAATTTGTGACAACCATCTCCCATCACATATAAAAATTGGATGAAAGCCAAATATAGTGTGTGCGTGTGCGCGTGTCTGTGTAATAAGGAAAGAAAAAAAATGTATCTGCTCCATTTCTTTGCCTTTTCTTTTCAAGGCCTCTGTTGGCCAGGTATAGTGCTGTATAAGATGCGTTCATGTACTGTATGATCATTCTTGACAAAGATCAGTTCCTGGTCGAAGCGTTGAACAAATACGTTAAGTTTTTCAATGTGGCTTCTCGAACTTACTATATTTTTAATCAGTTGCCTTGAAGAATTTAATAACTATATTTTTAATCAGTTGCCTTGAAGAATTTAATAACCTTTATATTTATATATATATATATATATATATATATATATATATATATATATATATATATATATATATATATATATATATATATATATATATATGAAGGGAGCCAACAGCCACCGAAACCGAGGTGCATAGGGGAATGTTTTTAATTTTTTTATGTCTTGTGCTAATCAGTGGGATAATCATACTTAGATTAATCTATCGCCTAAATAAAACTACTTATAAAGCAGCAGAAAAACAACCATGCCGCCGGTGGGATCCGAACCCACGACCTCCGAATATCGTGTCCGGTGCTCTTACCAACTTGAGCTACGGCGACGGCTGTCAAATCTGCTGCTCTCGTGGGTATTTATGTTCATTGGGTGTAAGCGAAATAAACATTCCCCTATGCACCTTGGTTTCGGTGACTGTTGGCTTCCTTAATATGTTTGTCAAACGAGCCCCTCATTTCATTTCCCTTGTCTGCTAATAGCTTAACGGGGGTCTCGGTTCTGGCAGTTTTGATGCCATAGGTATCATAAGAGTGCTCTCGCACAGTTTCCGCCCTCGCCGTTAGATGACGTTCCACGTCACGCTCGGGGTATTACAGGACGTGCTACGTCCGCCGCTATGGTCGAGGGTGGCACTGGTGAACACTCTCAAGGTTCGCTTGCACCCAATGAACATAAATACCCACGAGAGCAACAGATTGGACAGCCGTCGCCATATAGCTCAGTTGGTAAGAGCACCGGACGCGATATTCGGATGTCGTGGGTTCGGATCCCACCGGCGGCATTGTTGTTTTTTCTGCTGCTTTATAAGTAATTTTCTTTAGGCGATTTATTAATCTAAAGTACTAAAATATCCAACTGATAAGCACAACACATAAAAATAAACATTCCCCTATGCACCTTTTTTTACGGTGACTGTTGGCTCCCTCCATAAATATATATATATATATATATATATATATATATATATATATATATATATATATATATATATATATATATATATATATATATATATATATATATATATATATATATATATATATATATGGTAGGTAATTTTTGTCAGCCGATTGAGCTAGCCGGAAGTCGCGAATTAAATCCTGTTATGTTTTTCCATTTCTGCTAAATATTATATACGGATATGTATTAGTGTGAATAAGCAGACAGGACCCGCTTCCGTCAGTGCAAAATATGCTTCTTCGGTAGCGCTCGCCTATTCCCAGAAAGAGCGGGGCTATAATCCAGATACGTATTGGCGCAATGGCAATTTATCTCCGATACTTGAAACCACTGTGGCCTCACCACGCAGTGATAGGCTATCGAACTGAAGGGTGCCGTAAACTCACCCCTGCAGTAGAAAAACAAGAGCTTCCCACAAGCGCGAGGAACAAAGAGGGCCCTCACCACCCGTCACACCACCACGGAAAGCATATGCCGACCCGCAACAGCAAGGAAACAGGCAGCTCTAAATCTGCATGTACCCGTCCGCCAAGCGTGCTCCGGTGGCCTACAAGATAAATCGCGATTAAATAGGTTTTTGCGAAAGAAAAAAGCGACGCAACGGTCAAGTATTGCGTCCATGCGCGCCTGTTGCGCCTAAAGTGGAGAGAGAAGCGTGGTGGGCGCGAGACAGGAGCAGCGTAGAAAGCGAAGCTACTTTGTCATAGTCGTGGATGAACCGACGAGAGGGACTGGAGCTGTTTAAATACCTCGCTCCCCCGCCGGCCACGTGGTATACATCGCTTGCCCTGTCGAATCACTGTCTTTTCGTGCACACAGCGTGCAGCAACAAACAGTGCAGCTGACCCATTCTGAGAGTCTGTGCGTGGCGCTGCCTCCGTTTCTGAACGGCTTCAGGAACGAAAGATTGCAGCGGACGCCAAAATTGCGGGGAAATGCTTTAACGAAGTCACTATATGCGAGTTACAAATACCCCCTTAATGCTGATAATCTGATTAAAAAGCCCGACTTGCGGTCAACTGTTGTAAACTCTTCAACCATGATCACCCATGTTGTGTCTCCAGGGCGGATGGTTAGTAACAAAAGTCTCAGAACGCAGAGCTGACCTCGCTGAAGAGCTGAGAAAGGCGTCATTTGAAAACATTGCCGCACATAATGCACTCTGTAAGGAAATAAACCCTACTTTCATCGGTCTTAGTATGTTAATGTATAATAGGAGGAGTCCATTTTCAACAAACTTCGAATACAAGAAACGCCATCCCAGTGACCGTCAATCCGTTCTGAGTGGGCTCGACTGCAAAATACAAGAAGTAACTATAGAACGAATCCACATGTATGTGAATGCAGCCGTGGACGCTTTGGAGCGCATTCGTTAGACGTTCTGTAGAAAGATTAAAATTTGTGAAGATTGTAACTTCCCATGGTGCATAGGTTGTCCAAAGGATCATCCTCGGTGTTTCTTTGAAATGCTCAATTAATCATCAAAAGAGTGCCAGCGGTTCTATTCCCCAAAATATACTCCTTATTCTGTGCCGTGCAGGGCGAGTGAATGGATCCACGCGTTTATGTCAAGAGTACTTGACTGTCCTAGAATAAGAGCCCCTTTTCTGTCGCATCTGCGTGAAAAGCCTGACAACCTTGCCAATTTCTTCTTTCTCTTATTACTACCAAAACGAAATAGCAATTTAAGTCCTCTACACAACCATGTTTCCTCCCACCTACAGAAACGTGTTCATATACCTTGAGCCTGGCGCATGATAGCCTTAGCTGCTTATGTGCCATTAAACCCAACACAACACAACACAAGGTTGCATTCTAAGCACGACACTCTTCGTAGTAAAAATGAATTTGTTAGCCAAAGTAATACCCAAGTCCATAATGTATTCGGTTTATGTAGATGACCTACAGATAGCATGCACTTCCTCCAGCATATCGTCCTGCGAGAGACAAATACAAATCACACTAAATAAACTGGCTGCTTGGGCAGAAATAAATCGGTTCAAGTTCTCTCCTCAAAAAACAGTAGCTGTTCTGTTCTCATTGCGACGAGGCCTACAATTCAAGCCCAACCTATACTTGAATCAAGCCACACTACCAATTAAACCAGAACATAAATTTTTAGGACTCACCTTTGACAAGAAAATCACATTTCTACCTCACATTAACAACCTTAAAAAGAAAGCATCCCAAGCCCTCAATGTATTAAAGGTGCTCTCGCGAAAACGGTGGGGGTCCGATAGAACATGCCTATTACACATCTATCGCTCTCTGGTATGCTCCAAGCTGGACTATGGGTGCATAGTATACGGTTCAGCAAGAGCATCCTACTTGAAACGACTGGACCCTGTTCATAATTTTGGTCTGCGACTATCAACTGGAGCATATAGAACACCCCCGGCAACAGTCTTTACATTGAAGGTAATGAGCCTGCACTAGAGGATAGAAGAGTCACACTGACATGCGCATACGTCCTAAAAACCCGTTCTCTTTCTAAACATCTCTGCCATCCCATTGTTACCAAGTGCCCATCCAAAAGATTATTCAACAATAAACCACAATCCATCCGGCCACTAATAATGCGCTTTGAAGATAAATGTGAAGAGTTAGGAGTACTGGATGCCCTGCCGAATATTGCACAAAAATATGAAAATTTACCACCATGGTACAGCCTGCCTTCAGTGTGCGACTTCACACTGACACACTTACATAAAAAGGAAATGCCACATCAGCTCATACTACAAGAATTCTTTGAACTGCAAGAAAAATGACACCTTCACTGAATTTTATACACTGATGGGTCAAAAACAGAAAGTCATTTTGGAAGTGCAGTAATTCAAGGAAAAAAATGATACGACTGCCACAGTATGCATCGGTTGTTACTGCCGAGAGTTATGCAGTCTTTGTAGCCGTAGACCAAATAGTAAAAGAAAACATTAAAAATAGCGTCATTTACACCGATTCACTGAGTATGCTCAAAGCGCTGCACTGTAGAAACGCTGCTGAACCCATTATAGTAAACATCATACATAACATGATTAAAATAAAAAACATAACATTATATTCTGCTGGGTGCCCAGCCATGTTGGAATTGTCGGTAATGAGAGAGCAGATGCATGCGCAGCACAAGCTCGAATTGATCAAATAAAACAAGATAACATACCACACAGGGATTTTTTAAAATTAGTGCACAGTAAACTCAGAATTAAGTGGCAGGCTGCATGGGAAGAACACGCAAACAACAAACTGCATTCTATAAAACCCGTTTTAGGAGAATGGAAATCATGTAGACATCAAGAACGTTTCACTGAAGTTATTTTATGTGGGCTACGCATTGGGCACACACACCTTACACACAACTTCTTACTGACAAAACAAGACAAACCTCTCTGCGAAATGTGCGGCGATGTACTCACTGTAAACCACATTTTAATTTCATGTACAAAACTGGAACAACTGAGAAAAAAATATTTTACAACACTCTACAATGAATACATCCCATTGCACCCCAAGTTGCTTTTAGGTGATCAAGCACTGGTTGATCTTTCAAGTATTTTTAAGTTTCTTAATGAAGCCAATGTTTTAAACAAACTCTAGTTATAAAAAGTGTAACATTTAACAAAAACCTAACCTTGTGTTTGGCGCATCATAGCCATAGTTGCTTTTGCGCCATTAAAATCAATATAACTAACTAACTAACTTTAGACAACGTGCAAAAATGCGGCTGCCTTGATTCTGTGAAGGCATTTCGTACATGCAGTACAAACAAACTGGCGGAGTGTCGCTCTGTTTTAGTCTCCGTCAAGAACCACCATCACACTCAGTACCTGTACTATGTAAGGGCCGGAGTGCACAAGACATGGCAAAAATAAACAAAATGTTATCACAACACACACCTGCAGCACAAAAGCTAGACTGGGCTGCCCAGCCGGCAGCAGGGTTTCAATGATGTGCTGCCCACCGCCACACCGGGCTACAACGGATTGCTGCACTCAGCTTGCTCTGTGTTGCAAGGCCTAAGTGCTCCAAAATGAAGCTTTGGAAATAGCACTTTGGAACTAGACACCTATTCTATAAAACATTTGTTTTCAGTGATTTCCAGCGACACGCTAGCTTCACAATGAAATGAGCGCTTTCAAACAGAGCAAAAAAATCAAAAGCAGTCATGCACCAAAGACCGCAGTTCACAAGTGCAAAGTCTGAGTTGTCGGCAAAACCGTCACAGGCAGCCGTGCACAGCATCATACCTCTGCGCGCACATGTCTGCACATTAATGCCGATTCCGCAGGGAATGACAGCTGCGCTATTGAAAGTGGAAACTGTCTTAAGCAGACACTTTTGTGAAATCTAGGTAATGAGATAAACAGGCATATACCGGGTGTCCCAGCTAACTTGATCCAAGGGTTACAATATGGTTAGAAACAAACGAGTGAAACCCATTCCATATTGGTGACAGCCATCTTATGCACTACAGGAATTTTTTCGCAATTAATTATTAGTTCAATTAAGTTTAATTATCTAAATAAATAAATATTGACTCTAGACCAGAAATTGCATTTCAAGAGTCGTCGAGCACCTTCAGAAACATCCCCTTCCATCGTTTACGATACGCAAACCCTCACTGTGTCTTTTTCCCAGCTGCAAAGAAAGCCTGCGAAATGCAAAATAAACCACGTGACTAACGCACTTGCGCGCCACCATCGTGCTGCTCAAGCGTGGTTTCAGCAAACGGAATCACCTGCAGCCTTGAGTCGACTGCCCCGCAGCAGCGGCAGGCCGATATGTTGGCGATGGTTTCTCGCCTGCGTCAGCCAGTGGCACCCATGACGGTGCTTGTTGCCGCCACCAACATATCGGCCTGCCAGTGGTGCGGGGCCGTCGACTCAAGTTTGCAGGTGATGTCGTTTGCTCAAACCACGCCTGAGAGCAGCACTACCTTGGAGTTCAAGTGTGTTATTCACGCGGTTTATTTTGTATAGCCAGTTGCAACTAGGAGTGCTAGCACTTCGGTTTTCAGTGCTGTTTCAGTGTTCGGTTCCGTTGCGCATAGATGCAGCTGATGAAGACGACGATATCCAAAATACAGCGCAAGAGACTGGTATTTTATGACGCAGAATGTTCGGCTGCGGCGGTGTGGCAGTCGACGGCGGCAAAAAAGCGCTCCGCTGCCGCCGACGCCGGCGAATCGCCCGGAAAAACACTCCATGCGGGCCACGCTTAACGCAGTAACCAGCAAAACGTATGCGTTCTCGCCGCCTCGGGTTCGAAACTCACTCGCGGCCGTAAAACATTTTCGATTATTTTATTTCAGGTCAAGTAAATTTCAGACATACAAAGAGCCCACGTCGAAATCCAAAATTGAAGCCTCAGTGCTGCAATGAAAAATGCGACCCCGTTAGCCCGCTGTTCTACCAGCTTGTGGAGGCAACGGTTGCTACCAATGCGGCCACTCGATGGAACCGCATCACCGAGTGGCCGTGGCTCTCATCTGCTCACTCACTGAAAAAGGCAGCGCGTTGGAAATGTTTTCCTTAAGCCCCAACTCGATGGGCACATCCTAGGCGTACGGCAGAGCGCCTGCGCGCCCAGCCCCGCGCCGCGACGAGCGTCGAAAAAAGGCATCTACCTCCATGCTCTTTAGTGCTGGCGCGTTCCCCCCCGAGCCGACTGAAATAATTTCAAGCGTGAAGAAAGGAGATTTGGGGGAGCTGAAAGGACCACTTAAACCCCGAAGGAAAGTTCCAGGAAACTGAAAGGGCTTCAAGCCATGAAGAAAAGAGTCCCCGAGAGCCCCCGCGGTTTTCCTAATGTGCTTTCCGTCCGCACAAAGAAGCACCAGAGTATAATACCCCTGTCACACGGACACTGTAAAGGTACTTTGAACTAATGCTCCATTACTCTAAGGACGAACGCGCGCTGCCACACGGACGCGCCAAAGGACACCTAGCGCAAAGGAGCTTCGAAACAAGGCAGCTCGAGTTCGTCCTTTGAGGCTTCAAGGGAGTACTCTCTCTCCCAGCGAGTTAACAGAATAAATAAATTGAGAAAAGAAACGTTCAATTTTCGTTTTATAAATTCACTTCATAAGATTAGTGGTGTTTTAAAATATAAGATCATTTGTTTTGTGGCAGTCTCACCACGCCATACTCTAGTTCCAGATTGAGCGAGTTGGGCTCAGTGTGGCCAGCACTGAGATGTTATGCTTTGTACTTGAAAAATCATGTCATTATTGCAGTCAAAATTACGTTGCTTTAACATAATACGGTTATAAAACTAATTTACTAAAAAAATGTGACATTTCTGTATTTACATGTGCAGTGAGGTTTGCAATTTTGATAACGCTTTTCGCCGATGAGGGCGCTAACAACTTCTTGCGAAGGTCGTTCCGCGACCGTGTAGCACGGACGAACTCCCTTGAAGTAGTGCTCCTTTGGGAGCGTAAAGGAGCATTAGTTCAAAGTGCCTTTAGAGTGCCCGTGTGACAGGGGTATAACACAGTTTTTTCTACCTCTTTCATTTCATTTCCCCATTCTGCCTGCTATCCTGCTATCCGCTGCCCCAGCTCAGGTGCTTCAGTATCGATGGCATATGCCGGGGCTAGCAAAAATATTTTCCTTCCTTTTCGTCATTATTTCAATAAAACCACCACTACTACTACATGCCTCTGACGCCGTTCTGTTCTCCTCAGTACTCAATCCACATGGTCTTGGCCCGCCTTCGCGGCGTGTATTGGCGCCTGAGAAATGGCTGTTGGACAGACTAAGAGAGGAGGAAAAAAGCCAGTGACTTTTGTTCATTCAGAGCGAGAACCTTATAGGGTGTGCGAGTATCGCATTTTTGCCTGCGAACTGAATAGTTTCGAATTATTATGAATATAGGCAAAGAAAAAATACATGTTGCTGGTAACGACTGAAATGCGCTAACAGACGGGACAGAAAAGAAGAACACATACACATGCGATGGTGTCTGTATTCTCTTCCGTACCGTGAGATGCTGTCCAGTCGTCTGCGTCAACATTCACCAACCAGCCCGACCTAGCCCTCTTCAGTGAACAAAATATCGACAGTCAAAAGTTTTTCGCGCAACAGAACAAGGAAATATGTATCAGACCATAACTTTATTTTGGTCGTTATTGTGGGGGGATTCACTCGTTTGGTTTTACGAAGTTTAACGTCCCAAAGCGACTCAGGCCAACACCCTCTAAATACTTTCTTCAGGCCTCTCCAGGCCCTCCTTTCCACACGCGCTACGTCACGCCAAGTGTCCGGTCAGGCTGCTCACCAAGCGCGGCTCCGCTCCGCTCGGTTGTCTCCCTCGATGTGCTCGCGCTTGCCCGGGCAAGCACAGACACGAACGCAGTCTTGCAGTGAGCGTCTAGCTGCTGCTTGAGTCTTTCAGCCTGGCGTTGGGTGCATTTCCGTTCGCTCCTCGCACGGCTGTGTCTGTTTCGTGTGGCCGTTTCTTGTGTGGCGTGCGTACCTGTGCTAGCGCACGAATGGGAAACTGATTGCCTGCCGTGTAGCGAGTGCAACTTCGTGAAACATGGGCCGGTGCTGTGTTCCCGGGTGCCGCGGGAACTACCAGAATGGTCCCAAAGTACGTGTTTATTGCTTCCCAAGAGACGAAGTACGAAGAAAAGCCTGGTTGCGAGCCATTCCACGGAAGGATTTCACACCTACAGAGCATTCGAGGGTAAGACTCTGAAATATTGCTTAATAGGCGCTGGTAATTATCTTAGTTGTGAGCTGTCGCTCCCGGAAAGGCATGCTGTCTTTGTAGGCAATGATATCACTTCTTACACTTATGTATGAATTGTCCAGGAAGCATTTAGTTCTGTGGATGTGCATAAGGCTTGTGTAAAAGCTGTGTAAATATGTAAAAGCTGTTCACTATTCAGACTCTTTTTACTTAGTGTTTTAGGCAATGGAGAGTCATGGCGAATGGCCTTGCTTCATTTTCTCGTGCAGGTGTGTGAACTGCACTTCCACGCAGGCGACTTCATTACGACGTTGTCACACCAAGATGAACTGACAGGGAAAATAATAGAGGTGAAGCGTGACAGGCTACAGTTGAAGATTGATGCTGCGCCTTCTGTTTTTCCAAACTGCCCAAAATACTTGTCCTCAACGCCTGGACGGAGTGAATCGCCAGAGACGAAAAAAGCAAGAAGGGAAAACGCTGCTTTGCAGGAGGCTATGAGGAAGTCACTTCAGTCTAATGAGCTTGAACAGAAAAGAAACAAAGTTTCATCTTACGAGGAGTTCAAATCTAAGTTGCCTGGAATCTGCAACACGAAATTCTGGACCGTTTCTGTCGATGAGCAGTGCGTTAGGTTCCTTCTCATCGAGAATGATCCTTCACCTAATGTGAAATGCGCCTTGGTAGTTCTCCCTGATCTGTCACTTTCTGTTTTCTTGAATGGAGTGAAGCTTCTGTCGCTTCCTTCAGGCAGGATTCTGCCAGCTCAAGTATGCGACACCTCCAGCCTGTCCTTGCTGCTAGAAGAACTCGAGATAGGCTTGCATAATATACCTGAGGTGACGAAAGAGTCGAAACATACTAAAGTATTGCAGTTTGTCGGTTCACTGCTTGCAGACCTCATTGAGGACAGTGATACGACGAAAGAACAGTCTTCTTTGCTGAAATTTCTGGTTGAGCAGATAGAGCTTCTCCTCGCGAAACAGCATGTGTATAGCGCAGAGCTGCTGGTATTCGCCAGTATTTTGAATTCAATTTCTCCTCACGCATATCACTTCACAAGAGCTGCATCAAGAATCATTCTGCCTCATCCTTCCACACTGCGCCGTGTTTGCTCAAATTACAAAGCTGACCCTCTTGTGGAGCAAAATCAACCGCACTGTCTCTCCTACATCCGAGAACGAGTCAAATCAATGAAAGACCACGAGAAGACAGTGACCCTGATGATCGATGAGATCCACATAAAACCATACTTCGACTACAAAGGGGGCACAATAGTAGGATCGTCGGTTCATTCAACGGAACCAGCAACAACAGCCCATGTGTTCATGGTACAATCACTCCTTTCTGCAAACAAGGACGTCATTCACATATTACCTGTGAGCAAACTGAGCGCAGAAATTTTGCACGAGCATGCTAAGAACATAATCATTAATGTTGAGAAAAAAAGGGGGCTCAAAATTATCGCTGTGATAACGGACAACAATGCTCTGAACCGCAAGATGATGTCGTTATTTGCTGCAAGTCCTCAGGTGAGCATTGTCTATCCCCATCCAGCCGATAACGCTCGCCCTCTTTTCTACGTGGTCGATCCTGTGCATCTCTTGAAGTGCATTAGGAACAATTGGATTAACCAGAAAAACCCTGGAACATGCCTCTATTTCCCTGAAATGGACTTGAGTGGAGCAATGCCCGAAGGGCCTCCTCGTATGAAAGCTGCTTCTTTCGCAGCTGTGCGGCAGCTTTATTCTTCAGAGAAGACGTCGCTTGTGAAGGCTGCTTACAGACTGAACGCAAAAGCCGTGAATCCAACCTCAATGGAGCGGCAAAATGTAAAGCTCGCTCTCGACGTCATTAATCAGTTTGTTTCAAATGCCCTCAGGACACATGGTTCCGCGTTCAAGATTCCTCAAGCTGAGTCGACTGCTCTTTTCATTGACGTTATCCTCACATGGTGGCAAATAGTCAATGTTAAGACCCCTTGCAAAGGCCAGAGGCTAAGGGACAGCATGCAAGACCCTGTAAGGTCTGTTGATGACACACAGTTAGCTTTCCTGAGCGGCGTTGTGGACTGGTTGGACGCTTGGGCAAGAATAAACATCACCAGTGGCTCGCTGACGAAAGAGACTCACAGTGCTTTGCGACTGACATGCTATTCTCTGGTAGAACTCTCGCGCTACTGCTTAGAAGAACTTCACTTCAAGTACGTACTGCTGGGCAAATTTCAGACGGATGCGCTAGAAGACCGGTTCGGCCGTTACCGCCAGCTGGCAGGATCACAGTACCACATTTCCGTGCGTCAGCTCTACGAATGTGAGAAGAAGCTTCGTCTTCAAAAACTTTTGACATTTCCACGCGAGGAAACAGAGTTTGAAGACGTAAGTGAGGATCTTGTCCCATGCAACTTTTCTGTGGCTGTCAGCGACGACGATATTACACACGCCCACTCTGACATGGATGCTATTGTCTACATTGCAGGATACGCTGCTCATGCTGCTTTAAAGAAGCTTTCATGTTCTGCTTGCTTCAGCACATTGGTGATTGAAAATCGAGAGATCGAAGCGGAAAATACTGCCATGATAGCTAACCTGTCGAGAGGAGGGCTGAAGTTTCCCCAGCCATGCACAGTTCACATGGTACTGATGACTAAACTAGTTGCAGAGAAGTTGTCTTTTGGAGCAACCGCGGAAGATTTTCTCTCCTGTAGAAATCAACGTGGTGTCGTGATTTCACAGACGATTTCCCTCCTGGACGAACACGACATTGAGACATGTGAAAATGGCCACACTGCACAAACTCTCCTGCGCTTGGTAGTACGCGTTGCAACCAACGTTGTTCTAAACAACTTTTGCAAACTAAGAAATGATGCCATACAAGACAATGCGCAGCAGAAGGCCGCAGCCCGGAAAGCAGCAACGCTTAAGAAGAAGTAAGTTTTATTCCCAAGCAATAAAAATGCTTTGCGCACACTTCATTGCTGGTGTCTCGTCGTTTTTTATTGTAAGGGTCAGATTAGCTGTACAAATACTCAACAGCGCAACATTATTGTGAGTGTCATTATTGCTGTGTGTGAAAGCTTTAAGCAAAACACAATACAGAATAAAACTAACACAATGCGCAGTAGACGGTGTTTTTTTTTTCAATGTTCACGAACTTCTACTTTAACAACTAGATATACGCATGTGCGGTCTGTGCGGATGGATTTTACCGCACGGCAGACATCATGTACGTGATAGAACCTAATAATTAGATGATTAATTGAAATTAACTAATCAATTTTTTATTATAATGACCAATAATGCGAAATTGGCGGCCGTATGCTAAATTGTTTATTATAAAAAACTGTATTAGCAGCTCGAACTTTCTTGACAATAAGGTGTTCTGCAATAAAAAAAATATATAAAGCAGATAAAATGATAGCCTAAGGCGCGCACAAACTAGCGAATTTCTTTTCTGCAGCAACGACAAAAATGAAAATGAAGGAATCACTTATAAGGCAGCTACGTACGGCAGTACCCGAATAGTGCAGACGGGCGCGGCGCGCTGAAATCGCGGAGCGCGGGGCCTGCACGGTCCCTTGGCGTGACGTCACGCGGCCGGTGGAGAGGCCTTAGCATTGAGAGGGTGTTGCTCAGGCTATGACGGACGTCGTAGTGGAGAGCTCCGGATATTTTCGAGCATCTGGTATTCTTTCACGTGCACTGGCATTGCACAGCACAAGGGCCTCTAGAATTTCTCCTCTATCAAAGTGCGACCAACGTGGACGGGATCGAAGCCGCGTTTTTCGGGCCAGCTGCCGAGCACCATAACCACTGAGCCACCGAGGCGGCCCCAGGGTGATTTGAATAATGGCAGCAATAAACTTTAGCTTGTATGGCAATGCTGTGAAAACAACTCGTCGGATAAAATTACTCTGTTCCGTTTAAAATTTAACCCCTCACGTTCAAATAATGCCTACATGACAAAGCTCATGAAATGCTGAGCTGCTATTATGTACTGAATCTTAAGAAAGCCCCGAAAGGTGGTGCAATATTTTCTTACTGGCGGAGTGACGTCAAATGCGGCTACCTGAACAGCACGACAAAACCCAAAAACATGCCTCTAACAAAGAAGAAAAACTTGCTGTTACAGCGCGTGCACAACCATTCCTTCGAGGCTCCCTCACAACCCCTAACTATAATTGACCACCCCGCGCCTCTGACAAAAGTGAAAAACAAGCCTCGCAACCAATATGCCCTATTTCTTTCTCCCTCCCCTCCCAACTATCTATCACCCGTATCACCTCCGGTATTCACTCCCTCTGGCCTCTTATCTATCCATTGACTGCTGCGCCATGTGCTGTCTGTTGTTATAGCCACAGAGCGATGAAACTACTTCCAAAACGTCAGATTTAAAGGCAAAATTTATTTGAAAAGGTACTTGTTGCATAGCTAGAGCTATTTCAATGGGAATTCTAGCATTGAAAGAGTGTCGCCCAGTCCAATCAGGCGTGACTGCGTGCAGACACGGCACATCACCCGTGTGGTGGCACGTCGCATGCGACCTTACACATAGCATGACATGTGAGGTCGATCGAGGCGAGACATTTTGTACAGCGTCAAGTCTAAGTGGGATTTCCAGGACAGACCACCACATTAGCGGTGTCTGCCGTGCATATTGCCAGCCACTCCACCGATCCCAAAGCGATTCCCTTAAAAAGTCTAAAGCAAGCGCCATTTGGCCAGGTTAAGTAAAAAGCGGTGACGCATGCCTCGCAAGCACGAAGTGCTATTTAATTAGCTTAGGTTTAGACGAAGTTAAATTACTGTTTCTGTCTGAGGCAGTGTGTGAAATCTTGTAGGTTGGTTAGCTGTAAAAATGTGAATACAGAACACAGGCATAGAAGCGGTTGCGCTCGATAGAGAAAACGATAAAATAAACCTGGCTCAGCATTGTACATAGCGTTGGATTAACGAAATTCATCGAAAAAGTACTCGGGAAATGAAGAAAGCCGCCAAACTTAATGTTGACATGAAGATCGTTTCAAAAGTCAGCAAAAGATAGCAAACGTTTGGAAATTATTTTATGCTAAGCGATAATTAGAAACGCCTGGCGATGTCCACGCTACGCTGACAAGAAAAATCTACAGTGATTGTTTACATCCCAATCATTGCGAAAGCACAGATTTGTGATGCATGTAGAAGACAACGATGAGCGGGCAGTGCCGCGGTACGGAGCAGATGGAAGTTGACGAAGACGACGCTCTGCAACGTACAGAGTGCGGGGCAGTTTATTACGAGGCGTGTTCGCGGGCGGCGATAGTCTCATTTGTGTACCATCACAGGGTACAACTTAGGACTTTTATGAGAGAAGCGACTTTCCACCGGACTGGTTTCCTCTTTGAGGCGGTGTCTATCTTTGCCGGCTTTTAGTTGTGTTGCCTTTTGTCAAGCTAGTGCTGTGCAGCCACCAGCTGAGTGCTTAGTAAATAATATGTACATAGCCCCTTTATATGCATACATAACCTCGGGCAGTAAGCACCATAATGGAAATAAAATGCGCCGATCGATATCCAAGTAGTCTCGCGCAGTGGCCTTGTTCGCGTCTCCTCGGGTTCGACTCCCATTCGTGGATATTTATGATTGCCTTTTCTGCCTCTTTTTTTCTATGCTCGGGACGGAGTGGACATACATAGGCAAGAGATGATTTTTCTAGGCTCTCAACCTCCGGATTAGTGCTTGCGCACTTATAGCTGCCGATGGAATAATTTTAGACAGCCCGAAGGACAGCTCAAAGAAAGCATTTGTAGAAATTCGCGTACCGGGCATGGCTACGACTTGAGGTGAGAACGTATCTATAGGCTCGTAGCGAACGTCGTTCCCGCGCCGACTAGGGCGCCCCTCCGGGCGGCGAGCGCACACTCGGAAGGATACGATCGGCCCGCTGGCGTTCGGAAAGCCTGTTTGGTCTCTGTTTCGCGCGTAGCTGTTACCTTTTCAGAACAATGCCGAAATGCAACACGAATTGCTGCGTCGTGGGCTGCAACAGCACGTACACCAACTCACCAGGAACGAAGTTTTATAGGTTTCCGAGCCGACCGTATGAAATAGAACGGCGTCACCGCTGGATCGCGCTCGTCCGACGGCAGAAGTAAGCTGTTTTATGTTCCGGCGATATGCGAATTGCGTTAACGATGAATGTGTTGCTTTTACAGCGATGACGGAAGCAACTGGAGACCTGCAGTGCATAGCAGGATATGCAGCAAGCATTTCTTCGCTGGTGTGAAATCTAATGAAGAAGGCCACCCTGCTTACCACCCGTCGATATTTCCCGCTGCATATAAAGCGACGAGTGGGCCTCTGTCAAGCGACCGCTATACGAGGTAGAGCATATATTTTTTGAATTTGCCCTCAGCTTGACGTATTGTGGCTAATGCCACCTCATTTTGTGCATTGACAGTTGATTTGGTTGCGTGATCGCGGTGCTTTAGTGAACCAATATTGTTTGGCTGTGACTACCCCACAAATGCAAAGCGACGAGGTCCTTATTTATTTATTTATTTTTTGCCAGAAAAAGAAAGCGCCAGAATCAAAAGATGCAGGAGGAGCGACAGATATCCAGTTATGACAGTCAACAAACAGGGTGTGTCTCAAGCCCCGAACCACAGATATCAGACAGCCCGCTTTACAGTGACAACGTAGTGGCCTCCGTCGGCGGCCAGTCTGCAGATGACGCACATCGTGTGGATGTAAGCAAAAGTTTACTGCATGCAATTTGTGCTTTTCATTGCATTTAATTTGACTGCTGTGCTAAGCTAATTTTAAAATGCTGGTTTCAGGCCTCAACAATGACTGAAGACGGCAATGTTACTTTCAGCGTGAACTTCACATTTATGTTAGAGTTGTGCGATGGAAATGCTTCATCCTACATAAGTCACAAAGAAGTGTGCAGCACAAGCTTGGGCAGCTCATGCAGTCCAGGCTTTTCGGACAAAAGCACTGGACCAGCGTGCAAAGAGCCTTTCTTGGCGGGGTTCAGATCTCTTCAACACGATGGAAACGCCTTTCATTCGCTGACAGCGATTAATGTTTCATTATTTGCTCTGCTTTTAAGCATACTGCCACCTGCTCCAAGTAAGTTGAGTGAGTTGTCCATTGAGAACAAGATTCTGTTATTTCTGATCAAACTGAAACATGGGCTGCCATTTTCTGTTCTCGCTGTTCTCTTTGGCGTCCACAAAACAACGGCCTCTCGCATCTTCAAGGGTCTACTTGTAAACATCCATGCTGCAACAAGGAAATGGTTATACTGGCCATCACAAAGAGCCGTTCTGGCCACATTACCTCCATGTTCAAAGTACACTATCCAAAATGCAGAGTTGTTATAGATTGCACTGAACTTGAAACTGAAGTGCCTCCAGGAATTGAAAAACAAAACCTGTGGTATTCAGACTACAAAGGAAGGCACACCATCAAGTACCTTGTTGGAATAGCTCCGAACGGCCTTATAACTTTTCTTTCAAAGGGGTTTGGAGGTAGAACTAGTGATACTACGCTAACAGTTGAATCAGGTTTTTTGTCTCTTCTTGAACCAGGAGATCTCGTCTTAGCCGATAAAGGATTTCCACGCATAAAAACAGGTGTTGGCTCCCAGGATGCAACGTTGGTGATGCCACCTTTTGCTACCAGTCCACAATTCACGGAGTCTGAGGTGGATGCCACATATGAAACTGCCTCCGTGCGCATTCATGTGGAAAGAGTAATTCAGAGGCTGAAAATTTTTGATATCATTACACGCAGGATACCACGTGAGCTGACTGGTTATGCTGATGAGATTCTTCATGTACTAGCAGTGCTAACAAACCTGAAGGCGCCCATTTTTTCCAAGCCACCGAAATAATGAGGCTGAAAAGGGAAAAAAATTTATTGCACGTTTTTTATATACACAAGAAGGGTCAAAATGACTGCCCTTACTGCGACATATATGAGGCTTTACATGTCACTGTATGAAAAGTGTAGAAATTAAATAAAGCAGTTCTCATTAACAGGCACTGTTTTCTGGTCTCTGTTGGTGATGGGATGGCGACACTTGTAAAAGGATATTGCCTCTACACGAACAATATTAAAATAAGTAAACATCACATGTCTGTACATTCATGCAATGCCCTGAGAAAGTGCTCAAAATAAAAGTTTCGCAGTTTGGGCACAGCAGACGACAGGAACTCATCATTTCTTTTTACATGGATTGTGAGTGAGTCCACTTCTGTGTGTACATAAAGGTAGCAGCGCTGCAAGCCTAGCACATGCAAGCAGATTTGTATTTGTGTGAAGTACGAATGGCTGCGTCTTAAATCCAGAATGTCTTCACCGCACAGGTATTTCAGCAGGGGTCTCTTGGTCAAGCTCTGCTGTCTTCTTGAGAATGGACACTTGATTTCAAGTAGCACTGCGCTGCCGTCTTCATCCCTGAAAGTTAAACTTTCTATTTGGAAGAACAACCCGATAAAAGTGATTACCTGAAAATGCCGTCGGGGGAGCACGCAAGCCACAGCTCTCCAGGACAAACTACCAGGCCGAATTGGGCGACATTCACGTCGTGCTTCTTTTCAAACGTCTTACGGGCTGATGGCTCCTTTAACAGCCCATACTGCACCTGGTAGCCATTGTACGGCACCTCGGTAACAATGCTCTTTGCACGCTCGGAGAGGCTTTTACAGCAGGTCAGAATCCTGTGTGCCTGCAGAAGACAAAAGGCAAGGATAAGACCACGTCTGTCTTAGCGTAATCAGTGTCAGGGTCAGAAAATTGATCAAGCTGCAAGATAATTCTCTGTACCTTTGTAGCAGTAATTCTCGGAAACCTTTCATTAGCCCAAAGACTACGATCAAGCGCCGTCCTAGCTGACAGGTCAGGCACATCTTCAGGCGACACAGCGACGTAGCGTTCATAAATTCGTCGCTCCGGGCCTGACAGCCTTTGTGGGGAGGGGGGGGGGGGGGGGGCATAGCGAGCCAGACACTATAGCAGTTACTACATCTTTGTTTTTAGTTAGGTTCTCTTAGAGAAGAAAAAATACGAATACTTAAGTACTGTACACTAGGATACAAACCTCTCTAGGAAGTTAACTCGTTTAAGAAGTATTTTGTTTCTACACTGCATGACAGTAAAGCTGTGGAACTCTTTCTCGATCCTCTCCCATTCAAAAAGCACCAGGGCTTGCGGAGAGCTATGAGGAGGGGTTGTAGCGGGCTCAGCTGGACTACTCTTCTGCGCTCAACATATCAATTAAGGGGCAGTTGAGGTCACCGAAATATTGTGTGACATGGTTCAGTGGAACCTCCTTTGCACGCACTGAAAAATCGCAACATAAAAAGACTCGAACTTTCATCAACTTGCGCGAAAATATTTTTCCAGAGTAAACACAGCTGGTAAGTTCCTCACCTTTTTCTTTTTTGGGGACAGCAACGTTAGAGTGCCTCGGGTATGCCTTACGAGACGCCGGTACGCCCCACGATCGTGGATGAGAGGTTTTCGATTCGCATTTGCCGTCTTGTATGTACAGGGCAACTGCCGCGGCGTGCTTGCACTTCCCTGCGATGCCAGCACGGCAATCGCAGCTCCCCGCGAAGATTCGTCTTCTGCCGTCGATCTGCAAGCATTATGTCATCTATAATTCCATGCTACCACACGGTAAAACGAAGGTACTTACGCTGAGCTTCACGCATCTCGCCGGTGCGTTGATTTTCGTCTGCGGTATGCACCTAGCTGTCACCTCCGATCCTTGCGAGTCGAGCAGTTCCCTCACCTCGTAGACGTGCCCCGCTTCAAATAGAAGTCTTCCTTTCTGCAAATTCTTTCCACGAAAAAAGCTGCCAAGGTCGTGTAGCTCCCGAAACCCGGCTAAAATTAATATCGGCACGTTGTTTGCCGCAATCACTGGGTGTCAAACACGCAGCGCGAGCAGCTGACTGCGGGAGTAATCCTGCCGCATTTCAGCAGCTACTCCCCAGATGGCGCCAAAGGTCCGAACGACGTAAAGCCCCTTGATAATTTGAAAGTAGCGACACTCTCCTCCTCGTCGCGCTTTCCTCCTCGATTCTCCTCGCGCGGCGGCTGCGAGCTCTGCGCACGGCACGCTTTTTCTCCCTGGCGCCCGCTGGCCGGCCGCAGCAGTGAGTGAAGCGCGTGTTTTTGGGCCAGGTCTGCGCTCCAGGAGTGCACAAAATATTTGAAAAATTGCCAGAAAAGCATTGAAAATGCCTAAAGTAACGTTCATGAAGAGATTGGTTTCTTAGAACTGTTTGATTGGTGAATACTGATGTAAGCAAAGCTTTCAGGCGAGTTCTCTACTGCAGACACTTTTTAAGTCACATGATAAGGTGTTTTGCTTTGTGCACCTGATCTAGTACTGCCTCTGACTTTGTCAGGGCTTGTTTTTTTAGAGCGTGAACACTGTAACCGCGGTAACGACCCAGGAAAACGACCCAGGATGGTGTTTTGAACTTCAAGATCAGAGAAGGTCAAAGCGGGATTTGGTCTATTTCGCTACTGTCAAGCTATCTGTCTAAGCATAGTATATGTCACGTGATCAACCGTTAGTTTGGATCATTGGTTAAGTATACAATTCTTTTGACGAATAACCGGGCGAAATTAATTGATATTTAGTAAATTGCAATTAAAACCCAATTTTGCGCTGCAGCATCGAGTCATATACCGTTAAAAATCTTAGGGCAAGTGTAATAGCATTGTGCTGGTTAGCGATCTGCATTAATCTGCGTTAATTAGTTAATTTTGTATAAAACCAAACTTTGAGCTATATGATCAAGTCATATACGTTGAAAAGCTTAGAATGAATGCAGATGCTCTAAGTCAGTTAGCGATCCCTATTAATTAGCGTTAATGAGCTATATGCAATCAAAACCACCCTTCGCTTTGTAGCATCGAGTCATATACGTTTCGAAAGCTTAGGTTGAATGCAAATGAGCTGCTCAAGTTATCGACCTGAATTGTTGCTAATTATTTAACTGCACTTACATCCAAACATTCCACTATAGATGGAAAATAAGGGCAAGTGTAATGCATTATGCTAGCTAGCCAAATTTAAAGATAAACTTCACAACAACACAGCTAACACTATAACTAGGCTGAATATGAACTGCTTCGAAATGTTTTTCTTTGCTTGTGCATACTTGCGTGCAGTAGGCCTTATTTAGCGCGCACAAGCTTACAATAAATTAGTCATGAGTGCATCTTCCGTCCATACCTTTGTCTCATCAGTGTGAAATTGGTTTTTGCACTCTAGTCTGTTCACTGAATAAAACAGTTGCGCACTTTCAATGCGATCAAGGACAACCATCCATCGACCGCAATTCATTGAACATTATTAGAAACTAGTGTCAAGGAAGGTTAATAATTTACCTATGAGAGAATGCATTCTATTTCTCTAGGCACGATAAACGCCTCTCGATAATGTAATATTGTTCTTGACCCCAAAATTTCGTTCCAGTATGTAGTAGGGGATATAAAGCTGGTATGTTGATTAGGCACCACAAAAAAAAATGTATTATTAAAGAAAATGAGAGTATGGGCAGCAGGATGATTAATTTCGTGCGGGCACAAGAACTTTGATTCACAAGATACACGTAACAGACGGGAGTATCACATAATATTCAGCATCTACGCTAGCGCAGAAATGTACTATGTTGCATTGATGACAGATGAGAAAAACATGCTCATGGAACTACAACAGTGATGTATGTCATAGCTCAAATCAACGTCAGTTTGTACAGGTATACAGTAGTTTCATGCAACTGAGAGTTGACGGACAATGGGATCT
Source organism: Amblyomma americanum (assembly GCF_052857255.1). Taxonomy (NCBI): domain Eukaryota; kingdom Metazoa; phylum Arthropoda; class Arachnida; order Ixodida; family Ixodidae; genus Amblyomma; species Amblyomma americanum. The sequence continues at coordinate 87,319,297 of NC_135502.1, read as the reverse complement.
TGAGCTTGTCTGTTAAAAATTGCGGAATTTTTTTTACAAAGGCGACGCTGCAGGTACAAGAACTAGCACGTTTTGAGTCCAGTCGCTATCAGCAGAGAAGATGATTCAATGCGTGGATGCTTTGGTGATTCGTTCCGTCCTGGCCTCGCATGCGAAATAATCTAAAAACGAAGCAGCAAACCTTCGAAGGGTGCGTTCCAACCAACGGCGTGAACCATTTATTACGACGTCTTGGTTAATCCCCTAATGTGACATCGCATATGGCTGGTAGGTTTCTGTGTGAAATAGGATTAACCGCGCCGTCATAAAAATTGGTCGATGTTATTTGCTGAAGGGTCCCCTTCTAGTTTCTTTATTGAGCTGTATCTGACTGTAGCAGATAAAATGCGCAAGTGATACTTAGAAAAAAGCAATATATCTGCAGTGAATATTGGTAAGCTTGGCTTCATACAACACGCAAAAAGCTGCCTTAATCAATATCAGTGGGTACCGACTGTGGCGTTTGAATTTTAAGTCACCTCCTAAGGCTCAGATTACGTACACAACTTTACAGAGGCAGTTGCACCCCATTTACGTCTTGCGGAAGCGCTTACTGCCACCTCACTTGATGGTGGACACTGCGGCACGCATGCCAACACTCTTGCTGGCGCATTTCGCACTTTCAGCAGCAGAAAATATTTTTGACGCTTCGGTTTTGACAAGAATCTGCATTCGCAGATTGCAGAATATCTCAACAATATTAGGAATCACGTTGTGACAAGAAGGAAAGCATGTTTGCCCTGAAATGCTTCGAGTAACGCTTTGCTGCACCTCGGCCACATTTACAGAATGTATCAGCGCTTCTTTATTGTTGCGGACGAAGTTTTCAGCAACTTTGATGACCTCAATGACGCCTTGAGACGGAGTAGTCAGAGACTGATGGTGCTCAGAAAAATTTTTGAATTCTATCAACTTGGCAGTTGTGCCATTATGAACCAATGATTTGTGGCAATCTTCACACTGCATCCGCTTTGTCAGCCTGGAGACAACGTAACCCGCGAGGTAGGCAATCGATTCCTCTACTTCAGGACTTAAGTCTACAAGGTCTTCTGGGGCTTGAATGTTGCTTGTCGTGAGTTTGTCCTCACTTGTGTCCAGCAAATTTATCAACAAATAGCCCTCCTCTTCAGAATAGCCACCATGCTTGCTGGGCTTGAGGAACTGCGCTAGAGTTGCGCTCCTCAGGTTGCATTTAAATTCATACAGTCGCGGGACAGGATTTTTCGCACGCAGGGTGGAAAACAAATTTTCGAGACCATCTTGGCTTAATCTGCTTAGGAAGACGTACTGAAAGTTGTACTGGCTGAGAAGAGCATCTTGGACTTCCAGAGACGTTCTTGTGGCTAAAATGATTCCTGTCTGTACAGGCTTCCAAACTGCTTTGCTTTGGTTGCCAATAACAATTTTAGAGAACATTTCGGCTGTCGCGTGCAAAAATGATACACTGTGTTGATAAGCCTCCTCAACCGCATGGCTGAAAGCGAGGTTTGTCGTTCGTGAGGTCATCAGGCGAAACCACCTAAATATTGTTTCAATGAACCACGCGGTAGTACGCGCATTTCTGGGAATTTTTCCCTTTTCCTCAAGCAGACGCAAACCAGAAGCCGTGTCGTTATGAAAAAGTGAAAAAGCCGGGCCTACTTTCATTTTATCATAATGATTTGGGTCAAGAACAGTCGCGTTCAAGTGCGGCGCGAGCTTTATGTCATCCTTTTCGTCATGCCTCACAAGGGCCTTTATAAACTCGACGTTCACGCAGTTTGTCGGCAAATCGTGTTTCTTCACAATTTCGTTGGGAAGGTAAATGAGATGGCCTTTTGTCAAATGATTTCTTAGATTTTTCAACAAGTGTGGTACGTCGGCCATAAACCAAAGCTTTCTCTGTGGATCACAGGGGTGAGGGCAACTGGTTCGCGGCCTGCTCTGCTTTCCGACGGTGATTCCAAATAACTTCCAAAGTGCCTGATTCGCACTGCCCATGTCAGAAACAACATGAATATTGATCCCGATAGACTCGCAGGCGGTAATTGGGTCAACTACATGAGCTTTAAAGCTGGCAGTATGGATAGAGTTGCCGGTCAGTTGATATCCGATGGTTTGCTTCCATCTGGTGGAAAGACCTTCCAGCATAAATACCAAAGCGTGCGTGGCTAAGCAGTCATCAGGAAGCGAACCATCGGACAAAGGCAGTGTGGGTGCGCCCAAGACTTCACAGCATGAATGATCATATACGAGACCCGACGTGATCTGCATCTCGTCTACCATCAAAATGGCGTGGCGTTCCTCCGGCTTCATGAGATTCACCTGTAGAATGCAAACAGCTGTTAGGAATGACTGAAAGTAAGCTCACGATTGTATTAATGTATCAAGTAAACATACAAACTTAAGACGCGCTGGAGACACCACTAAAAAAAAGCAGAAACGCAGCCAAACATATAGGTATAACTGTTCAACATATTAGTTTCGTAACAATGAAAAGAAAGGTAAAACTGTCAAAATCAACCAGCCAAAGCGACCTGATACCAGGCAAGCTCACAGTACAACAGGCTTGGTGTATGGTAACTATTTACCTTGATCTTGAGGGGTTCCAAAATATCAGTAAGAAGTCCGGGTCGAAACTTTGCATGTTCGATGTGCCTTTGCAGGGTGCGTTCTGAGGGCAAAGGGTAACCATATTCTCTTAGGACACTGTAGCCCCGCGTCCCACATGCCAGCCGCAGCCTCAGTGACTTCACAAGTGTGTCAGCTTCCCACCGCGATCCCTGATTTGACAGCCGCTCCAGTGACGACATCTGATCGTCGTTGAAAAGATGTTTGAGCTTTTTCTTCAGCTGTTCCCTTTGCGCCTCGCTCTTCAAGTATCTTTTTCTTGCAGCTTGCAATCTCCTATTTGACTCCCCTTGATTGCGCTCCAATTCTGCTATGCGTTCCAAGAGGGCCTGGTGCGATGCTGTAAAAAGAAAAATTTTAGTATCTGCAATGTACGTCTATAGGTCAAGCGTACGCTGAAGAACAAGAAACATCGCGTGCAGGGTTTACAAACAGACGCGGAAAGCTCCCTTTCTCTGACTAAGTATGAAAGAAAGGTCTGGTGGCAGCAGAAACTGCGTTAAAGAGCACTGTATCGTTGGCTACCGCAACATAATGCATAAAAGGGGTCATTTACCATTGGGAAAAACCGCTTCGGGGCTAGGAACAGGTTCGCCAGGGCAGTCTTGAGATGGTGCTGATGGAGAAATTAAATAGCTGTATGAGTACGCGGCCACTCACTGACTTCGTGTGTGCTTAAAGAGACAGCAGCTTACAGGAGGGTAAAGTGGGAGAAGTGGCGGGCCCTATTGCCGACGCACTGCAGTGCTGGGGCAAGCACGCGGTGGCCTCATGCGCTGTGTAAAAGATCGCAATGTCATTAAATTCAACAACTAAATAAAATGTGTAATTTACCATTGATCAAAGCTGGTTCGTGGCTCGCACCAGGTTCGTCACGGCAGTCTTGAGATGGTGCTGATGGAGAAATTAAATAGCTGTATGAGTACGCGGCCACTCACTGACTTCGTGTGTGCTTAAAGAGACAGCAGCATACAGGAGGGTAAAGTGGGAGAAGTGGCGGGCCCTATTGCAGACGCACTGCAGTGCTGGGGCAAGCACGCGGTGACCTCATGCGCTGTGTAATGAGTAATTTCATTGAACGCGACAATAAAAAAAATTACAGGGTGCACTGAAGTCTTCAACGCGCGGAAATGCGAAAGCGTAACTGCCACATCATTAACTATCGCTATCCGTATATATCACTATCTACCGTAATGCCGTCAAGTGATCTATCATAACTGTCACTATCTGTAACGAACACTATCACCTCATTCTCCGGGCCTATTATTATCATTTACTATTAACATCCGTAACTGTCACCATCATTAGCTATCACTATTCATAATCATCACTATATAATCTGATGCCGTCACGTGACTTACTGATACACCTTAATTTTCGTTGAGTTACGTTGTCAGTCTTATCTCTATTATCTCATAACATCTGACGAGTCATCTATACATTTAATTTAATTTTTTATACTTTCTTGTTTTCTCATAAATGGAGGTCGGAAAACAGCAAGCCACAGAAATAACTTACTACTGTCATCGGGAGGTTCATGTCTCTGTCGAGGAGGCTTCCTTTGCTTCGGGAGAGGTCGGTGAGAGAAAATTGTCGGAACTGCGTTGGGCCTCAGCTTTTTTTTTCCCAAGTTCGTGTAATATTCGTGGCTCAAACTGGTCTTCAGTGAAATGTAGCTAGAACATAGGGCGATGAGTTAACCACTCAGACAAGATGGAAAAAAAATCTTCTTTCATACAATTGATATAAGTAATATGCTACAGTGCTAAGAATTGTTGCTCGCAAAATGTTCCCCTGTTTTTGCGTCATAACCATAATCATTATTGAGTGTTTAAGTTTCGTAAATACAGCAAATTAATGCAATGATTCCGTCTGATTTTACATCGACTGGAAAAGTTTTCCCGCAGAAAAAGAAAACGCGGAATAGCGCTTTTAGAGCTCCAGCTTTCAAAGCGAAGGTTCTCGGCCAGCGCCTAGTCGTCACAATCAAGGTGAAGCGTGTGTGACCATGTGAACACCCCTTGCACATTGGCCGTATCCCTGATAAAACCAAGCCAAACGTGTTAACCCCCTCATGCGTAGAGGCATGGCAAGACACATTCAAGAATAGAAAATAAAAATGTACGAACTATCTAGCGCTCATTACCCGCAATACCGCGGGTTTACTTGCCAATGAGTTTTTTCAGGGCCAGCATTCATTGTTCTTAAGTAACCGACGAACACTAGTATAAGCTGGAAAGACTAGCTCTTCTACAAGCCACAATTTCGATTTTTAGTAAAGGAGGCGAGGAATCCTAGCAAAATCGCGACAAATGCAATCGAGATGCTGTACCTTCCCGCATATCATTGACAGCAGAAAGCAGACTATAGTGCCGTACTTCTGACTGTACAGAAGTCTACAGCGTATAAAATGATGGAGCCTCGCAGAATATTAAGCATGCTGCAGAGGACAACCTCTACAAGTTGCCGCAGCAAAAATATGAAGGAGCAAGCAGGGAGAATAGAAAACGCAGCGTCAGGTGACCCGTTAGTACGGACAGTGAGAAAGGCGCCTTACCTCGCAAACAACGCTGTTCTTTGTAGGAATAAAGTTCTTTCGGCCAATATTGTGAAGCCACTGCTTCTTGCGCAAGCCGTCACGCTTGCCTTGAGGTATCATGAACACCGCATAACCATCCTCAGGCCGCTTGCTGCAGCTGTACGCACAACAGCACGGCATAGCGTTTGCACGTTGCAAGAAAAGCACAGCGCGTAATATTCGCTCGCCGAGCCTAGCAGAAAAATGGCGCGAAAGAAAAAGACAAAAACAAGCAAAACGCCGGACCCGCGCGTTTCCAAGGGCGACGGCAGGGAGACCAATCGTCGCGCAGGAAATCGGGCGGAGAGCCGGCCCTCAGGGAATGGGGGCGAAAGGGGCGAGGAGGTCGCGCGGCGGCGGCAAAGTTCAATGAATGGCGGTACTTTCTTATTATCAAGGGGCTTTAGCCCAAGCCAGCACCATCATACCCTCGAAAGACCAAAACATCATTGTCGTGTACACCTCGAATGTCAAGGCGGCGAGCCGACTCATCGGGGAGTTTGTATTAGAAACCAGCAATGGATCAGTCCCACTTTACGGGTACCTAAAACAGGACTCCGAAGACATCTGCCACGTAGTAATCACGGTCCTCAACGAGGACACCTCCGAAACCCTCCAACATAAGGTACAATGGCGCACCGGTACTATCAAAGAAATCCGAAAATTCGGCAAGTCAAACAAAGCACGCATCACTTTCGAAGGGAAGGAGAAGCCCCGATACGTGCACTACGAAAGCGTCCTTACACCTGTGCGAAACTATTATAAGACCATCCCTGCCTGCGACAAGTGTGGAATCGTTGGGCATCGATCGGACACGTGTCCAAACCTGCGACCGGACATCTGCGGAACCTGTGGAACCCCAGTCCCATTAGTGGAGGGGGTGCGGGCCCCTCATGAATGCAATCCGCGATGCTCCGTGTGCGGTGGCGCCCACGTCACCAACTCTCGCGAATGTGCGGCAAAATACCGCACACCAAAAACGGCTGCCCTCATGGGGGCAAAGAGCAACAAGACGGCGCCCAAGAGGAAAGACGCCACCTCGGGCCCTCCCGGAGGAGGAGGTGAAGAGGCCAGCCAGGGAACCTCCAATACCAAGAAACAGCCGCAACTCACCACCGATGGGAAACAACCACCGGAGGGGCCACCTGAACCACACAACGGCTCGGAGAAGAAACGGCAAACAACGCAGACGCAAGACGGAGCCCCCAGGGCCTGGGCCAACGTCGTCAAAAACGGACACCAAGTGAGCATTTCGAGCGGGGCTGCTTCTCCCTCCCTCTCTCCTTCCACTCCCCTCCTTAAGACACAAAGTGTCGGGCAAAACCAAGAAATGGCAGCACTCAGGGCCCAAAATGAGAAGCTGCTGAACCAAAATGCGCTACTGTTAAAGAAAATCACCGAACTAGAGTCCAAAATGAATCAGACTCCCCCTCCTCTTCCCTCAGTTCCCCCTGCGGTCGAGGTTATGGAGAGTGAGCCCGCGGAGCCTAAGGCGACCCAAAAAGCAGAAACCTCAATCGAGGCCCGTCTCGAAGCACGTTTCGAGGCACGATTTACCGCCATCGAAGCACGTTTCGAGGCACGATTCACCGCTATCGAGAACCAAATTTCAAAGCTCGTCCAAGCCTGCTCCACTTTTCAAGAGCAAGTTACCCAACAATTTGCTCAAATGCCCGAGATGATCTCCCAGCAAATCACCCAGTTTGCCCAGACGGTCCCCGGGATGATTACTCGACAAATCGCCTCGAATAAACGCCGCAAAACTACTACCAAAACCATTATTTCAGAGGACGAGGACGATAGCTGTTCGCTCACCGGCTCGGAGGACACTCAAACCTCCGACAGCACTGGCCCCGGGATAGCACCGTTACGTCCTTAATTGGTTTGATCATAGAAGGTTGTGGCCAAGTACTACACCAGGGTGGCCAAATCCTGCTCTGGTGAGAGAGTGCGTTGTCGGTTCTGGTCACCGAGATAAGGCCGCACTCCAGGCCTGGTTATGCAATTCCATCGACACGCGGATTTTTTTTTTTTTAACCCGGTGGAGAATTGCGCGGCACCAGGATTTGAACCCCGGTCCTCTTGCACGCGAGGCGGATGTTCTACCTCTACGCCATCCGCAGTTACGTCCTTTCGCTAACATAAACAACAATCATGGCTTGCAACAACCCTAAGACTAAACAACCCCCCAAACCCAATTCGGTCTCCCCTGTCCAAATTGCCCAATGGAACTGCCGCGGGTTCCGGACGCTCCCGTGCTAAGCGGGCGGACCTCAGACTTTTCCTATCAACCCTCGATTCTCTCCCGGCAGTGGTTGCCCTCCAGGAGCCAGGGAGTGGCGCCACTCTTACAAATTATATCACCTTCCAGCAGGACCCCTCTTCCTGCATCTGCGTGCATAAAAGTTACACGGCCAATTTAGTCGACCTCGACCTCCAAACCGATTTCTCGCACGTGATGGTGACCCTCCTTCCGTTCAGGAAAAAAACGCACCACTCCACATACTCAACGTTTACTGCCCCCAAAGCTCAAAAATGCCACTTTCGCGACGCTCTTTAGTCGTGCCCTAAAAACAGCAGGCAGGGGCCCCCTAGTAATCCTGGGCGACTTAAACGCCCCAGCTAGCTTTGGGGATACGTGCGCGAAGAGAAGCGAGGACGCAAGCTGGCGGACCTCGCGTCCACGCTGGGCCTAACTCTCCACACAGACCCTGCATACCCAACGCGAGTGGGTAACTCCGTGACCCGTGTCCGGATCTTACCTTCACCGAGAACATCAGACATGCTGAGTGGACAAACACCGAGGAAACCCTCGGCAGCAACCACTGCTTCATCCAAATCACCGTTAGGACTAAACCGTTGGCAAGACCCCACGCGCAAGCCCGCCTCCCCGACTGGAATGAGTTCCGGCAATCTTACACAAAACCCGACCCCCATTCGCGAACGAGGATACCACGCGTGGACTCAGGAAGTGGTTACACACCTTCGTTCGACACAGAAATTCAACTCTCGGAGGCCACGCCGGAGTTGGATAACCACCTCCTGCATCTCTGGGAGGCGCGGCATAGCCTGGTCCGCAGATGGCGCCGACAGAAACACAACAGGAAACTTAAAGCCCGGATCACCGAGCTCACCCAGCGAGCGGCAGAGTACGCGGCCCAACTCGCCGACTCGAACTGGGTAGATCGCTGTAACACGGCAGCTAGGCAAATGTCAAACCGAAGTACGTGGCGTCTTTTTCGCGCCCTAATCGACCCAACACAGACTCGTGCAGAGACGCTAAAGCATCTCCAACGGGCTATCCACAGCTTCGATGGAGATCAATGCCTTTGCACTCAACAGGACCCCCAAGGGCCCGCGTACTCTTATGCAGGATCCGAGAACGCGGAGTTGGATCGACCGTTCCAACTGTACGACCTGAAGGCGGCACTGGGTAAAATGAAGCGAGGAACGGCGCCGGGAAGGGACAAAATTACCGTGAAACTTCTTGTGCGGGAAAGCTTATGGAAACGATGGTGCGAGATAGACTGTCCGAGTTTTTGGAAGACCATAACGCATTCGCTGACACCATGTACGGTTTTCGTCCGCACCGATCCGCGCAGGACATTCTGCTACAACTCGATCGAGAAATTCTCAACCCCGTCGAATACCCCCTAAGCGACAAGGTAGTACTCGCCTTAGACTTAAAGGGCGCCTTCGACAATGTCAAACACGAAAGCATCTTACAACATCTTTCCCAGACCAACTACGGTCGCAGAACCTTTCAGTACGTCAAACAATTCCTATCTGAGCGACAATCCATCATAAGGATACAAGACGAAGAACACGGCCCTTACCAGCTAGGAACGCGAGGAACCCCGCAGGGCGCGGTTCTTTCTCCGCTCCTTTTCAATCTCGCCATGATGAATCTCCCGGCCCAGCTGGCGAAAGTCGAAGGCATTCACCATGCGCTGTATGCTGACCACATAACCATCTGGGCCAAACACGGCACAGTCGGTGACATAGAAACCCACCTGCAGCAAGCGGCGGCGATCGTAGATGCCTACGCTCGCCATTGCGGCCTTCAGTGCTCCCCGGCTAAGTCTGAATTTGTGCACATTCGCCCATCACCAAAGTGCTATACCAAACTGGAACTATCCCTGCCTAACGGCCCCATACCCGAACACGACGAGATCAGAGTACTTGGTGTTTTCATCCACACAAATAGACGAGTTGAAACAACACTAGCCAGACTGCGCAAGGTAGGAACTCAGGTAGGCCGAATGGTCCGCCGGGTCTCTAGCAAACGCGGGGGGCTACGATGCAAAGACGCCTTGCGGCTGGCACATGCCTTCGTAACCAGTAGAGTCCTCTACTCGACCCCCTACCTTCACCTTCGGAAATCTGACGAAAATGCCCTCGAGGTAGTCCTCAGAAAAATGTACAAGTGTGCCCTGAACCTCCCGGCAAACGCGTCTAACCAACGCCTCATGGGCCTGGGGATGGTTAACACATTCGCCGAGCTTCGGGAAGCCCACTTGACGAACCAATACACTAGGCTCTCGCAAAATGCCATCGGGTCGCCGCCTACTAGCCCGACTGCACATTCGCCATTACACAATACTCGTGGATGAGCGCGCACGTGTCCCCGAGATTTGGAGACTCGCCCTGAACGTGCGACCTCTCCCGGCCAAAATGTCAAAGGAAGACCATAGTGGCAGACGCCTCGCGCGGGCGGAATCTCTAGCCTACCACTACGGTGACAAACACGGAGTCTTTTACGTGGACGCCTCCGGCCCCCACCGTGGGGGGTGGTACACGGCCGCAGTCGTACACAAGAAAGCTACGGTGAACGGACTTACGTTCCGAGCTCAAAACATAACTCATGCGGAGGAGGTCGCTATCGCGCTAGCCGCCGCCGACCGGGACTCGCGGGTCATCATTACTGACTCGAGAGGGGCCTGTAGAAACATTGAACAGGGATACATTCATTTCCTAGCTTACCGCATTCTTCAAAACAGTGACTATCCCCGGGCCCCCGCTCCCCGAACGATAGTATGGGCTCCAGCTCATCTAGGACTCGAAAGCAATGAAATGGCAGATGCCTCTGCCCGCGCGCTCACTCTCCGGGTAACAACGCCTTCTAACCCTACCGCAGCGGATCCCGATCCCAAGCCCGTCTTTACCTTTAAGGAAATAACCCAACTTTACCAATCTGTACATTCAATCTTTCCCAAGCCATGCAAGGACCTCACTAAGACGGAGGAACACATTCTCCTCCGTCTCTTCACCAAAACTCTGCTGTGCCCGGCAGTTCTGAAATTCTTTGATCCCGCTTGCACGGGAAAATGCCCACACTGTGAGGAGAAGTCCTCGGATATCTACCACATGGTGTGGGCATGCCAGTCAACCCCGAACCTAGACCCCAAACCCAACCCCGCCCCGGAGGACTGGGAGGCAGCCCTGCTCCACTGCTCCGACCTAACGAGCCAAAAGGCCCTAGTCGTCCTAGCCCGAGCAGCCCTGGAGGCCAATGGGCTCCTGTAACGAGGAGCCCACCTAGTGTTTGTAAGGGAGGGTCCCTTCAGGGCCCTCTCATACTTCCTCCATATATATTCCCAATAAAGTTTTCTCTCTCTCTCTTCGTCACATCGCTCTTGGTGCTGGCCTTGAGCAACTGCTATGTCAACGTGCAGAATTGGCATACCCTCCCCACGTGCGCGGGCGACGGCCAATGGCGGCTATCGATAAGCAGCGGAACTGGCACCCCACACGTGGCTGCTGAAGCGGCGGCGGCCCGATAACGCAGTCGCGTTCTACGGGAAGCTGAAGCGTCCAACAAGTTTTGTTTTTACTTTCAAATGCAGTCAGTGCCTATGTTGAACATTTGCACTAGTTGCGTACCATGTTTGTTCGCATATGTGCAAAAGTAACGTGCCTGCCTGCACAAGCTGTGATAATTACCATGCGAGTCTTGAGATCTTTTTTTATCATGCCTGCATGACAATTTGTGCTGCACTTGACAAGACATGGAATTTACTGTCCATGTTATGCAGTGCAATCTTTTGCTAATGCCTGTGGTGATGCGACCACTTTTGTGAAATGGCGCAGTATGCAGTAAAATAATTAGTGGTGCGCACTTATTATAAATGCTTCGGTGCCACTTTTTGATTAAAACAAAAATCAGAAACATTTCCTGCCTTGCTCCAGCATCACACTATGTATTCACGATCTTCACGCAAACAGCGAGCACAGGTAGCTCTACCCACAGCACAACACAGGCAGGCTGCAAGATGAAAACAGTGAAGGGGTGCAAAAGTGGCCTATGTGCAATATGTGCAAAAGTGGCCTCCCGGCCTGCACAAGTTGTGATAATTACCAAGCGAGCATGTAGTTCGAGATCTTTTTTTATCATGTCTGCATTACAATTTGTGCTGCACTTGACATTGTGCTGCTTCTCTGGGATGAAATACCAAAGAAAATGGTCTTTTGCATGTAAAGAAAGACCAGGTGGTTGTAAATAACGCAGAGCTCTACATTTCGGTATGCTGCCTCATAGCCCGTGTGTGCGCAGTTTTTGGTAGGTTAAACCCACCGGCGTGGGAGCGGGCACATTGAGACGCCTTATTAAACGCCCATAACGTACCATCATCCTCTGATCACAATCGGGCTGAGGTTACGCAGGGCTGATGTTATCAACTAGGATATTTTTTTGACAACACTGTTCCCACTTCGAGGTTTTGATCAGTTCGCTATCGCCGTACGATAAGCTTGCCGTCCCGTTTAGCTCAGTTGGTAGAGCGACTGCTCTGGTGAAGCGGTGGTCCTCGGCTCGAACGCCGGACCAGGATGAATTTTTCTGTAACTACAGAGTTTCTGAGAAAGCTGTAAGATGATGACAACTTTATTGAGGAATCAGAGGGAGATGAAGACTTGGCTCTTGACCGTCGTCATCTTCCTCCCCTTTCATGAGGCTGGAATCCCTTACAAGATGGGAGTCAGCCGGGCCAGTTGGTTCATGACAGAAAGAATTCAAAGCGCTACAGACGGGACAAGGTGAAAAAAGGAGACACAACACACCAGCGCTGGTGTGTTGTGTCTCCTTTTTCACCTTGTCCCGTCTGTAGCGCTTTGAATTCTTTGTCTGGAATCCCTTGTTTCGGCGGTGTCCAGGACCTGACGGATGACTTTCTTTTGTTCTTTTACTTTCTGACTGACCATTAAATCCTCGCAGGACACTATCTCGTTGTAGCTAGGTCATGTCCACATCATGTGGATCGTGTCTGCAATTTCTTTAGTGTTTACACCTCGGGTCATGGATTACCGGATGCCATCTGCTTAGCGCGTGCTACTGGGTTGGGGAAAACCCCCGTCTGTAACTTTTTCCATGCGGCGCCTTCATTTTTGTTGAGGTTTTAGCCGTATGGCTGTGCTTGGGTCGATGCAAATGTGTAATTACTCGCTTATTTAAGAAGGAAAGAGTTTGCACTGCATCTAGTATTGCCTTCATCCTTGGTGATCTGCTCCTTGTCAGCCAATAGAAAAGACGGTTTTACGTACGGGGACTGCGCAAGCAGTGGTCCTACTCAGCCAATGCGCATGAGGAGTTCCCCAACATAAAACCGGCACACGCCTCCGTAAGTACTTCTCCGGTATGCTAAATCTCTATATACTTTCGTCCTGGACTCATCGAGACTTCGAGAAGTAAGATTGACATGCGACGGCATGATACGCGATTGTTATGGCGAATTGATTTGACACATCAGCCCCAGAAAAGTGGTTTCCACTAAGTCGCCCGTGTGCTGTGCGATGTCAGTGCACGTTAAAGATCCCCAGGTGGTCGACATTACTCCGGAGCCCTCCACTACGGCACCTAATTCTTCCTTTCTCCTTTCACTCCCTCTCTTATCCCTTCCCTTACGGCGCGGTTCAGGTGTCCAACGATATATGAGACAGATAATGCGCCATTTCCTTTCCCCAAAAAACCAATTATTATTATTATTAAGTGAAAATTACAGCCATAGGGCGCGGACATTGAGCGCCTCACAATTTCCACCGTAATTGCCTCTTAATTGATTCCCGCACAATATCCTGCAAAGCATGATGAATGACTTAGGCAGAGCAGAAACGCGGGCTTAAAATTAATATGCAGAAAGCCAAACTAATGTTCAACAGTCTCGGAAGGGAACAGAAGTTAGATTGGTAGGGAGGCCCTGGAAGTGGTAAGGAAATACGTCTACCTTGGAGAGACAGTGACCGCTGATCCGGATCACGAGAGTGAAATAACTCGAAGAACAAGAATGGGACGGAGCGCATTTGTAGATTCTCTCAGATCATGAATGGCAGTTTACGAATATCCCTCTAGAGACAAGTTTATAACAGCTGTATCTTGGCGGTATTCACCTAAGGGGAGAAACGTGGAGGCAAATGAAAAGGGTTCAACTTAAACTGAATACAACGCAGTGTGTACGGAAAGGAAAATAATAGGTGCAACGTTAAGGGACAGGAAGATGACAGAATGGGTCAGAGAATAAACGCGAATTAATGACATAGAAGTAGAAATCAAAAAGAAGAAATGGGCTTGGTCAATTCATGTAATAAGAAGGCAAGATAGCCGACGGTCGTTAAGGCTAACTTACTGATTACCAAGAGAACTCAAGCGTAGCAGGGTTGCTGCGCTCGTGAACGCTTCGTCGCTTATCAAAGCCACCCTGAACGACCCTGTGGCAACGCGAAGCCTGACTCATCGCGTGGGCCTTGCGTCATCTGTTATGGCATCAGTCGCGGGAGACATTCCACAGTGGTTTCCTGCGGCCAAGTCGGCCTTGCAACTAAGCGGTAACGGGCGCCACTGTGACGCACCGCACGCTGACGACGACGCGTCGGACCAGCGGCGGCGGTAAAGGGTGTGTAGCGGCGACCCCGAGTTCCTGGAGTCACGCGCAGCTCGGCGATGCATGTGTGGCCGACCACGTGACTCGGCAACTTCGCGGTGATGTGGTGGCCGCCAGAAGTGTGCATTGGATAGTGACCGGTGGCCAGCTGCAAGCGCGAGGGGAAACGCAGGAGGGGGACGCAGCGGCCCGCCCCAGGGCGCCGGCATGTGTGACTCGTGTTCTTTGTTTCGGTGGAAATGGAGATCGAGATGCCATAAACGAAGTAAATCATCTAGTCTCAGCTTGCCTTTAAGGTGCCAGCAGGCACAGCCGGACCCTCTCACGAGCACGGTGGGAGAGGGCTAAGAACCATCACCGTAGTCGAGTGGCTCAACAGACCGTCGCCCCTCCGAGGCGAGTACGGCGGGTGAGAGCCACCAGGAAACAAAGAGAAAGGTTTTAGTGGGCGGGAGAAAGTAAGGTTGGCGGATGAGATTAAGAAGTTTGCGGGGAAAAGGTTGCCATAGCTGGCACAGGCCTTTGTCCTGCAGTGGGCGTAGTCAGGCTGCTGCTTATGACGATTCTGGATTCAGCACCCTACACACACACTCTTCCACTTCCTATGGGAATGCCCCAGCAGACCGGGGCACCAACCACCCATCATCCACCACATTTTCTCCTCTTGGTAGGCTGCTCTGTGCAGCACAAGACAAGCAACGGCTGATCGACAGGGCGCGGAGGTTAGCGACAGCCTAAGGAGTCCTGGACTAAAGACACCGCTCGAACAGGATAGCGACCAACTACTAATCCATTGGAGTCCATGGTAGAGAGAAGGTAAGGTGGTTTCTTGAAACATAAAAACTGAACAACAGAGGGGACAGCCTCGGTGCGTGCCAACGTTTCGACAAGAAGACAGGGAGATCGAGATGCACGGGTCAATTGCACGTCGCACCATTGTTATTCTTGTAGCAATTCGTTTCCTACGGTTCGAATCTGTGGTCACTAAATGGTCTGGATAGGTGCCCTCCCCTGACTTTAACGTTACTTTAGTTTCTTTGCTATTACTTCTCTTTACCTCTACATTTGTATTTTGGGTGCATAACGTTAATTATGCTCGGCAATTCCTGGCCTGAGTGACTTAATTTAATCTCATCGCCTAACCAGAGTTGTCTAAGCTGTGCTCCAGTAACCTTTATTCCTATCTCTAGCCAATGAACATCTTAAAAGAGCATTACGACAACTTAGTTCAGTTTTTGTTCAAAGTAAAACTCAATTCTGTGACTCTACTTAGTTCAGTTTTTGTTCGAAGTAAAATTCGATTCTGTGACTCCTTCCCTGGACGCCCCACTCCAGTTGTAGCCAACACAGTGCTGTGCGCGTTTTGATTCCTCTAAAATGAACTAATCACGCGAACAACTTGGACACATTTCTTATTGTGTAAATAGTTTGTATATATAACTTTTCCCCCTATCCTCTCTTCCTGTCCCCTCACCTCTCATTTCATTTCTCCATTCTGCCTGCTATCCTTTATTTCCGCTGCCCAAGCTCAGGTGCTTCAGTATCGAAGGCAGATGCCGGGCTAGCAAAAATCTTTTCATTCCTATTTACGATTATTTTAATAAAAAAACCACTACCACCACCACCACTCCTTCCCGGTATTTTCATGTTTACACGGCAGCAAAAAAGACGCATATGTTGCTGAGAAAACTACATTTAAAAAATATCCCGCCACTTGATTCAAATTTGTGACGATTAGACGGAAAGGAGGAAGAAAGAGGTGCTGTAGTTAAGGTGCTCGTCTACTGAGCCGGAGTATCCGCTTTCGAACCCGACCGCAGTGGCCGCGTTTCGATGGAGGCGAAACGCAAAAGGCTCCCGTGTACTGTACGACGCCAGGGCAAGTTAGAGGTTCCCAGGTGGTCAGAATTATTCCGGAGACAAACTACGGCACCTCTTTCTTCATTTCTTTTTTCACTCTCTCTTTTACCCCTTCCCTTAAGGTGCGCTAAGAGAAGAAAGGAAGGAGGTGCCGTTGCGGAGGGCTCCGGAATAATTTTGACCACCTGGGGATCTTTAACGTGCATTGAAATCCGACAGAACAAGGTTTGGTTTATGGGAGTTTAGCGTCCCAAACTCACTCAGGCTATGAGAGACGACGTAGTGAAGGGCTCCGGAAATTTCGACCACCTGGGTTTCTTTAACGTGCACTGAGATCGCACAGTACACGGGCCTCTAGAATTTCGCCTCCATTGAAATTCGACCGCCGCGGCCGGGATCGAACCCGCGTCCTCCGGATCAGTAGCCGAGCGCCAGCTTCCGCTGTAGTTTTGTTGCAGCTTCAAGCTGATTAGGTTTAAGACATGCTGTGTTTTGTGCAGTACACTATCCCAAATAAGTTTCTGCTATAACTGTACTAAACTGCCTCCATGATGCTTTTCTATATTTCAAACTGAACCTGCACAACGACAGTCGTTTGAGATGATAGGATGGAAATTTGAATACGTCATATTTTGTTTTTAATAGGAGTTCGTAGTGGTAAAGTTTCAGGCGTTTTCAACCTGTTCTAATGTAAATGTCGAAATTGTTTGTCTAACCCCACCACTTCTAACCTGTTTCGAAAATTTGCTGGTGGTTTAGCACTGCTGCGTACGAAATATTGTGCGACAGCACGTTTTTGAAGCGAAAGCTTTCCTACACGAGGTAAAGCCGATTTCGCCGTGCGTTGCCGGTTGACCTTCAAGTTAGTGAGAGGTGATGCGTGGCTATAGGCATTACCTAACTGGTCCAGGATGGTGGCGCACCACTTGACCTCTCCATTCGACGGTAGAGGGCGGTAGAAGAGGCCGCAGCGTTCACTGGGTGACTGCAGCCTCTCGCGATCAACCACTAACTGCCGCCTGCCATGGTCGCAAGTTGGGCGCGCTGCCTATCCAGTATGCAGAACGCACTCAAGGTTATAGACGCCAAGCCGTGTTTACTTGCCCGATACAGCACAGCTTTTGCTCTCTAGCAAGGTTCAGCAGTAGTTAAACCGCAGCGAATTTTAAAAGCGAAAGCTTTTACCACTTTCGTCGGAGCGACTTCGCCGTTGCCTCACGTTTGATCTTGAACATTCTCGCTGCGCCGCTGGCATAGGAACGCATCCCGTGACTTCGCCGTGCCGGTGCTCCACCCTGATCCCTGAACTGGCCTAGCCTCAGCTGAAAAAAAAATGGCGGTGGCTAGCTACAACGAAATTACCAATGCCCTCTGCCTGGCCCGCCGAACCTTCCCTCCGCCCAACGACAAGCTGGACAGGGCGCACGCGGTGGCCCTCAGACAACTGCAGACGCTCACGTACCCCAACCCGGCACAATAACACACTGTACCCCGGAACATACCCGACGAATATATGCAAGGTCTGTCACACTGCTATAGCAACTTTACCCCACATGCTCTGGGACTGTAGCAAAAACCCTGACGGTGCTAACTCCGGAACCCTCCCGCCGCGGTGGGCCGCTGCCTTGCGCAGCCCCAGCCTCGGTGACCAACTCTGGGCCGTCCAGCAGGCCCGTGAGGCGACGGCGAGGCAACGTCTCGACGTCCCCACATGGGAGACCTAAGGCCCCGTCGGCGAAAGCTCTGCAGGTCTTTCAAATAAAGTTGTTACCAACCAAGTGGCTTAGCTCGACTTTGCCATGATATACGTGGCGAGAGATACGTTTCGCTAGCTGATCTTGTTGTGGTCACTATGTTTAGCAATGAGAGGCAGATAGGCTCCATCTCGGTGGCTATGCGCTGTCTAGTACGCTCGGCAGTCTGGCATCTCTGCTCGGCAAGTCGTTCCTTCTGTTCGGGCGTCTCCGCTGCTCCCTTCCCCTTGTTACGCTCTGCAAGTGCCATGCGACAACCTCAGGATCGGAAGAGTTACTCTCTTCCCTATACCGCCGCTTAGCAGCGGCTGGACTCTTCTCTGCATTCGTGTCAAACATTGCGATACAGCCGCCCATTACACCCCCGCCTTTTATACGCAGTGCTGGGCAAGCGCCGCGCGGCGCACCTGTGGGGTCTCTCTGGTTACCATGGTATCGGCTCATGCACACAACTGCTCATCTGCATGACGTTACGCGTGGCTCTTGCGGTAGAGCGGGCGTGCGGCAGCGGCGAAGGTGAAGCGCACGCCGCACCTGCTGCTTCTCTCCGGTTGCCATGGTAACGGCGCATGCGTACAACTGGTCTCTCCCGGCCACCGCTTAATGCTCGACTGTTAGACTAAGAGTAGCTCTCGCAAAATTGCAAATGATTTGCACTAAAGAGCCAGTTGCGGGTGTGTAGAAGGAAGTGATTATTCTTAGAAAAATCTATCTTTCTAAGAAAAAAACATTTCCACTGACTGCGGTGCCTGCATTCGGAACAACAAAACTCCCCGTTTTCTGTAGATGGCGACTAATGTGCATAAGGCACATATTAGAGAAGAACAAGCAAAGTGGTGTGAGGTCAGATGCTACCTTTATTGCAGGTGGTAATAGACTATGATTAGACAGGCCTTAGATCCCTGGCCAGGAGCGCGGACAGGCTGTTTTTAATATATGCCACATTTGTTGTAGGGTGCTTGGCACAGACGTAGCCTGCGAAAACAGACAAATGAAGACAAATACACATCAGTTCAAGAATCAAAGCAACACGGTAAAGCACTGCAAGAAATACTGCAGAAAATACAATTATGACCGCAAAATACAGCTGGGTTATTTGCTTACCAATGTGAACGACTGCATGAATAAGGTTGGTGGAAAAATGCCTCAAGCAGTTATTTTTCAACTGCACATACCTCTCAAAGAGTGCATGAACTATACTTGCAGTACTGCTTCAAACCAATGAATTAAAATGTCAGCATTAACTCTGCTGGCAATGCATCACAGACTTTACTACAACAGTGAGAACAGCAGGCCATGCAGGAGCAAGGCAATGCTGCAATGGACAGATCGTAAGTGTTTGAACAGATTCCCGCCAGGGATTGAGTTTTCTGTGACCAACTGCAAGCTTGCTGATATAACAGCTCATTCTTATGTGTGTTCCAGGAGGGAGTTGTGAACAAGCATCGTGCTAAATAATAATGGTTGTGCCAACACAAAAATTTGTTTTTTTTTCACCAACGCATAATCCCTGCTAAGGCAGCCCTGAAACCATTAGAAAACAAAAACTCAAACAAAATTATATAACTTGAAGCAGCATATTACGTGATCAACACAGGGCAAATATGAACTTCTCGTTCTATTCTCAGTGGCACCAGTAAAGTTTGTAGAAAAAAAGAAGTCCTGTTTCGATCTTGGTGTGCTGAATCACAACAATCACTTTTCAGAAACACAGGTACTCACTTATGACTGCACTGAGCCGGACAGGGTAGAGCCCATCTTTCTGCCCTTTTGAGGTCTTCCCTCCAAACAAGGAGCGCCCCTGCAGTTCCTCAGGTGGGAAGACGTGCCGCAAAAGTGCCCTTGCCAATTTTCCTGGTACACCTTGGCACATATTTAGTTGCTGGAGCATACTTTCTTCGACAAGGACACCGCCACCTATGTCGACCTGCACACACAAACTGATATTGTTTCAGCCTGAAAACAGAAGCACCGTTAACTAATAAAGTTTAATTAGCTGGATCAGTTTTGTGAAAATCAAAGAAACTATCTCACATATTCCCTGGGAACAATCTATCAGTTTTGCATAGTTTGATATTTCCCTTTAGTGCCCCTTTTAACTTTCAGTGTAGTGCTTCTGGCCTACCACCCCAGAGTTCGCCACTGCGTGCATGTAGCCTCTTGCAACCAGGGCTGGCCAAGCACGTGGGCTGGGCTGCGATTGGCAACCTCTCAACCTCTGCCAACTCGGGTCGCACCTGCCGGGGCAGAGGTACATCGTTGCGTCTACCCCATGGTGCAAGTGGTGGTGGGGGGACTCCCCGCAATATATTAATCTTTCTGAGTGCAGGAGGCATGGAGCGGGGGGGTGGGAGGTGAAGTGAGAACAATAGCTTCACAGTGCGAGCATATCTAATACGTAATTGGCTTATTAGCCCTGCTAAATTGCCTGTACAGCCGCGTGCTTGCGGCTTTGAGCGTGAACAAACAATGCTAGTGAACAATATTCAACGTTTAGCCGAGCTAAAGCGACCATCATTTTTTTTTTCTGCCTCTGAGGAGGCAGTGCAGATAGGACCCTTGCGAATTTGCCCAGCCTGCCATGGCACACGTTGAGCTGCATCAACACACGACGACCCCGTTGCCTGTTTCAGCCTTCACACGCAAATTAATCTTGTTTCCGCCTGAAAACCGAATAACTGTTAACAAACACAAGTTTAATAAGCTAAATCAGTTTTGTGAGAACCGAAGGAACTATGTTACGTGTTTCCTTGGAGTAATCTATTTGTCTTGCGTAGTTTGATATTTCCCTTTAGTGCGCTTTAATATTTTTCTAAATCTGAGTAGGTAGCGCAGGTACTACGTGCATCTCTAAGCGTATGCTTCGAGCTAATTTATAAAGTAATGAAGCCAACCATTCCTGACATCCTAACCTGTACATACCGTTGCAAAGGCTGCGCCAGTGCAAAGAAGCCTTTGCCCTCACTTGAAAGAAGAAAACATCCCTGGTTTTCGCAAAAACACCACATTGGGAATGAGTACAGCTGCAGAGCTCGATATAGTCGGAATATCAAACTACCTTCGCTCAACTACTTCTAATGTTACCCAAGTATTCAGCTACATACCTTTGTGCATGGAACTACAGGTGCGGCCTGTACCGGTTCTTGCTTGTCCTCCTTGTCCAGCATGCGTTGCAGCCTTTTGACCATCCTTGCAGCATCTAATATATAGAGCAAGAAAATAATGTTTTACAAATGAGCAAACAAGCGAATACTTTGTAACAATGCTACCTTGCTTCTGTTTTAAAGCATATGATTAAGAACATTTACACACAGAGAAAACTAAAAACAAAAATTCTCCACATTATACAATCAGGCCTCCATTACTCATGAAGTACCTGACTTCCTAACTTGTGGGCTTATAATCATCACCGGTGCGAGCTTCGCCTTCTGGTCAATTCACGTTCCAATTCCTTGTTCTCTTAAGACATGCACCCGTGCTGGGCTTCTTTTCGGCGTAGCCCCATCGACGGTGCGCCGAGCACTTTACATTAAAGGATGGCGTCCGTACAGGGTGCGCGTACACCAGCACATAAGCCCAGCAGACAAAGCCCAGCGGGTCTCATTCTGTCGCTCAGAGCAGTAGATCCTGGACGCCTCGATTTTTTGATGTTCAGCGACGAGGCTGTTTTTCACCTGGATGGCCAAGTAAACCGGCAGTGCACACGTTTCTGGTCGAAAAACAACCCGCATTTCACTCACACCAGGGCCGTGAACTCGCCACGGACTGTTGTCTGGTGCGCAATTTGGCGAGAGGGAGTGGTCGGCCCGTTCTTCTTTGAGGACACTGTGACTGCTGACTCTTATCTGCGCCTGTTGAAGGAACGATTTCTGCCGGAGCTGGTGGAGCATCATGTCCGCCTGAACTAAGTACCGTTGTCAAACTTCCTACGATACAAAAGTTACCATAATACGCAAGCTCTGTGTGCAGTTTCACCGCAAATGAGCCAGCGGTTGAGGCGGGGAAATTTTTTAATGTGTCAGCGATAAAAACGCACAATACTGTATAGGAATACTGAGGGGATAGCACGTGGGTGGCATTTGGCGGCGCGTGCAGTGTTTTTTGAGTTGACCGTGGTCAAAGTTCATTTGCTGCTGTGACTCTTAAAAGGGTGTGTATTTTACCTACGTAGTAGACTGTTTCTTTTTTCTTTCTGTGTGTGGGCCTTCGCACGCCGTTTTGTGAATGGTGTGTCGAAGAGCATCTGCTGCTGTGCGTTGACATTTGCTACGTGCAAGTGTGCCGACTCGAACCTTCGCGATGCCTCCGAAGAGACAGTACAGTAGGTATCTTTGGGACTCCTCCGCTGATGTTCCGTTACGCTCTAATCATCTGTTTAAACAACTATTCGGTCGCCGGGCCATCTGCTTCAGCCTTCACTCCTGGCTCCAACGAAGAGGGCTCTGATGTCGGCAGCGAAGCCTCCTCGGAAGACACTGCTCTTGCTTCGACAAAGCCAGTCGTGGACGGGACGGCAGGTAGCGCTGACTGCAGCGAAGGCGACACCACAGCGTGCGAGGAGGTGGACTTTGAACCATCCGAGCGAGTGCAAACTATCAGCGAAGCATCATCAGACGAAATGGAATCAGAAGCTGACTCTATCAGCGATTGCGACCATTCGAGCAGCCAGCAGGAACCTTCCGACGACTGGAAAAGTGAACTGGTAAGCAATTTTCCGGCTGCAAGTGCCTTTTGTCTTTTATAGCGTCTGCTGTTGCAGCTAAGGACCCTAACTCTGTGCTGCGAAAAACCCAGGGCTGGCTCCTGAACTGCGGCCGCCGGCGGGAAAAAGCGAAACAGGATATAGGAGGGGATGTAGGAAGCGGGAAGGTATGTACAAGGGGGGGGGGGGTCAAATTGCAGGCACTAGCTGCCTCCACCGCTGCTGCGGTGCAATGAAAGACAGTAGGCAGACAAAGATAATGAATAGACAGGCGTCAGATGAACATTTTTCTATTTCCATCTGGTTTATGAAACCGGAAATCGTGCCCTTCTATACTGAGTATTTTTTGCTTCTAGCTGATAGATTTCTGTTGCCAGCTAGCTCAAGCTGGAAAATTTGCACTTGCATCCAGCCAGCAAGTGGAAATGAAATTACCGTTTCCACCCACTCCAGCTGAAAATAGTTCCATTTTCATCTGGGGTTAGGGGGTTATACAATTCCTGCTTAATGTTCTTCCTCCCATAATCCTAGATAAAAGCACTTGTGAGTAGCACGTGCACAATGCCCCTCAGCTTCCTCTCCTCAACATAGGTAAAATTAATTACACAAAATTGTGCCTAGATGTTTGTAGAGACAATTGATGTTGCTGTGTTTTTTTCTGATATGCATCATGCTTTCACTTTTCCTTTGTAGGATCAAGTTCTCTTTCCTGGAGCGAAGGTGACTAGGGCAGAAAGCTACCTCATGATCATGGCCCACACCTTGCGCCATGGCTGTTCAAAGGATGCCACAGAAAGTTTGTTACAGCTGATTGCTGCACACTTGTCTCAAGGAACGGAGTATCCAACTTCCAAGTATACCTTCTTTCAGCACTTTTCTGGTGCAGAAAAATTGTACTCCGAACATTATTTCTGCAATACATGTACGGAGTATCTGGGAGAACTTGTGGAGACAGCACAAGTGTCTTGTCCGAACTGCCAGACAGATTACAGTACTGCGGAACTGAAAAAACTGTCGTCTTTCTTTTTGGTTTTGGACTTGAAGACCCAGCTTCGAGAGCTGCTAACATCACGAGATCTCCGAAGGCATCCCACTGCTTTGAGCTATGATGTCGCTGATATTACTCAAAGCATGCACTACCTTAAACTTCCCTTGGCACAAGGCGACATTACATTAACATTCAACACTGATGGGGTGCCATTGTATCAGAGCTCCAAAGTTAGCATGTGGCCCCTGCTTGTCATGGTGAATGAACTTCCCTACAAATGAACTCCTTCATGTTGCCCTTAGTGGCCATTAATGACTTGTCATCAAATGGCCTGACTTGGCATGACAAGGAGGGCACTGTACAAAAAACAAAAGTATACCCGGGCCCGTGTACTGTCGAGAGTGTTGCAAGGTGCAGCGTAATGAATATGAGCCAGTTCAATGGCATGCACAGATGTGCATAGTGTGAGGAGGCAGGAACAGTCATAAAAAAGGGAAAGGGGCATTGTCGTATTTATCCAGCACTTAAGTCAGCACCTAAGCTCAGAACTTCCCAGTCTTTTGAGCACCATGCCAAGAAAGCGAAGTTGCAGCAAAGCCCCAGCCATGGTATACGGGGACCAAGTGTGCTCAGCCTGCTGGCCTTTTTCTCGTTTTCAACTGGATTCGTGGTTGATTATATGCACACCGTTTGCTCTGGTTTTGTAAGAGCAGCCATGTTCATGTGGCTGAAGTCCCCCCGTTGTCAGCATTATAAGCTTCGTCGGAAACTTGATCAAGTAAACGCGTTACTGCTTTCTTTGACCCCAACATGGGAAATCTCAAGGCTTCCAAAAACTCTATTCGAAATCAAAGACTGGAAAGCAGCTGAGTGGAAAAATTGGCTCCTGTTTTATTCTCCGATTGAGTTTAAAAAGTACATGCCTCCAAAAGAATACAATCACTGAATGCGATTTGTAGGCATCATGCACTATCTTCTAGGGCAATTAATTTCCATGGATCAAATCGAAAACATTCAGAAAGAGATGATAAAATTCCTAATAGAATTTGAAGAGCTGTACGGGGGAGAACATATGACATACAACTCCCACCTTTTACTCCATCTTGTCGAAAGCGTGAGGAACTGGGGACCGCTGTGGGGATATTCGCTTTTTCCCTTCGAATCAATGAATGGAACTCTTGGTAAATTTGTTCGCGGAACTCGGTGGGCAAACATTCAAATAGCGCAAAGGTTTTCGATCCATCAGGCATTGTCGAAACTGTGGTCTGAAACTTCATTGCAAAATGCACAGTATGGCATAGATAGTGCATTCAAGTCCCTAATCAAAGTTTATGGTTTGTGGAAGAATGTTACTAAGAATGGAATTGTGCTGCTTGTGGGAAAAGGAGTGCAGAGCGGAATTTATACGGAGTATAAAAAAATGGTAATTGGTGCGTTCTGGTTCTGTACTTCTTGCCTGGACAAGTATGGAAGAAAAAATTCATATGTGCAGGGAAATGGTTTCTTTGGACGAATTTCACGGATTGTCTCTTTGAAGGGAAATTCATGCTCGAGCACTGCAAATGATGAGGTTAAAATCCATGTGCAAATTTTACGTGTCACTAGGAAGTTGTTCAGTGACTTGCCCCATGATCGGTTTTTGCAATTTGTGGAAGTTGAACCTACAATGGACTGTTGTATTGCTGATGTCAGCTGCTTGAAGAAGTGCATTTGTTTGTGCGACGATGACTCCATCTTTTTGTGCTCTCTACATGAAAAACTGGTGCTTGAATCTGTGTAAGTTAGTCTAGCAGTTGGCTGGAGGAAAAGGTCAGGACTATGTGTTTTGTTGCTATTTCCTTGTCATCTTTTCGGATTTTAATACGATGTACTTCGGTGACGTTCTGTTCTTTCAGACCCTCCATCTTTCTTCAGAAAGGTTCAAGAAATCGTGTTCAGATATTACTCCTTTCACTGTGTTTAGTGATCGATGTGCAGTAATGGATACAGGAATGTCTCCAAAGGACACTATGGATGGGAGTTTGGAAAATTGCACTTTGTCTCGGATTTGGAGGAGTAGGTCGCCACTGGCTAGCTTCGTCACCTTGTAGTCAAGGCCCAGGGCGTCGGTAAGAGATTTAGAAACAATGAATGGGGACATTTTCCTAGCTGGTTGATCTAGATTTTCACTAAGTACCACATGGTACTTAGAGAAAACTTTTGTTTTTTGCAGGAACTGCGTAGTGGCATCGGTCCGCCCTTGTTTATGAGGGCGATCATTTGTTGAAGGAAAGGGATCCATAAAAAAAGTTGTTTTCCAGCTGCGGTGGCAGCCACCCACCACGGAGCCCAACATGGGGATGGGACAGGAGGTTGCAAGCAAGGCCTGCCCGCGTCAGCTGTACACCGCAACTATAACCGAATATGACGCAACTCAGGGTAGTTCGTCACACAAGGTTAACCCTTGCCGCCAGGAAAAAAGGAGAAACCAAGAAGTGAGTAGGGGATAGGAGAGTTGTGAGAAAGAAGATAGGAAAGTGAAAGATGGAGGGGAGGATAGGAAAAGGCAACTGCCGATTCCCCCGGTCGGGTCAGGCCGGGGGTGCCGTCTACAGGAAGCTGAGGCCAAAGTGGTGTGTTGCCTCTGCTGAGAGGCCTTAAAGGTCCAAACGCTCGGCATCGGCTCAACCACCAGGATTCCCTTTTCCCCGGACACGGCGATGCCACGCACGGCTAGGCGCGGGTGCTCGGGTCCGTGGTGATGCACTGTTCACCATCATCCCCTTGCGGGGATGTCCCTGCGGATGCTCTGGAACCCGCGGTGTCGCCACTCACCGACGTCTGCAAGCTGCAGACGCCCCCCTGCGGGGATAAAAACCAATTTAAAAAAAGTCTCGAAGCGTGCAATTCAAGATGGATATATCATTGGTACGAACCCCTGTGGCAAGCTAGACGCCATCCAGACGCTGTCAAATGGTTGTTCAAAATTTCGGTGAATTATGCGGGAATACTGCCACTACATTGAGATCTACCAACGACAGCTGGGATGTCGTCTGTACGTGCGATATCTGTTGCTCAAACCAACGTTGTCGCTTTGGCAGACGCGGTTTCGCGTCGCGCGTGTCTTTAGATCATTAATTAGTGATGATGTCATCGTTTTTCATTTCGTGGTTTTCAAATTTACTTATTTTATTAATTACACTAATTGCTTTCTTAATTGTCTTGCTGATTATCGATGTGACGACGTCATTCTTCATCACGGCACATAACTGGTATTTATATAAAAGTTGCCATACACATTCCATCATGACTACTATACACCAGATGACTCAGCACTTTTTGTGACCCAATTTGTGACCCATTACTCAGCACTTTTTGTCCCATTTTCTGTCCATGACTTCTGATCATGACTCATGACCACGACTCCATTTCTTCCTGAATGACCAGGGTCTGACCACATTGATTATGGTCATGACTAATGACTTCGGACTCATGACTCAATTTCACTGGCTCACATGGCCATGACAATGATCAGGCACTATATTTGTATACAAAAAGTCATACGCATTCAATCATTACTGCTATGCATACACTTTCGTGCGACTCATTTTCCTTCCACATTTTGCGTCCACTTTTTGCAGACTGCCGTCAGCGGCCGTTTGCGGTCAGCTGCCGACATAGCCTATTAATGCTTTCGCATTAAAAAAAAATTAGCTGTGGTTTAACTACTGCTGAACTTGGTTAGAGAGCGAAAGCTGTGGTTTTCGTAGCGAACAAAGCGCAGTTGAGCCGACCACTTACCCAGGGAGCCAGTTATGCGCCCTTCCTTTCCTCAAAATCATCGGAGTCTGGAACGCTGTCAACGTCAACGCCAATGAACACAATGAAGGCCGACGACCTATAGTTTCACTGCCGCGTTTCTGCCACAACGTTGTCAATGTCAACCCATGCAGAGCACAACTGTACCAAACTGCTACATGGTTAAAGCGCGACGGCTGCCCACTGTCCAAGGGGGCCTGTTATGAGCCTTTCCTTTGATATCGAAGCTCCTGCTCTTTATCGGTTACGGCACAGCTGTGGCTCGGCGACGTCACGTGGTTCTCCTCGGTTCAAGGCCACATGAAATACACGACGAACAAGCTTATGCTGAGCGATGTCGGTGCACTTTAAAACATCCCCAGGTGCTCGAAACATGGAAACAACCACTACGGCACCGGTTTTCTGTCTTTCTCCTTTCACTACTATCTTTTTATCTTCCCTTACGGCGCGGTTCAGGTGTCTCGAGATATATGAGGAAGTTATTGCGTCCTTTCCTTTCATCAAAATCCAACCAAGCGATTCCTTTAAAAAGCCGCCGCGGTGGCTGAGTGGTTATGGCGCGCGGCAAGTGACCCGAAAGAGACGCGGGTTTGATTCTGTCCGCGGTGGTCGAATTGCGATGGAGGAAAAATTCTAGAGGCCCGTGTGCTGTGCGATGTCAGTGCACACTAAAGAATCCCAGGTGGTCCCGTGTCCCTCATAGCCTGAGCCGCTTTGGGACGTTAAACCTCCACAAACCATTGCCATAAATAAATTTACTCCGCAATAAATTTACTCCGCCACAGTCGGGCTCGAACCCGACCGCGGCGGCACTGTTTCGATGGAGGCTAAAAGCAAAATGCACCCGCAAAACGCAACGGCGGCCGTGTGCTGTGCGATGTTAAAGATCCCTGTTGAGGGTCCCCAGGAGGGTCGAATTATTCCGGAATCCTCCACTACGGCACCTTTTTTTTCCTTTCTTCTTTTAGTCGCTCCGCCACTCGATTCAAATTTGTGACGTCTACATGAAAAGGACTCCATGACCACCGCGGTGAATTTACTGGTGGTGTAATATAGTCTCTGGGATCCGTGGTGAAACTTAGTCGATGCATGCAGTTTACTTGCGAAATCGACCAGTGATGGCGACACCTGTATTTAATGTGATACAATTTTCAAGCTTATTATGGGTTCGTTCCCATTGAAACTGGCGTCTCTACCATTAGAATGCGGTATTCTATCGATAAAGGCAAACTTCATTATGTCCTGAGTATCCACTTTAAAACTTGCAGTGAATAGCAATGGAGGGATTGTTTCCTTAGCTGGCACCGTTCTGTGAATGTGAAATAGAAAGTCCAACTTTCTCGGGAAAAAAATTTTTAAATAGTCTATTATTCTGATACGTAGCAAAATATTTCGTTTTAAAGTGTTGCCAGCGATCGCATCGAACGACCACTACCAATCGGGAACGTTTTTGACAATAGCAAAAATGTGAATAGAAAAAGAAACAAGACTGCCATAGGATGATCTTCCGATATATTTATTGCTATAGTGAAATCTTACATTATATGAAAAAATTGCTTTCATAAACGGTTTTCTGCTCTAAAATGCTTAAAACCACGAGCATGACAATGGAGGCTGGTGCACAGAGAACAAACTAATAGGAAGGTGGAATCCTAGGTCACGTGACCTTGAAGCGTCATCACAACCTGCTCAATGGATAGTGGGCAAACCGGCTACCCTGGCAGGTGGCGGTTAAATTAATGATTGGTCACTCGAGAAGAGCAACCTGGTCCGCACAAGGCCCGGTGCTGGGAGGCCCTGCCAATGTAGGGCATTTTCGTATCGCTCAACTGCTACACAACTGCTCCGGGAGGGTTATGAGGACTTCCAGGGTTCAGGTGCTCGAAAGCTCTCTAAGTAATCTTGGCATCTTGAATTACTCTCGTAATCTTGGCATTAAGAACGATCAACCGGCCAAGCAATGCTGCAAGAGAGCCCTCTTCGAAGAATATATCAGGTGCGGAGCGGCTGAAAACTTCCGTTCCATTTGCGTGGGGTCCAAAAAACCCCATGCAAAACCTCAATGCGCGATAAGGAAACTCTACCCGTTCAACTTTGTGTTGTCTTCACGGCCGAAAAACTTTTGTAAGGCACGAGTGGTATGAAACAGCGGAGTGGTCGAAAGCTGTGTAAGTAATCTTGACATCTTGAATTACTCTCGTGTTTAATACCACTGTCACATGCACAGCAAAAGGCTTTTGAGAATCTAGTCCTTATATTCAAGGGCTCAAGACGCGCAGCTATGGAGCACAAGTGTTGTCCCTTTGCTGCTAAGAGCCTTGGAAGACAAGGCCCCCGTGCTGGTGCGGCCTCCTAGTATCTTCGACATAATCAGCTAACAGGACTTGAAAACAACTTATCTCTCGGCAGTATAGTTGTAGCAGCGCCGAGTGGCTATGGGGGCCAAGGGAATCAACAAAACCTGCTGCTGCTGGTACGAGAAGATGCTAGTAGTTCTTATATAGAGGAATTAAGATGAGGTAAATTTCTAAGGTCAACAAATGCATGAAATACCGCACTAACGTGGAGTATTTTATAACACTCATTTCAGCAGCGGGCATTAAAACTCAACGCTAGCGTCCACATTGAGCTGATCCCTGTAGCTGCGTCGCTGCTCCTCTGAGGCCGCACTACATTCACTGCCAAGTGTATGCCAGCGCACACCCTCCACTACGGCACCTCTCTCTTCCTCTCTTCTTTCACTCCCTCCTTTACCCTTCCCTTACGGCGCGGTTCAGGTGTCCAACGATATATGAGACAGATACTGCACCATTTCCTTTCCCCCCCAAAGCCAATTACTTACTTACACCACCAATAACCCAATGCATGGCTCGCCTTGCACTGCCACTGGCTTCCTCATTTAACTTTGTGAGCACGTGACAGGTTTGTGAGTGGACTAATTTATTATTCAATTCGCTGTTCCAAGCCGATTGCCATTTTTTCCTTAACTTCCTTTGTACTAATTTCATGCAGTCATTCAAGGGTATATTTACTTTTTTTATTTCCTTGCCACGAGCTTGAGCAGCACAGAAATCTGCTCGCTCATTGCCTTTTATGCCGACATGACTCGGGACCCAGCAGAGTTTAATGTTTAGTCTTCTAGCTGTGGCTGTTACTATGTTGTGTATAATGTCACCAAGTATAGGAGTGATTGCGTTCCTTAAGTGGAGGGCTGTAAGTATACTTAAAGAGTCTGAGTATTTCTTCTACGGTCACATATACTGCGTAACATTCTGCAGTGAAGATGGATGCGCACTGTGGGAATCGTATTGTTATCTCCGAATTCCCTCGCACCACTGCACTTCCTACATAAGTATCCGTTTTTGAACCGTCAGTATAAAAGGCTGTGAAACCATTGTATTTTTCCTCAAGTGCCAGAAATTTTTGTACTATTTGGTGTTGTGGAGTTTGCTTTTTGTGGAACTGTGTGAGAGTGAAATCGCACAACGTAGGAAAATCGTACCATGGAGGCAGTGGACCTCGTCGTTGCGCAATGCTGGGTAATGTGTTCAGTACGCCGAGATTCCGGCAGATCTCTTCAAAGCGTAAGAGCAGTGGCCTGGTGGTTTGCGGTTTGTTGTTAAAGATTGTTCTGGATGGACTATTTCATAACAGATGTGTTTTGGAAGGGAACGGATTTTTAGGACGTATGAGCATGTAAGCATGCTTCTTCTATCTGTAAGTGATGGTTCGTTTGTTTCGACATAAAGACTGTTTATGGGCGACGTCCTGTAAGCGCCAGTGAAAAAACGCAACCCCAAATTATGCACTGGATCTAGTCGTTTCAAGTAGGATGGCCTTGCAGAACCATACACCAGGCAACAATAGTATAAGCAGGACCGTACCACAGTTTTTGTGTGAAAGCACTTTGAGTATATTCAGCGATCGAGAAGCTTTCTTTTTCAACGCATTTATGTGAGGTAGAAAAGTTAGTTTTCGGTCAAATGTTATGCCTAAGAATTTGTGTTCAGTTTTTAAAGGTAACTGTGTTTCGTTTAGGTGTAATGTGGGGTCTGTCTGTAGACCCCGTTTCAGTGAAAAAAGTAAGGCCACTGTTTTCTGTGGAGAGAACTGCTATTACTTTTCTTTACCTCTACATTTGTATTTTGGGTGCATAACGTTAATTATGCTCGGCAATTCCTGGCCTGAGTGACTTAATTTAATCTCATCGCCTAACCAGAGTTGTCTAAGCTGTGCTCCAGTAACCTTTATTCCTATCTCTAGCCAATGAACCTCTTAAAAGAGCATTACGACAACTTAGTTCAGTTTTTGTTCGAAGTAAAACTCAATTCTGTGACTCTACTTAGTTCAGTTTTTGTTCGAAGTAAAATTCGATTCTGTGACTCCTTCCCTGGACGCCCCACTCCAGTTGTAGCCAACACAGTGCTGTGCGCGTTTTGATTCCTCTAAAATGAACTAATCACGCGATCAACCTGGACACATTTCTTATTGTGTAAATAGTTTGAATATATTACTTTTCCCCCTATCCTCTCTTCCTGTCCCCTCACCTCTCATTTCATTTCTCCATGCTGCCTGCTATCCTTTATTTCCGCTGCCCAAGCTTAGGTGCTTCAGTATCGAAGGCAGATGCCGGGCTAGCAAAAATCTTTTCATTCCTATTTACGATTATTTTAATAAAAAAACCACTACCACCACCACCACTCCTTCCCGGTATTTTCATGTTTACACGGCAGCAAAAAAGACGCATATGTTGCTGAGAAAACTACATTTAAAAAATATCCCGCCACTTGATTCAAATTTGTGACGATTAGACGGAAAGGAGGAAGAAAGAGGTGCTGTAGTTAAGGTGCTCGTCTACTGAGCCGGAGTATCCGCTTTCGAACCCGACCGCAGTGGCCGCGTTTCGATGGAGGCGAAACGCAAAAGGCTCCCGTGTACTGTACGACGCCAGGGCAAGTTGGAGGTTCCCAGGTGGTCAGAATTATTCCGGAGACAAACTACGGCACCTCTTTCTTCATTTCTTTTTTCACTCTCTCTTTTACCCCTTCCCTTAAGGTGCGCTAAGAGAAGAAAGGAAGGAGGTGCCGTTGCGGAGGGCTCCGGAATAATTTTGACCACCTGGGGATCTTTAACGTGCATTGAAATCCGACAGAACAAGGTTTGGTTTATGGGAGTTTAGCGTCCCAAACTCACTCAGGCTATGAGAGACGACGTAGTGAAGGGCTCCGGAAATTTCGACCACCTGGGTTTCTTTAACGTGCACTGAGATCGCACAGTACACGGGCCTCTAGAATTTCGCCTCCATTGAAATTCGACCGCCGCGGCCGGGATCGAACCCGCGTCCTCCGGATCAGTAGCCGAGCGCCAGCTTCCGCTGTAGTTTTGTTGCAGCTTCAAGCTGATTAGGTTTAAGACATGCTGTGTTTTGTGCAGTACACTATCCCAAATAAGTTTCTGCTATAACTGTACTAAACTGCCTCCATGATGCTTTTCTATATTTCAAACTGAACCTGCACAACGACAGTCGTTTGAGATGATAGGATGGAAATTTGAATACGTCATATTTTGTTTTTAATAGGAGTTCGTAGTGGTAAAGTTTCAGGCGTTTTCAACCTGTTCTAATGTAAATGTCGAAATTGTTTGTCTAACCACACCACTTCTAACCTGTTTCGAAAATTTGCTGGTGGTTTAGCACTGCTGCGTACGAAATATTGTGCGACAGCACGTTTTTGAAGCGAAAGCTTTCCTACACGAGGTAAAGCCGATTTCGCCGTGCGTTGCCGGTTGACCTTCAAGTTAGTGAGAGGTGATGCGTGGCTATAGGCATTACCTAACTGGTCCAGGATGGTGGCGCACCACTTGACCTCTCCATTCGACGGTAGAGGGCGGTAGAAGAGGCCGCAGCGTTCACTGGGTGACTGCAGCCTCTCGCGATCAACCACTAACTGCCGCCTGCCATGGTCGCAAGTTGGGCGCGCTGCCTATCCAGTATGCAGAACGCACTCAAGGTTATAGACGCCAAGCCGTGTTTACTTGCCCGATACAGCACAGCTTTTGCTCTCTAGCAAGGTTCAGCAGTAGTTAAACCGCAGCGAATTTTAAAAGCGAAAGCTTTTACCACTTTCGTCGGAGCGACTTCGCCGTTGCCTCACGTTTGATCTTGAACATTCTCGCTGCGCCGCTGGCATAGGAACGCATCCCGTGACTTCGCCGTGCCGGTGCTCCACCCTGATCCCTGAACTGGCCTAGCCTCAGCTGAAAAAAAAATGGCGGTGGCTAGCTACAACGAAATTACCAATGCCCTCTGCCTGGCCCGCCGAACCTTCCCTCCGCCCAACGACAAGCTGGACAGGGCGCACGCGGTGGCCCTCAGACAACTGCAGACGCTCACGTACCCCAACCCGGCACAATAACACACTGTACCCCGGAACATACCCGACGAATATATGCAAGGTCTGTCACACTGCTATAGCAACTTTACCCCACATGCTCTGGGACTGTAGCAAAAACCCTGACGGTGCTAACTCCGGAACCCTCCCGCCGCGGTGGGCCGCTGCCTTGCGCAGCCCCAGCCTCGGTGACCAACTCTGGGCCGTCCAGCAGGCCGGTGAGGCGACGGCGAGGCAACGTCTCGACGTCCCCACATGGGAGACCTAAGGCCCCGTCGGCGAAAGCTCTGCAGGTCTTTTAAATAAAGTTGTTACCAACCAAGTGGCTTAGCTCGACTTTGCCATGATATACGTGGCGAGAGATACGTTTCGCTAGCTGATCTTGTTGTGGTCACTATGTTTAGCAATGAGAGGCAGATAGGCTCCATCTCGGTGGCTATGCGCTGTCTATTACGCTCGGCAGTCTGGCATCTCTGCTCGGCAAGTCGTTCCTTCTGTTCGGGCGTCTCCGCTGCTCCCTTCCCCTTGTTACGCTCTGCAAGTGCCATGCGACAACCTCAGGATCGGAAGAGTTACTCTCTTCCCTATACCGCCGCTTAGCAGCGGCTGGACTCTTCTCTGCATTCGTGTCAAACATTGCGATACAGCCGCCCATTACACCCCCGCCTTTTATACGCAGTGCTGGGCAAGCGACGCGCGGCGCACCTGTGGGGTCTCTCTGGTTACGATGGTATCGGCTCATGCACACAACTGCTCATCTGCATGACGTTACGCGTGGCTCTTGCGGTAGAGCGGGCGTGCGGCAGCGGCGAAGGTGAAGCGCACGCCGCACCTGCTGCTTCTCTCCGGTTGCCATGGTAACGGCGCATGCGTACAACTGGTCTCTCCCGGCCACCGCTTAATGCTCGACTGTTAGACTAAGAGTAGCTCTCGCTAAAAAAAATTAGCGGTGGGTTAGCTCTGCTATGCCTAGTGTACGTAGCGAAAGGCGCCATTAACTGATGCCGTGGAACTGAAGTCAGCCTGTGAATCTGTCAGTCATGCCTAACAGCCCGGGCAACGACTTCGGGGTCCGTCGACTTCATTTCGCGAAGCCTACGTTGCTGCTGCAACGAGCAAGGCTTGTCTTCTTCCATGGCTCGAAACTGACGACCGAGCGCATCGCCTCCCATATTCATTCGACCCCACGCTCATGCGCAGTAACGCGTATAGGTAGTCATGGCATCAACGCGCAACGGCGGCGATGGAGTAGCGGCAGCCTTGGCGCAGCAGTGACGTCACGCGCTGCGCACCGGTGGCGAAACTCGCGCTAGCGCAGTGGAAGCAGATGGCCAAGACGGGCGAATCTTCCTTCTAGCGTAGTGTAGCTTTATTCAACAATAATAATAATAATAATTAATAGTTTTTAGGAAAGGAAATGGCGCAGTATCTGCCTCATATATCGTTGGACACCTGAACCACGTCGTAAGGGAAGGGATAAAGGAGGGAGTGAAAGAAGAAAGAGGGGTGCTGTAGTGGACATCGCACGGCACACGGGCGCCTTAGCGTTTTGCCTCCAGAAAAACGCAGCCGCCGCGGTCGGGTTCGAGTCCGGCAACTCCGGAGCAGTAGCCGAGCGCCCTGTCAGTCATACACACAAAAATAACAGCGCAACAGACGGGACAATAAGGAAGACACACAGACACGAGCTCTGACTAGCAACTGAAAGAAATTCTAATGCAGCAAAGCAATTTTTAACCCGGGGTCAAGCACACAGCATAAAAACTTAGATTTCCTGCGTTCTTAGCAATCAAGGAAACTAATCTTCAAAGTGACAGAAGGAGTGCTCACGCACTTCACTCCTCTTTTATGAATGACATGCACTTCGAAATAATTCGCGCACAAGCTGTTCCTTATATCTTCTGAGAACTTTGCTCTTGTCAAGATTTGCAGTGCACTTGCAGGTGGCCACGTGTTCACGCAGATTCTCCCTCGTGCTGTCTTTGATATCTCTGCTATGTTCTCGGAGCCTATCAGTTAACCCTTACAAAACATTTTGTTGAGAAATTGTTGAAAAACCATTGGTCAATGGTGAGAAATCACGTTGGAATTCCATTGTTTTTCCGTTGAAGAAACACTGAGACTGCATTGAGAAGTATTTAATATTGGCCACTGAAATATTGTTGGAATTCCATTGAGTACTGTTGAGTGAAAATTTTATTGTTTTACCATTGATATTTTGTTGTTTTTCCATTGATATTGTGTTGTTTTACCATTGATATTTTCTTGAGCTGTACTGAGAACTGTTACTGAAATACCGCTGGAAATTTACTGAAATTTTCTTATTAAAATTTTGCTTATATTCCATTGGGCGTTCTTTAAAGCATGTACGTCCTGAAATGGGTTTGGAATGGTTATACAATCGCTTCGAAGCAATAGCACATGCATATAAATGTCCTAGTAACGACTGGAGCTCGCTAAAAAAATTGCAAATGATTTGCACTAAAGAGCCAGTTGCGGGTGTGTAGAAGGAAGTGATTATTCTTAGAAAAATCTATCTTTCTAAGAAAAAAACATTTCCACTGACTGCGGTGCCTGCATTCGGAACAACAAAACTCCCCGTTTTCTGTAGATGGCGACTAATGTGCATAAGGCACATATTAGAGAAGAACAAGCAAAGTGGTGTGAGGTCAGATGCTACCTTTATTGCAGGTGGTAATAGACTATGATTAGACAGGCCTTAGGTCCCTGGCCAGGAGCGCGGACAGGCTGTTTTTAATATATGCCACATTTGTTGTAGGGTGCTTGGCACAGACGTAGCCTGCGAAAACAGACAAATGAAGACAAATACACATCAGTTCAAGAATCAAAGCAACACGGTAAAGCACTGCAAGAAATACTGCAGAAAATACAATTATGACCGCAAAATACAGCTGGGTTATTTGCTTACCAATGTGAACGACTGCATGAATAAGGTTGGTGGAAAAATGCCTCAAGCAGTTATTTTTCAACTGCACATACCTCTCAAAGAGTGCATGAACTATACTTGCAGTACTGCTTCAAACCAATGAATTAAAATGTCAGCATTAACTCTGCTGGCAATGCATCACAGACTTTACTACAACAGTGAGAACAGCAGGCCATGCAGGAGCAAGGCAATGCTGCAATGGACAGATCGTAAGTGTTTGAACAGATTCCCGCCAGGGATTGAGTTTTCTGTGACCAACTGCAAGCTTGCTGATATAACAGCTCATTCTTATGTGTGTTCCAGGAGGGAGTTGTGAACAAGCATCGTGCTAAATAATAATGGTTGTGCCAACACAAAAATTTGTTTTTTTTTTCACCAACGCATAATCCCTGCTAAGGCAGCCCTGAAACCATTAGAAAACAAAAACTCAAACAAAATTATATAACTTGAAGCAGCATATTACGTGATCAACACAGGGCAAATATGAACTTCTCGTTCTATTCTCAGTGGCACCAGTAAAGTTTGTAGAAAAAAAGAAGTCCTGTTTCGATCTTGGTGTGCTGAATCACAACAATCACTTTTCAGAAACACAGGTACTCACTTATGACTGCACTGAGCCGGACAGGGTAGAGCCCATCTTTCTGCCCTTTTGAGGTCTTCCCTCCAAACAAGGAGCGCCCCTGCAGTTCCTCAGGTGGGAAGACGTGCCGCAAAAGTGCCCTTGCCAATTTTCCTGGTACACCTTGGCACATATTTAGTTGCTGGAGCACACTTTCTTCGACAAGGACACCGCCACCTATGTCGACCTGCACACACAAACTGATATTGTTTCAGCCTGAAAACAGAAGCACCGTTAACTAATAAAGTTTAATTAGCTGGATCAGTTTTGTGAAAATCAAAGAAACTATCTCACATATTCCCTGGGAACAATCTATCAGTTTTGCATAGTTTGATATTTCCCTTTAGTGCCCCTTTTAACTTTCAGTGTAGTGCTTCTGGCCTACCACCCCAGAGTTCGCCACTGCGTGCATGTAGCCTCTTGCAACCAGGGCTGGCCAAGCACGTGGGCTGGGCTGCGATTGGCAACCTCTCAACCTCTGCCAACTCGGGTCGCACCTGCCGGGGCAGAGGCACATCGTTGCGTCTACCCCATGGTGCAAGTGGTGGTGGGGGGACTCCCCGCAATATATTAATCTTTCTGAGTGCAGGAGGCATGGAGCGGGGGGGTGGGAGGTGAAGTGAGAACAATAGCTTCACAGTGCGAGCATATCTAATACGTAATTGGCTTATTAGCCCTGCTAAATTGCCTGTACAGCCGCGTGCTTGCGGCTTTGAGCGTGAACAAAAAATGCTAGTGAACAATATTCAACGTTTAGCCGAGCTAAAGCGACCATCATTTTTTTTTTCTGCCTCTGAGGAGGCAGTGCAGATAGGACCCTTGCGAATTTGCCCAGCCTGCCATGGCACACGTTGAGCTGCATCAACACACGACGACCCCGTTGCCTGTTTCAGCCTTCACACGCAAATTAATCTTGTTTCCGCCTGAAAACCGAATAACTGTTAACAAACACAAGTTTAATAAGCTAAATCAGTTTTGTGAGAACCGAAGGAACTATGTTACGTGTTTCCTTGGAGTAATCTATTTGTCTTGCGTAGTTTGATATTTCCCTTTAGTGCGCTTTAATATTTTTCTAAATCTGAGTAGGTAGCGCAGGTACTACGTGCATCTCTAAGCGTATGCTTCGAGCTAATTTATAAAGTAATGAAGCCAACCATTCCTGACATCCTAACCTGTACATACCGTTGCAAAGGCTGCGCCAGTGCAAAGAAGCCTTTGCCCTCACTTGAAAGAAGAAAACATCCCTAGTTTTCGCAAAAACACCACATTGGGAATGAGTACAGCTGCAGAGCTCGATATAGTCGGAATATCAAACTACCTTCGCTCAACTACTTCTAATGTTACCCAAGTATTCAGCTACATACCTTTGTGCATGGAACTACAGGTGCGGCCTGTACCGGTTCTTGCTTGTCCTCCTTGTCCAGCATGCGTTGCAGCCTTTTGACCATCCTTGCAGCATCTAATATATAGAGCAAGAAAATAATGTTTTACAAATGAGCAAACAAGCGAATACTTTGTAACAATGCTACCTTGCTTCAGTTTTAAAGCATATGATTAAGAACATTTACACACAGAGAAAACTAAAAACAAAAATTCTCCACATTATACAATCAGGCCTCCATTACTCATGAAGTACCTGACTTCCTAACTTGTGGGCTTATAATCATCACCGGTGCGAGCTTCGCCTTCTGGTCAATTCACGTTCCAATTCCTTGTTCTCTTAAGACATGCACCCGTGCTGGGCTTCTTTTCGGCGTAGCCCCATCGACGGTGCGCCGAGCACTTTACATTAAAGGATGGCGTCCGTACAGGGTGCGTGTACACCAGCACATAAGCCCAGCAGACAAAGCCCAGCGGGTCTCATTCTGTCGCTCAGAGCAGTAGATCCTGGACGCCTCGATTTTTTGATGTTCAGCGACGAGGCTGTTTTTCACCTGGATGGCCAAGTAAACCGGCAGTGCACACGTTTCTGGTCGAAAAACAACCCGCATTTCACTCACACCAGGGCCGTGAACTCGCCACGGACTGTTGTCTGGTGCGCAATTTGGCGAGAGGGAGTGGTCGGCCCGTTCTTCTTTGAGGACACTGTGACTGCTGACTCTTATCTGCGCCTGTTGAAGGAACGATTTCTGCCGGAGCTGGTGGAGCATCATGTCCGCCTGAACTAAGTACCGTTGTCAAACTTCCTACGATACAAAAGTTACCATAATACGCAAGCTCTGTGTGCAGTTTCACCGCAAATGAGCCAGCGGTTGAGGCGGGGAAATTTTTTAATGTGTCAGCGATAAAAACGCACAATACTGTATAGGAATACTGAGGGGATAGCACGTGGGTGGCATTTGGCGGCGCGTGCAGTGTTTTTTGAGTTGACCGTGGTCAAAGTTCATTTGCTGCTGTGACTCTTAAAAGGGTGTGTATTTTACCTACGTAGTAGACTGTTTCTTTTTTCTTTCTGTGTGTGGGCCTTTGCACGCCGTTTTGTGAATGGTGTGTCGAAGAGCATCTGCTGCTGTGCGTTGACATTTGCTACGTGCAAGTGTGCCGACTCGAACCTTCGCGATGCCTCCGAAGAGACAGTACAGTAGGTATCTTTGGGACTCCTCCGCTGATGTTCCGCTACGCTCTAATCATCGGTTTAAACAACTATTCGGTCGCCGGGCCATCTGCTTCAGCCTTCACTCCTGGCTCCAACGAAGAGGGCTCTGATGTCGGCAGCGAAGCCTCCTCGGAAGACACTGCTCTTGCTTCGACAAAGCCAGTCGTGGACGGGACGGCAGGTAGCGCTGACTGCAGCGAAGGCGACACCACAGCGTGCGAGGAGGTGGACTTTGAACCATCCGAGCGAGTGCAAACTATCAGCGAAGCATCATCAGACGAAATGGAATCAGAAGCTGACTCTATCAGCGATTGCGACCATTCGAGCAGCCAGCAGGAACCTTCCGACGACTGGAAAAGTGAACTGGTAAGCAATTTTCCGGCTGCAAGTGCCTTTTGTCTTTTATAGCGTCTGCTGTTGCAGCTAAGGACCCTAACTCTGTGCTGCGAAAAACCCAGGGCTGGCTCCTGAACTGCGGCCGCCGGCGGGAAAAAGGGGAATGATAGAGAAAAAGCGAAACAGGATATAGGAGGGGATGTAGGAAGCGGGAAGGTATGTACAAG
Organism: Amblyomma americanum; assembly: GCF_052857255.1. NCBI lineage: Eukaryota > Metazoa > Arthropoda > Arachnida > Ixodida > Ixodidae > Amblyomma > Amblyomma americanum. Next base: position 87,278,981 of record NC_135502.1, on the reverse strand, counting down.
GGGGGGGGGGGGGGGGGTCAAACTGCAGGCACTAGCTGCCTCCACCGCTGCTGCGGTGCAATGAAAGACAGTAGGCAGACAAAGATAATGAATAGACAGGCGTCAGATGAACATTTTTCCATTTCCATCTGGTTTATGAAACCGGAAATCGTGCCCTTCTATACTGAGTATTTTTTGCTTCTAGCTGATAGATTTCTGTTGCCAGCTAGCTCAAGCTGGAAAATTTGCACTTGCATCCAGCCAGCAAGTGGAAATGAAATTACCGTTTCCACCCACTCCAGCTGAAAATAGTTCCATTTTCATCTGGGGTTAGGGGTGAGCGGTGGGCACGCAAGGAGAGCAGTTCATCAAGGGGGAAGTCTGAGACCCTAACAGTTATATGTAAGGTGTGTATTTATATCACGCTGTGTTATTAATATTCTGGTCAGATGTTATACAATTCCTGCTTAATGTTCTTCCTCCCATAATCCTAGATAAAAGCACTTGTGAGTAGCACGTGCACAATGCCCCTCAGCTTCCTCTCCTCAACATAGGTAAAATTAATTACACAAAATTGTGCCTAGATGTTTGTAGAGACAATTGATGTTGCTGTGTTATTTTCTGATATGCATCATGCTTTCACTTTTCCTTTGTAGGATCAAGTTCTCTTTCCTGGAGCGAAGGTGACTAGGGCAGAAAGCTACCTCATGATCATGGCCCACACCTTGCGCCATGGCTGTTCAAAGGATGCCACAGAAAGTTTGTTACAGCTGATTGCTGCACACTTGCCTCAAGGAACGGAGTATCCAACTTCCAAGTATACCTTCTTTCAGCACTTTTCTGGTGCAGAAAAATTGTACTCCGAACATTATTTCTGCAATACATGTACGGAGTATCTGGGAGAACTTGTGGAGACAGCACAAGTGTCTTGTCCGAACTGCCAGACAGATTACAGTACTGCGGAACTGAAAAAACTGTCGTCTTTCTTTTTGGTTTTGGACTTGAAGACCCAGCTTCGAGAGCTGCTAACATCACGAGATCTCCGAAGGCATCCCACTGCTTTGAGCTATGATGTCGCTGATATTACTCAAAGCATGCACTACCTTAAACTTCCCTTGGCACAAGGCGACATTACATTAACATTCAACACTGATGGGGTGCCATTGTATCAGAGCTCCAAAGTTAGCATGTGGCCCCTGCTTGTCATGGTGAATGAACTTCCCTACAAGCAACGTGTTCAGAACTTGCTTTTGGCTGGCCTGTGGGTCAGCAGTCAAAAACCAAACATGAACTCCTTCATGTTGCCCTTAGTGGCCATTGATGACTTGTCATCAAATGGCCTGACTTGGCATGACAAGGAGGGCACTGTACAAAAAACAAAAGTATACCCGGGCCCGTGTACTGTCGAGAGTGTTGCAAGGTGCAGCGTAATGAATATGAGCCAGTTCAATGGCATGCACAGATGTGCATGGTGTGAGGAGGCAGGAACAGTCATAAAAAAGGGAAAGGGGCATTGTCGTATTTATCCAGCACTTAAGTCAGCACCTAAGCTCAGAACTTCCCAGTCTTTTGAGCACCATGCCAAGAAAGCGAAGTTGCAGCAAAGCCCCAGCCATGGTATACGGGGACCAAGTGTGCTCAGCCTGCTGGCCTTTTTCTCGTTTTCAACTGGATTCGTGGTTGATTATATGCACACCGTTTGCTCTGGTTTTGTAAGAGCAGCCATGTTCATGTGGCTGAAGTCCCCCCGTTGTCAGCATTATAAGCTTCGTCGGAAACTTGATCAAGTAAACGCGTTACTGCTTTCTTTGACCCCAACATGGGAAATCTCAAGGCTTCCAAAAACTCTATTCGAAATCAAAGACTGGAAAGCAGCTGAGTGGAAAAATTGGCTCCTGTTTTATTCTCCGATTGAGTTTAAAAAGTACATGCCTCCAAAAGAATACAATCACTGGATGCGATTTGTAGGCATCATGCACTATCTTCTAGGGCAATTTAATTTCCATGGATCAAATTGAAAACATTCAGAAAGAGATGATAAAATTCCTAATAGAATTTGAAGAGCTGTACGGGGGAGAACATATGACATACAACTCCGACCTTTTACTCCATCTTGTCGAAAGCGTGAGGAACTGGGGACCGCTGTGGGGATATTCGCTTTTTCCCTTCGAATCAATGAATGGAACTCTTGGTAAATTTGTTCGCGGAACTCGGTGGGCAAACATTCAAATAGCGCAAAGGTTTTCGATCCATCAGGCATTGTCGAAACTGTGGTCTGAAACTTCATTGCAAAATGCACAGTATGGCATAGATAGTGCATTCAAGTCCCTAATCAAAGTTTATGGTTTGTGGAAGAATGTTACTAAGAATGGAATTGTGCTGCTTGTGGGAAAAGGAGTGCAGAGCGGAATTTATACGGAGTATAAAAAAATGGTAATTGGTGCGTTCTGGTTCTGTACTTCTTGCCTGGACAAGTATGGAAGAAAAAATTCATATGTGCAGGGAAATGGTTTCTTTGTGCAAATTTTACGTGTCACTAGGAAGTTGTTCAGTGACTTGTCCCATGATCGGTTTTTGCAATTTGTGGAAGTTGAACCTACAATGGACTGTTGTATTGCTGATGTCAGCTGCTTGAAGAAGTGCATTTGTTTGTGTGACGATGACTCCATCTTTTTGTGCTCTCTACATGAAAAACTGGTGCTTGAATCTGTGTAAGTTAGTCTAGCGATAGTGAGCTGCTGTTACACAATCTTACACAGAATTGTGTACACAGTGTTCAAAGTAAGTCATGACGCTGATTTTTTTAGGATGCCTCTTTCAATTACAGCACCAAACGGTCCTATAGTTTTCAATGCCAGCCTGCACTTTTGTAACCGTATATGTTTGATTCACGTTTGCTGACACAACAGTTTTCGACTGGCATGGCATCTCTAAAGTTGAAGGGCTTTAGTGAACCAAGTTAGACGGTGTAAAGTGGTGTTCAGCTCTTGGAGACGTTTCCTTAAATAAAGTGTGCCTTAAAAGGTGTGCATTTCCCTGAAGTTGAAGCCCACATATTCTGACAGTGAGACTGAGGGCGGTGTCCTATTCAAGATATGAAGAGTGCCTCAGAACACCTGTATGAAAAATTTAAGCAGTCTGTAAATATTATAGCAGATCAGTTTAAATCTCCGCTCGTGAATATTTTCGTTACACTCCTTGTTTCAATATGAAAGGGTTTCATTATTTAAAAGGTGCACTGTATACTATTTGAAAAGAGGGTGGCTCTTAATGTCTTTGGCTGCTGAACGCGTACCCTGTCTCCCTTCTATTGGGTCTTCTCAGAATGCACTGATACCATTATGACCGCAAAGGAACCCGTTTATATAAGTTCATAAATATGCAGCTAATTCAAACCAGATGTTTGTTTGACTGCACAACCAATTCTGCACTTCGTCACTTTGGGAAAGAGTTAATGATCGTATTTACATCTCACCGTGTATCGTTTCAATTTGTAAACTGTGTGCTCTTTTTTCTGGTTGAGGTTATTGGTTTGTGATACAGTAGCTTTATTTATTATATAAAAAGGCATGTATATTTGTTTCAAGATGCATTGTTATGCTGCTTTTATTACTTGTCTGAATAGACCTGTACATGTGATTCATTATTTTTTGTATATCCTGTAACAGTTTTGTGCAACATTGATATATATGCAAGAATAAAAAGTTTGGTCATTTTTTTTTTTGCTTTGCAGTGGTGATCAAGTGCTTTAGTCGCCAAAAAGCGCCTTCACAGCCGGTTCAGAGAGATGAGCCAGCATTTGATAATGTATTTCATCTGGGCCAGGTGCAGTTTGCTTACCAACGGACAGTACTCTACTAATTTCTTGGATTGTAAGTAGGTTATTATAGGGCTCATTTGAACTGCCACTTGTCGGCAGTCTTTGTTTTTCAGCTGCGTTTTTGTATTTCAGGAATGATCCTCTGTAGTGAGATGAACTGGAAACTGCAGAAAAATATTCACCCAAAATATCTGCCTGTTCTTCTAAATTTGTCTGTATGCCAGGGGTTGATAGAAACGAAACTGTGAATGGGGAGTAGCTGCCATTTATCTTTTTTACCATCTCCCACATTTGTTTTGACGTAATTGAGCTGTTTATTGAGGACACGTAACCTTGCCACGAAGTTTTTTCTGCATTACGGCGAATATATCGAGCTTTTGCTCTTGCCTTTTAAAGCTTATTAAATTCTCGTGCGTTGGGTACCTACGAAAAATTCTCCAAGCTTTGTTTTGTTTCTTTTTTGCATCTCTGCATTCCTGTGTATACCAAATTTTGTGATTCTGCTTTACTACTCCAGATGACCGAGGAATTGCTAGGCGTGCAGCTGTTAAAATGCAGTTTGTGATAGCTTCATTCAGTTCGTCTATGCTGAGGTCCTCTGAAAATATTTTATCTAAGCTGGCCCTTTCTCTAAAAAGTTCCCAGTCGGCTAATTGTAACTTCCACCGTGGTGGGGATGTTAGGCTTATTAATACAGGGAGGTGATCGCTGCCGTATGGGTTATCGATGACATCCCATTTAAAATCACAAAAGAGAGAAGGTGAAGTAAAAGACAAATCTATGCAACTCATTTTTCCCGTGCTCGGAGAGCAGTATGTATCTTTGCCGGTGTTAAGAAGGCAAACATTATTACTTAGAATAAAATCTTCTAAAATACGACCTCTTGCATCAGTGTGTGCACTGCCCCAAAAACCGGAGTGGGCATTAAAATCACCAACTAGCAGATATGGCTCCGGTAGCTGTTCTAAAAGGGATTCTAAATCATGAAGTGTTACTGTTAGGTGTGGTTCAATATATACGGTACATAATGTGAGTGTTTTAAAATGAAGAATGGCGACTGCGACAGCTTCGTATTTGGTTTTAAGTTTGATCTCGCGGTTTGCCGCACCATTCTGGATGACAATGGCAACACCTCCAGATAGTTTGCTTGCTTGCTCTCGGTCACACCGAAAGATATTGTACTTGTTTAAAATATTTTTTTGTTTTGGACCTAAGTTGGTCTCCTTATAAAGCACAAAGCCACCGGGGACATTGTGTTTAAAAGCTCTTTTATGTCAGAGTAGTTATTTATTAGTCCTCAGCAGTTCCACTGTATAAGGAACGCCATATTTGACTAGTGTAGTTAAAACTTAGAAGACCCCGGTATTGGCACCCGCCAATACCGGGGTCTTTTTTATTTTTCGCTCCAGGGAGCTGTGTTTCTGCTGCAGCAAAGGCGAGTTCTGAGTTGTGTCCATCGCCTCATTAGAGGCTCTGGACTTCCGCGGTGAACCCGCAGGTGTACGGTTTGTGGGCTTCTCCTGACTGGGGGAAGCATTACGGGCGGCCGACTGAGGGGTCGGCGGGCCCTTGCTCAGAGGTGGCAGGGCAGCCTTCGCTGCGTCTGCCGGGGGCGGGGGTGGCCCTGCCTCAGGCATTTCCTGGGAAGTGGCCGAAGCCTGGTGTGGTGTGCCGCCCTTGCGCACCACATCGGCGAAATTTGCTTTTGCCGTGAACTGGAAAGCTGATGGGAGTCTTTTTCGTGCTTCCTGATAAGTTGTTTTCCTTTGTCTTTGTTGTTATTTCCTTCTCTCTCTTCCAGGTAGAACATGACCTCGAGTACGCGGGGTGATCCCCTTTGCAGTTCGCGCACAGTGAAGCACTGCAGTCCACAGATTCATGATTGTTTGACGAACATTTGGCGCATGTTTGGCGGCCACGACAGCTCTGTGAGCAATGGCCAAATCTTTGACATTTGAAGCAGCGTCTGGGGTTTGGGATGTACGGTCTTACATTTATTTTGAGATATCCTACTTCTATGGTTTCGGGAAGTCTCCAAAGGACACTATGGATGGGAGTTTGGAAAATTCCACTTTGTCTCGGATTTGGAGAAGTAGGTCGCCACTGGCTAGCTTCGTCACCTTGTAGTCAAGGCCCAGGGCGTCGGTAAGAGATTTAGAAACAATGAATGGGGACATTTTCCTAGCTGGTTGATCTAGATTTTCACTATGTACTACATGGTACTTAGAGAAAACTTTTGTTTTTTGCAGGAACTGCGTAGTGGCATCGGTCCGCCCTTGTTTATGAGGGCGATCATTTGTTGAAGGAAAGGGATCCATAAAAAAAGTTGTTTTCCAGCTGCGGTGGCAGCCACCCACCACGGAGCCCAACATGGGGATGGGACAGGAGGTTGCAAGCAAGGCCTGCCCGCGTCAGCTGTACACCGCAACTATAACCGAATATGACGCAGCTCAGGGTAGTTCGTCACACAAGGTTAACCCTTGCCGCCAGGAAAAAAGGAGAAACCAAGAAGTGAGTAGGGGATAGGAGAGTTGTGAGAAAGAAGATAGGAAAGTGAAAGATGGAGGGGAGGATAGGAAAAGGCAACTGCCGATTCCCCCGGTCGGGTCAGGCCGGGGGTGCCGTCTACAGGAAGCTGAGGCCAAAGTGGTGTGTTGCCTCTGCTGAGAGGCCTTAAAGGTCCAAACGCTCGGCATCGGCTCAACCACCAGGATTCCCTTTTCCCCGGACACGGCGATGCCACGCACGGCTAGGCGCGGGTGCTCGGGTCCGTGGTGATGCACTGTTCACCATCATCCCCTTGCGGGGATGTCCCTGCGGATGCTCTGGAACCCGCGGTGTCGCCACTCACCGACGTCTGCAAGCTGCAGACGCCCCCCTGCGGGGATAAAAACCAATTTAAAAAAAGTCTCGAAGCGTGCAATTCAAGATGGATATATCATTGGTACGAACCCCTGTGGCAAGCTAGACGCCATCCAGACGCTGTCGAATGGTTGTTCAAAATTTCGGTGAATTATGCGGGAATACTGCCACCACATTGAGATCTACCAACGACAGCTGGGATGTCGTCTGTACGTGCGATATCTGTTGCTCAAACCAACGTTGTCGCTTTGGCAGACGCGGTTTCGCGTCGCGCGTGTCTTTAGATCATTAATTAGTGATGATGTCATCGTTTTTCATTTCGTGGTTTTCAAATTTATTTTATTAATTACACTAATTGCTTTCTTAATTGTCTTGCTGATTATCGATGTGACGACGTCATTCTTCATCGCGGCACATAACTGGTATTTATATAAAAGTTGCCATACACATTCCATCATGACTACTATACACCAGATGACTCAGCACTTTTTGTGACCCAATTTGTGACCCATTACTCAGCACTTTTTGTCCCATTTTCTGTCCATGACTTCTGATCATGACTCATGACCACGACTCCATTTCTTCCTGAATGACCAGGGTCTGACCACATTGATTATGATTATGGTCATGACTAATGACTTCGGACTCATGACTCAATTACACTGACTCCCATGGCCATGACAATGATCAGGCACTATATTTGTATACAAAAAGTCATACGCTTTCAATCATTACTGCTATGCATACACTTTCGTGCGACTCATTTTCCTTCCACATTTTGCGTCCACTTTTTGCAGACTGCCGTCAGCGGCCGTTTGCGGTCAGCTGCCGACATAGCCTAGTAATGCTTTCGCATTAAAAAAAATTAGCTGTGGTTTAACTACTGCTGAACTTGGTTAGAGAGCGAAAGCTGTGGTTTTCGTAGCGAACAAAGCGCAGTTGAGCCGACCACTTACCCAGGGAGCCAGTTATGCGCCCTTCCTTTCCTCAAAATCATCGGAGTCTGGAACGCTGTCAACGTCAACGCCAATGAACACAACGAAGGCCGACGACCTATAATTTCACTGCCGCGTTTCTGCCACAACGTTGTCAATGTCAACCCATGCAGAGCACAACTGTACTAAACTGCCACATGGTTAAAGCGCGACGGCTGCCCACTGTCCAAGGGGGCCTGTTATGAGCCTTTCCTTTGATATCGAAGCTCCTGCTCTTTATCGGTTACGGCACAGCTGTGGCTCGGCGACATCACGTGGTTCTCCTCGGTTCAAGGCCACATGAAATACACGACGAACAAGCTTATGCTGAGCGATGTCGGTGCACTTTAAAACATCCCCAGGTGCTCGAAACATGGAAACAACCACTACGGCACCAGTTTTCTGTCTTTCTCCTTTCACTACTATCTTTTTATCTTCCCTTACGGCGCGGTTCAGGTGTCTCGAGATATATGAGGAAGTTATTGCGTCCTTTCCTTTCATCAAAATCCAACCAAGCGATTCCTTTAAAAAGCCGCCGCGGTGGCTGAGTGGTTATGGCGCGCGGCAAGTGACCCGAAAGAGACGCGGGTTTGATTCTGTCCGCGGTGGTCGAATTGCGATGGAGGAAAAATTCTAGAGGCCCGTGTGCTGTGCGATGTCAGTGCACACTAAAGAATCCCAGGTGGTCCCGTGTCCCTCATAGCCTGAGCCGCTTTGGGACGTTAAACCTCCACAAACCATTGCCATAAATAAATTTACTCCGCAATAAATTTACTCCGCCACAGTCGGGCTCGAACCCGACCGCGGCGGCACTGTTTCGATGGAGGCTAAAAGCAAAATGCACCCGCAAAACGCAACGGCGGCCGTGTGCTGTGCGATGTTAAAGATCCCTGTTGAGGGTCCCCAGGAGGGTCGAATTATTCCGAAATCCTCCACTACGGCACCTTTTTTTTCCTTTCTTCTTTTAGTCGCTCCGCCACTCGATTCAAATTTGTGACGTCTACATGAAAAGGACTCCATGACCACCGCGGTGAATTTACTGGTGGTGTAATATAGTCTCTGGGATCCGTGGTGAAACTTAGTCGATGCATGCAGTTTACTTGCGAAATCGACCAGTGATGGCGACACCTGTATTTAATGTGATACAATTTTCAAGCTTATTATGGGTTCGTTCCCATTGAAACTGGCGTCTCTACCATTAGAATGCGGTATTCTATCGATAAAGGCAAACTTCATTATGTCCTGAGTATCCACTTTAAAACTTGCAGTGAATAGCAATGGAGGGATTGTTTCCTTAGCTGGCACCGTTCTGTGAATGTGAAATAGAAAGTCCAACTTTCTCGGGAAAAAAATTTTTAAATAGTCTATTATTCTGATACGTAGCAAAATATTTCGTTTTAAAGTGTTGCCAGCGATCGCATCGAACGACCACTACCAATCGGGAACGTTTTTGACAATAGCAAAAATGTGAATAGAAAAAGAAACAAGACTGCCATAGGATGATCTTCTGATATATTTATTGCTATAGTGAAATCTTACATTATATGAAAAAATTGCTTTCATAAACGGTTTTCTGCTCTAAAATGCTTAAAACCACGAGCATGACAATGGAGGCTGGTGCACAGAGAACAAACTAATAGGAAGGTGGAATCCTAGGTCACGTGACCTTGAAGCGTCATCACAACCTGCTCAATGGATAGTGGGCAAACCGGCTACCCTGGCAGGTGGCGGTTAAATTAATGATTGGTCCGCACAAGGCCCGGTGCTGGGAGGCCCTGCCAATGTAGGGCATTTTCGTATCGCTCAACTGCTACACAACTGCTCCGGGAGGGTTATGAGGACTTCCAGGGTTCAGGTGCTCGAAAGCTCTCTAAGTAATCTTGGCATCTTGAATTACTCTCGTAATCTTGGCATTAAGAACGATCAACCGGCCAAGCAATGCTGCAAGAGAGCCCTCTTCGAAGAATATATCAGGTGCGGAGCGGCTGAAAACTCCCGTTCCATTTGCGTGGGGTCCAAAAAACCCCATGCAAAACCTCAATGCGCGATAAGGAAACTCTACCCGTTCAACTTTGTGTTGTCTTCACGGCCGAAAAACTTTTGTAAGGCACGAGTGGTATGAAACAGCGGAGTGGTCGAAAGCTGTGTAAGTAATCTTGACATCTTGAATTACTCTCGTGTTTAATACCACTGTCACATGCACAACAAAAGGCTTTTGAGAATCTAGTCCTTATATTCAAGGGCTCAAGACGCGCAGCTATGGAGCACAAGTGTTGTCCCTTTGCTGCTAAGAGCCTTGGAAGACAAGGCCCCCGTGCTGGTGCAGCCTCCTAGTATCTTCGACATAATCAGCTAACAGGACTTGAAAACAACTTATCTCTCGGCAGTATAGTTGTAGCAGCGCCGAGTGGCTATGGGGGCCAAGGGAATCAACAAAACCTGCTGCTGCTGGTACGAGAAGATGCTAGTAGTTCTTATATAGAGGAATTAAGATGAGGTAAATTTCTAAGGTCAACAAATGCATGAAATACCGCACTAACGTGGAGTATTTTATAACACTCATTTCAGCAGCGGGCATTAAAACTCAACGCTAGCGTCCACATTGAGCTGATCCCTGTAGCTGCGTCGCTGCTCCTCTGAGGCCGCACTACATTCACTGCCAAGTGTATGCCAGCGCACACCCTCCACTACGGCACCTCTCTCTTCCTCTCTTCTTTCACTCCCTCCTTTACCCTTCCCTTACGGCGCGGTTCAGGTGTCCAACGATATATGAGACAGATACTGCACCATTTCCTTTCCCCCCCAAAACCAATTACTTACTTACACCACCGATAACCCAATGCATGGCTCGCCTTGCACTGCCACTGGCTTCCTCATTTAACTTTGTGAGCACGTGACAGGTTTGTGAGTGGACTAATTTATTATTCAATTCGCTGTTCCAAGCCGATTGCCATTTTTTCCTTAACTTCCTTTGTACTAATTTCATGCAGTCATTCAAGGGTATATTTACTTTTTTTATTTCCTTGCCACGAGCTTGAGCAGCACAGAAATCTGCTCGCTCATTGCCTTTTATGCCGACATGACTCGGGACCCAGCAGAGTTTAATGTTTAGTCTTCTAGCTGTGGCTGTTACTATGTTGTGTATAATGTCACCAAGTATAGGAGTGATTGCGTTCCTTAAGTGGAGGGCTGTAAGTATACTTAAAGAGTCTGAGTATTTCTTCTACGGTCACATATACTGCGTAACATTCTGCAGTGAAGATGGATGCGCACTGTGGGAATCGTATTGTTATCTCCGAATTCCCTCGCACCACTGCACTTCCTACATAAGTATCCGTTTTTGAACCGTCAGTATAAAAGGCTGTGAAACCATTGTATTTTTCCTCAAGTGCCAGAAATTTTTGTACTATTTGGTGTTGTGGAGTTTGCTTTTTGTGGAACTGTGTGAGAGTGAAATCGCACAACGTAGGAAAATCGTACCATGGAGGCAGTGGACCTCGTCGTTGCGCAATGCTGGGTAATGTGTTCAGTACGCCGAGATTCCGGCAGATCTCTTCAAAGCGTAAGAGCAGTGGCCTGGTGGTTTGCGGTTTGTTGTTAAAGATTGTTCTGGATGGACTATTTCATAACAGATGTGTTTTGGAAGGGAACGGATTTTTAGGACGTATGAGCATGTAAGCATGCTTCTTCTATCTGTAAGTGATGGTTCGTTTGTTTCGACATAAAGACTGTTTATGGGCGACGTCCTGTAAGCGCCAGTGAAAAAACGCAACCCCAAATTATGCACTGGATCTAGTCGTTTCAAGTAGGATGGCCTTGCAGAACCATACACCAGGCAACAATAGTATAAGCAGGACCGTACCACAGTTTTTGTGTGAAAGCACTTTGAGTATATTCAGCGATCGAGAAGCTTTCTTTTTCAACGCATTTATGTGAGGTAGAAAAGTTAGTTTTCGGTCAAATGTTATGCCTAAGAATTTGTGTTCAGTTTTTAAAGGTAACTGTGTTTCGTTTAGGTGTAATGTGGGGTCTGTCTGTAGACCCCGTTTCAGTGAAAAAAGACTGCAAGACATTGTTGTCTGTGTATAAACGCATCTCTGACAGTATTTTCAAGGCGGACTAGGTTATCTGTGGTGCAGCATCCTTTTCTAAAACAACCTTGATGGCTGTCGAGAAGTTCACGGGATTGAAGGACAGGAGTTAATCTTATGTTTAGGACACTTTCAACTGTTCGGAGCGGTTGGTGGCTTCCCGGGTTTAAGAAACAGCACAATAATAGCTTCCTTCCAAGCTTTGGGTATTTTTCCTGATACCCAAACTTTGTTAAAAAACTTTAGAAGTGCCTCTACGGCAGGTTCAGAAAGATGGGCTAGCATTTGGTAATGTATTTGGTTTGGGCCGCGGGCGGTATGTTTACCGGCAGAAAGTATTGTTTGGATTTCTTGTATTTTAATTAAACTACTGTACGGTTCGTTTGTACCGCAACCTGTCGGCAGTCTTTGTTTCTCTGCTGTCTTTTCGTATTTTAAAAATGAATCGCTGTAGTGGGATGAGCTGGAAACTTCGGAAAAATATTCGCCTAAAATATCTGCCTGTTGTTCTAGACTAGTCTGTACACCGGGAGCGCTAAGGGGGACTGTGAACGGAGAGTAGTTGCCTTTTAGCTTTCTGACCTTCTTCCACATTTGTTTTGATGTGGTTGACTTGTTTATCGACAACACGTAATTTTTCCAAGAAGATTTTTCGGCACTACGATGGATATAACGAGCTTTTGCTCTCGCCTTTTTAAAATTTTATAAAATTCTCCTGTGTAGGGTATCTGCGAAAAATGCCCCAGGCTTTGGTTTGTTTCTTTTTTGCTTCTTTAGATTCTTTTGTGTACCAGTATTTGTGATTTTGTTTTATTCCAGAGGATTGAGGAATAGCTTGGCGTGCAGCGGCAATAATACAGTTTGTGAGACATTCGTTTAGTTCGTCTACACTCAAGTCGTCAGAAACTATTCTATAATAATAATAATAATTGGTTTTTGGGGAAAGGAAATGGCGCAGTATCTGTCTCATATATCTTTGGACACCTGAACCGCGCCGTAAAGGAAGGGATAAAGGAGGGAGTGAAAGAAGAAAGGAAGAATAGGTGCCGTAGTGGAGGGCTCCGGAATAATTTCGACCACCTGGGGATCTTTACGTGCACTGACATCGCACAGCACACGGGCGCCTTAGCGTTTTTCCTCCATAAAAACGCAGCCGCCGCGGTCAGGTTCGAACCCGGGAACTCCGGATCAGTAGTCGAGCGCCCTAACCACTGAGCCACCGCGGCGGGGAAACTATTCTATCTAGGCTGGCTTTTTCACGGAACAGTGCCCAGTCGGCTAAGTGCAGTTTCCATCGTTGTGGTTTAGTTGGGATTACTTCAGGTGAATGTGCTAAGCTAATTAGTACGGGTAGATGATCACTTCCATAGGGGTTATCTAAGACATCCCAATTGAAATCTGCAAAAATTGAGGACGAACTAAAAGACAAATCTATGCAACTGAATTTTCCTGAGCTAGGGGATCAGTTGGCCTCTAGTGTCGGTTTTGTTACTGCCCCAAAAACTGGAGTGGGCGTTAAAATCTCCGACCATCAAAAACGGTTCTGGTAGTTGCACTAAAAGGTCTTGTAAGTCTTGGAGTGTTATTTTAAGATGTGGATCTATATAAACGCAGCACACTGTGAGTGTTTTAAATGTGTGCAGGATGGCCGCCACAGCTTCCAATTTGGTTTTAAGCTTGTGTTCTCGGGCTGCGATTCCACTGTTAACAATGATGGCTATGCCACCCGAAAGCCGGCTCGCCTGCTCTCGGTCATGGCGGAAGACCTTATAGTGTTTTAGAATGTTTTCGTGTTTAAAGCCTAAATGTGCCTCCTGTAAACACAAGGCGACAGGTGAGTATGTGGCTAATATGTCTTTTATGTCGCTTAGGTTATGTAAGAGTCCCCTACAGTTCCAGTGTATAAAAAAGCCATCTTGTATTATGTGGGGTACTAGGTTGGGTTTTCAGGCGCCCTTATTCGGGGCTTTTCTTTTTTTTTTCGGTCTATGGAGCCCCGCCGCCCTTCCGACGTCGACGCCTTAGGACTACTTTGACTTATGTCCATCGCATCCTCCGACACGCTGGACGAACGTGCGAGCCACACGTTTGTTTTCATGTTCGGCCTCTCCGTGTGGGGAGGGACCTTGGGGCCCGCGGACATGGAGGCCCGTGCGTCCTGTTTTGTGGGTGGTGCCACCTTGGGCACGGGTGGCCCCGCTACAGGCTCACTGCGTGTGGCCTGAGTGGGAGCCAAAAGCGGCTGAGGTGCTGTGCCCCTTTGCACCACATCGGAGAAAGTAGGTTTGTGTATCAAAGCTACCCTCTTCCGCGCTTCCCTACATGTTGTTTTCTTTGACTTTGATTGTGACAATCTTCTTTTCTTGTTTCCAAACTGGACATGCGCGTGAGTAAGCTGCCCTCACAATTTACACATAGGTGTGGTTCAACTGCACAGTTTTCGGAATCGTGTTCATGGGAAGAGCATTTAGCACATGTGAGTTGGCCCCGGCAACTCTGAGAGCTGTGGCCGTAAAGTTAGCATTTGAAGCAGCGTCGTGGGTTTGGTATGTACTGTCTTAGTTGGAGCTTTATGTAGCCTATTTCTACGGAGTCGGAGAGGAATACTAGATGCAAATGTCAGGACAATGTGCTTTGTGCGGATTTCTTTATTATCTCATCTCATTTTTATCCTGTACACATTGGTCACGTTTTGCTCCTTCAAACCTTCCAGAAGTTCTTCATCAGTTACATATTTGAGGTCATCATTTGAGATAACTCCCCGAACAGTATTCAAAGATCGGTGTGTGCTGACTGTGACCGGTATATCTCCAAATGACTTCACTTCTGACAATTTTTCTTGTTGGTGGTTGTATAAAACTTCTAAAAGAAGGTCTCCGTTTAAAGTCCTGGTAACAATGAATGGTGACACTTGTCTAGCATGTTGGTTCAGTGTTGTTTTTGTTGCTATTCACCACTGTTGCGTTTAGCCAGTTAAGTGTAGTACAACATTTGCATTGGTCAGATGTCATTTCCATACTATTCGTTTTGCTCGGCGTAAAAAAAAAGGCATGTTTCAGCGCCGAACTGGCCATTGCCTTCCGCTTGCCCGTTTGCATCCGAAATTGCATGACCCAATGTTTCCGCTCGTGAATGCGTACCAAACGTGCTTTCGCCGCTTCTGTTCATTATAGAATAATTGCCTTTACGAGGCGCTTGTCAGCGAACCGCGGCCGACACGAATCAAGGCACAGAGCACGAGAACAAGCGAGGGCAAATAGGCTGTTGCAATTACTGTGCATTTGGGTCGTCTAGGAACCAGTACGGACTAATTTACTTACAATTTTTGAGTTTTTGGCACGTATGCTGCGTTGGGTAGCGTGTGCTGACTGTTAGCTCGATGCTTCGTCCAACGACGCCGCATTAGGTATGTAAATCAGGTTAACAGAATATGTTGTTATGTGCAGATTGAGGCGCTCATTAAAATAATTCGACTGATATATTTGGACTACTTTGTTTTCTTGTGCGTTATGTTCATTGTTTTCATTTTCGAGCAGGAAATGTGGGGCTAATTCGAATAAAAAATTAATCTGCAGGCTCATTTCGAAGACAAGAGCTTCGAACAAAACCGCGTGGATGGATGGAAGCTCAAGCCTAATCAACGGTGTTCCCATTCAAAGGTCAGATACCTGCTAAACTTGGTGTTTGTTGCCATGTTGCTTATTGCCTCGTCTACATCTGAAAGCGTTCAGTGAGGAAGTGGTTGGTGTGCGTGCATGTTAAATTTTCTGGCGCGTCTTTTGTGGACCCTTTTCAAAACTTTGGAGGTCAGCTCCTTGGCACAGCAAAATTCCTTCACCCTGACTGCCAAACCAGCTTTGGGGTAAAAAAAAAAGTGCAATGCTGCAGACATATAGCCCAATGCCGCGTTCCTTTCCTTTACACGACACGCTGTCGGGATAAAGGATTAGCCCCAGCTTTGCCTAGCCACTACTTTTGTTGAAGGGGGGGGGGTGTGAAAAACAGCTGCACGTGACGTTTAGGATGGGCCGTCATGGTGAAGGGTCCTTTGGAATGCAGAAAAGCTTACTTTCAGAGTTTTTCAAAAGCACCACTATTTTAAATATGTAATGTGCTCTTTTCGCTTATTTATCTGCTTCCAGAACTTCCTAAAGAGCGAAGGCCACCAAGGGACCGAAGTGTGCATGTGCCTGCATTATTCAATGATGACGCTGCCGCACAAGGTTCTTCACCAGAAGTGAGAAACATCCTTCCCTTAAACACGCAAGAGTATCCTCCAGCAGATTCATCGTCAGACGGAGTGATAAATGAGACATTGGTGGGTACAGAAAACATCAATGCTAGTCAGCAACTTACTTTGGCCACCACAGATGTACGGCCTCAAGAAACTGCAGAGGTTTGTGCAACCCAACCCTTTGATTCTGAGGTAGCAGAGCTTAGGAAGAAGATAGCAGATCTCACAGCAGCCAATAATAAGCTGAAACAACACCATAAAAAGTCTAAGAACACTGTCAAAAACTACAGAAGCAGAATCGCAAGCTGCAGAAAGAGGTAGCTAATTTCTCACGAAATACGAAGTTTTTAAATGAAGACCAAATTCGTGCCCTTTCTCGGAACAACAATCGTGGCAACTAAAAATTAAATTTGCTTGTGGAACCACTGGGTATGAAACGCTCAGAAAGTTTGGCTACCCTCTTCCATCAAGCAGAACGTTAGCAAGAAGAATATAGAGCCTGAAGTTTCTGCCAGGTATCCTGCATGAAGTGATCGACGTAATGAGGTCGAAAGCAGAGGGAATGGAGGACATGGAAAAAGACTGTGTAAGTCATAGCCTATGAATTTACTCGTAGGCACGTGGACGGCTCTGTACTCAAGACGTATGTACTGGAAATAGTCCAGATATGCAGCCAGATTTCTCTAAGAGTACGGGTAGTCACCTGTGACATGGGTGCAGCAAATCGCACTATGTAGAGAGAATTTGGCTTTTCGAGTCACCGCCATTCGACAACTTCGTGCTCAATACCCCACCCAACCTTAGACGGGAAGGAACTTTTTTTCATCTCGAAGGTGAAACTAGAGCATGTACAGGCCGTCTTGGACTATGACGCTGCGAATGAACTTAAGGTAGCACCAAATTTATCAGAAATCCACATTAGTGGTGGACACTTCACAAAGATGAAAGTTGGAGTCGCTGTCCAGCTTTTCCGCGAAGCCCCGCCAGCTATCAAGTTCCTAATAAAAGAAGGAGAGATTGAGCCAGAGGCTGAAACAACAGCGTGGTTTATGGACCTCGTTTCTAGGTGGTATGCCCTTATGTCATCGCGTCATTCCACCATGGCGCTAAGCCGCAGGAACATGACTAAATATCATGCCGCCTTGGACACACTGCGTATGGCAATAGACACGATCAGAGAACTGAAAATGGGCACTGGATCTCAGTGGAAGCCATAACAAGCAGGGGTCCTAATTGCAACAATGGCGGTCCTTCGCCTTCAAGAAGTGCTTCTTGGCAGTGAAAGGTATGAATTCGTCCTGACGAGCAGACTGTTGCGGGACTGCCTAGAAAACCTTTTTTCTGTGGTGCGGCTCATGAAGCCAGTGCCCACTGCGTACGACTTGAAGTGTGCACTTCCGACTCATCAGCGTCAGCCACTTTCTTCACACTCCCAGGTCGACAAATTACGAACTTGATGACCGTGACTACCTTGTCGATCTGCTTGCACACGCCAAGAAGGAAGGTACAGAAAACGAAGTCGACGAAATCAATGATTCGGAAATCCTGTTCATTGAAGAGCTCACGTCAACTGAGTGCCGTATCCTGTTTTACCTTGGCGGTTTTATTTTGAAAGGAATCCTAAAATTCATAACCTGTGCGCAGTGCAACCCTGGCGATGAGTATGCTTCCCTCACTGCACTCAAGGAATACGTCAGGGATGGACAAAACCTCGTATATCCCAGCAGAGATGTAATGAAAACACTGAAAAACTATGAAGAGCACTTTACCGCCGTCAATTCATGGTGTACCGACACATTTTTCACCATGAAGTCGCCACTTCGTTCTTTGATAGCATATCTTGAAGAGATAGACAAGCCCTCTGTGAAGACTTGCATGGCTCACAAAGAGCGAATAAGAAAAATGCTGACTGCTGCGTATGCCAGAGTGAGGCTCCGAAGTACGGGCTCCACAGAAGCAAAACTTGTGCTGGAGTTAGCCTGTAACCAAGCCCGAATATGAAGTTCTGCGAAACTTTAGCTTCGAAGCCAGAATTCTGCATCTCTCAACCTAATCAAAGTTAACAGCTCTAAGACTCAACTTATATGCTTTCACAGCCCAATGAAGAAGGTAGATTTTAACCATCAGCTGTTCTTGCACGGATCTGAGTGTTCTCAACGTCAGTAAACTACAGTAAAGTACCTAGGAGAGTCCTTCGACTGTGCTTTTTCATGGAATGATCACTTATCCCACGTTTGTAAAAAGCTCAGAACTGTCCCCTGTGTGCTTTACAACATTAGGTACTACATGCCGCTTACAATGCGCAAAGTTATTGTAAACGCTGTTGGTTATAGCGTACTGCGTTATGGCATAACAATTTATGGTCACTTTGCTGTTTGCTGGAAGTATAGGATCAACTCTCTCCTACGATCTTTGCTAAAAAATATTAGCTGTGACTTAGGCCTTAACAGGTTACCTCCAAGTGTTTGCCGGGCAAAAACTAAATATAAGCTAAAAAAGATGCTGCGATACACTAATTAGTGGGTTTACGACGTTGTACACATGCTTTATTTACCACCTGTCAAGTAAATCCTGATTTCATTGGTTGCTGCTGTATTTTTTGCACTGATCTGAGGTATTTTCACACCATTTTGGTTTTCCTGTCTATTTTTATTTTGCCTCTGTACTAATTTGATATTCTGTAATTTTTGATGTGCTTATATTTTATTACCGTTGCTGATAATCTTTGTTTCTTCAAAACGTGCTAAACCAAGACGCTGTGTCATTGACCGCGTCTGCTCAGTTTTCTTAACATCCATTGCACTCACTTGTATTGGGACATTTTCAGCAATTCTATTAAACTTGGTAGTTACTTTCAATTGAGGGAGGTGTGCTATATAATAAATTTTCAAACTCCCCCTCCAAGCAGTGGTTTGCGGAATTTTTCAAGAGTTTTGTTCGCCCGGAGATTAAACATGCGTAGGAAGGACAGCACGAATGGGTCTTCTAGTACCCGCGGTGGTATGCAGAATATGCCTTGACATCTTGCATAGCCACTTGTTACCGTCGACACCATGTTGTTGGCTGCTTCTCCCGTTTTTAAAACCAGAAGGGACTCCTTATTTTTCTTATTTTGAGCGCCTGCGGCAAGTGAGAAGCGAGCAGCCCTTCCCCTACGATAACGAAACCTGCATGCTGCGGGAACGAGAATGGCGGCCGCCGTAGCAGACGACGCAGATGTCCTCACCCTGAGCGGTGGCGCACGCATCGAGGCACCCTAATTAGATCATCTGTGTGCGCGCCACTTCTACGCAGCTCGCGTCACCTGTCCGCCGTGTACATTCATGCTTCGTTTGGCCACACTTTGTGGCGCTTTTTTCTGGGCGGGAAAGACTGAGACCGTCGCTCGCGCGCTCCTCAGTCTTCCCACGTGCATGGGCGGGTTCAGCTTGCCCGATTTGCACACAATAAGCAGTGTTCTAGCTGTCCGAGGCGTCCACGACCTAGTCAACGCCACCGACTACCTGGGGAGGGGACTTCTCGCCTACCTTCTTGGGACGTCGCGGCGCCTCTTTTTTGGTCAAGTAACAGGTCCTTCAGCCGAACAGCAGCCGAGGTTCTTTAGTTATGTCTGTCGGGCGGCCGAGTCTCTCACAGCTGCCCTGCTCGAGGTCGACGTCACTAAGACACAGGCCTCCCGTGTTTGCGAGCTCCTCGCTATCCAGGAGGCTGCACCAGAACAGCTCGAACGGAGTAGGCGGGTGCGGTGGCGAGATTTGAAGTCTAGCACTCTTCCACCAGACGTTCACGACTTCGGCTGGCTGTGAGGCTGGAGGGTCTTGCCCACGGGAGTCCGTGTCGCGGCGTGGGGCATCACCGCTTCTTCGCGGTGTCCTCAGTGTGGAAACACTGAAACCCTAGAGCATGCCATGTTTGAGTGCATGGTTGCTAGAACGTTTCGGCGGCTCATGTCGCATATGTTTTTTGTCACCTTGAACTCCCGCACCAGGCCATGCGAGTCGTTTGAGCGGCTTCTGTTGTGTGTGGGTGCCTTTGTTTTGTGGCGGCAGAGAGGCGCGGCTTCCTTGCTGGGTCGACGACCCCAGCGGGCCATGTTCCCATTGTTGCAGAGGGTGAGATTGCGCCTGTTCAAACAGGCGTGCTTAGACTGGGTCACCCTCGACAAGGAAGAATTCCTGCGCCGATGAAGCAACCGGTTCATCAACACAAGCAGGAGCTGCGTCACCGTGCAGCTCCTGCCATACTGAGTGTGCTACGCGATCTTTGTGTGCAGCGATGATTGTGAGCAGTGTGTTGTGCGTGAATGCCCCGCATGCTTCCCCCCACGCGTATGGACCATCTTTTGACCTCTTTTGGACATTCACGGATTATGTATTTGTGCATTTTATGCCAACGTGCATTTTTTGCATAGGTTGGGTGACGCTAGTCGATAAAGCATGTCTTTAGAATGGGCGACATTAGTCGCCGTTCTGTGTCTGTTTTTACGAGGGATGTCAGTCCCTTTCGGGCCCGTTGTAATTAAACTTCTATTGAACCGTGTCAGAAATCCCGGTGTGGTGTGAACATCAGGACCCGGTCTGGTGTTTTTTTCCGACTGGGGAGGCATAAGACAATAGAAATGTAAAGCATGTTCCAAAGCATAGGTATCTTGCGATTTCACCACAGAAAAACAATGAAATTACATATATGCAGAGAACGAGGACCGGCCAAGTGCGCGAGCTGCACTGCCACCAGCACAAGCTGCAAGCAAGGTGGCCCAATCAGGCAGCTCTGTGCGCTTCCACCTTGCCGGCAAGATCACCTAGGCAGTGCCCCACAAAGGCACAATGCGACCGCCCCCCTAATAGAACAGCAAGGGCGCCAGGCCAGAATAGACGACCGACCTGGCGCTCATTAGAGCCCACCTGCCAGGGGTAAAGTATTAAAGACAGCAGTATTTCCCCCAGGACACACAGGAGGGCCAGAACCAGGTGGCGATCCATGAGGCGAGTTCAGAAGAACAGAACAGAGCATGACCTTGGCAGTCAGAGCATTGTAGTGAGAAAATCCATGATGGGCTGTGCAGGCTACTACTGAAAGAAGAGAGGCATTTTTGGCTGCTCAGCTCTAGGACGCAGGTTAAATACTGGTCACAGCGGCCGCGTTTCGATGGAGGCAAAACGCCATGAGCTGTGCAATGTCAGTTTCGTAACTAAAACAGAGACCTCTGCTACTGCGCCTCTTCCTACTTTCATTCCATCCTCCATACCTTCGCCCACAACAGCATGGCTGAGGTGACCTCCCAGAAGTGGAATAGTTACTGTGTCGTGCAAAAAGAAAAGGAGGGAGCAGTGGCACATTAAGATGCTATGTCAACAGTTGCACTGCTCTGACATTTTGATAACATGCTCAGCATGCATGCTGATAAAGCCAGTCAGGTGGCAACTCAGTCTACAGTACTGATGGTGACACTACTGTGCCATCATACAATGTCACCAAAAGAAATAAAACATTAACACACAAGCAAAATGTAGGCAACACCTCAATAGAGCAAGTGAGGTTTGTATAAAGGCACTTCAACCGCTCAAAAGAGGCAATGAAATTGTTTAGAAGCAGCGCAAGGGTAGCAAATCAGAATTCAACATGGAATACGCACTATGACTGCTTTTCATGACACTGTTCATCTTGTGTTCATCAAAAGCACTCTTAACATCATTTCATTGAATGAACAAGCAATTGCGTATAGATGTCTTTCCGAGGTCATACTGCACCTGTAATGCCATTCGGCTGTGGTGCACAGGCTGGCAACTCTTTGCATGCAGTTAAGAAACTGGCACAGCCAGCTATTGTTACACTAAGGGCATGTTCACAATAGCAGGCAAAAAAATCAGAGTACCGTTACTAAGCAATGCGCTATGCACAAAAGAAGCAACAAGGACTTGGCTTCATGATTAACTTTATGTTGGTAAATTATTGCATTCTTCACTGTGGGTACAAGCCCGGAAAGCAATGCATCTAGTGTGATTCCGCTCAGCTGGACTCTAGAATATTCGTACAGAACGAAAAATAAAGCTGCTGCCTGTTGCAAACAAAAAAAGCCAAACAAAAAGCGCCATGTTGCAAACAAAGGCCACGAGGACGGCATTTTCTAGCTGGTGTCACTACTGATGGCGATGGATGCAATCAAGATGCAGAGGCGGAAAATGGTAAATGCCGGGTGGTCAACCCTGGTCGATCACCCGGTATTAATAATATTATACTGAATAATCCCGATAATATAATATCTTAGTGGCGACTCATTCGTAGTCCGAGCACTTGGAAGCTTTCGAAAGAGTATCTGACGGATGGCTAACCTAATGATTCAGAAGACCAAACGCGATATATAGGGTTCGAAGCTGTGCCATTGGACTGGGTCAAAGATATTTTGCACAAAATCCAAGCAGCTCAACCACAAAGGACAAGAACAAAGGAAGTACAATCGTTTCTCGGGTTGACTGGTTTTTATAGAAAGTTTATACCTAATCACACGGACGTTGCAGAGCCGTTAATGCAATTAACAAAAAAGGAGCTAGTAATAAGGTGAACATCCGAGCATAAGCCAGCCTTCGCAACATATGGTTAAAAAATAAACGAACACCAGTGTTGCTAGCTCCAGACATGGAAAAAACATTTGTTTTGCAGACAGATGCTTAAGAGATCTCTGAGCTGAGCAGAATTACTCCACTGGACATTTGTGGGTGAAACCATTCCGAGCGCACTGATCACCATTGTTAGACGACGAATGGCAAAGTGATGAAATTACAGGAGTATTTTTTTAGCATCGGGACCATTAAAGGAAGAGAAAATGCAGGTGCAGATTTATGAGCAGAATGTCAGAGGTGCGGAAAACCTAACAGCTGAGAGGGGAGTACAACTGGCTGCAATATGTTAAAGCAACATATGGTTAAAAATTCTCGCGTTACTTTAAGCTTTATATGCATGCAATTAACATTTTGTATGCTGTTGCTGTTTGTTCTTATACAATGCCTTAATGCGGTGGTCAGTGGAAGAGTGGTGGTGGTGAAAACTTTGGTGTATGAAGTGGTGAGGTGTTCGTGTGGTGGTGGTAATTGGTACGTGGCACTTCAGGAAGAGATAGAGAAGACGATGACGAAACCGAAAACGAGGCGGAAGTAACGCTGTGTGCTGCAAAACATGGGACCCAGATAACAAATAAGATATTGTACAACTTGAGCGTGTCTGCTCAATATAGGAGCCACGAAGATGCCCATGAAGTTATCTCAAAGAAAAAAGACATTGTCAATGGCTCTGAAACGAGGACTAAAGCCAGCGGCTGTTACTACCTCCCAAACCGCTATCGGTATGAGGACGCTTGAAAGCGGACATCCCGCTAAGGGCAACGTGGCAGCACCAACACCCTTTGCCTGATCCTCCTCAACACTCCTCTCGTGGAACAGCGGTGTCTGTTGAAACAAGGTACCACCTGGGTTTTTGTCCGTACTCTGCGTCCGAGAGCTGAAGCAGTTGTGGCACCTTCCTCATTAGCTTAGTGAATGCTTATAACTTTCCCACCAAACCCGGAGGCAGTGCTGAGCCCAACTGACAGGTCTGCTGCTGGTAGCATGCCACCGGCAGCTGCAGATTCCCTTTCCACAGCAAGCAGCACTTGCACCTGCACAACTGCAGCACCTTTCCACAGCAAGTGGTGGCTACTAACAGGCAGGAGCTGAAATCACAATGCAACACTGCAAACGCATAACAGAATGACGCAAACATGCATGCTGGCCGTGCATAATATGACATAGCTTTTGTTCCCATATCAACGTGGTACATTCGTAACATCCTTCTGAAAACCTGCCACAGCAAAAGTTGTTGGATGATGGCAGGAAAGTTACGAGAGGGTTTATTTACATTGTTACAGGAGGAATAATCACAATGGAGGATGCAAAATGGAGCATCGAGGAGGAGCATTTAAAAGGGAGTACGTAAGAGGATCAAGATATTCACTGCACTTGCTGTCCAATTTTAAAACCGATCCAAGCAGATGATCACGCACAAAGCAAACCATCCGGCACTTGCTTGTCTGGTTCTTGTGAGATGTCAGTGATGACGTCACGAGGGCGTGCAGCATGGCTGAATTTAATTATTGGCACCTTTGAGTGGCCGCTGCTGTGCCACTACAAAGTTGACTGCTATGGGACGGCTGCTAAAAGTGCATATCTCGCAAGCTCAAGCCTAAAGTCAGGAACTAGAAGCGAACCGCTCGCGCTCGTTCCCTTAGCAGTGTCACCAAATGTTTTGTACATGTGTAAAAACACTGAGCTCCAGATTTTAGGCAAATATTGATGGACGGAAATTCTGTTAATCGTCCGTCTGATGAGAAAACTTTCCATTCATATAGAGCGGCCATAGGTACAGGACATGGTGGACTTTTTTTGCCAGTACATCAAGTGCGACAAGATGAGCCTGACTGCCAACGAGCACCTCGTCTGGGCAGATATGTTGCACGGTGGTATCAACTCGCACCACTGCCGTGACCTGGCGCGCAAATGTGCCGTCAACCTAGATAGACTTCGCCAAGTGCGGTGACCTCAAGGGCTTCCAGAACTCTTGAGAAGCCGCCCATGTACCCGGACTTCACGGAGAATCTCTACACAAAGAACACCTACTGTTCTCTCCATCCCCAGATTCCTCAGGCTGAGGACGCCTCCGCAAGGGTGGGAGTGTCGAGCCAGGGAGAGAGGATGTCGTCTGGGTCCACGCCGACCGCGGAGGGAGATGTTTTCTAGCCAGCTGAAAGTTCCCACGTGGGGCTGACAGCTGTTTCTTCATTCACGGGTTGGCCTACTTGAAGCCAAATTGGTTGTGCCATTAGCAAACGTGCCGGACATGATCTCATGGTCGGGTCCAGTAGCCGAAAGGGTCGCTTCGTTCCTGGCGACGCCTGCGAAGGCTGGCGGACGATGACCACTAATGCGCTGCCGTTTTCCCACGCAGACCGTCTTCTACCGGGAACTAGGCCGCATTAGTTCTCCCAACTTAGATTGGAGATTAGCTGCTGCACGATCACTGCGGCGGTCTCTCTGCCCCGCCAAGAGTCCATCCAGTGCAGCCAGACTCGGGCCTTCGCTCGCCTTACTTGGTTCCCGGAATCCATCCGGTAATGATGCTCATCGGGGGGGGGGGTGCGTGCGAGAGACCCTTGTCGCGGGGATCGGAACCACCCCGAAGAAGCTTAGTGCTGGCTTCCAGGGTGAGCCTTGCCGATGACGCTGCTAACACAGACAGGCGGGCGCCCGAATGTAACACCGTCGAAATCATCACCAGAAATCTATACTTGCGTTGCCGCTGAAATATAACAGAACTGTGAGTGTTCACCTTATGCACTCGCAGGCACCCAGCCCAGCATCGCAAGTCATGGCCGAGCATGATTATTGCTCAGAACAAGCTTTGCAGCAGCTGTCCAAGCGTGGTGCAGATGACACCAGTTACAAGTATGGTGAGACATAACTATCAAACTATGAGTTAGTGCTATTTACACTGAACAAACTTTTCAGTAACACACCTCTGCTTTTGCAATCAAACTTTTATGCATTTATGGCAAAAAAAACTATATGGCACTAGATTTTATTGTATGCTACCTGAAATGAAAAAAGGTGTACGACCCAAAAATGCTCGTGCAGTAAAGTGAGGCATAAGAGAATGCAACAGAAATGTGACGCATGTTCCAAAGCATAGGTGTCTTGTGATTTCACCAGAAAAAAAGTGCACGAGCTGCACTGCCACCAACACAACACTTCTCGGCCTTTTGGCTAAGACAGGCCGTCAGTCTGCCCGTCGGACCAGCGGATTTTCCAGCGCTCCTGACCAGGTGGGCCCCGGATCCTGCGTCGCGGAGGTCCTGCCTGCTGTCATGCTGCCGCCCGCCCCCTTCGAGCTTCCCACCTGCTGATCCTGGACCGGCACCAGCATAGCTTCTACCGGTCCCGCTGGTGGACCAACTTTCCACGCACCTTTCCCAAAGGCGCACTGCTTCAACTTCACGTTGAACACGGAGGCCTTGCCCGACGACTTAGACGACGGGAGGCTGTTGTCGGCCCCAAGGCAGTTTCAAGCTTTGCGTCGCCGTAGTCTCGGCTGCGGCGACCCAAAAGCTTCTCGTTGCAAGGGCCTTCCCTGTGAACGGCACCCAAGTCCAGGTCTCCTGCGGTCGTGAACGTCACGGTGTTCCGCCTGCCGCTCTTCGTAGGCGACACCTCGCTCACCTCGGCACTCAGCCCTTATGGGAAAGTGCTCGAGGTAACCCACCCAACCCTGAGGGGACGGCGGCATGTCGACAACGGGCAGCGGCTGGTCCGGATGAAAAAGCAGAAACCCGTGCCCAATTTTATATTCGTCCTGGGGCACCGCGCCATGTACGATTAGCGCGGCATCCGCAAAGTGTGTTCCCGCTGCGGGCAGGAGGGCCATGTCGGCGCGAAGGGACCTGCAGGCTTGTACATGATGCATTTGTCATGAGCTTGATTGATGCGCTCTTATTGCTGTTGCCATGCTGTCACTTCCTCGTGTCTTAGACCACTCAATCGACCACAAAAAAAAGCGCGGAGTAATAACTCCTTTTTTTTTCGTACGGACTGCTTCCGTACCTTTCACAGCGCCTGGCTCCTTCCCTTTCCTGCCTAGAGGAGGGGGCAGCGGGAGATGTATGTTGCTGGTTGCTCAGCGTCGCTGCTTCGGCGGATGTGATTGTTGGGTGGGCACCTCTTTCAACTCTTTAGTCTGCACGCGGCTGCGAATGGAATGCACCTGGCATAGCTCACATCGCCCCGTTCCATGTTGCTAGCAGGCGTCGTCGTACATAGATCCTTGCACGTGGCACACAGCCATACCTCGATTGGCGAAGTTGACAGCAGCGAGAAGTTGTAGCAGTTCAACTTGTTCATCGCCGTGTCTACAAAGGTACGTTGCAGTGCTGTCTACATAATGTACGGCACGAGTTTTTTAGCTATGCCCAAAGCGAGAGCAAAGACATGGGCAGAACGCGCAGCTGCAAGAAATACTCGTGCTACATTTTCTGCGCTTGGGAATCTCGGCGAATGTGCAGGAGTGCATAAACCAGAATGCGCAGTTCGAGAGCTGGTCCACAGTGACAGCCAGGAACCCACCTCTCAAATGTACGATCCAGAGAATATTCCCGCCGCGCAGGGAAATCACAGTCAAACTGCTGTCAAAGCATAGCTGCTTAGCAGATTTTCCGCAGCGACTGCGGAAGCCTCCTAAAAACTCCGAGGTCAACGGCACTTTCTGCGAATATAACCTCCCTTAGGCCGGGCAAGGACTGCCACTTCGGACTTGCTAATGGACTGCTGAAAACTCTACAGTTCTCAGCAGAGACACCTTCTGTGTTGGCTCTCTATATTGACTCTATCGTTACCAAGCCTATTGAAATCGATCACCGGTGATCGATGCTTTAAATCGCCGATTTCGACACGTTGGAATCGTTTCATGTTCACCCAGCGCTATCCAGTGGTCAGTCTAGGCACTGCACTTGTAGAACCAGTTTAAATTTTCCCGCTCTGGCAACGTTCTGATTTTTGATGAACCTTTTTGAGAACTGATGTGCATGTGTTGTTGTGAAAGGGGGCATGGCGGCAGCACTTGAGAAAAAAACCTGCCACGCGTGGTAATGCATCATTAACATCATATTTTTGTCATCAAAAGACTCCCAGCAAGTGAAATATTGAATCATATTGTCGGCTTTGTTATCTGGCAGTGTTGAGTGGTGATAATTACCGGAAAATGACGCCAGCTATTCACTAGTAAGCTCTGACTTGGAGTCCGGGTGGTTTTATTCCATGAAAACGCATTCCTGAAGGTCCATTGCATGT
The DNA here is from genome assembly GCF_052857255.1 of Amblyomma americanum. NCBI lineage: Eukaryota > Metazoa > Arthropoda > Arachnida > Ixodida > Ixodidae > Amblyomma > Amblyomma americanum. The sequence goes on along the minus strand of NC_135502.1, from coordinate 87,251,154 downwards.
CCAGCATGTACACCTGGCCTTTACAGCCAGTTTGCAGCAGTTTTGGTTTCGGGTTCGCTAGAGGGCTGCATCTGGCGTTACTATATCGTTACGACGCCACTCGCTCCGGTCACTGCCATGGCGTCGTCGTCCCGCGTGACTGTCGCACGGAAAGCGTTCTGCTCGAAAGTGTCCTACACCCGCACCTGATTTTAGTGACGAGGATTCGAGCTTCGAGTCCGAAGATGACAGTACCTCTGCTTCAAGCTCTGACAGCGACGATGTTTCAAGTCAGCCCGGGACATCCGCAGCTGCTCACCGGTGAGTTATTTTTATGGTCTTGAGCAGTCACCGGCGTCGTGTGCGCTTATTTGCCGATCTTTGTGCACAAGCTATTCTTGTTATCTGCAGGGTCCGTATGTCGCTAGGCCAGGATGTGCTGCCACTGGCTGTGAAGAAACTTCAGTTTTGCCAACAAGGCCGCCCGGAGTACACCTCGGCCCAGCACTTCGGAGCAGTGCAAGACGTTTCACAACAGCGCGCAATTTTTTCCTGTTATTCTTCACCACAGAAGTGATACATATTACCTGCAAAAATACGAACAAATATGCTTGGATGCATATTTTGGAGCTTCCAAGCTATGCTGAAAGAGATGGGTCATGGAAAGAAGTGACTCCCGACGAACTAGTGAAGTTCATTGGACTGCTCATTTATATGGGCATTGTGAACGTGCCACGCATCCACCTTTACTGGAATACCGGTGGGCTTTTTTTCAGGGCTTCTTCCGCGGAACGTTACGCCAAGGAGACGGTTTTCTGCACTTCTGCGCTTTCTACGTGTGACTGATCCAGAGGAGACTTCTGTAGCTGCGCACGGCAAACTGCACCGCATATTGTGGCTTCTGCAACATGTGAATACAACCTCAGAACTTTTTCAGCCTGCACGGAACCTCTCTGTTGATGAAAGAATGGTGAAATCGAAAGGAAGATCGGGTATTCGGCAATACATGCAGGACAAAATTGTAAAGTGGGGATACAAATTGTGGGTGCTTGCCGATTCGCAGACTGGCTATTCCGTTCAATTTTATGTGTACGCAGGAAGGTTGTCCACATGATGTCTACAGCGCACACTGCCAACAGACATGTAACAGCCACAAGAAAAGAGGGGGCGTGTGGACTACCACCCCAATCGAGAAGCCGCTACTGATTGAAGACTATAATTCTGGGATGCTTGGTGCTGATAAGTTGGATCAGCTGATTGCATCTTATAACGTTTTGATGAAGTGCGTGAGGTGGTGGAAAACACTCTTCTTTCATTGTATTGACATCGCTGTTGTGAATAGCTTCATTATTTTTCAAGAGCACCGCCAGCAACACCTCTCGACACCGGAATTTCAAAGGAGCGCCCAGTTCGACCTACTTTCTTTTCGGATGGAGCTCACCCAACAGCTGCTCGAGCTTGGGGATCAAGAGGTTGCCCAACTAGATCCTGTCCCAAAAGAAGTGCCGCACCATCCGCAAAAGATGCCGAAAAGGCTAAACTGCAGGATGTGCTACCAGGAACGACAAATCGAGCATAAGACGAACGTTTTCTGTGAAAACTGCGGAGCGCATCTGTGCCTCACGAAAACCAGGAACTGCTTCACCGCATGGCACGAGCGATGAACCTGTTCCCGGTCTCGTTTTTTTTTTATGTAGCAGAAGAACTGCGTTGTACCGAGAATTTATTTTTTTAGGCAGTGTTCCTGAGTCATTGATCTTCAAAATGTATATTCTAAATTTTCTTTGTTAAAAATGCATATGTAATATTGTGCATTTTCTTGTTTTTATCAACTCTCCGCAAAAATGGCACTTTTCCAAATTTTTGTGTGTTCCCTAATAAATTGTTTGCTTTGTAACTTATGTTTTTTGGAAAGAGCATTCCATTATGAGCAATTTACCATGCTGCACCGTGTGCTGGAGTATTATTTGTACTGGCAAAAAAATTTCTTCTCAGACCTATGAAAAACGGCCATTTTCTCGCGGTAACGAAAGAGTTAACCCATTCACATCAAAAGACGGCGATTCGCCGTCCGGTGGAGAGAGGGCCGAAGTGGCAAAAGACGGCGAAACGGCGTCCGACTGAAAACCGCTAGTTATCGCAATAAATAAGAGATAGCGCCTCATGAAAGTGTTTCCTGGTTTTTGTTTACTACTTTTTACACCAGGTGGAGATAGTTGTCTGCAAGATTCTCAAATATTTGCAAGGAGAAAAGTATTTTCCAAGCCCGGGTTTCTGAGTCGAACATGGCGACGCGGCGAGGCAAGCTTCTCACGCAGGCAGAGATTGAATCGGTTCTATTTGCGAGTGATGATGACGACAGCGACGACACTGTAGTTGTAGATGACCTGCAAAGCAGTGATTCTGAAAGTGACTCGTCCGACAAGGATGTAGGCTCTCCACTGTCCACGCTGCTGCAGACTTCACTGACTCGTGGAAAAAAAAAGATGGTCAACAGATCCGAAAACCTCGTGTTGTGCTTGACTATAATAAAGGCATGGGAGGCGTTGACCGTCATGATCAGCAGCTGGCTTCCTTCCCTATAATGCGCAGATACGCCAAAGGATACAGGAAAATATTTTTTTATGTTATGGATTTAGCTGTTTAAAACAGCTATATTTTGTTCCAAAAAGCAACCGGAAAAAATAATGTCTTACGCGGATTGGAAGGTGGACCTTGTCGAACAGATCGTCGAAAAAACTTTTGCCAGGATATCAGCGCAGAGGGAAACCAGCTGTGGCTCCATCACCGATGCGGCTAGAAGCTTCTTAGCGTCTTAGCGGGCTCATTTTCCTCGCCAGATACTCCCCAATGCTGTGAAGGAAAACCTGTCTCGAAGATGTGTGGTCTGCAAAGCACAGGGGAAGAGAAGTGAAAGCCGTTGGGAGTGTGAAAAATGTAATGTCGCACTTCACATGCCAGAGTGTTTTAAGATTTATCATACGCGAAAGAATTTCTAATTCCGAAAATGTGTGCGTGCTTTGAGAGCAAAATACAACCATTTTTTTTACGCTATGACTTTTCTAGCGCAAGTTATCGCGGTTTGTTTGCAGCGACATGGTCGCGCCGCGCGCTCAGAAAATGTCGCAGATGGCAGCGCGCAGAACGCGGATGAAGCGGCGGAAGCTAATCGGTTAATATACACGGACTTCCTCTGTTTAAAAGTTCCAAGGTGCATGGCCAATACAGTGCAAGATAGCAAAAAAGTGACCTCCCTCGTTTTATTGTTTGCGTGTTTGAAGGAAAAGCCAAGCCACAATCTGCAAATGACTTTTTGCGCAGGCTTATTATCGAACTGAGTCATATCGTGCAAAATGGTCTAGTCAGAAAACGTCAGAAGTTTTTCACTCAAAGGCTTTTTATGTGACGCCCCAGCCAGGTGATTTGTTTTCATGACAAAAGGACATAGCAGTTACAATTCTTGCCCGAAATGTACTGTGGAAGGAAGTTACGTACAAGGAAGAATTTGTTTTCCAGATGCAACAGCTGCCACACGCACAGACAACTCATTTCGCATCCAGACAGACATAGAATACCACCACTGAACTGCCTGTGGACTTCATTAGAGATGTACATGGAGTGTTTTCTTTACATTTCATTATTTGCTGCTAACGAGAGAAAACCTTATTAAATCGGGTTAAACGTCCAGGCTGCCTTTTCTTTTAACTGGCCACCGAGAGTAGGAAGAGTCGCGTGGCGGCTTGCCGCTCGGCCATCGTTGAAGTGGGCTGCAAAAGCAGAGTATGCGTGTATTTTTATTTCCGTGCGTCTAATTTGCTGCGATGTTGTCTGCGACTAAAACTATTTATTCACGGAAACTTAAAAACAAAATAAAAGCAAAATCGAGACTGTCACACGACTGGCTGAAAGGCATTCCGCGCGTTGATTAACTCCCCTTACTCTCGATGGTCCGATGAAAAAAAAAATGGCAGGAGCCGAGACGTTTAATCCGATTTAATAGGGAAATCAGTTACACAGGTTAACAAATTATTCGAAGTTTCTACGAATTCTTGGAGCAGATAGATTGTGTTCCCACGGTAAAAAGACGAGCTCAGAGTCCTCTTTAGTTCACCTTAACACTAAGTGCTATGAACATGACAACACACACACACATGCAGTGTTTTGTTCAGTTATGTGTAGCAAGTATGAAGCTTTTAGGCTTGCACTGTTTCTGCCTAATCTGCCTTAAAAAAACCTGCTTTTTGTATTTAATGAGTCTTTATAAAGGGACAGCCGTTCTTCAGAATGGCTAAATAATTTCATTTTTTATGTTATCCGGCCTCATATGGTTCGGCCAGATTGAAGCTGACTAGGAGCCAGTTCACATCGGACCTGTCTTCAACTGAAGATGAAAGGTCAAGACGACGAATTAGACCCCATCGCTATATATCATAGTCGGACTCTGAAGACGATGGGCAGCGAAAAATTCCATGAAAGGAGCCTTTCACTACGCCGTCTCTCATAGAGTCGCTTTGGGACGTTAAACCCACGTCTTGATTATTTCTAGCACATGGAGCAACACAAGATCATGGGGGAGGACATGGCAGATCTTCCGATTCCACAACGAGGTATTTCGAGGGGTCTTGATTTTTTTTTAACAGCATATGCGGCGCCTAATCAAGGACAGTACACAGCAGCTCCAGCTATTCCAGAACGAGGTATCGCCACACTTTTTTTGGCAATGGTTGAAGCTGAGTGTGTAAACATGCGGAGATTTTCGCTTAAGTGCCAAGCAGTTTATCTGATATACTGCGTTTTTATGGAGGAAAAACGCTAAGGCGCCCGTGTGCTGTGCCATGTCAGTGCACGTTAAAGATCCCCAGGTGGTCGAAATTATTCCGGACCCCTCCACTACGGCACCTCGTTCTTCCTTTCTTCTTTCACTCCCTTCCTTATCTCTTCCCTTACGGCGCGGTTCAGGTGTCCAACGATATATGAGACAGATACTGCGCCATTTCCTTTTTCCCAAAAACCAATTATTATTACCAATACACTGTGTAGCGCAGCAAAAGACGAGGACACAAGAGACGAGAGACGAACACCACGAGCGCTCGTGGTGTTCGTCTCTCGTCTCTTGGGTCCTCGTCTTTTGCTGCGCTACACAGTGTATTGGAACTATGTACCAACAAGCCCAAAAAGCCACGCTACTGAGCCAATTATTATTATTTCTGCCCCTTTTTTTTTCTTATGAAGTGCGTCAGTTTTACTGGTGTAAACATTGTGTATTCGCTCTTAGTCATATGCTCTTCTTGTGTTTTGCCAACAGTGTTCCAAAGGCAAGTTATGAGGCAGCTGCAGGTCATCCGCCACATAGTGGAGCAAAAAATGCTAGGGTCAAAAAAAGAAGAGGCAGCGTTGACACTGGTGTGCCAACCATTTGATGAGCTCCAGGAATAGAGGGTTGATGACAGTGGACGAATTTTGTACATTTTGCACATTAATTAACTGCTTACAAATAACAGCAACATGCCGAAGCGACCACTGTAAGCCGCTGGGGCAACCATTTCTCAGGAGTGCCGAAATTCGCGGAGCTCGCCGGCGTATGCTCACCTGTCCGTTGGGCGTGTCTGGTGGTGGACCAGAATGACTCCGAACCCTGATTCAAGCTCTGGTTATCGCTTCTCGGCCTCTTAACGGCTAAGATCAAAGCGAGGCTGTTACTATGCCCGTCTGCGCGCAGAAGTTTTCGTTCCAGGTTGCGGTCCCGGCGGGCCGCCCCCCGATCCCGCCTTCCAGTGACCCCGGAGGACCAGCCGTTCCTGCCCCGGCGCCAGGCCTGCTGCCTTGGTGTCCAGGGCTTGATGACCATGGCCCTCCCGCCTCCTGCGACACGCCCCACGAAGGCGCAGTGCTTCTACTTCACCGTGCCGGAGCCTGTTCCGGTAGACCTCAACGACGCCATCGAGGCGATCGTCGGTGTTGGGGGGCTGCAGTACCTGCAGCACCTCGGCGGAACGAAGTTCCTTTGTGCCATGAGCTCGATGGCTCAGGCGACGAAAATGGTAGCGGCGGTGAGCTTCCTCGTCGCTGGAAAGCAAGTACCACTGACGCAGATGGCCGCGCCAGTGGTGTACGTGACGGTATTTCGTCTACCGCCTACAGTCTCGGACGACGCCTTGGCTGCTGCCCTGGGCGCCTAAGGGAACGTGCAAGCGGTGTTGGAGCCCGTCTTCAAGAGCCGGGGCTACATCCGGAACGGGAGCCGCACTGTGAAGCTCGAGATGCAGCGGGCGCCGTCGAACTTCATTACCGTAGCGGGCCACCGTGCTATGCTGGAGTATCGTGGCATGAAGCGGGTGTGCTCGCGGTGCGGAGCAGAGGGTCACCTGGGTGCCGCCTGCACTGCCACGAATTGCGATCGTTGCGGCGCGTACGGCCACGAGACGGAGACCTGCCAAGCGACGTGAAAGCGCTGCGGGGGACGGCATGCGACCTCAGACTGCGTGCAGCCCCGTTCGTACGCCGCCGCTGCCGCCGCCGGTTCCAGCAGGGCGGCAGATGGGACGACCGCCGAGACCGTTGCCCAGCGGGACGTGGCCGTGGCCGAACTTGCTGTCGACCAGGCGGGTAAGGAGGTGACCGACACCTTGTCGGACTTGTCCGAGGAGGGGGAGCAGTCCGAGGGCACCGTTGACGTCGAGGGGTCGGCCTCGCCAGTCTCGGACGCCTCGCTGCCCGAGTCGCCCCAGGTTGAGCCTCAAAGCCTGGGGGCGTCTATTTCCGACGCGCCGGCGATGGCGCAACTTCATGACGTCGGGGCAGGCACAGAGTCGCCTGCGACCTCCTCTCCCAGTGACGACACACACACGCCTGTCACGAGCAGCGACAGCGCGAGCGAGGCGCGCTCGCATAGGGCGCACATACCGGTTGCCCTGCCCCCGCGTGCCCCATGCGCAGCGGAAATGGTGCGAGCGGGGGTGCGCAAAACCTTGGACCTCGAGGACCCGAAACGCCAGCACTCGTCCTCGGATGGTGGCCCTGCGTTGTCGGCCACACCAGCTCCTAAGAAGGTGAAGACGGCGGAAAAGGAGAACGCCCAGATGGACGTCTCCGAAAACGACTAGCCTTCATCATGGCCTCTCCTGTCAGGACTTCAGGACATAAGGCCTCCCTCCTCCTCTCCTTGTTGGTGGCTTGGGCGCTGCCTTCTCAGCACCCGCCTGGCGTCGCTATCCTATTGGCGCGTCGCCCCGTCTGCGCGGTCGGCAAACGATGAATGGTATCTATGTGGTGGAATGTGTTGTTGCGTGTTTGACTGTGCGTTTTTTGCGCAGCCGTGTGCATCAACCGGACCTTTCCGCCGCACAGCCGCTTGCACCATGCGCAATCGTCGTCCCGCTGCCGGGGGACCGCCAGCCAGGATGCAGACAGAAGTCGCGGACCTCCCCTCCAAGTGCCGTCGCAACGCCGGTGTTTGGACGCACCCATGAACTCTTCCTTCATTACTGTGCCGTGAGTCTGTCGCCGTTCGTTCGTTTCTTTGTTTCTGCGCTTTGTTTTGGGTTATGCAGTTTTTCTATTTTGCGCTCATGATGGCTGAGTTCCGTTTTCTTTCATTTAACGTGCAAGGTTTTCGCTCTCCTGATAAGCAACGGGAGGTGCTTCACCTTGCGCGTTCGTTTCACATTGACGTTTTGTTCTTGCAGGAGTGCAATTTCCGCACTCCTGCAGATGTTATCTCTTTCCGTTCGCGTTTTAATGTTGATGCTTTCTTTTCGTTGACGGACTCACGGTGTTGCAGAGTGGGTGTTGTATTTTTGACGCCGGCTTTTCGCACCGGCGCGCACTGTACCTTTGACTGTGACGGCAGAGTCATTGTGGTGGACGTGTTTCTTGACGAGCGGAGGGTTCAGTTTGTTAACGTGTACGCGCCCGTCACGCGCTCTTTGACCGACTTTTTCCGCTCGATCGCCTCCCACTTACTCGAGCCCACACCGCACGACTTAGTTGGGGACTTTAACTGTGTCCTCGACACGATTCGTGACATTCGGGGCCCAGGTCAGGGAGTGTCGAACTACCACGCGAAGGAATTGGGCAAGTTGGTTCGCCAACTACACCTCACAGACGCGTGGGTGTCGACACACGGCAACCTTTTCACGCCAACTCGAGCAAAGGGACGCAGTGCGAGTCGAATTGACCGTGTTTACTTATCCCCCGCGCTGGTTGAGAGTCTCGTGTCGTGTAAGGTTATCTCGCTCCCAGCCGGCGCTAGAGACCTCAGCGACCACCGTCCGGTCGCGGTCTCGCTTAGATGCACGTCAGGTCGTGCAAAGTCCTTAGTGACTTGGCGCATGGACACCTCTGTCCTGCACGACACCACGTGTGTTGACGACATCGGGTCAGAATTGTCGCAGTCGATCGCCAGTGTCGCAGAGTTCAGTCCCGAAGTGTGGGACACCCTCAAGAGACAGTGGAGAGGAATCCTGGTTCGCGCCGGCAAAGCGAGGCGCGCCCGCAACACGGCCGCCATAAACGATGTGCTGCGTCGCATGCGAATAGTTAAACGAGCAGACCAGTTATCATTCGCTATGCGGGAGTACTTAGACATTCTGCGGGCCCGCTACCACCGCATCCTAGAAGAGGGATCGCGAGCGGCCCGAGTTGCAGCAGACTTACGTCTGCCGGCGGAAGACCGTGCAGACCTCATGCACGCGCGGAGCCGTCTACAGAAAAGAGAACGGCCCGCCCGCGTAGAATGCGTCCTCATGCCCGACGGCTCGTTTTCAAGTCACTCCGCCTATGGCGAAAGGGTGTTTCGCGAACATTTCACAGCACTCTTCAAATCGCAGAATTTGTGTGTCGATGAGGATTTCGACGCAACCGTCACCGACTTCTGCGGAGATCTTCCCCGCCCGGTCGGTGACGTGGACTTGGCGCTGTGTGCTCCAGCAGGAAAAGAGGAGGTCCTTGCCACGCTCCGAAGTATGCACCAGGCGACGGCACCAGGGCCTGACGGTCTAGTCACTGGGTTTTACCTGACATTCTTTCATGTCCTCGGAGACTGCCTAACAAGGCTCGTGAATTTTTTCCTCGTAGAGGGCCAAAAACCCTCCTCGTTCAGCCACGGTCGTATTGTTCTCGTCCCAAAGCAGAGTATGTCGCCGTCGCGGCCTGAATCGTGGCGGCCGATAACCCTGCTGAATACGGATTGCAAGTTGGTCGCGTCCCTTCTTGTCGGACGCTTGCGTCCGCTCTTACAACAACTTGTGAGCCCCTTTCAGTCTTCAATATTCACGTCCCTCACTCTTACGCGGGACGTATTTGCATACGCGCACGAGAAGGGGATTAGTGGGGTATTTCTATCCCTCGACCAAGCGAAAGCGTTCGGCAGGGTCGAGCATCCATACCTACTCGCTGTCCTGCACTCCTTTGGGCTCCCCTCCAGGTTTGTCGATCGCATCAGCCTCATGTATAGCGGCCTCACGGTGGAGCTCCAGGTCAACAGCTCCGTCTCCTCGCCTTTTCCGGTCACACGTGGCGTGCGCCAGGGATGCCCTCTCCAACGCTGTTTGTCTTGTCGTTGGACCTTTTTTTGCGGCGCGTCGCTTCTAGCCGATGCATTCGAGGTTTTCCAATGGCAGGACAGGAATCGGTTGTCGTCTCGGCGTACGCCGATGACATCTCCATTTTTGTCCGTGATGCCAGGAGTGTGAGAGGCTTCTTGGCCACATTTGAGGAGTACGCCACTCTTTCAGGCGCCCAGTTGAACCCCGGGAAGAGCCATGCCCTCCGGTTTGGTTGTTTCAATGACCCCCTACCAGTTCCTATCCCGTTCGTAGATGCCGTTCGGGTGTTGGGAATCCTGTTCCACCAGAGCGGTGTCTCTCCACGCACATGGGACGAGGTCGTCACCAAGACAGCGAGCGCACTGTCTCATGCCACTCACTTTAGTTTGTCTTTAGAGGCGAGAGTGGCGGTTATCAAAAGCCGCGCATTCGCTTTCGCGATGTACGTGGCGCGCGTCGCGGTTATGCCACGGCGCACCACGAGCCGATTAGCTTCTCTTGCGGGCTGCTTTTTGTGGGATGGCAGAGCCGCCGCAGTCACCCGCCACCTCTGTCAACTTCCGACCGCCCGTGGCGGCCTCGGACTCCCCTGTGTCGCCACGTTGGCACGAGTTTTGAGTGCAAGGTTAGTCACGAGTCTACTCAATAACGAAGCGTATCCGGGACGCTCGCTCCTCCTTTACTGGCTTAGCACAGCCAGATGAGCGTTCGCGCCTGGACGACACGTTGGGCCGCAAGCCGAAGTACCCGCGGCCTACTACAAGGCCGCAGCCGGGCTCAAACTGTCTCTCGATACAGACTTGCCAGATGTAGACCTCACTGAGGTTCCCCCGAGCCGCATATGCGAGCTAATTGCCTGCGCCTGTCTGAGCCTCGACGACCAGCGGCGCGCAGCTGTGACCAAATGGTCGTCGTGGGCAACGTGCCGCCTCCCGGCTGAAGTACGAGAATTCGAATGGCGGCGGCGCTGGGGCGTTCTGCCAACTCGTGAGCGCCTCTCGTCGTGGCACGTGGTGCCAGATGATCGATGCCCCAACTGTGGCGCAAGGGAAACAGCGCACCATGTCTTCTTTGAGTGCTCTGTTGCCCGCGCAATGTGGCGGCTAGTGTCGCGCATGTTTTCTGTTCGCGCCGTACCGGGCGTCCGACGCCCTCGTGGCCTCTTCGCGAGGCTAGTGTACACATGTACAATGTTTGTTTTGTGGCGCCGGTGGTGCCTGGCTGAAGCACGCCGGCAACCTGCAAGGGCGATGTACCCGGTGTAGCAGAGCCTGCGGCTTCTCCTCTGGCAATGCTTGTCTAGCCGACTCGACACAGATGGAGAGGCGCAGTTTCTGCGACGCTGGCACACGCGGTACTTTGTTGTGCGCGGGAACGGTCTGGCTATGCCGGCTCTGCCATATTAGCCAGCCCCTCCCCCTCCCCTTTCCTTTTTTGGCTCATCCTTGTGTCTTTATCACTTTTAATTGGACCTTGGAGAGTGGACTGTACTGCGAGGACTGCTTATTATCTGTTTGAAAGCGTTCATGACGGACGAATTACCTTTTGGCTTGTGTTTGTTATTTTCATTTTGTAACACGAGCTGCGAAGGTCGTGTTGTTGCTCTGCAACAGGTTGTTATTATTACATGTTGTGCCGGCAAGATTTATTGTTTGCTCCATGTATTTATAGACTGATTACTTGTTTGGCCGTCAAGTAAACTTCCCTTTGTGTAGTATATGTTGTGCCGGCAAGATGTATTGTTTGCTCCATGTATGTATAGATTGATTACTTGTCTGGCCGTCAAATAAACTTCCCTTTGTGTGTGGCGCTTTGATATCAGTCTGTTTGTTACAACTGAACACGGACTGGTGTCATGAAGGGTTCGGGACGGGCGATGGGTAGGTGGGCCCTTGCGGCCTGCCCTTTGTAGGAGGTCCCCCTGGGGGCCTTCTCTTGAGTATCTGTTTTGGGCAGGGGGGGGGGGGGGGTGAGGTCTGTGTGAGAAGTGTGCTAAGATCATATCTTTGTAGAAGCAAAACCCACCAGCCTTTCGTAGAGTCAGTGCTGGTTCCTGGGAAGAACGTTGAGGCACCCGCCGTACGATCTGGACAGGAACCTGCGCAGTGCTACGATTGTCGGCCACCTTAGGGATCGCCGACCCGGCGCCGTGCCGCCCGCCCGGGTGCAGTTTCCTGATCCAGTGGAGCTGACTGGCGCTGCCCGAGCTGCCATCATGCCTCCTGCCGATCCTGCTTGCTGTCCAGGAGTTCCGGGCGCCTCCCCCCAAGGCGCGACGTCGTCGTCGATGGCCTGGGAGAAATAATCGGCCCCAAAGGGTTGGAAAGCCTGCAGCATCAAGGAGGATTCAAGTTCTGTGTCGCCGTGACCTCGGCCGCGGCGGCACAAAAGCTGCTAGCGGAGGGCGCCTTCACCGTGAATGGCACCTCTGTGCCTGTCGCCTGCGTCGGCCCATCCGTGGTTGTCGTGACCAACGTTTATAGATCCTTTTTTTAGTTCCCAAACTCCTCCGCTGAAAGCGGGCGCTGCTTGTACCCGGGCGGTGAGAGGGCGCTACAGTCAAGATTTGCGCGGTCGCCGGCGCGCGCGCGGCCCCTCTCCCGCCGTTACTACTTAGCCCGTGCACGCGTTTGTCGTTGCCTTTTTTTTTTGTTCATTTGTGTTCCTGTGCGCTCTGCGAACACGTGGTGCCCATCGTGCACTCAGAACAACAAACGCTGCTGGCCGTGAAGCAGCTTTCGAGCGCGACGATGCCAACTTGCTTCGTGCAAGGCTGTACTAGCGGGTACAAGAGCAACCCGGAGAAACGGCACTTTTTTGCCCCGCCATCCGATCCGGAGCTTCTCGGAAGGTGGGTTCAAGCTATTCCGCGTGCAGACAAAGTGCTCAGCAAGACTTGCAAGGTGTGTGACGTACATTTTGTGGCAGATGACATTGTGAAGACTTACAAGCATGTCATTGACGGTCAGATTGTCGAGATGGACCGTGGGTGTTGGGCACTGAAGCCTGATGCAGTTCCGTGCCAATTCCCGAATGTTCCGAGCTATTTATCGAGAAATCGCAAGAGACGGCGGTCGCCAAAAAAAAGACCCAGCGTACCTATCAATGCGGCCCCTGCTAATGCCACATTTGCGGAGTCCCACCTAGAAATTCCTGAAGCATTGTCTGATCCCGTGCAAGGCATTGATTTCGCACAGATTGTGGAAAAGAGCTCGTCGATACATCTTCCGAGAAACTGGAGAATGGCGGCCCTTGAGGAGGAGGCGGGAAAATACAAAGAGGTTGTCTTTTATGACGCCAGGATGAAGGAAGGCGTTTATACCATCCTGAAAAGTGTCGTATTTCGTGAGGACCTGACCTACGTTGTCCAAGCAAATGGAAGGTTGTTGTACAAGTGGGATGCGGACATTCAGGTTTTTTCTTTGAAAGATATAGAGGCAATTTTGCAGATCGTGCACACAGAGCAATTTTGCCGTGGTTGCTCTGACTTCGATGTCGCCAGCTGCAGGAGCGTGGCCCAAAATGCTAGAAGTACGCTCTACCATAAAGACTGCACTGTTTTGACAAGTGGAGACAAAGAAGTGTGTGCTATGTGCACCAGCTTGGCAAAATGTTTGAAGCGGAGGGCAACATCGACACGACCGAAGAAGAAGGTGCCTGTGGCAGCAAGTGTGCTGAGAAAGCGGCTAATCCATGCCACTGCAGCACGAGAACGAAAAAAGCAAGAAGTGAAGCGGCTCAGTGAGAAGCTGAAGAATGCGTTGACAAGAACTCTGGATGAAATCACCCAAGATTTGCTTGAGGTACAAACAATGGCCCTCCGAGCAGCTGTAATGCAGCAGGCAGCAAAATCGCCCCGTGGTCATAGATACACAGCCGACTGGCTTATGGTCTGCTTACTTTTGCGGCTAACAAGCCCGAAGGGCTACAAGGCCCTTTCTAGTATGAAAGTTCTTCCCCTTCCAAGTACATGTCGCCTCGTGCAGCTGCTGAGGGGTCTGCCGTGTGAGTACGGTTAAAACAAATTTGCCCTCGAAAGCATTCAGCTTCAAATGACAGGAAAGCCAGAACATCAAACCTATGGCTGTATAATAATTGATGAGGTGAAGTTGCGGGAAACAACGGAATTTAACAGAACATCTTGCAAATTTGATGAATTTATCGACTATGGTGATGTTGCCAAAGCGAATTCTGAACAGCTAGCAGACCATGCTTTAATTATAATGTTCAATCCCATGTTCGATTCGTGGGTTCAGCCCATTGCAAGCTATGCCACAAAGGGAGAAGCACCAGGCTGGGTGCTGGCAAAAATAGTAGTAAACTCTGTTCTGCAGCTTCACCAGCATGGCGCCCAAGTCTTGGCTGTAATCAGTGATGGTGCTGGAAACAATAAGTCAATGTGGAAGCACCTTGGGGTCAGCGGAAAGCTTGGCGAGGCCCAATGCAGGATGGAACACCCATGCCTCCCTGACGGTGCATTTTTGCATTTCATATGCGACATGCCGCACATAATCAAGTGTGTCCGAAATCATTTGATGAAGCACAAGTATGGAGAGGTAAGTTAATATAACCACGCCTTCTTATTATGTGGAGAATTGTTTCTTTTGAATGAGCATGTGTGCCTTGCTTTTATTCCCTTCAAACGTGGCAATTTTATTGCAGATCGGGGACCATCGAGTGAACTACCATCACTACGAGCGGCTTTATGAGGAGGCAAAAAAAGGCTGAGATTAAACTGGTGCCAAAACTGACAGAGTATCACGTCAAGCCGCAGAGGCTTCAGACCATGAATGTTCGCCTGGCAACACAAGTACGATATTTCAGATGCCTTTCCCTGCCAACATGTTATTACTCTTTCCAGATTAAATACTGCGTATGCACGCTCCTACCACAGACAGTTCATATTTCCAGTGTGGGCAACGTTTATTGATTGGCAAGAAATATGTTAAGCTTCTATATTCTGAAGCTTGCTGACTTGTAGCTGTAGTAAAATCAGGAAACTGTTTTTCAGCTTTTCAGCCGCAGTGTGGCGACGGGGTTAAAGGTCTACCGGCAGCTAAAAGTACCTGGCTTTGCCGATAGCGCAGAGACAGAAAAAGTTACTTTGCTGCTAAATGATCTTTTTGACATCCTGAATGCCAAGATTCCTCAAGCTGGAATAAGAAAAGGCTCTCCTAAAATTAAGGTAATCAGTTTCTGTGTACTAAGTTTAAAAGAATCAATCAGAAATCTCTTAATGTGAGAAGAAAAAAAAAATTTTTATAGTATAATGCACCATTTCTGTTGTAGTTTAATATATTTATTTTTTTTTTCATCTACACACATTTTTTTCAGTTTTTGGAGGAATTCCTCGACATGATGAACCGGACGGAAGCAAGAGGAAATATCAAACTCATTGCATCAAATCAAACCGTTGAGTCCCTGTGGGTGACATTGATGTCAGTGCTATCCATTATAGACTTCCTACACAACAAGGGCGTCAGCTATATTCTCACAGCGAAGTTAAACCAAGACCCGCTTGAGGTAATTAGACTGGCACGTTGAATAAGCCTAGAAATGCTCATATATAATGTTTTTTTTTTTATTCCAGAGATTCTTTGGAGAGGTCATTTGGAGGTGACGAAGACCACCCTACAGTGACCAAGTTTAGCCAATTATTTAGGCTGATTTCTCTTTACACACCTGTTGAAGTAGCTGTGAAAGGGAACTGTGAGATGGGAACTGATCGTGTATTACTTAGTGCCTTCAAGAGCCTCGGAGAAAAGCGTCGCGACGCCCTTATCCAGAAAAAGGCTATGAAAGAACAGGTCTGGCAGGAGCTGATGACGATACCTTTCAGGGACCTCTCCAATGCTTCCAAAGACAAAAGATGCAGTGTTCCATCACCAGAAGAAACAGCCTTGTACTATTTGGCAGGCTATGTGGCTTTCAAAATGAAAAAGAAAACGCAATGTGAACTCTGCAAAGCGGACGCACTTGGCACGCAGGATTCTCTGCCGCGTGAGGCTATGCTCATTATTGAGCGTGAATATGTCAGTGGCAGTCTCGCGTACCCTTCCGAAAAGCTGTTTGCCTGTGTAAGCACGGTAGAGGGCACTATAAAACAGGCTAGAAAGGGCGAGTTGTTTGGCGACCTGTTTTGGAACGTGCTGGATTCTCTTGTAAAAAAAGGCACGAATGGTGTTGGTTGTCCATAGCATGCTGAGGTGTTCACAGCTCAATTAACTTACTTTTATTTAGTGACGCGCATGCACTTCTTTGCGCGAGCAAAGTGCTTGGAAAATAGTAGCGCCGTTAGAGCTCAAAGAGAGCGAAAAAAGGGGAAGCTTGTCTGACAAATTAATGGACAGCAAATTTGTCAGCAACGATGTTTAGTGGATTTGTGAATAAAATTTTTTATTTAAATGCCAATGGCCTTGAGTTACTCTTGCATTTCGCCCACACCGGTATCGAACTCGCGGCTTTCGGGAAAGCAGCCGCGGGCCGTAGCCACTGAGACAGCTAGCAGCGGGCTTTAGTTGCACCAGTATTGCTGTAATAAAACTTAAAAGTAATTTTGCTCGAAATGCATGACACAACAGCCAGTCGCGAAAATGTGGTTCGGCGGATAATCCGAATCTATTGAAGTAGCAAGGTTAGGTTCATCTCACGAGATGCAGAATCGAAGCATGCATTTCGTCATTGCCTGTACAAAACGGCCGCTTGCGACACTGCTCAGAATACCGCTCTTAAGTTCGCATACGCGCTAAGCACACATATGTTACGAAATACCTCCGGGCAAGAGCCGGAAACAAAAAACAGCCGTCACGCAGCGATGATTCGAATGCGAGTGCTCGTGCTAGCACGCTGCACGCTAGCAGACGACTCTCGCTCTCCCCGCTCAACCCGTGATTGCAGCGCCGCAGTGGCGGGGACGGCGACAGGCCGCCCGCTCCTTACGGGCGCTGCGAGGAGTTATGGAACTAAACAAGTATCTATAAACGTTGGTCGTGACGGCGTTCCGAGTGCCGCTCTTCGTCGGGGACGCTGCACTAGCTACAGCACTGAGCGCCTACGGGAAAGTCCTGGAAATCAGCCACCCTTCGCTCAAGGGACGCCGTCACGTAGGAAACGGCCAATGCCTCATCAAGATGGAGATGAAGCAGGCCGTTCCAAACTTCATGACAGAGCAGGGGCACCGAGTTATGTTCGACTACCGGGGAGTGCGGAGAGTGTGCTCCCGCTGCGGCCAGGATGGACACGTGGGCGCGGCCTGCCGGACGCCACAATGCGCCCGCTGCGACGTCTTTGGACACGATACGGTTGGGTGCGAGGCGAGCTGCCGACGCTGGTCCGGGAGACACGCGGCGGCCGACTGCCTTCGCCCGCGCTCCTATGCAGCGGCTGCTGCCTCCGGCAACGCTCCAAGAAACCCGACCTGTACCCGGCGCCACAGCCCGAGAACCCTGTTCTCGCTTCGACGCCAAAGAAGGTCGCAGTGCCCGCATCGAGCCAAGACACCGACACGCCTGTTGCAGAAGCAGACCACGCTGCCGCGAGCCAGCCCGAGCTGGAGCCTACCGCACCATCGGGGGAGCAGTCGGCAGACAACGGAGACTCGACCGAGTCTCTCATGTTCTCCCCGAACAGCGACCTCCCGCCGCTCTTCACCTCGGGATCGTCTAGCGATAGCGACTCGTGTGATTCGGCAGAGGAGAACGATGCAGCAACCTCACGCCAGGCGACACTCCGCATGACAGGGGAACTCCGCTGCGAGCAGCTCCCACGACCCGGCTTGGCGAACGCAGCAAGTGCGTCTCGACGACAACGGCGCCGCCGGTCGCCATCGGACACCCCAGACGAAGCCACCCTGGAACCCAAGGACCACGCCCTGGTTGCGCCACTGCCTACCGACACCGCCCAGCATGACTCGGTAAGACTCCATCGACCCGCACTTCAACAAAGGGTCAACCGGCAAGCATGCACTGTCAGCGGCCAAAGACTCCGATGCCGCTCCTGAAGGGGCCTCTCGGTCAAAACCGAAAAAGGTAGCGCGAGCGAACAACTCCGAGATATCTAGAATTGTAAACAGAATGTCGGCGGCCTGTTTATTCGCAATGGCGGCCGTGCATCTCCTCTCCATGAATGTTCAGGGATTTCGATCACTAGACAAACAGAGAGAGGTGATGCATTTCGCCCGCGCGCAGGGCGTCAACATTCTGTTTCTCCAAGAATGTAATTTCCGTGACCCACGTGATGTCACAAACTTTAAGGATCGCTTCCTCGCGCCCGCGTTCTTCTCACTCACTGACGCCGCTTCGTGCGGTGTGGTATTTCTGAACGGCTCCCTGCGCTCGGGCGCGCACTGCACGTACGGGATCGACGGCCGCACACTGGCCGTCGATTTTGCGCTAAACGGCAGACGTGTCAGGGCGTTGGTGGTTTACGCACCGGCACAACAGTGCGATACTTCGCAATTTTTTGAGTCACTCAATTCTTTTCTCCTCGATACGTACCCCACTTTGATGGTAGGAGACTTCAACTGTGTACTCGACCCCTCGCGAGATGTGCACGGCCCCGGTCAAGGTCGGCCCTACGCCGGAGCACGGTCACTACGGGACCTCTGCGTCCAGTTTCATTTATCTGATGCATGGGTGTCCCAGCACGGCAGCACCTTCGGGCCTACCTGGGAAGGAGGACAGTCTGCCAGCAGACTAGATAAGTTTCTCCTCCCCCCCGAGCTTGCGCGCTTCGTCACCTCTTGTAGTGTGCTCGAGTTCCCCAGGGGCACTCCGCGCATCTCTGACCGTCGACCACTGTCAGTAGTGCTGGACTTCGGCGGGTGCGCCCCACGTGTGAACACGTGGCGAATGGACTCCAGCATACTGACAGACGCGTCGAGCGTCGCTTCGTTAAAACGTGCGCCGAGTGCCCCTGGCGCGCGTAATGAGCTCCCTCCTCATCGGAGAGGGCCGCCTACGAAGATCATGTATCACGCAAGAACTTAATGAGACGCTGACGCGCATTCGTATAGTAAAAAGAGGCGCGCCGCTCACCTTCGCTATGAAGGACTATTTAAACCTGCTAAAGGCGCGGTACGGGACGCTGCTGCGGCAGTCGTCCCGTGCGGCGAGCCAAGCTTTCACCCAGGGCAGGCCCATAGCAGACCCCTTGGTCTTGCGCCAAGTACGCGCGGGCGCCCTCAACGAGGACTCCCCCGCTTTAATAGAAGAGGTCGTCCTCCCCGATGGGGCTAGGAGCAGCAGCGCCACTGACATTCGTGACGTGTTCACACGCCACGTGTCACAGCTGTTTGCTTCTGGCGTCGAACAGGAGGGTGGCCCGGAGTTTCGCGAGGCGATCCGCGAGTTTTGCCGGGACCTTCCCGTAATCCCGGAGGAGCTTTCGGCTCACCTCTGCGCGCCGGCGTTGCAGGACGAGCTCCGTGCCACGCTAAATGCAATAAACACCGCCTCGGCCCCCGGCCCTGAAGGAATCCCGATCAGTTTTTACACGCGATTTTATGAGCTGTTAGGAGGTCACCTGCTCAACATGGTGAACAAGTTGGTGACAGATGGAGCTAGACCGGACTCCTTCCGGGAAAGCAGAGTCGTGCTCATCCTGAAGCCTGGCGGGTGCCCATCCGACCCGCAAGCGTGGCGCCCGATCACTCTGCTCAATGCAGACTACCAGATCGTGGCGTCACTGCTGGCGAACAGGTTGAGCACGGCTCTACCCACGCTCATCAGTCCTGCACAGACGTGCAGCGTGCCGGGCCGCTCGGTGTTCTCCGCTCTCGCACTCACTCGTGACTTGTTCACGTTCACCTCGATAGCCGGGATCCCGGGCTGCTTTGTCTCGTTGGACCAAGCCAAGGCGTTCGACTGTGTCGAGCACCGGTACCTCCTAGGAGTCCTAGAAGCCTTTGGCTTCCTTTCCGAATTCATTGAAAGAATTAATCTTCTTTATTCCAGGCTTACAGCCAGTTTAAGTATTAATGGAGCGATTAGCGCTCCAGAAATTAGGCAGGGATGCCCATTGTCACCCATGCTTTTCGTACTCTGCATCGACCCATTGCTACGTCGCATAGCCGACAGTCCATCAGTACGCGGATTCCCCCTGCCTGGCCAAGGCCAGGTTAAGGTCTCTGCGTATGCCAATGATGAGTCCCTGTTTTTGTGGGACGAGGACAGCTACGCGGCGTTGTTACGGCTCTTTGAAGAATACAGCGAGCTGTCCGGCGCCCTGCTGAACAGGGGCAAGAGCAGAGCGCTGCGCTTTGGTGCATTCTCATCGGATCTGCTGTGCGACGTGCAGTGGGTCTCTGCCGTAAAAGTATTGGGTGTTCACTTTCTCGCGTCCGGAGAGGCGGGACGAGAAACATGGACTCAGCTCAGAGCTACCGCAGAAAGATGCTTGACCGTAGCGGTGCGCTTTCGCCTCTCTCTCGCAGAGCGCGTGTTTATCATCCGATCATCGGTATGCGCCCCCTAATTTATGTCGCCAGAGTCGCCTACCCTCCCCGTAACCTCACGTGACGCATGTCCACTCTATGTGGCTCGTTTTTTTTGGGCAGGAAAGACCGAGACAGTAGCACGAGCTCTGCTCAGACTTCCTACAGAAATGGGGGGATTTAGCCTCCCTCATCTACCCACATTGTGCAGTGTCCTCGCCTTGCGAGGGATCCGCGACCTTGTCGACAATACGGACTACCTGGGAAGGGAGCTCCTTGCCTACTTTCTCGGAACACAGTATCGGCCCCTCAGCCTTGCAGCCCCCCCGTTTTTCCGGAAAGCCTGTCGTGCCCTCAGGTCTTTCACCACAGCCCTGCCTGGTGTGGAGATATTCGCCACGCCACCCACACGGGTTTGTGAGCTCCTCGATGTACGAGAAGCAACACGGGAACAATTGACAAGGAGCGGGCAGGCGCGGTGGCGAGACCTGAGACATTCATTTCTTCCTGCGCAGGTGCGCGACTTTAGCTAGCTGCGAGGCTGGCAGGTTTTACCCACGGCTGACCGCATCGCAGCATGAGGCGTGGCACCCTCCGCCCGTTGCCCGCAGTGCGGTTGCGAATGCGTAGTAGCCAGAATCTTCTGGCGGCTCATGTAACGCATGTTTGGGGCTCATCTCACCTACAACACAAGATCGCGTGAGCCATTCTACTTTGAGTCGGCGCATTGGTCCTATGGCGGCAGAGGGGAGCTGCGGCCTTACGCAGCCGCCAACAGAGGGCCATGTACCCCCTACTGCAGCGTGTACGCGCACGTATGCTAGAGCAAGCATGCGAAGACCTTGTGACGCTAGAGGAACACAAATTCCTTTGGCGGTGGTCCACTCGCTTTATCAATGTGCGTCGCGGCCGTGTGGCTGTGCTGACTCTGCCATTCTAGCCACCGGCAGAATTGTGTGCGCGCGTGGTTCTGCTGTGTGCCGTGGATCACAAGTAACGGGAGTGCGCGGCAAAACTTCTTGTCATGTGCATTCTTGTCATTTGCGGTTTATAAGTACCACCAACGACTTAGGTCGTTTTTGTGTCCCTGTTTCTTCAAGGGACGAGAGTCCCTGCTTGTTCTCAGTTCAATAAACTTCTCTTAATGGCGCTTTGATATCAGTCTGTCTGTTACAGCTGAACACGGACTGGTGCCATGAAGGGTTCGGGACGGGCGATGGGCCCTTGCGGTCTGCCCTTTGTAGGAGGTCCCCCTGGGGGCCTTCTCTTGAGTATCTGTTTTGGGGCGGGGGGGGGGGGGGTCTGTGTGAGAACGACTGCGACCTGAGTGGCCGGTTCGTCAGTCGCCACGTTGTAGCTCTCCCGGACCTCGAGCCACTGGAGCGTGCCGGGGAACAGGCGCTGTGCGGCGTCTCGACCCTCGGGATGCCTGCGTCCCCGCATAGCGATCCGCTCGGATAACATGAGCTTTGTTTAGCTGTGGAAAAGTTCCCAGCGGTTGGCGTGATGATTCGGACCATAGGCGCTGTGCGGGGGTGCGGCCGTCCGCTGGATCGTGCTGCTGTACAGTGAACCGCTCGGTAGAACGGTGGCTCTACATGTGGGCTGTCAACTACAGGCAGTCCA
Organism: Amblyomma americanum; assembly: GCF_052857255.1. Lineage (NCBI taxonomy): Eukaryota > Metazoa > Arthropoda > Arachnida > Ixodida > Ixodidae > Amblyomma > Amblyomma americanum. Next base: position 87,229,572 of record NC_135502.1, on the reverse strand, counting down.
CCTTTACTTTTTTTTCAGCCGCCCATATGAACACCACAAATGTCCCGAAGCATTCGTGAAATCTATCTGTTCTTATCAGGTTAATATCTGATACGGATTAATATATGTGCGGCGTCTCTCCGGCGTATGCTCACCTGTCCGGTGGGGCATGTACTCTGTACTTTGATGCTGGTTCGTTTGCTACAATAGGAGCACGAGCTCATTCTTATGAAATGTTGGGACGAGCGCTGATACCCATTTATCAGGTAAGGGGGTAGACCTCCCGGAGCTTTACTGCTTTTTGGCAATAGTGCTGCTTATGGACCTGGTGCGGAAAAACACCCTGCGGGACTATTGGTCAACAGACCCGATGCTGGTCACCCCCTTTTTTCAAGAGATTTTTTTTCTGTGAACCGCATTGCTCTTCAGCTGCGCATCCTGCACTTCAGATCAATAAGGGAGCAATCCTATCACCTAAGGGCCATCAGACCAGTCATTCAGGCCATTCAGGAAAAATTTTCCAGACTTTTTCTTCCATACCAAGATTTATGCATAGATGAATCTCTGATGCCTTGGAGAGGCCGCTTTTCATTCCAGCAGTACATACCATCCAAAAGACACTGGTTCGGAGTGAAGATGTTTATGATGTGCGACATGAAAACTGGGTATGTACTGAGGTTTCTAGTTTATACAGGAGCTACAGTTAACCTGGCCAAAAAAAAGGAGCTTGGTTATGTGGGGGTTGTTGTTGCTGACCTGGTGAACTTTCTTGGAAAAGGACACTCTCATTTTGGTGTTCAAAGGCTGTATTCCTTTGCACCAAGGCATGGAATTGGTCTAAATTCTAGCGTGATTTGAAGGTTATCGCACGAGCGTCGACCGAGGAAAGGAACGGCGCCATGGCCGAGAATCCTCTGCTGTGGCGAGGGAAGTGTCTGGCCAGGTTCCCTCACTCTCTTTGCTGTTTGTTAAGCAGTCGCCACTCGCTTCTAGGCAAGCAGCTTCTTAAAAGGCCGTTAACAGGCTTCTGAACATGCAGTAATAGTAATGCGCGCGACGTAATCTTCACGATTATCAGGAATTGGACGCTAAGAAGGTGCATCTGGCGTGTGTAACAGCAGTTATACCCTTATGAAAAAACTTTTTGAGATTTCATCTGCGGAAAAAGACAGTATGATGAGGAGAGTTTGTGACGGTATATTTTTTGCAACTCGGAAAGTCGTTCAAACATAAGAGGTAAAACAAAGTGCACACTTGATTGCAAAGAATAGGCTGGGGCCGGCAACGCGCTCGCAGGAAGACTGGGAGCGTTTCTGGCCGCAGCGGGTGAGGCAAGCGCGGACTGCTGGCTCGCTAGTCTGTGCCGAACACAGGTGAGCTAATGTGCTTTTGGAGCGCAGCATGGTACGCTTACACTTTAAGTATTACGTGTCTGCTCTTCGGTGCCCGCGAATTTTGCCCGTCCGTCCAGTTTGTGTGTTAGCGGTCGCATTACTTACGCGCCACGTGGACCCAACACGCAAGTACAAGACACTTAACGCTCCTGCGCTGCGACCACGAGGCATCCCTCACCAGCTCTCTTTCCGGCTCACGAGGTGAGCGCCGAGAAAAACAATGCCTTCAGGGGGGGGACTGCTTTAGAGTCATGCTAACTGGCAATCTGCTGCACATCCATTCTGAAACCTGTCATCACAGACCCAGTGACCCAAGACATGCAACTCCATGCGATCATGAGGCCTGCCCGCACCCGCATCCATCCGTACTCCGAACTCCTAAAACTCCCAAGCCTCGTGATCATGCAAGCGAATAACGACGTAACGCGAGCCGTCGACAGGCCGCTGCGAGACTCAAAGCTTTGAGCGAGAGCATTTTTTCCGAGAGAGACGAACGAGAGATGCCGACGAATCGAGACCTGTCAGCACGGTCCTCCCAGCTCTGCAGATCCTTCGAACTACTACGTATTAATGAACCAGCTCATTTTACCCTTGCATCCTTAAGCTCAAATAAACCAGCTTGCTTTTAATCGAGAAGAATGCGGCCACTTCTTCGCTGACATATGCGTGCATTAACATTTTGTATGCTGTTGCTGGAGATGTGATGGGTGGCCTGTGCATAAAAGTAGGGAAGTGACATTTGTTCTTATACAGTTCTTATAAAACTTATGTATTAATAAACATGCAGTGGTCAATGGAACAGTGGAATGCGCTGGCATCCCAAATATATCAAATCTTTGGCCGGAAGAAACACCCTACATGAATGAAAAATAAAGGTCCTCATGACCATAGAACATCGGCGAGCTTTACTCAACCAGAACATACCACATGCACATGAACATCGACCAGTGTACTACTGCCTAGCACCTGTGTTTACCTGCACATGCGCAGACTGAAAACCTGCCACAGCAAAAGATGTTTCAAAAGGAATGAAGCCGGCATCCCAAATATATCAAATCTTTGGCCCGAAGAAACATCCTACATGAATGAAAAATAAAGGGTCTTTACTCAACCGGAATATACACTCATGACCGTCGGCCAGTTCTACTAAATTAGAATAAACATACAAATGAACAGCAAGTCACCTTCTAAAGAAGTAAGGCGACTAATTGCAATAATGTCTGACATGAAACAGTACTATAGGTGCATCTGCCTGCAAAGAAAAGAGAATATTAATAGAAGACTGAAAGTTGCATAGAATGCAAGTATGCATAGTAGGCTTAAAGTTGCTCGTACAACTTTCTGAACAGTTGAGCATTATCATGTTTTCATGTCATCTTTATCATGTTAGACTATAACTTCGAAGAATGTTCTTTCTTATTGAGAAATGCAAGCAGGCCATGAGGACGGCATCCTCAAGCTGGTGTCACTACTGACGGTGATGGAGGCAATCAGGATGCAGAGGTGGAAACTGAAGAATCCTGATAATAATATAACATTACAAATTATTTCACGTAAACGTGCTCAAGATGAAGAACTAAGACGGGGGCAGGAATGGCATGAGAAAGATGTAGACAGTCTCCCCACGTTTAACACCAGAAAGACAATGGGCTGGGAGAAGGTGACCATAAAAATTCAGGCTTGGGTGAGAAGATCTCGAAGAAGGAAGTAAAAGAAATGTTGGAGCTTGGCGTGGTTGAGAGATCAAATCCTTGTTTTTTTTTTGTCGGAGATTTTAATTGTGTTTTAGATCACGTATGTGATGCCCGCGGTCCAGGCCATGGGTGACCCTATGCCGGGGCACGATCACTGTGGGATATTTGTTTTCAATTTTGTTTGACCGACGCGTGGGTAAAGAGCTACACGGTGACAGTTTTGGTGGTACCTGGGAGCGGGGCAGGTCGGCTAGTCACCTCGACAAGTTCCTGTTTCTGCACGAAATGAAGTGTTGTGTGGTGTCATGTAGTGTGCTCGCGTTTCCCCTGGGCGCCCCATGCATTAGCGATCGACTTCTGTCAGCAGTACTGGACATGGGCGGGGGCGCCCCACGTTTAGACGTGTGGCGTATGGTCTGCTGACAGATTGGTCAAGCGTGACAGCCATTGAACATGCGTTGGGAGGCCCGGGTGGAGGAGTCGAAAGTTCCAAAACCTAAGACGAGCGTAAATCGGCGTGGCGGGCACTTTTAGTTTAAACACCAGGAGCAGCGCAGCTGTCATCTCCGACGCTTTTGAGCGTCACTTTTCGCGGCTGTTTGTTTTTGGGGCTGGACGGCGGGACCCAGCCTTCTTTGCGGACGCTTTACGTAGCTTTTGCGGTCAGTTGCCACAAGTGCCGAGTGATGTCGTCACATAGCTTAGCGCCCCTGTCAGTTCAGACGAATTGTTTGCCACCATTAAAGGCATGAACAAAGAAAAGGAAATAAGCATAGTAGCCTGAAAAAATCATACAACTTTCTGAGCAGTTGGGAAGCCCGGGTGGAGGAGTCGAAAGTTCCAAAACCTAAGACAAGCGTAAATCGGCATGGCGGGCGCTTTTAGTTTAAACACCACCCTCGCCCGTATTAGCGCCGTGCAGCGCTGCGCACCGCTCACTTTCGCCATGCACAATTACCTTGCTTTGTTAAAGGTGCGCTACCACACGTTAAATCCTCGCAGGCAGCGAGTCAGGCACTAGCGCAGAATAGACCAATGTCGGATCCCACCATATTACGGCAAGTGCGGGCAGGCAGTCTCGACTAGATGCGGCAGGTCCGCGTGGAGGAGGTTGTTTTGCCAGACGGTTCCAGGAGCAGCGCAGCTGTCATCTCCGACGCTTTTGAGCGTCACTTTTCGTGGCTGTTTGTTTTTGGGGCTGGACGGCGGGACCCAGCCTTCTTTGCGGACGCTTTACGTAGCTTTTGCGGTCAGTTGCCACAAGTGCCGAGCAATGTCGTCACATAGCTTAGCGCCCCTGTCAGTTCAGACGAATTGTTTGCCACCGTTAAAGGCATGAACAAAGAAAAGGAAATAAGCATAGTAGCCTGAAAAATCATACAACTTTTTGAGCAGTTGAGCATTATCATGTTATACCATCTTTATCATGTTAGGCTATAAGTTCGAAGAATGTTCTTATTGAGAAATGCAAGCAGGCCATGAGGACGGTATCCTCTAGCTGGTGTCACTACTGATGGCGATGGATGCAATCAGGATGCAGAGGCGGAAAATGGTAAAAGCCGGGTGGTCGACCCTGGTCGATCACCTGGTAATAATAATATTATACTGAATCCCGATAATATTATAATATTATGCCGATAATATTATGGCGGGGGTCATGGACCGCGTATTTATTGCACAGTTTTTGAAGCATTGCAGCTCCAGGATTGCAATATTTTTGAAGAAAAGAAAATGGATTTCCCAGTGTTTGTCCAGGCGGACCCCCGGATCCTGCGTCCTGGAGGTCCTGCCTGCCGTCCTCCTGCCCGGCGCCGCGGTCTTGTCGTGGTGACCCGGGCGGAGCCATAAAGCGACCCTGTCCTCAAGTGAGCCTTACCAAGGCGCAATGTTTTTGGTTCACAGTGCCAGAACCTGTTGCAGCTGACCGCCTCATCGACATCGAGGAGGTGGTCGGAGTCGGGGGGGCTGACTTTCCTTAAGCACCTTGGAGGTCCAAGTTTCCTGGCCGCCGTGGCTTCCGTGCCACAGGTAGAGAAGATAACTTAAAGGGAAGCTGAAGCACTTTTTGAAAAAAATGAGTTCTCTACGTCGTTTTGTAGCTTTTAGTCTGCAGAAACAGAATATCTCATTCAAAAAGAGCGGAAATAAACGCAAAAAGCTGTTTTTAGAAGAAAACGCGCCCCATCGCCTCAGGGCGCCGAGCGAACGCCGCTCTTGACCGCGATTGGTCAGGGCCGTCGTGACGTCATCCACGGGGATCTCCGGCTGGCACCGACGGCTTTGCTGCGTAGCGCGTTGCTTCAGTGGGCTTTTAAGGACTATGTTTTAGAAATTATGGATAATTCAAGCAGTGTTGAACAGTTTGGACTTTCACCATGCATGTTCGAGCCATCAGCAGCTTCAGAAAAAGGCGGAACCAACGATCGACGCCGCGGAGTGCTCCGGCAGCGAAAGTCAATTCGCGACATTTTCATGTGTTGGAAATCTCGACTGGATGGATGGGTGGATGACAGCTTTTATTTCCACCGGAAATGGAGACCCCTTGCTACTCACCGACCCCGGCACGCAGGCATGGAGGGCGGGGGCCGGAGCCTCCGTGACTAAAGGCTAACAAATAGATTTTGTCTCTTCGCGGCATCAGCCGCCAGGTGGATTGGCTTCTTTCTGCCGAGCGGGTTCTTCGCTGCGCAGCAGGGCTTCCCAGCTTTCTCTGCTATCAATATCTTCGTCGACTCCGGTGTAGACAGCACATTCCCATAATCTTTGTTTCCGGGTAACTGTGGAACCGCCGGACTGTCGGAATTTGGACGAGCACGCGCAAACCTATTCCGAAATTGTTGAGAACTACAGACTAACAGACAGACTAAGCAGAAAACTATTGCCACCGCGTGATAAGAAGCTAAGCAAGCCGGAAATTTCGAAGCTCGCAGTGCTGCTCATCAAAACTAGTATGCTGCGAGATATAGTTGCTGCTGCTGTGTACCGAGATAACGAGCAGAATTACTTGTGGCAGATATATGCATACCGCTGCGCGACCACTTTGCCCTTCTGACTCAAGGACAAAATTGTATGAATTCTGATGCCATTGTCGATTGTCAGCCATGACCAAGCGCTCATGAATGAAAATCTTTGCTTTGCTCAGGTATACTAAGCTTATATAATCGGTTTTTTGTTCAGTTAGGTGCAGCTGCATATGCTGCGCGCTGATGAAGAATTAGGAGAATTGCTTATACTGCCGTGAGGTGCAAGCAATCAGGAAAAAGCAAAAAGGCACACAGTGCGTAACAACCTCAAAAAAGTTCAAGACTGTGTGCCTTAAAGACAGTGCTGGAAGTGGCCTTAGCACAGCATGGATGTGAACCAGCTGGAAAAGGCAAAGAGTTTACAAACAGGTAAGAAATTAATATAACGAAAAGAGAAATATTGCAGCACATATTTTGTGCAGGCAGTTTCGGCATGCTGCGTACCACCTGATTGTTTGATTAACGTGGAAGTGGCTGGGGGAGAACAACCGACGGATTCTACCAAGCTGTGTGCTGAGCGCTGTTTGAAAGGAGTACCATACCAAAATTGGTTTATATGCAGGCTTCTTACACGGAACGCTGGAACGAGAGAAAGCAAACTGCACTGGCAGAAGGTTGCGTTGATCTGTCGTTCGCCAAAGCGTGGGCCGCAGCGGAGCAAGCGCAGCCGGACGGCCGGCCGACTCTCCGTGAATGGCGTCACTTCCGCCAGTTCTCCGTCTCTGCCATCCCCCCACCAGACGCTTCCGGAAGCAACGAGGGCGTGCCGGCGGCGGGTTTTTAAGAAGCGATTGCAGCTCTGTTTGCGGAGAGAATCGGGAAAAAAATTACACACATAATTTTCAAGGTCCTTTCTTCCCAACCACAGCGTTTCATGCGATTTGAAAACTGTGGATCACGACTCTGACCCCATCTTCGGAACGCCGGAAGTCCTTTGAGGGGGTCTCGAGAAGTCTTTTGAGGGGGTCAAGGACCGCGCATTTAATGCACTGTTTTTGAAGCTTTGCAGCTACAGGCTTGCAATATTTTTGAAGAAAAGAAAATTAAGGGATCTTCCAGTGTTCTTGTCCAGGCGGGCCCCCGGATCCTGCAGCGTGCAGGAAACACCGCAACATGTGTTTTATGACTGCGTTGTCGCAAGATCGATATGGCGCCTCGTGCAGCGCATGTTTCATGTGCGTGCCGGTCGAGGGGCCAGGCATCAACGAGGCCCCTTTGCTAGTTTAGTGTTGGCTGCCACTATGCTTGTTTTGTGGCATTGGCGTTGCCTCGCGGAAACTCGTTGAACCCTCGCTCAGGCTATGCTGCGCCTTAGAAGCACAGGCAGCGAAAAAAATCGATTACCCTTATGCTGGCATGTTTGGCTGACAGCCGCAAGCTCCCTCCATTCATCATTTTTCACCGGAAGACGATCCCGAAGAAAACTTTCCCAAAAGACGTTATCGTGCGCTGTCACAACAAAGATTGGATGGACTCGAATCTTGTCATAGATAGGATTCAAAGCGTGTGGGACCGAAGGCCAGGCGCATTGTTGCATCCGGAAGCAATACAGTAAAAGCTCGTTAATTCGAACTTCAGTAATTCGAATTTCGGGATAATTCAAACCGTACTACTTGGTCCGGGCTAGCTCCATAGAAGTCCATGTATAAAAAAGCCCGTTAATTCGAACGTGAGTTGGTTCTGCCATGGTTAATTCGAACTACGCGCCGCCGCGCCTGGGCGGCGTGCCGCCTGGCACATAACCAGAGCAGGCCTTGTCGCGAGGCTGCAGCGGCTGAGTTGCCTCCAAAATGGGGGAGAGAAGGTAAAAGCGGGCAAAACCGGTGCCAGCACCCGGCGCAGAGGCTGGAGGGCAAGGGGTGGCAGCTGTGGCAACAGCTACGCCCTCTCTCTACCTCCGAGAACTGCGGTTTCCGGTTTTGGGCCGCCGATCTCAGAAGCCTAAGAATCTTGTCGTATAGCTGCAGTTGTTAACCGATGGATGGCGCAACCAGCACAAAAAATACAGCGAATCCAGTACATCGCAGCTCCGCTAGCACTAGACTGTAGCTGCAGTTGTTAACCGATGGATGGCGCAACCAGCACAAAAAATACAGCGAATCCAGTACATCGCAGCTCCGCTAGCACTCGAGAATTGAACGAATAGGAGGAGCCTTCGTCAACGTCTTTGTCCTGAACTCGCGGTGGTCTCGGCCGCTTTCGGCAGCCTCGAGTTTTCTGGTTTTCGGCGCGCTTACGACCTTTGTTGTGCGGATCGCTTGAAAAGTTAGGCCTCGGTGGTGTGCTTCGCCGTGCTGACGTGCGGTTTCAGAATGGCGTGCGTCCGCGGTAAATACCGCGCCAAAACACTGAAGGATAAATGCGACATCTTACGGGAAGTGGACGCCGGAGTCTTGTCGAAACAAGAAATCGCCAAGAAGCATGGAATACCGAAGAGCACGCTGTCCACTTACATAAAAAATAAGAGGGCGATTGAAGACGCCTTAGAGGCAGAAGTTGCCAGCGAAAGGAAGAGGATGCGGCTGGCAAAGTACCCCGACCTCGAAAAAGCGCTTCTCCTCTGGATTAAGGAGATGCATGCTCAGGACATACCGCTGAGTGGCCCCGTCATATTGGCGAAGGCAGCGGACTTCGCCCTGTGGCTGGGCTACGACGACTTCGCAGCTTCAGATGGGTGGCTGCACCGCTTCCGTGAAAGGTACGACCTTGTGTTTCGTGTGGTGTCAGGGGAGATGAAGGCTGTTAACTTGGAAACATGTGAAAGTTGGCGCTCCGAGGTCCTACAAGGCTACCAACGGAAGTACTCTCCGCAGGACATTTTTAATGCTGATGAGACAGGCTTATTTTTCAAGTTACTGCCCGCCAAAACGATCACGTACAAAGATGACAAGTGTACGGGGGGTAAACGAAGCAAAGAGCGAGTAACGGTGATGGTTGCGGCAAATATGACCGGAAGTGAAAAGCTACCGCTGTTCGTGGTAGGAAAGTCGAGCAATCCTCGCTGCTTCAAGAACATCAGGTCCCTCCCAACAGACTACACGGCAAACAGGAAGGCTTGGATGACTGGAGAGTTGTTTAAGCAGTGGCTCATGAAGGTAGACAAGAAGTTCGAGCGCTGTGGCCGCAAAATCCTTCTTCTTGTCGATAACTGCTCTGCGCACAAGATTGAAGTTCAAACGAATGCCGTTGAGTTGGCCTTTCTTCCAGCCAACACAACGGCAGTGCTGCAGCCCATGGACCCCAGGGCATTATAAAAAATTTGAAGACATTTTATCGGCGCCACATACTAGAAAGAATTATTCTATGCCAGAATTACGAAGTGATGCTCTTGAGTGCACTGCATATGCTTGTGCATGCTTGGGAACAAGTGACAGGGGCTCCAATAGCCAATTGCTATCGCCACTGTGGCTTCACCACGCAACGCGAGCACGTGGACGAGCCACCTGCGCACGGAGACTGCGTCACTAGCGTCACCGCTCCCATGTCGGACGTTCTGAAAGATGTTTGTTTCCTTTGCCGACTACGTAGACGTGGATGCGAGCGCAGTTGTCTGTGGTGTGACCACAGACGAGGACATCATTTCCCAAGTTAAAAACATAGAGCCTGTCGCTGCCAGTGACGACGACGAGGAAGACGACGAGGCACCGGTGCGGCCCTCCGCTGCGGAAGTCATGGCCGGACTGAATGCCGCCCGCCTGTTCTTCAGTTTTGAAGAAAGCGAAGAGGAAGCCTTCCGCAACATTCGCTCTTTAGAGCAAAAAGTGCTTGCTGTTGCCTTCAAAGAAAAAAAGCAGACCACAATTACGGATTTTTTCAAACATTAAATTGAACTGGCACCATGCCCTGCTGCTTCCTGGTCGCGGTGTCCTGTTTTTCTTCATTGCTTTCGTTAGTTCGAACTTCGTTTAATTCGAACTGAGATGGCATCCCCTTGCGGTTCGAATTAACGAGCTTTTACTGTATTGGTTCCAGACTCTTTCCGAGGACATTTGACACGCGGCGTCAAAAGCTACAGCGTGACCGAACGCATCTCACTGTTATACCGGGTGGCATGGCCTCCATTCTCCAGCCTCCGGACGTTTGCATGAACAAGCACTTCAAAGATCGCTCGCGACAATTATACTGGGAGTGAATTGAAAGCGGATCAACAACAACGCCTGCAGGTAGGCTGAAGCGCCCAAGCGCGTCTACCATTGCCCATTGGGTTTCGGCAGCCTGGTACGGGCTGCCTCACGATTTGGGCGACCGTGCATTTAAGAAATGCTCAATTTCAAATGCTCTAGACGGAATCGAGGATGACCTGCTGTGGGAAGCAGCTAGTGACAAAGAAGATATACCTGCGCTCAAAAGACACGGACTGAAAGATAAAGACACACACACACAGCGCCGTGAACATCGGAGGAACATGGAACGGAAAGGCGATGGGAATTTGGTGGTTCATTATCAAGAGTGTAAATGTGTACCTTCCTATAACGAGACGAAGATAGTAAGCAGGAACCGTGACCAAACGACGCGTGAAATAATTGAAGCCATGAGCATAGCGGACAGTGGGGTTGCATGCGTGAGTAGCACGTCCCTTTCACTACTATCAAAGGAAAAGGCATTTTTGCAAAAGGGAAGGTAGGACTGGACATGTGACGAGACAGTTTGTCGATTTTTTATCATCCGGGTGTTACCATCTTCCATTTTTATCAGCTGCTGATGTGTATAAAGAGCAGTGTTTCCCGAATAAAAATTCAGTTGTAAGTCCAGCGCTGTGTGTGTGTGTCTTTATCTTTCAGTCCGTGTCTTTTGAGCGCAGGTATATTTTCAATATGGTAAACCAACTCGCCCAACAAGCCACTCTGCTAGACAAAGAAGAGTCAAGCTGTGATGATGACAGTGACGGCGACAACTGCAGTGAGGATGAGGGTGTATAGTAGGAATGCCTGTTTGGCTTGTATTTCAATAAAGTTGTCTTTGACCCCCATAACTGTGCGATGTCGGTTCCTCGCGTCACATTCGGATTCTTTCGGTTTTTCTGTCGCGCGCCCGAAGTATACCCTCGCGTTACAATCAGTTTTTTTCCCCCTTTTCACACCCGAAAAGTCGACCCTCGCGTCACATTCGAGTAAATACAGTATGCTGTGTGAAGTCTTGGGAGCAGATTTCTTCATTTTACCCTTAAAAATTAATTGTTTTGATTAATTTACTGTTACTTGGTACACACATTTCGTATGGTGAAGTTCAGAAGGCTGTAATAACATTAATAACTGACATAAAAAAAACTGCTCTCAACATTTCATAACTCACTGTTCTGGCTATCTAACCATGCCTTTTAGTGTCAGGACCTACGCCAGGCAGAGAGGCCAAAGTTTAAAGGGGTGATGGCCAATCATCTCATGGAAGTTTCGGGGGTTGTGGATGCCTCTGGGCAGCTAGCTCTACCACTAGGCTCCGCAGGAAGATGGTTTTATGTGCAAAACACCTCACAGAGATGCGATACACCCAAAGCAAAAGGTGGTTTCTCTCATCAAGGCAAAGAAAAGGAAGGAATGCAAGCATAGCGTAGTATCGAAAAAAAATTGGCAGTGTTTTAGCTCTGGTTAAAGCTCGAGTGACGCGATAGCTACAGCTGGCCGAGTGGAACTTGGTCACGTGACCAACCACGTGACGAACCACATGATAAGCCACGGCGGTGCGCCGCCAGCAGCTGCTCCGCATCACGTGACCAACCATGTGACAGTGCGCCGGCACAGCCACTGGGTGGCAGCGACGTCACCGCTTCGCGCCGCCACGCTAAAGGCTCGAAATGCTACCGTAATGCAGCTATCGCTACAAAACAGAAAGGCGACACAGGACCTCTCACCGTGCACAGGAAAAGAGGGCTGCGATTATCCACTGGACAGCGGGGACAACGTGGGGGCAGCTAACGGGAGAGCAAAAGCTATATACGCCGCGAAGCTGTTGACATGTCCGTGTAATAGGCCTGTCTAGCACTCAGAATGAAGTCCACTCACGAAGATTGTCACTTCCTAAATGTGCAATCTGGCACAGCAAAACAGAATAACTAAGTGCACTCGCCAAAGTGTGTATTCAGGTCGGAGTACGTGCACAGAACATGAGTGCGCCTCAACGGCAGCAATTTTTTGGGCATGAAAAGTAATAAACTAAATGTGGATACATATTTAATTTACCTGTTATATTTGAGTTTTATTACTTCAATGGTACTATGAAAGCGATCAGCAAAACAACACATTAAAACGTTCTCTACACAGTTGAAAAAAATGAGCTCTTAAAGGGACACTGAGGAGAAATTGAAGTTGGCTTGTATCGATAGAATAGCAGCTCCTGATCACAAAAACGCCTCTTAATGAAAACAAAGCTCTTGTAGTGTAGAAAATAGCAAGAACCAAAATACAGGTGTCGCCGCCACAGGCCAATCTCGCAAGTACAAGCGTGCTGACTTCCTAGGACAAGAGGCGCCACCTTGCAGGAATTTTCCTTACTTCATGGAAGCCACGAATCACTGAGGCTGGCAAAGGAAGGTTGCGCACCGCACCGCTAGCCGTCAGAAATCACGGAGTCTGCGTTTACGTCACGTATCACGTCACTCCGTTCTGTGACGTCATAAGAGTTCTCCGTGTCGTCATAAGAGTTCTCGAGTTTGAATCAGAGCGGCGGGAAAAACTTTCTCAACTTCGAATCCAAATTTCTTTGAAATAAATGCATCTTTCGCGCCCGGACAAGCGGCAACAAAGCCATGAAATGCCGAACTATCAGATTTTGCTAACAAAAAAAAAATGATAGAGTTCTCCTCAGTGTCCCTTTAAAGGTGTAACACTAATAACTGCACTCTTTCCGCACCCTTATTGCGCAGCCTAGAAAAAACGGCCGAATTCAGGGGGCGGAACGTCGTGCCACGCTTTTGACGCAAATTTCTTACGCTGTGACTTTATTATTGTATGTGTCTGCTACCGCAGACATCACAGTCACTTTTTCCCCTGGCATGAAACATGTACCTGCGTGTTTCAGGCTTAGGGCGTCACCTTTTCTTCATTATGGCGCCGTCGGCGACCTGGTGTCCACCGAAGCCGCAAGTCTTCGATGTCACCGTCTCTGCGAGGACTAGTCCTGAGATCAGTGTTGACGAGGCGGCCTCGATAGCGAGTCTTCCCAAAGTCTACTATGTCCAGCATATGAGCGCCGAGTGACTTTCAAGTGACATTATCCACGTATCGCGCAGTTTTCACCGGCTACCCGATCATCGGCAGCCGGAGTATCCCCATTGTTCCAGTCGGGCCACAGGTCACCACTGTGGTCTGCCTGTTCCTGCCCTCATACGGAACCAGTGAGGCTCTGGTCCAGGTCTTCAGCCAATATGGGCAGGTTCTGTCGGTTACAGTAGGCCAGATTGGGTCTTGCCGTGGCACCCTGACTATGATGCAGTATATTCGATGTCTACATTGACCCCGGAACCCAACTATCTGCGAGCCGCTTGTCACCGGGTCACCTTTAGCTCCAAAGGGATGCAGCGCATTTGCCGGCGGCTTGGTTCCTCAAGCCTCTTCCAGGCGCAGAACATGGCTCCTTTCTATGGGCGCAGCGGCTTTCATGCTCATCAGACAGATGGCTGTGGTCTATTATTAGTTGGGGGTTTAGAGGCGCAAGGGCGAATAAGGCCAAAGAGCACCGATACAATATTTACTCATCTCTTTGTGATACTAGGTGAAATGAGATGGGAGTCGTGATATCCTGTGTATTAAAAAAATTGGCGGTGGTTTAGCTCTGGTTAAACCTCGAGCGACGCGAGAGCTACAGCTCGCCGAGTGTAACCTGATCACGTGACCAGCCACGGCGCCGCACCGCCGGCAGCTGCTGCGCACCATGTGACCAACCACGCGCCGCCACGCTGAAGGCTCGAAATCCTACCATAATGTAGCTATCGCTACAAAACGAGACTAAAAGCCATTGCCACATGCCCATATGGCATATGGCGCCACAGGGTTCACGCCGCCACGCTGAAGGCTCGAAATCCTACTGTAATGTAGCTATCGCTAGGCAACGAGACTAAAAGCCATTGCAAATAGCTTGATTCAATAAGTCTCATCTAATATAACATAAACTCAGTGTTGTGAGTTGGGTAAAAATAAGAAAAGAAGTTTAAATGGGAGCTAACAGCTGGGCTTTGCCACGAGCAAGAGGGCGAGGAGTTCTCTCCCACCGTGCTTGGTTACGGCGCCCTCTTGTCGGTGACAGGGTACCCTTATCATCAAGTTAATCTGCGCCAATAAAAAATTAGTTCAGATGATTATTAAAAATGTGATTCCATTTAAATAAAATATGATGACGTGAAATGCTACAATAAGGCCATCTTGTAATAAAAGCGAAGTATGAAATGGCATGTGATAGTAGCAAAATTTTCCAAAATGTGCGCGACGACGAGTTTCATAAAAAGCACAGGTTAGAAGAACTCAAAAAAACAGAAAGCGGTCCATTTTAGTGCTCGCAATCCGGTGACTGTGCTCCCAAAAGCAAGTAGCTTTGTATTAAGTGTCTCGACAGCCCCTTTGGCTTCGTGTGGTGGGTGTGCGATCCCCTCAGGCACAAGAAAGACAACACCAGTCCCCGAGAAGAAAGCAACTGTGCAGCAGCATGCCTTCAAAGCATGCTGCATGCAGTCAACCTTCCGGCTGCGCCGCATCTGTCTCCAGTCATTAAAAGCAGACAAGGTGCCCAACTACTCGACAAGAAGTGGTTACATCTGCTTGCCCAAGCCACAGCGCATTCCCGATAATACTGTATATGAGCGATTGAGTTTCCTTCACATTCCTTTCAAGCAAATACATCTGAAGGGCAGTATGAAGTAAAAAGACTGGTAGTTAATGCGGCAGTGGACATTGGGGAGATGCTTACGGCACTCTATTCAAACGTTGAGCACGATGGATAGATCCATCCCCGTCAACATCAAACAGCGGACGGTAGCCAGACATGTCTACCTCTCGCGCTTCGTCAAGAAAGGAGAAATCATGTCTTGGTTACACCGCCTCGAAGATATCTAGCCCTAGTCAAGCAATTGAGTCAGAGTCTTGCTCATGAAGAAACTGTAGAGGCGGGTGGTGACTGCTTGGAAGTCTCCGACCCAGTTCAAGTCGCTACTTCTCTCACTCGGGCAGCAGTCTGTGGTTTGGGACGACATTCTTCTTACAATGACACCTGATGAGAGTAAGACACCGCTTATATCCTTTACGACAAGCACGCAGAGGAACTGTCCTTCCCTCAAATCTACCTCGGTGAACGACGTAAAGTTAACTATGCAGTTCAACCCGCGCCATACACAATGGCGTTTAGCGAAACCCATCGAGCAGACCGTACAGGCTTAAGAGGGGACGTGGCATTCGAGATCAACTTTCCTATTTCTTCATGGATTCTGATAAAAATTGGCAGGGTTACTGGTAATGTTTCTTTGATATCACCATAAAAATTTCAAACTGATATCTCAACAACTTTTTTATTTTAAAAATTTCTCTCTTTTCATCTTGTACCAGGCTTCAGCGACTTACAAAATAAGATAGAAGACTTCTTCAAAGTGTGCTGCATTCCAAAATGAATGGATGAGGTCGTGACATTCTTAGATTTTTTTATTTACAATGTAAAAGTTTTTAGTTTTAAAATTTTATGAGCAGACATTACAATGGGCACCTAAACAGTGAACAACTAGTCGAATCAGTAAGTCAGCAAACGGGATGCCGGAAAACCAAGAATGTCACGACCTGAAACATTTCTCAAGGAATGCAGCGAAAAAAACCGTATCAAAATAGCCCCAGCGGTCGCGAAGAAATCAGCGGAACAATCAGAGCAAATGACAAAAAAAAAACAGTTTTGAGAAAATGGCTTCCGAAGTTGCACCTTGCATTTCACTCATCAAAAGGCATCGGGGTTGTAGTCTTTTGTGTCCTTTTTAACATGGGGCTTCTTGGATGCCTTGCCTCGAGATTGAAGTGCTTTCACTGCCTTTCTTTTCCGCAAGGCGTCCTTTTCCGCTGCTCTGAGAAGAGCATGTTGGCCAGTTTGCAGCCCAAGTGTTGAACAGTACTCTGTGTAAGCACTACGGGTCCCTGCATTGAACTTGCAAACCGCTTCGTTGAGAGCTGTCTCTGTTGCAGTCAAAGATGCGTTTTTATCTTTTGGCAGCAGCGACCAAATTACTGAATGAAGTGCTTTCACTGCCTTTCTTTTCCGCAAGGCGTCCTTTTCCGCTGCTCTGAGAAGAGCATGTTGGCCAGTTTGCAGCCCAAAGGCTTTCAGCCGCATTCTGGGTTTTTTTCCCCAGACAACGGCTGAGGAGCTGGACATCCAATAGCCGCCAATAAAAAGGCAACAATGCATCTGTGACATGCCTTGCAAGCTGGTACTTGTGGGAGGGCAGAGGTTTGCCCTCTGTTTCTGCAGCCTGGTGTTGGCACCAACTCTGTGGTCCTTGGGGGCAAAGCTCGTGACGTGGGCGTTCATCGGTAGATGATATGTGATAAAAAGTTGCCATCATAGCTTTCTGCATGTCCTCAACGTTGTCGTGATTGTGCAGAACCTTGACATAATAATTTGTTAACTTCTTAATTAAAGCCTGAGTGAGGCCACCTTTCCCACCAATAGGCCGACCCTTTTCGCCTGGTGCTCGTGGACGGCGTGGCGTTGACGCGTGAAGTGCCAAGAGAACCCGCGACATGCGCGGTGCCTTCATCACTTGAAGTTTCCGACACAAAACGCGGCTCCAGGTGCGCCTGAATGGTGCGCCCGGTGCTCGTGGACGGCGTGGCGTCGTCGCGTGAAGTGCCAAGAGAACCCGCGACACGCGCGGTGCCTTCATCGCTTGATGCTTCCGGCGATGCAGAGCGCTAAGTAGAAAGTTCAGAAGAGTCCCCCGTGCTCGCACACGATGTTTCGTCCGCGTGTGAAGTGCCCGGCAGCGGCTCTGGAGCGGTGCCACCAACAGTCGTAGCCGCGCACGAAGTACTCGCCTGCGAGCCCGTAACTTCGTCAGTGCGCTGCACATCAGAAGTAATTGAAGCAGACAACTTCTTCTTCTTCACCATCGGCGATTTTCGCTTACGGGTGCCATAGGCACGTGCCGTCTTGTACTTCAGAGGTCGCCGACACATGACCGCCAGTGAAAGCCGCTTCCGAAACTATGCTCCGCGCGTACTGACGAACATGGCGGCCATGTAATCCGTATTCGAAACTAAGCTCTGCGCAAGAGACAGTCACGGCGAGCCGAGGTTCTCTGCTCAAATGACTAAACCCCATCGTACACAACGAGCAGCGGAGCCGCAGAGTCGAGAGGCACGCGTAGCAGACGACGCACCCGCCAAGGAGACCAATTGCGCAGCGCGCTGCTGTCACGTGACGTGCGGAGCCAATCGGAAATCACCGTGCGACCGTGAAACTTTTGCTTTTTATGCGTTTGTTTCCGCTCTGAGGAGACCGCTGAAGCGGGAAATTTGAAGTCGGAGGAACGCGCTTTCCATAGAGACCAAGATGGCTACGCTACGCTGGGCGGTTGCGGAGAGATCAGGGCTTGATAAAGCGGCGTTTTTTCGCTACTTGGAAGAAATTTTCCGCCACCCTTGATCATCAAAACAATGATTTGGCGCACTTCTTGATGGTTTTCGACGATGAAAATTTGTAATCACACAAAATATGAATTGTAAAAGCAGAAAATAAATATTTCAAAAAATCGCTTTTTTGACCATTTTCCGCGAGTTGAAAGCTGCGTCCCCCCTTAACTCCTTTGCATGCCCTCCACATTTCAATGAAAGTAAAGAGGTTCAAAATCTGTTCTTCCATGACTCTCTTTAGAAACTCTTGCCTCAAGCGGGAGGTCACCAAAGCACAGCTGTCAGATGAAAGCTTAATCGAAACAGCTGGCCAACACGATATGGCCATTATGAACAGTATACCAAACACTGCTCAGTATTGGCACAGCAGGTTTGGCACCTGGTTTGGTTTGACACCTGGGAAAGCCCACAGTCTTCCTCACCGTCTTGCCTCTTAGGTACATTGGCCTACTCTTCTCCGGCTACTACAGAAGTTACGTCTCAGACCAAGCCAGGTCCATTTTTATTGAGAATATGAAGTGTTACTATTGATCCGAGCTTGTGAATTAGGATCCTGTGGTGTGTGCCATTAACTTCGAGTATATGCCACACGTCATACTAAATCTCCTCGCTAACAAGGACTCTCCGTCTGCATCTCACACGGTCCTGGAATACTTCAAGAGAATTGACTTTCAACACAGGGGTAGTGCACACGCACATATTCTCTGGTTGAATAGCGCTCCAAACAAAGCTATCGACCGATATGCCCGAAACCATCTGGATGGCAGAAACGTTGCTCTCAGTAGACCATGCGGGTCTCGCTCGGTAGACAGTGGACACAGATCCAAAAGCGCATCCACACGTGCTACAAGCACAACAGGTCCCAATGTAGATTTAATGCTCCATTATGGCCCATGGAAGAGAGACCACTGTCGTCATCTCGCTTCTGCCACCAATGTGTAAGCTCGAGCGACTGCGGCATCAGATAGACCATGCACTAGGTTCTCGAGATTACCTCTTACGACAGCATCCAACAGTTCTGGAAGCACCATAGGATCCCCAATCGCGAGGAATACGTTTCCATCTTTCGTTCTGGCATTACTCGACATACGCTGATGCTCAAGCGGGATGCCTCGCAAAAGCAAGTCAACTACAGTAGCCGACGGTTAATTCGGACTTCTAAGATATTTCGGACCTCGATGAGGCGCCGTCAGTCACCCCATAGAAGCACATACATATTCGCCACGGATATTTCGGACATCAAAAGTCGGAAAGTTCGATTTTTCGGACTTATTTCAGTCGCCTGCGGGCCAAAATCGGCCATCTGATCGGCTTTAACCGGTGCAAAAGGTGCCATCTTGGATTGAGGTGGATTTACGCTGCAGTTGGATTGGCTTGACATACTTTCGGTACCTCATTGTTGCCAGTAGAGGTCCCTGCGATCTCTGACACTTTGAGGTGGCAGCCGGATTGTCATCGCCGTCAACTTGCTTTTGTCACCGACGTTGTCACGGCCAGTTATTGCTTGTCCCATACGTTGAAATTTGGTTGGTGGGGGAAGGAATGTGCAGGAGCTATCTCGCATCTTGGCCGGGAGGAATAAAGGAGGGACTGAGAGAAGGAAGGAATAAAGAGGTGCCATAATGGAGGGCTCCGGAATAATTTCGACCACTTGGGGATCTTTAACATCGCACAGCACAAGGGCGCCTTAGCGTTTCGCCTCCATCGAAACGCGGCCACCACGGTCGGAATCCAACCCGGGTACTCTGGATTAGTAGCCGAGGGCCCTAATTACTGAGCTACCGCGGCGGGTCTCGCACGTTTGCCATTCATCGTTTCGTCACTTAGGTTCCTCTGACCGCGTCGACCGAGTGGCGCTCAGACTTCATGAAGTTACATCTGTTCGCAGTTTTGTGATTGCGTCCAGTGGTTCCGCCGCTTTGAACGAAAAGTGCCTTATCTTTGCGTGTGTTTGACGAGCGGTGTGGTGCACACTCGGGTTGTGCACAACATGGCCCCGCCGGGTGCGTCAAAGAAGTGTGGGAAGTATTCCAACTAAATGCGGTGACCTTGTTGTCTACCGTGTACAGTGAAAGCACAACTTTGGCGCAAATACGTCAAATCGTCGCCAGCAAGAGAAATTTGTCGCGATGTAAAATCAGTGACATTTTTAAGCCGATTTCATCTCAATAAAGTGGTTTTATTGTACTTCACAGATTTTTCGGACTGTTCGATTATTCGGACCATTTTCTGGGTCCCTTCGAGTCCGAAAAATCGGTCGGTGACTGTACTTCAATCCTTGGATTGCGTCGGTGCTCGATTCGAACATGTTTTAAATCATCCTTGGTGTCTATGCCTGTGCAACGTATGTTGTCGAGTACGTTATTAAGGCAAACCGTGGCATGTAGAACCTGCATCACGCACTCAAGACATTCTGGCGTCATACCCTGAAGCTAATATGACGTACTCGAAGGCCTTACGACAATACAAACCAGTCGTGCGGTTATCACTGTAAACACAGCCTGGCCAGACAAAAGGCCATGGATTCTAGAGACAAAGCAACAAATGGATGAAGACAGTCCGGATGACTCCAGTGCTGTCATCTTTAGAAAGAAATCAGTGCAAAGCTACGAAGATAGACCACTTTCTCTGCAAGGCATTACATACGCAGAGTGCCGAAACCAACTACAACCACTTATGGACTCCTCGAAAGAAAACGGCCACCCAACGTTACTCGTACCCCGCCTCGGACCCAGTAAACTTTGAAAGAGAACATGTCCTTCTCTGACAGTTTCACAGGGAAACTGACATCCTGAACCAAAACAACTTCAGGACCACCTTGAACGGAGATCAAAAATCACATGACTTGATTCAACGCAGTCTTGCATAGGCGTGTTCAACTCCCGAGCAGCGAAACTAGGTCATGTGCAAGTACACGAGGCGTATACACACTATGTACCATCGGGGACAAAATTTTGCGGGACGCCGGAGCGCCGTTCCGAAGCTGCCTCTGGGACACTAGACGGCGCGGTGCGTGCGTCGAGGCTGCGCTGTGCCATGACTAGGCGCATGCGCGTCCTATATGCGTCCGCTTGCCTTCCTTGGCAATTCGCTTTGCGTGGAGCGCTGCTTGTTCCGCGCTTGGGCGCCGGTAGTCGCTTTTCACCGGGCTTTCCAATGCTCGCGCTGCTCGAGCCATGCGGCTGCCGTGCTCCGCGCGCAGCCAGTCGACAGCGATAACAGAGCGCGTCGGCAAGGCCCACCGCATCTAAATCGCGTTTTTTAGGAAAACAAGTGGAGCACGGACAGTTGTTTTCTTTGGCTAATCATTTCTAGTTTCTTGCATGCGAACGAGGCCGTGTTTCTGCAAACTGCCCGTTGCGATTTATACGTCTTCTCGACGAAGAAACTCGGCCCGTGTGCTTCAAGTGCGAGCTTTAGCGTGCATCGCAACCCATTCATACTATCGTGCCGACAGACTCAAATCGAAAAAGAGAGAAAGAATCCTTAAGCAACGCATTTCTTGTCACGAAATATGAAACTGAGAGCAAGAAACAACCACGATCCAGGCATAACTGGCAAGGGACAATTCCTAGCACTAGGAGAAATCACCATTAGCAGCGATAACGCTTGCCAAACGACGTGACATGTATTGATACAGAGAACGGAGCACATCTGTGTCGGCGCGAAGCCCTTTGATGGTTTCCCCCTGTGTGTATGCCCTGGCGTTCCCAAAGTGGGAGCTCAATAGATTAGCTTCTATTAGGCCCCACACATTTTCAGTGAGGTTTCTGTCGGCTTGCTTTGGAGGCCATGGAAGCTGCCGCACCCCTGCGAGAGTCGGAAAAGGCGCTCACTCTTCGAGATGTGAGTATGGGACTCCTATTGTGTTGAATCAAGTAGAATCCGTCCGGGAATGGTCCATTAAGGACGTATGACAAGAACACGTTCTCGATGATGCCGACGTAAAACTTCTCGATGAAAGGCCCGTGAATTCTCACCAGAGGCCCGGCCCTGTTCCTAGATATCGCGCCCCACACAGTGACGAAAAAGCAAGTGCCAGCTGTCGAACACGTTTTGCGCGTGGAAGCTCCTGGTCCCGCCACTGATTTCGGTCATTACTCAAGCACTACTACAAAAACAAAAAAAGCTGAAATAATACTCTAGCAAGTATGACAGTGCTCTTTACGCCTTCGGTCGCCGACGTACTGACGCGCACGCGCTTGCCTAGGTTGATCACAGATAAAGGAGATAGCGGGAGCACTGTTTCCGCAGAACGCCTCTATTTTCTGCTTAGTCATCGATGTTACTCGGTTTATGAATGACTAGTGGTATCGAGGAAAAGCTATATATAACTTCATCCCAAATTCTTCCTGATGCAAAATGCCTCCGAGGGTGCCGATCGACGACAGGAGACTAATTGCGCGCCTGTTCGTGGAAGGGGTTCCCCAGAGGGAAATAGCTCGTCGGACTGACCGTTCCAAATCGGCTGTGGCCCGCACCATTCGCGTTTTCCGCAATGAAGGCAGCCTGGCTGATTCCAAGCGCTCAGGGCGACCGAAAGCCACATGTGAAGGTGATGGCCTCCTCATCATAGCTGCATCGGTGGCCGACCCCTTCATGACTGCTCGACAAATCCGCAAGGAACTCACGCTAAACATATCTACAAAGACTGTCAAGCGACGGCTAAAGGAAATTGGCCTCCGATCCTGCATGGCTGCACAGAAGCCCCACCTAACTGTCAAACAGCGCCAAGAACGGCTCGAGTTCGCCAACTCTCTGAAAGAGTGGACTGTGGACGAGTGGTCCGAGGTTATATTCTCGGACGAGTCCACATTTTCTACCCGCTGGGACCAGAAGTGCCGAGTTTGGAGACCAGTGAATTGCAGGTATGGATATCTTTTTTTTGGGGGTGTATATGTAAATCCTTATCATTCTGTAGGAAGAATGCGAAGAAGGCTGGGTTTTGTGGGAACTGGCGACCTCAGTGGTCCCAAACGACAAATACTGCAAAAGAAACTCATCATTCTGATAGAACCGCCCCTCCCCAATGGGCCCATAACCTCATCCTTCATCGAGCCGAAGCTGCAAGTCCTTGAAGATTATTGATCTTTAGAGACGACTGTTGTATCTTAGTGGCGTCATTAGTAATATTATGAAATATTTCACACCTGCGACTAAACCTTGGTACACTGAAAGGATAGTTTTCATTCGCGCTACAGCTGATCCATAAGACCCAAATTATGATCTCTTACCGATTTTCTCTTCTTATACAGGTATATGCCATCATACGTGCAGAGCGTGTTCTCGAGCGGTCGCTGCTCCGTGGCTGTCTGGGGCGCCATGTCAAGGAATGGATTAGGTCCTTTGGTGAGAGTCGACGGATCGTTCACTTCGAACTCTTATGTCGACATCATCGAGAATGTCTTCCTTCCTTCCATACGTCCTTGACGGACCCTTCCCAGATGGATTCTACTTCTTTCAACAAGATAGGAGTCCTGTACACACATCTAGAAGAGTGAGCGCTCTTCTAGACGCTCGTGGCGTGCGGCAGCTGCCATGGCCTCCAAAGGGAGCTGACATGAACCCCATTGAAAATGTGTGGGGCCTAATGAAAGTCAATTTAATGAGGTCTCACATTGGAAATGCCAACGCAGACACGCTGTGGGAAGCCATAAAAGCAGAATGGGAAAGGCTCCGCGCCGACACAGACGTGATCCGTTCACTGTACGAATCCATGCCGCGCCGTTTGGCAAGCGTTATCGCTGCTGATGGCAATTTCTCCAAGTACTAGGAATTGCCCCTTTTCTCAGTTTTAAGTTTCGTGACAATAAATATGTTGCCTAAGGATTCTTTCCCTGTTTTTCGCTTTGAGCCGGTCGGCACGATAAATATGAATAAGTTGCGATGCACGCAGACTTTCGAGGTTGACGCATACCTGCCTTCGTCGAGTTTTCATCTCAACGGGTAGTTTGGAGGAAAAAGGCCTCGGTTGCATGTCAGAAAATAGATGAGATTAGCGAAAGGAAACTGTGCTCCACTTTTCTAAAAAATGCGTTATAAATACGGCTGCCTCGCTATCAATGCGTGCTGTTATCGCTGTCGACTGGCTGCGCGCGGAGCACGGCAGCCGCATGGCTCGAGCAGCGCGAGCATTGGAAAGCCCGGTGAAAAGCGACTACCGGCGCCCAAGCGCGGAACAAGCAGCGCTCCACGCAAAGCGAATTGCCAAGGAAGGCAAGCGGACGCATATAGGACGCGCATGCGCCTAGTCATGGCACAGCGCAGCCTCGACGCACGCACCGCGCCGTCTAGTGTCCCAGAGGCAGCTTCGGAACGGCGCTCTGGCGTCCCGCAAAATTTTGTCCCCGATGGTACAAAGACTGTGCACAAGCGTCCAATACTCTAGCCAAAGATGATAAAGATCATCGCCCTAGTGCGCTTACTTTGGTTGGAGAAAATAACAAAACTACATACATCTTCGGTTAATTTTCCGAACTGTAATCCAAGATTGTCCAACCGCACTGTCCCGCAGTTAAGCCAGACAAGAGAGACGTAATGCCTCGAAAAGGATTGTGTGCCAATGTGAGGATGACGAACGGAGGCTAATACGAGGTTATTCGAGAAGTCACCCACCGCCTCACTATGCCTGACTCTACCTTTGCAGATCTTTACCAGTGCTGCTGGCCCTGAAAAGACGTTTGTGCTTCGCCTAATAATGAACATTATTAATGGACAATGAAGGAGCTTGCACTTCTGAGGATCCGGGTTGGTGTTGCTCTATCTCCAGCCGTGACACGAAAGTGGCCGCAATTTCGAAGTTTACATCCCCGTCCCGGGTGTCCAGCCTCAAAGTCACCCACAATGCTGCTGTGTAATTTTCATTATTAGGCCTTCACTTCAATAAAAGTTTTGCACCACCACCACCAAGAACAGAAATGCTAATGCCAAAATTCACTACCCGCTGTGGGTTTGCCTGGTGCTGAAGCCAACCAGAATTCGGCGCCTGGCGGTAGCATGTTTCTCACCGAGCAATCATGATTTATTTACCGCTTGGACGCAGGGACATCATAGTTCACTCCCTGACTTTCTTACATGAGCGAGCGAACCTTTTGTCATTTATTTAAGCATCCTTGTCATCCATCATTACATACCCTTTCATGACCTGAGGCAATAAACATCGCTTTAAAGAAATGGACATCTTCAAGCGTTACTGCAACGACTCCGATACTGATCGCAGCAAAGCTTGCACCATCGCTGGCAAAGCTGCGCTAGCAGTGGGCGGTATTACTGCCGATTCCGCCTTCAATCTCGCCGTATCACACAAACAGCGTAATCGAGGGCCAAGCAGCAGTGACCTAAATGCTTTCCGGACTGCATTCAAGAACATTCCCTGTGTCAAAATCGACGAACTCGGCGTAATGTCATCCAGCATTCTGAGCATTGTTGTCACACGGCTTCGGTCAATTTCCTGCAAATATCACAGAACCCTTCCCAGGCTTCGAAACATCCTTTGTGGAGATTTTCGTTAGATCCCCATAGTGCAAGCTTCCAAAGTGTATGAGCATACTAAACTGAACAGCAGCGTCTTCAACGCCGAGCAAACGTCCTGGCACTACCTCTCAAACTAATGCTTTATGGAGCTCGTGTGCCAGAGCGACTCGACATTCTCTTCCATTCTCATATAGGAGACGGCAAGGCTTTGATTGAGTGACATCGCCATGCTCGAAACCATTTTAGGAACTCCCGAGGAAGCTGCTTTTTTGCAAGCACCAAATGCACTGAGGCGCTTCTACAGCAACAACGCCGCCGACAAATACAACCCCATGTCAGCCGGCGTGACAGGTCAAAACGCTGTAGATGTTGCGCAGCTGACAATCATTGCCCACCGGTCCGTTGAAGACTAGGACTGTGCAAAAGAAGGGACTGGTCAAATGCCAAAGGCAGAGACTGAAAATCTTCCTAAGAAAATTCTCCTTTGCCTCTTGAAACCTTATGTGTTATTTAGTAAAACCGACGTCATTGACGGCATGGTCAACGGAACTATGGGTTATTTCAAAGACGTTCAGTACGACATGGATGGAAAGGCACTGCGGCTTTGGATTGACTGCCCTTTAAGCCGCTCTCAAGTGTTCATTCTCTAAATGCGTTCCTGAGAGACATTGTGAGAGACCCTTGCTTAAATCGTGCTTCCACCTTGTGTCTTTCGGAGACTAGCCTGGAGCCCACTGACCCCCAGAAACTGCTTCGGTAAACAAAGCCGCTACACGAAAGTGAGAGGCCGAGCTAGCAAAGGCCGACCGAGAGTGCTGGAACGACCGATATCGCCTATCTCCGTTCCATCGCCGGGGACCGAAGTATCTTACTCAAGCCCCGATGACGAGGATGTCCTGACTGCATTTGAAAGGAAGGCCGCGCTTCTTAAAGAATGTGACAATCGCGACGGCTCAACTGAACATGCGACGCCCGACGTCAGTGGTAGACCCCAAGTGTTGACTGGCTACCGTTTTGTCGATGTAGCAGCGGTAAGAACAACGATCGGCACGCTGTTGTGTCCCATGTGCAGCGAGCAATCGCTTGATTTAACAGAAAGTGGTGCAGGCGCAAACCTTCAGTTTGTTGTTTTGTGCACTGGGATTGAGCCGTCAGCCGGAGCTGCCCGTGCCACTGGCTGCCCGGAACTGCAGAATTAACTTCATGAAGTTGAAGAATTTGTTCACGAGCACGAATAGTCTGCCACCAATGCATCTGAAGACCTACCAGCTGCTAGGAGGAAAGATACACGGCGCCCCGATGGACGCTGCGTGCGACGCCATGCACGATGCCGCGCAGGCCCGTTAGGAAAAAAAAAAGGCAGCCCAAGATGATGAGTTGCTTGATGTTTGTGTCAGCTACGACGGAACGTGGCACAAATGACGCCACACTTCCCACTTTGGGCTTGGTGCTACGATTGAAGTGGACTCTGGCTTCGTGGTCGACTTTTCTGTACAGAGTAACTACTGCCATGCGTGCAGCTTGGGACCCAAGCCTGGTGATGCGAGTCATGAAGGATGGGCCGATGCACACAAGGAACTCTGTCAGAAAAACTTTTCTGGCTCTTCAAGAAGGTTGGCAACCTGGGACCGAGGAGCGTGGATGTGATTCACGTCGGCTCCGGAAATTCTGTCTCGTTGTGCCAGAAACGTTTATCGGATGTTGGATTCAATGATACCTTGTGTGTGGAAACACGTCAGGACCACGTGGATACCAAATTTGTGGCTGTGAGTGCAACCATTTGTCTGTTGCTATCGATTTTGTGCGGGTCGCCTGGGCCGCGTTAGGCGTCCGTTAGGCCTAGCCATCTTCGGCCGGAGACGCCGGCCCGGAGGCCCCTACGCCACCAGTCAGCCGCTGATTCTGTGGACCAACCATGTCGATGGAGGTGACCGTCGAAGGTACGGACCTGGATCCGGAACATTATGACAGCAGCTGGGTCAAAGTGCTCCAATGAAAGGTTGAAGCGAAACACCAACGGAAGCTTCTCGAAGGTTCAGAGGAGAACGCAAAGATGGAGACGCGCCGTGTTGGACGCGGGGAAGCCGGAGACAAAATTGCAGGTGGGGCCGTTTTAGGCCCTACCAAAGCAGTCCGGAGGAAAGCGGCTGAACGATCGATCACTATGAATCTTCCGAGATTCCCGGATGAAGGCATCAAGGTGATTATTAGGCCTCGTGAAGGCCTGGCGCACCGAAAATCGGCCCAATAATCAGATTTTCAATCTTTTAATTTTTGTGTTCCTCGCACCATTCCGCATCTGTATGCAAATTTTCATCATTATACCCCCCGTAATTAAGAAGTTAAAGCGATTTAAAAATGCAGTACTACACCCAGTGCCCTTTAAATTGTGGAAAAACAACACCCATTTTTAATCGCCCGGCGCATCGAAACTACGTGCTCTACCGCGGGCTTTCGGCTTTTTTCTTTCGAGCAGCAACCCTGTACATGCCGCCTTCGCCAGAAAAACGAAAGAAAAAATAAAAAGCGGCGCACGCTGCTATTGGCCGGTTTAGGCTTGTGATCAAAATGGCGTCGTCTGGTTGGGTTGGTTCCGGCAAGCTAGCCATGGAAAGCGGACGCCCGGCGACGCCATTTTGTCTTTCTGTCGACCACGCTAGTGCAATGCGAAAACCATGCCAGGAGGCGCGAAGAAGTACCGCTCTGTGCACAAGTTCGGGCGAAAGCGTGCAAAAGGAAAAAAACGTGTTAATGACGCGACGTTGTTGCATACTGTGCAACAAGCAAGCGCCAGTGGTACGGGATTGCGTAACGGTTATGTTGCGGGTGGCGACGCTTCTCCGTCTCCGCTGGATAACGGTGATGTTCTTCGTGCCGATTGTAGTCGTGCACGAATTGACACCGCACCTGTGACAAACAGTGACATAACTCAAGCAAGTGCCCGTGAGCAGTCTACACTTGATCGACTGGAATCGACGCCGGCGACGGCACGAAAGACTGCGCTGTTCGCTGATGCAAGTGGTGCGTCCGCAGGATCAGACACAGACGGGACAGCCTCCTATACAATAATTGACCTCAGCGTTGCGTTTGCGGTGCAAAACGTGTTGCGGATGCGTGAGGTTGATTACCAGCAACCAGAGCTATGGCCTCGCCGTGAAACTGATCGTGCTATCTGACAACTGTGGTGAGATTGCGGCCGAGTGGAACTCGCGGAGGGTTGACGGTGAGAAAAAGTGCAATCCTTTCGAGCTCAATATTCTTGCTAGTCGAGCAATGCTGTCGACCGGTAACGCCCAGACAGCAATGAACGATATCTTTTCGGCGATGGGATTGTCGCGGCGTGGCATGCACAACAAGACGTTTCAACGGCACTTGAAAAACACACTGCAACCTGCTGCTACTCGAGCAGCCGCGGCAGCTATGGCACAGGCCGCGCAGGCAGTGGCGAAGGTATATGACGACTTGTGTTTTGGACACAGGGGGAACATTGCCGTGTGTTACGACGACACATGGATGACGAGCGGGCACTCGTCACATATAGGCGTCGGTGCCGTAGTGGAACTCTTCACTGGTTATGTGCTCGATTATGTGGTGCTGTCAAACTTTTGTCTAGGCTGCGAAACTGGCCAAAAGCCAAACACTGACGGCTATGAACTCTAGAGATCGCGCCACGAGTGCCAAAGAACAACATCAACTTCAAGGCTGGCTAAATGGAGGTAGAGGCAGGCAAAATTCTATTTGAGAGGTCTCTACAGCGCCACAACATGTGCTACACAACAATATTATGCGATGGGGATAGTCGCACGTTTAATGCCCTTTAAGATGCTAAAATTGTGGGATACACAGGTATCCCCTCCTCGTCCCCCGCGCCAGCGGCGACTGACTTACACGGGCGCGCTGCCCACCAGGAATGTGGAGAGAAGGCACCCCCGTGACTCTGCTCATTTCCGCCCCAGCACTGACGTGACGTGACTGACGTGATGTGACTGACGTGACGTCACGGCAGCGCGCTGCCTTCTGCGGAGAGGGTAGCACGCCTAAGCTTGACGGCAACGATTTGCTGCCAGGGAGGCAATGCCCGAAGGGATAAAAGGGGGGAACGTGCGGCGGGAAGGGACTCTCGCTGCAGGACCTTATACCCCTGTCACACGGGCATTTCGAGGGCCCTCGAACCGATAGTCTATCGACTCAAAGGCGATCGAGCGCTGCCACACGGGCAGTTTCAATGGCGATCGAGTCAATAGCCTATCGAGTCAACGGAGTAGCGCAGAACTCCATCGAGATTTCGAGGGCCTTCGAGCGCTGCCCAAGGTTGCTAGCGTTGCTCCGAGCGGCGCCAAGCGCACTTTCGTACACGACACATTCACGGTGCAAAAACATGAACAAACATTATTCGCATAAAATTTAATGTAAGCAGCCTGTAAAATTATTTTAAAATTATATTAGACTGGTTTTAAGCGCATTAATTTTGCGTTGCAGTCTTTGCGTTGCTTGCGTACTTAACGTTGACAACATGGCGGCACCCTGCCCGCCCGCTTCACAGCGATAACAGCTTCGTCGCTAATCCCTCAAAGCAATATCTTGTTCTAAGCTGTTGTATTCGCCTTCGATTTGCCCATTCTTACTCTCGCATAAAGTTTCAAGAGAAAAATAGCTCTTGTTTTTCAGATATCATGGCGATTTCCCCGGTCTTAAGCCTGACGAAGCAGCGCTCCGACGCAGTTGGACTGGCTTGGTTTTGGCTCGTCTTGTATTAGAGTGGCTACAGCAGTGTATGCATATGTACGTCGCGTACGTGCAATTAAAAGGGTTTTTAACGACTTTCGCGTATGCTTGTAATTCAGCATTTAGTATACATATATCAAATATTTTTGTTATTTTTGCAAAATCCAAAGTAGCGATTGTGGCGCCACTCATCTGTGGCGTAAGACACGAGAACCATTTCAATGACCATTGAGATTTGCCGTGTAGCAGCGGCGAGTTCGATGGCGATTGAGAATCTCGAAGACCCTCGACTCGAGGGTGATTGAAACTGGCCGTGTGACAGGGGTATTACCCAAGTGCCCCACGGACCCCTTTCGCTGCCCGCCGACCCCCGAACACCAACGCCAGACGACGTCAACGACCTGGTGAGCTGCTGAAGATCTATTTTACGGATAGAACATTCTTCCGCAGTGTGCTTTACCTCGCGTTAGGATAATAAACTATTTCCTAGCGTGCCCTGTCGTTGCCTATTTCGTCCGGACCTGCCGTGGCTGTGACTCTGCGCTACGGGTTGGGGAAACGTGTTGCGTGCTTGAATAACGCCTGCGTGTAGCTTGCACGGAAGCTCGCCTTCCCGGCCGGCTGGACGTAGTGACCCCATAAAATCTATGGCTACATTGAAGTAGTCAAGGAGGATTGCATAAACCATGTGCACAAGCGTATGGGAGCAGCTTTGCGCAACCTCTTGCAGAGGCACAAGGGTGCGAGAAAACAAAGCCTTGATGGCAGAGGAAGGCTCACAGCTGATCTAGTTGACAAGCTAGCTATATATTATGGCCGAGTGCTAAGGTCAAATGTAGGCAATGTGGATGCCATGCAGCGAGCCGTGATGGCGACATATTACCACATCATGTCGACTGATGACTGCCCCAATCACACTTTGTGTCCCACTGGTGAGTAGTCTTGGTGCTGCCACAATGCTGCAAAAGCAAAAGAGGAGCCCGAACCGAAGCATAAGTACAGTCTGCCAAGCGATGTGGCTGAAGCTCTTTTGCCCGTGTACAGTCGCTTATCAGAGAAGAGCCTGCTGCAGAGGTGCATTCGGGGGAAGACCCAGAATTCAAACTAGAGCTTCCACTCGATCATCTGGACCTTGATCCACAAAGAGCGGCATTCGTCACTGTTTGCTGTGGAAGCAGCCACAGCAGAAGCTGTGCCAGCGCTTCAATGCCGGCTGCAAGCATACAGCAACAGCAATTCTGCAAGAATGCAACGTGAACGTGCCAGCAACTGTCTTCAGGAGAGCTGAAGAAAAGGACTTGCGCCGTAACACGCGTTCTGCGAAGAAGCGGGCGGCTTCGCTTGGCTTTGCTAAAGCGGAAAAAAAGCACCGCGACAGCATGCACCCTGACTATGCTCCTGGTGCATTTTGAAAGCATGCGAAGGTCTTTGGGGTTTTCTTTCCTGATTAAATATGCTGTGAGGCTTGAGTGCTTCTCAAAATCCCCCAATTTCGGTGGAGTTGCATTTTTGAAAGATTAATATCTCCGGTCCTGTTCTTGCTATTGCTATAATTTTTTTCTTTTTTGCTAGAAAGAGAACCTTGTGAGTCACATGACACCAAGGTAAATGCAATGAGCACAAGAAAAAATTTACTGAGAAGGTTATCTGTCTTGGGTACCCAAACGGACCTTTCCTTTCAAAAGTTTCCTATTGCATAACTTAGGCTCAAATTGGCATAAGCCATTAATTTTTGCTTTAGTTCACTTTCCACTAGTTTCTGATCATGTTGACATATCAATCATTGACATAATTTACATGTAGATACTGTGGGATGTTTTTTCTCGTTTTCTCAAAACTGCAATTTTGGAGGAACGATATCTCTTAAACTATTTGTGCTATAGCTCTCATTCTTGTTCTGTTAGACAGAAAACCTCTTGGACAGTGCATTAAGACTAAAATATGTTGAGTTATTACACGGCAACATTTACAAAATTAATTATCAATCTTGGATGCCAACTTGGTCTTTTTGTCACAAAAGTTTGACTAGGTATAACTTTGGCTGAAATTATTCTAGCACATTATTTCTTGTCTTGTTGCACTCTATGATCTTTCTAGATCACTCTGGCAGGTCTATTCTCATCATGCCACAGAGTGTTTAGTAATTAGCCCACCTCCAAATGAGCAACATGAATTAGGTGAAATTTTGAAAACTATTTCATCTACAAGAAAACTAATCAGATATTTGAAATCAGCATGCAAAAATATATAAATGGTGGTAGGTTCAACCAGATCCACACATAATAAGAAAAAAGGTCTAAGAGGGGTGTCCCCCCTTAAACGCACGTCGGGCCCGCTGATCAGCCAAGCCCTCGCCAAGGCTGCGGACTCGG
The DNA here is from genome assembly GCF_052857255.1 of Amblyomma americanum. Lineage (NCBI taxonomy): Eukaryota > Metazoa > Arthropoda > Arachnida > Ixodida > Ixodidae > Amblyomma > Amblyomma americanum. The sequence continues at coordinate 87,197,318 of NC_135502.1, read as the reverse complement.
CTGGTCTCAAGGTGTGTGAACGGACTCATGGTGTGTGAACGGAAAGCAAGGTATGGTGCTCTTTCATTCCTTCGACTTTAACCGAGGCGTGAAGGTAGCTGCAATCCGTTGCTTTAAACTCGACGACAAGGAGCACGAAGTTGTGGCCAATATGATCGCACCGGAGGATTGCGGGCGAGGGGTAGTCCACGGGATCTCTGAGAGATTAACGGAAGAAGCACTGAGGAGAGATCCGAAGAATCCAGACGTCGCTGGAGTGCGTCGGATGGGCAAGACTTCCACTATTATTATCACTTTTCTGGAAGCTGACGTTCCAAGATTTGTCAGGATTGAAGGCATGCTCATGCCCTGCTGGTTATTCAAAAAGAGATATGAAGTCTGCTTCAGGTGTGGAGAACTTGGTCATCGCTCCGATGTGTGCGATAGTGAAAACCCAAATTGTCGTGGCTGTACGGTGGTGTCGCCGCCCGAAGATCATCAGTGCGTTGCCAAGTGTCGCCTATGTGGAAAAGGCCATCTGACGGGTGACAAGCATTGCAAGGAACTCTTCCGTACGCCATACGTAATCAAGGAGAAACAGTGGGAAGCAAAGTTAGCTGCCGAGGAGGAGGCCAAGAAGCAGCAGCCAAGTCCGTTCCAGCCGTAGAGATGGCCGCAGTGCGTCCCACGAACGACCCTCGAGCCATCCGAGGTACCATTCCGCTTCGTTTCCTCGCCTGCAGCCGCCTTCGTCTAAGATGACGACGAAGGGCTCTCGATCGAAGCAGCAGCAGCAGCAGCAGCAGCAGCAGCAGCAGCAGCAGCAGCAGCAGCAGCAGCAGCAGCAGCAGCAGCAGCAGCAGCAGAAACAGCAGCGGCAGCAGCAGCAGCAGCAGCAGCAGAAACAGCAGCAGGCGTCAAAAGTGGATTGCGTAAGTAGTGTCTCTCAGGACTCAGATGAAGTCAAGGCTCTCAAAGACCAGAACCGATTATTACAAGCGCAAGTTAAGGCGCTGCAGGAACAGGTTATGGCGATAGGCAGGACTTCGCAGCCGATGAATGATGAAATGCAGCCGGTGGAGCTGCTGCGTAAGGAACAGGCAGAGCTCCCTAGGGAACGTCCTCCAGTAACAAAAAAGAAGAGAGGTTCAGAGGAGGATCTTGAAACACGCATACAAGGATTAGAAAGACTCAATAAAAAGGAACAGGATGATTAGATTTTTCAACAGCAAGTTATGGCCGCTTTGGAGCACCTGAGGGCTGCTATGGAATAGATGCGCGCCGATATGGCAAGCAGAGACGAGAGAATTCAATGGGTATATCAGGAAATTATTAACCTTCAAAATGGTTCTGCGTCACCGTAGACATACCATTTGGCAGTGGAACTGTAGGGGCTTCGGTTGCAAACGCGTGGTACTCCAGACTTTTTTTGATGAGCAGTGACAAACCCGAAGTAATCGCGTTGCAGGAGTGCGGTAAGCAAGCCAAGCTGGCGAGTTCCAAATCGTACGTAGGACGAGGTGACAACACGCGAGTAGTCACTCTCGTCAAAAGGAATATAATGGTGTTGCAGCATGATACGGGGACTACAAATCTAGACCATATTCTGATTGAGATAATCCCGCAAAAGAGGAAACTCAATAGTCTGTTCATTCTAAATGTGTATAGCCCGCCACGCCAAAAAAGTCCTTGAGGCTTCGATGAGCTCTTCACGAAAGCGCGCGTGATCTCGAAGGGAGGGCCCCTTTTGATAGTCGGGGACTTTAACGCGACACACCCGGCATGGGGGTATAAGTACACGCAAGTAAAAGGACGTGAACTATGGACTAGTATTCAGCAGAATGACCTAGTGCTTCTGGCAGATCCCCTAAGACCTACAGGCAGGGCAACCGTGTTTCTACAGACACGTCCCCGGACTTAACTCTAACAGGAGGCCGCATCTCTGCCACCTGGTGCAACACAGACGAAAACTTGGGTAGCGATCATAAAATTATCGAAATTGTAGTCGACAACGGACCACCGGTTGCCCGCATCAAGAAGGTGGCTTCGGTGAACTGGGAGGCTTTCCGAAATGGCCGCACGGGGCAGGAGGAAGGCATAAGCAACATTGATGACTGGAGTAAAAATGTCCTTCAGTCGGTCCGCGAGGCAACAGAGGAGGTAGAGGTTGACGAAGAAGTGGAGGGAGTAGATCGTCACATGGTCCGTCTCTGGCGCAAGAAGGATCTTGAAACGCGAATCACGCACAAGAGGGGGAACAGGAACTTGCGAAGACAATTGGCCGGGCTTAACAAGGAAATCGAAGAGTACGCGCTCGTTTTAACAAGGCAAAACTGGAACAACATTTGCGACAAACTGGACCGGAACATCGGGAAGGCAGGTACGTGGCACTTGCTTCGGCATCTTCTAGATCTGGACAAGTCAAACTGGAGGCCAGGCAACAACTTCATCAGCTAGTACATACATTTGACGGGACCACGGATACGCTCATATCCCAAGTCCGGGACCGGTACTTGAGCTGCGCGACGGGTACAGCTGAATGGCTACCAGATTACGGGGGGCAGGAAAACCCGGACTTAAATAAACCGATAACGGTTGCCGAGGTCCGGGCAGAAATAAACAGATTGAGAACCAGGACTGCCGCAGGTCCGGACAAGGTCAGCAACCGAATTCTAAGAAATTTGGACGAGACGTCGATCCGACATCTCGCTGCCTTCATGCAGGAGTGTTGGGAAGCCGGTCGACTGCCGACAGCATGAAAGGACGCGAACCTTGTGTTCCTCCCGAAGGCGGGGAAACAGCCGGGTTTCAAGCACCTGCGTCCCATTTCACTCACGTCGTGCGTGGACAAACTGATGGAACATGTGATTCCGACCCGGCTGAACCGATTTTTTGAGGACGAGAGTATATATCTAAATACCATGATTGGATTTAGACCACATTTGTCGGCATGTGATGTCATGCTGCAGCCAAAAGAACAGATAATAGAAAATTCAACGCTAGACACCAGGGTGATCGTTGGTCTAGACGTGTTGAAAGCTTTCGACAACGTAAAGCACTCAGCCATTCTGGGGGGTCTGGCTGCGTTAGACGTGGGTGTTCGTACCTACAACTACATACGCGATTTCCTTACAAACAGAACAGCATCTATAAGCATGGGGGGGTAACACAATGACGGGTATTCGACTCGGCAACAAGGGCACCCCGCAGAGATCGGTGTTGTCCCCGGCCCTGTTTAATATCGCCATGCTTGGCCTCCCCGCACAACTGGACGGAATTCCGGGGCTGAACCATACGTTGTACGCAGATGACCTGACTCTGTGGATGTGCAGGGGCAGTGACAGCCAAATTGAACTTACGCTTCAAAGAGCTATAGATTTAACAGAAAAATACTTAGAACCAATCGATCTCAGGTGCTCGGCCGAGAAATCAGAAGCGCTACTTCTCGCGCCCATGCGGTCGCCACAGCGTCGGCGCATAAAGCAGGACGGACAGTATAACACGCGAATCACTCTCAGGTCTCAGGGTCAAAGGTAACGTAATTCCAGCGGTGGAAAGCATTGGGGTTCTAGGGTTACGAATTCAGGCGAACGGCAGGAACTCGGAAACGATTCAGAGACTAGAGGCTAGCACCAATCAAACTTGCTGACTCCTAAAACGAATCGCTAGCAAACATGCGGGTATGAAAGAAGCTAACCTCCTTAGGCTAGTGCAATCTTTTATAATCAGCAGGATAGTCTATGTGGCACCTTATTTGCGGCTTTACCAGGCGGAAAAGGACAAACTGGATGTTCTAATCCGTAAAGGGATAAAAACAGCACTAGGTCTACCACCCTGTGCGCCAACAAACAAGATTTTGAGTCTAGGGGTTTCGAATACCCTCGAAGAGCTCATTGAGGCTGCAAGGATCTCGCAATATCAGAGACTTCTGCGCAGTCGTACTGGTCGCAGCATTCTGGAGAAGCTGGGGCACAAGCCTCGAGTGTGCTCGAGACCTACGGACCCGGTTCCTAGACAGGTTAGGGACAAATTAAAGATACCCCCACTCCCCAAAAACATGCATCCCATCTACCATGAGAGCCGGAGGAAGGAAAGAGCAGTAGCATTGCAAGCCTGCTTTCAGGGCAGACAGAATGTCTTGTATACGGATGCTGCACAATGCACAAACATTACGGGGTGCGTTTCGGTAGCCACTAGGGAAAACGGAGGCCCGGTAGCGTGCTGCAGCACTAGACACTCGACAGTAACGGAGGCAGAAGAGTGGGTCATTGCGCTGGCTCACCTCAACAAAAGGTTAAAAGTATCGTGAGTGACTCTAAATCAACTATTAGAAACTTTGACGCGGGCTGCATTTAAGCTACAGCAGCACGAGTGTTGGCCGGCAATCCACCACCGGCAGAACAGGTAGTGCTCATTTGGACACCCGCGCACCAAGGATTGAGGGGAAATGAGAAAGCGCACGCACTGGCCCAAGGATTAGCTACTTTCCGGGATCCCAGTGGCGTCTTGTGCACAACCCCGTCTTAACACGTATGAGGAAATCCTAAACCATTACAAATTAGGCCGAGCGGTACTTCCAAAAGCAAGTAAGCAGCTAACCAAAAACGAAGAGGTTGTGTGGCGCAAGCTCCAAACCAGAGTATTCCCTAACCCTCAGGTTTATAGCAAGTGGCACCCTGAGATTTTCAGCCCCAGGTGCAAACGTTGCGACGGCATAGCGGATATGATCCATATGATATGGACATGTCTGAGCTTTGGACAACTTGACAGAATAGATGAGTCCTGGGAGGCACTGCTTCACAACGAGGACGACAATCAACAACGAGAAGTCATCCGTCTCGCCCTTGCCGCTGCTGAGATCCAAGAGATCCCGGTCGACGGCTGAGCGGGAGGACATGGCTGGGACCGAGCGGCGCCTCGGATACCCATCATCCTTTTTGACGGGTGCTAATAAATGTTATTTCTCTCTCTCTCTGGCTCTTCAAATGCCATGGAGGTGGAGTTTGCTGGCATTGTATTCAGCAGGTCCAAAGTGCTGCACAACATGCAATATACAACAGTGCTAAGTGATAGAGGCAGTAAGGCTTTTTTGCATGTGTCCCAGCTTGGTCTCTATGATAAAGAAATCATCAAAGAAGAATGTGTAAATCATGTCGCCATATGTGTGTTTGCTGGAATTGAAAAGCTCAAGAAGAAGAGTGGCCTGGGAGGCAAAGGAAAACTCGCAAAGGTCATCTCCAAGAAACTCACGGCATACTATGCATCTGCATTGAAAGAAAATGCTCCCGACGTGAAGATGCAGAAAGGGGTTATGGCCACCCTTTTTCATTCTTACTCTACTGATAAGCCACTGATTTGCCTGCCCACATGGCGAGGACTCCTGGTGCCGTTACAACAGGCACCAGGCCTTGCTTGCCGCGGGCAAGCTGTCAGTGGCTCGCGCGCACCGCCCAGAGTTCAGCAGGGACATCGCTAAGGAGCTTGTGCCCCTGTATAACAGGCTGGCCAAAGCAGACCTACTTGCGCGCTGCTCGCGCGTGCAGACTCAGAATTCCAACGAGTCATTCAACTCGTTGCTGTGGAAGCGGTGTCCAAAGACAGAGTTTGCATCTCTCAGAACTATCGAGACAGCTGCAGCACTAGCTGTTCTAAACTTCAATGAAGGACCGATGAGGCTGAAAAGAGCCTTAGACAAGTTGGACATTACCTGTGGAACACACACTACCAAGGTCATCGAGGAGAACACCAAATTGTGCGTGGTGAAGGCACGAGCAGGAGCACTTCATAGCTCTAAGGTGGCTAGAAAAAAGCGCAAACTTGAAGCCACTGCTGCTGAGCAGCATAGAGTTGAAAAAGAGGGACCTACATATACTGCTGGAGGGTTTTCCTGAACATTATGCTGCTGAGCAGCATAGAGTTGAAGAAGAGGGACCTACATATACTGCTGGAGGGTTTTCCTGAACATTAGAGGTTTGGAAGTACAGTTAAACCTGGATGTAACGAACCTCTATGTAACGAATTCCTGGATTTAACGAAATTTTTGAATTCCCTAACGCCGCCCCCATTGAAGCCCATGTATTTTCGACCTCGATGTAACGAAAACGTTGCGGCAGTTAACCTTGATGTAACGAACTCGCAAAGCTGATCAGTCATTACTTTTTGCACTTTTAAGGAAAATTCGACCAAATAAATGCACTATATTAGTGAATATTAGTATTGTACGGAGCCAACAGCTACACGAACGCCTGGGATCACCGCGACCAAGCGAACTTAGCGATGATGATGATAGCGACGGTTAGCGCGCGGCTAGCGCCGCCCCGTGCCCAACGTAGCAGCCTGTTCAGGCTTTGCTTGTGTAGCGTGGCACCAGGTGGCGTTTGTAGCGGCGGTTGATTTCTTTTGTTGCATTTTTTATGTATGGATTTGAAAAAAAGCATTTTTATTTTGTGATTTCCATATGTTTCAATGGCTTAGACACAGTTATGTGCAAGAATTCACTTTAAAAGCAACGCTGATGGCCGGTTCTTTCATTACCAGGGCGAAGGAAGGAGAGGGGGGAAAGGAGGACGAGGCTGACGGGACGACGCGTTGCATTCGCCATTTTGCATTTGTCCTGCGTCTGTGCGTGTCAGCTGTGCTCTCGTGCTGGTTCGTTTGACTTGTTTTGGAGGTGCTAGGCCTGCCGTCGGCGTGTAGTCGTGCGTCTCCGCTTGTAACTGCGTCGTCGGTTGGTCATGATGAGTTCTGCTAGTTCTACTGCCAGAAAACGAAAAGTTTTGTCTTTCGAAGACAAACTTGCAATTTTAAATGCAGTCGCCGCGGGCGAGAAGAAGAAGGACATTGCCGCCCGTTTCAGCATTCCAGCGAGCACCCTATCAACGATTTTGAGTGCGGAACACAACATCAGAAACGCAGTGGAGTCGGGAACAAGCTCGAAGAAAAAAAGCCTGAAGACGTCGACATATGCTGATGTGGACAAGGCAGTGTTCACGTGGTTTTTGGACACGCGAGCCAGAAATGTGCCCATTAGTGGCGCGATTTTGCAACAGAAGGCAAAGGACTTTGCGTGTATCTTGGGCCATGACGATTTCAAGGCAAGCAACGGGTGGCTGCAGGGATTCAAGAGCCGACACGGTGTCGTCGGGAGAGTAATCAGCGGCGAATCTGCCTCCGCAGACAGCGATGCTGCTGCTTCATGGGTGGCTGACAAGCTGCCTGGAATACTGAGTCGCTTCGAGGCGGCCGATGTCTACAATGCCGACGAGACAGCTCTATTTTATCAAATGCTTCCGGGCCGCACGCTAGCACTAAAAGGCGATGACTGCCGCAGCGGAAAGCAGAGCAAGCTCCGCATAACGATTCTGCTGTGCGCCAACCTCGACAGCACAGACAAGCGAGTCCCGCTGGTTGTCGGCAAAAGTGCCCGTCCCAGGTGTTTTAAGGGAACGAAGCGTATGCCCGTCAAGTATGTGGCGAACTCCAAGGCGTGGATGACTCGGCCAATATTTTCAGAATGGTTAACGGAATTTAACCAGGACGTCAAGCGGCAAGGCCGTCAAGTTTGCCTACTGCTGGATAATTGCTCGGCGCACCACGTCGAAGGCCTGCAGCTCTCGAACATCGAACTGCACTACTTCCCGGCCAGCTGCACGTCCCTAATACAACCCCTTGACAAAGGGGTCATTAACAGTTTTAAATGCTGTTACCGACGCCGACTAATCCAGAAGATTCTTCTCGACATCCGGCTGGAACGGGAGATGAAGATTGATATTTATCAAGCAGTCGAGATGCTTGCTGCCTCCTGGCAAAGAGGTCAGGGCAGAAGTTATTAGGAATTGCTTTTTAAAGGCCGGAATAGCAAGAAACGCACAGGCTGGTGCCGATGACGAGGAAGACGTTTCTACTCCGTCCGATGTGGCCGAAGCGTGGAACGAGCTACGCACTAACGGTGGTGTACCCGACGACGTTGAACTGGATGACTTTTTGTTTGCCGACAACGCCGCCGTGGCTACAGAGGAAATGACTGATGCAGCACTGGCTGAAAGCGTGCAAGATGATCGTGATGATGGTGCTTGCGATGCAGATCCGTGTGACGTGCCTACTGCAAAGGAGGTGATGAACGCAATGGACGTTATGCGCCGTTTCGTCGGCTCGCGCGACGATGAAGGAGCTCTACATGATTTAGCTTCTTTGGAGCGGCGTGTCCTGCCTGCACTTGTGCCGAAGAAGCAGGCAGCAATTACGCAATTTTTCAGTGTAAAATAACGCCACCTCTCCTCTTCTCTCAAAGCTCCTTTGGAAGCTTTTTTTTTCAACGGTCCCTCTCGGGGCCACCAATCGCGCTTCGGCAGAGCACGCAGGCACGATGATTCCCGCTGTCTCTCGCTCGAGTTCCTCTCTCTACACCAAGTCGCCTATGCGCAGACACATGGTGCAGTCGTTTCGCGCCACGCACTTCCACGTGCGCGGCGACGTAAGAACAGTCGTGTCACGTCATAAAAACAATTGACGAGCCTTCACGCGAAACCTGCATGTAACGAAAACCTGCATGTAACGAAAAATCGGGAGCTTTTTTCAACTTCGTTATATCCAGGTTTAACTGTACAGTGGGGTAATTTTCAAACTTGATAATATTAATATTGTAGCAGACTTTCTTTTGTGAGGAACACAACTGTGTCTCAATTTGCCTATTTTTTCCTTTTTTTATGCCAAAAAACCTAGTTTGAAAGAAGTGACGGAGATGAAAAATGAATGTTTTTTTTTTATAAGGCAGCATTCTTTTGAAATATAGCAAAATTAAGCAAAATAATTCCACAGTTGTGTGCTCTCGTCATTCCTAAAGCCACATAACGGAAAAAATTTGGCGGATTACACTTATTTTCGAAACGATCGTTTTCCTAAGCAAGCACAGTCATCCTTGTCATAGAGGTTGCATAACTTGCTTCATACTTATTCCAGGGTAATGAAATTTTGCACCGATGGTCCCAGCTGTAATATAAACCAGCCCTGCAAGTTTCAGTTAAATCGAGCAAGCGGCTCAAAATTTCAATCAATAGGGTAGTGTCCCCCTTAAATGGCAAATACTATCGGGAAAAACACACCAGAAGTGGCATAGTTTTTAAGCAACCAATATTTTTTCTTGTACTTCGTTGTTTTTGAAGCATGGGTAGGTGCAGAGCAGTCAGCTTAATGCATGCATCCCAAAGCAATGCCATGCCAAAAACTGTACTTACAGAAAAAGCTTGCTGTACTGAGTGAAACCCGCTGGCCATTCACAAATTTCCCAGCCTGCTCCTGGTCGCTGGCGCCAATCGCACGCAACTTGGTGGCTTGCACAACTTCCACGCAATCCTTGGTCTTTAGCTGAAAAAAAATTGAGGGATCAGTGAGATATCAAATTTGATATTAATTGCTTTGTTTGAATGACTAAGAAAAAAACAGTGTTTATCATGGGCACAATTATTTCACACTATAGTCGGGTACAACTTTAGAAGACAGGAGAGGGCCCGCCCAGATGACCGAAGCGCAGCAGCCAATTGCCTCCGCGACTAAAGAAATAGTCCCGCTCAAAAAATTGTGACTGCTTCTAAAACGCGTATTTTTCTGTATAAATAAGATTTGTGTATCTTGATCTTGATGAGTGGTTTAGTAAAACTATCATGATGCAATGCTTCAGCACATGCCTGATCGCGAGAGAAAAATAACTCCGTGCCTTCTACAACGCTGTGCGTCGTCTGCTACGGAGCGAGATCGACGGCACTGGGCGTGTAATTACAAAACAGTCTGGCTCAATAGCATAGGATTCATATGTACTTTTTGTGTGTTTTCACAAGCTTATTTTTTTAATGTGTGAGGCTTATTTTTCAATTGCTACTTGTTTCTTTTTTTTTTTGTGGTTGCGAACCTACAATCTTGTGAGTTCACGCACGTTCGCGCACGGCATTCCGTACCTCTTTTCCGCCACAGAGCCCAGCGAGGTGACATCGGAACGCGAGCCTTTGCTGCCGAACGAGCCTTGTGTCGCATCGATGATCACACCACCAAGGAGCCTCGGCAAGAGCAAGAGCGGCCGCATCCTGAACAGCGGTTCACGCAACATGATCTTCCACTGCTACACGTTTTGGCGTAACAGGGAGCCTGAACGCAGCAGCGTAGAGGAGACGAGCAAGTTTGTCGCTGACATTCTCGGTGTCAGCGAAAGAACTGTGTTCAGGGTGAGGAAGGAAGTTAAAGCTTCGCATTTTTCGGGTGGAAAACTGACGACGCCGTCCCGAAAGCGCCCACGCAATGCGGAGAAGAGAAGACGCAGCGCGAAGTTTGACAGCTTCACGTTGTGCGCGCTGAGGTCATGTGTGTACGATTTCTTTCGCCGCAACGAGATACCGACGGTCGAGAAGATCACTACCGAGTTCTCGGAATGTATGGAACTCCCATCACTAAGGCGGTAAACTGTGCGTCGCCTGCTTGCCGAGATCGGCTTCAAGCACGAAAAGAGAAGCCGCAACTCGCTGCTTATCGACCGGGATGACATCACCGATTGGCGGAATCGCTACGTCCGTGACGTGGAGCGCTACCGAGCGGAAGGCCGAAAGATCTTCTACCTGGACGAGACATGGGTGACGGCGGGACACACTCGGTCGATCGTGTGGACAGACACCGTGGTGCAGAAGCGCAGACGGCTGTTCGCTCGAGCAAATGGCCTAACGACGGGTCTAAAACAACCTTCTGGGAAAGGTCAGCGCCTGATCGTCACGCACATCGGCAGCGAGGATGGCTTCGTCGACGGCTGCTTGGATGTATTCCGAGGCCAAAAGACAGGCGACTACCACGAGGAAATGGACGGCAATCGCTTTGAGGGCTGGTTTAATGCCGTTCTGCAGAAGTTGCCAGCTGGTAGCATCATTGTTTTAGACAATGCACCTTACCATAGCCGGCGAGAAGAGAAATTGCCAACGACGGCCTGGAAGAAGGAGAAGATACAGGAGTAGCTCACAAGCAAGAAGATCACCTACGCTGAAAGGATGATAACGAAGCAGCTGCTTGAGCTGGTGGCATCTGTAAAGTCACGCTTTCTGAGCTACATCGTAGACAATGCAGCTGTAAGCGCCGGTTGCATTGTACTCAGGCTCCCGCCGTACCACTGCGAATTTAATCCCATTGAGCTTGTTTGTGCCAAGGTCAAAAATGGCATCGCTGCGGACAACAGAAACTTCAAGCTGTCCACGGTCGACGCCATCTTGAGGGAGAAAATCAAGCACGTAGCGGCGGAAGACTGGGCGAAGAGCATTCAGCACGTGATGGACTTGGAGGCAAAGTTCAGACTTGACACGTCTGGGAGTGAGCACATTCAACCCATCATCATCCAGCTGGGTGAAGATGACACTGAAGAAAGCGACTCCGACTGCAAGCTGTCTGGCATTGAGCCACTCGACGAAGCATAACGGCTTCTTTTAACGAAAGAACAGCCTTTATTAGGGCTACCAAAATTTTTCCCGTTGGTTCGCAACAGACAACCATCCATTCCGTGACCTCTGAAATAAATAAGCAGTTCCATTTATGGCGTATTCCTTATAATAGAAGCTCAATTCTGATAAGCAACGTCCAGCACACATTGTGCTCGATTTAAGAAGTGGCATAGAAACATGTTTAAATGCTTGTATATCTGAATTGAAACGCAACTGTTAACTCTGATTATCTTTGGCGGGCTCAAAATGCTCATTCAGGCAGCCACCATCTAGTTTGACGGGCCCCATGTTGAAATAACAGTATTCAAGGCACGCTTTATAGCTCTGTTAGCAGTCTGCACTGGAAATCGCAGTCATGTCATAGCCAGTGCTACTGCGATACCAGTAGTCAACACGAAACTGACAGCCACTGTTAGCATCTTGCACGCCAAAGCACATTCATGTGGTTGCATTGTTTATTTTGGTTATCTGGCTCACACAAGTAATGAGAATAAGAGAATAAATATAAAGCATCATTAGCTTATTGAGGCCCAAAATGCTCATTCAGGCAGCCATCGTCGAGTTTGACGGGCCCCATTTTGAAATAACAGTAGTCAGAGCACGCTTTATGGCTCTGTTAGCAGTATGCACTGAAAAGCGCAGCCTTGTCATAGCCAATTTTTAATTTATTTATCTGACTCTGGCATTAACGCGAATGCAAGCACAATTATTAACGTGAATAACTTTGCTAGCATTTTTTTTTGTCATATTTACGTACCGGAAAAATGCTCAGCAAGGTTGAACGTGTTTTAGTGAGTCACTTTGTTCATTACAAGCCGTAGGCAAAATGACGGCCAGATTCAGACAGTGATATTGATGAGGTAATAAATGGTGAAAGCTGAAAAAGCTATCACAGCACTGCTTTGCTGGACTCCATTCACTAGAAAACTGCATTTGTAATGATGAAAGCGTCAAGACAGGAAATAATCCACTGCACAATGTTATGTGTACCCCCACATGTGACGGGCAGCGAAACCATCTATTTAATAAGACTGAATGCAACAACATCGCAAGATGCTGTTGCACAATATGGCACCATTTCATGTGCACTCCTGGCGAGCTGCCGTATGCACTGATGCATAAACACATTAACAGGGGTAAGAGACGAAGTTATTGCGCAAGCCACGTGATGCTTTTAACATTTTGTATCGGTCAATGTTTCTGTCGTCACAGCTGATAGAAGTTTCTTTAGTGCAAGTTGGTTAATCACGTTGTGACAACAGCACAAGAAGCAAGGTCAGAGTAGTAGGAGAAAACACAGCAATATGGCAGACTGAGGAGGCAAGGTAGACAAGAGTGTAAGGATTTAATGACATCGAAGAGGCCAGCCCTGCCATTCACAGGACTTGGTGCTTTGAATGAGACGATTTAATGAAATTGTAAAGGAAGAGGTGGATGCAGCATGCTTACAAGAACAAACACAAAAATAAAAGGACACAAATAGGAATAAGAAACACATACACGCACAGAAGCATTCACATATTCACACACATGCACACAAATGCGAGCGCGAAAACTAAGATCTAAAATGCAAAAAAGAGAAAAATAACAAATATAAACAAACACGCAAGAAAACATGCACACACATTTAATGCAGCCGCGAGTAGAGGTGTTAGGAGTCAGTTCACAAGCAGCTGTGCCTACTTTGTCGTACTTTTATTTGATGTACATAATGGCTCTGTTGCCTTCACTGTCTTGGAATTGTTTTAGTAGCAACATATCACAACAATCGAAAAGCAGCGCAAAGCTGTGTTGTGGGAAAGCAAGTCGGGCGCTGGCAGCACAAATGATGTGCGATTGTGTCACAGCAGGCATTCTACAGCTGGCACGTGCAGTGAGTGAAGAATTCTAAGCCATACAGAGACGCGAATTCATGCCAAGCTCCCTTGTAAAGGCACCAGTGTATCGGTCATAATTTTATATTAGGCTGACATTAAGGAAACATTTTATATTAGGCTAAAGCTGACATTAAGGAAACAAACACTGCTCCCACACGCCTGGCCGTTAATAATCCAATGACATTCGCTCAAGCAGCGCGTGTTAGCCACTGATTGTTAGCACTGGTGGAAAGTGATCAATCGACGGTGCTACACAACACTCAAACGACGCCCTGCTAGACGCTCGGCTATCTTATCATACTGCTGCCAACGATCGATCGTTTGCGCGCTGAGCTGGCAGCAACAAATCTTTGCGTAGGAGGCTGCTTCCGCAAATCTTTTCGGCTGAGGAACTCGTAGACTGGTTTCATCCGCGCACGCTTTTCTCATTTATCCTGAGAATGGTTTTGCTCCATCACTTCGCCACGTCCGACGTGAAACGCAGGGGCACAGTACACTAACACACCCGCCGCTCACAGTAGGTACCAGACTTTGGCAAATTCTCCTCGTCGTAACTTCACTTAGGAGCAAAACAAAACACCATAGAACAAACACGCACGATGTTTGTTTGCAGCGGTGTGCCGCTGCAGGATCCTGTTTCCAGACGAAGTGCAGCGCAGCGCAGCACAGTCACCGATGTTCGCTGTAACCTTTTTTCGTCGCCTCACGGCTCAGAACAAACGCACGCGGCACAAGTTGTGCATCGTAAGCTTGCAACAATATTTCCGACATGACAGACGCCCACAAACAATTCGAATTCACTCTGACGAAGGGAGACGCACACAGTTGACATGACTCGGCCCAGTTCGAAGCGAGGGCGGCCATGTTAGGCATGTTCTCCGCCGGCGGGGTCAACGGCCGTCCGGCTCATGACATCACCTGAAGTGCGTGCCTATTGGAGGAGGCTCGTGCGCATCCGCCTTTGAGGGGCAAATGCCGCTGCCTTCTTAAGTTGTACCCGACTATAGCTTTGTACAGTAAACCACGTTTATCGCGACCTCGTTAACACTGACTTGCTGCACGGTCCCAGCACTACTGCGTATAGTTCTATGGTGTCAGATGCTTATTAGCTCTGAGCCCTTGGCCTTGCACTGTTTAATGCAGAAAACCTTGGAAAGGGCAATCGGAGTTTCCAGTTCTGAGCCATAGGTACTCGGAAGCTCTGTGGTCCTGTGGGAGAACTTTTGGCTGATTGGCACAGAAACACACACTGCTCCAGTTACTTTCACTCCATTACAAAAAATTCGCACAGCAGAGACCCGTCCTCCATATTACAGTGCAGAAGCAACCACTGAAATTCAAAGCACGCATACTAAATGCACACCTACCTTCGAACACAGCTCGACAATTATGGGTATATATATTGCAATGAAATACCAGTCAGTGCATGTAGTTTTCAATTTATCCTAAAATTATAAGCAACTCGATGAACAATAAGCATTAAAAGAGAAATAAAGTAACCAGATTTTAAAAATCTGTCAGAAGAAATATGTAACATACACTACCCTCCAGCAGTTCTTCCGCTTTGTGCATCAACAAACCACTTTCTTACAGGCACATTTGCACAGAAATGGGGTTGAACCTGATGTTTAAGAATCTTTTTGGGGTTCAGTGCAACAATAGGGAGAAACAAGGTTTTACCCAAAAACGAAGGGCCCTACAGATTGCATCACAAGTCCAGATAGGTGCACTTGAGTCTACGGCCTCTACCATAAGTCTCCAATTTTCCTATCCTCTACAAGCTGCACGATCACTGTCCACTACTAGTCAAATTTCACAATCCCACCTGGCTCAGGGCCTCCCACTGCCTTTCTCACTCTTGGGATCCTGCAGCCCTAGCAGATTATCAGCTGTTTATTTATTTATTTACATTTCTGCAGCACCATGAAGGCATAACTGCAGGGCGGAATACAAACACAATCAATCCTACAGCATGTGCCAACCTTTAGTACAGGATCGAAAAGAATCTATGGCAGATGATAAAAAAGAGCGTCAACAACGCATTCACATCAGTCAATTGTTCGGGAAAGGACAAGAAGAGGAAAAGCAGAAAAACAGCAGCGTAGCATGCATGCACATCACAATTCAACAGTGCTGGGAACTTTGCCTCGGACTCACATTCAAGAATACATTAAGGCAGCTTACAACATTCATTGATGGCACGCGGAAAGAAAAGCAGTTTGAACCCATTAGTACAGCATTATATCTCACGTATTTTCCAGCCGTGGTCGCGCCTTCTGGATACAAAATTTAACTTTATTCGTAAATGGCGCTCCTACAGAGAGTCCCAGTTCAGCTCCTGTTTGACACTGATACTTTGCTAATTAAAACAATATTTGTTGGTGACAAGCCGCGCTGCACAATTTTGAACGTGTTCCAGCATATCACAATAGGCTCCGACGAGAAGGTCCCACAATGCATTGGCATACTCCATAACTGGTCCATGTTAGTGAAGTATAAAAGTTCAACCTTCTGAGGAGCGTCCCAAAAATTCCTTTCCAAAAAATTTAGCTTTCTTGATGCCTCTGCCAGAATGTATTGTCTGCTTTCTCCCTCATTATTCTCATTTTAGCAGTGCACTCTCCACAGCAAAAGTGCTGGACATTGTACTATCAAGACGTTTGTGTGGCGTGCAAGCGGCTTGTATCATGATGAATAGATGTACATACAGCCAAGCCAATTTTCCATGCCGCAACTACAGCTGCAGCCAGATATCATTTTGTGAAGCAGCACAATGGAATTCAATTTTACAGTGCCGAATTGTGCAGCATTTTGTTTCAAACATGCGTGTGAAAGGAAGACTGTTTATGTTGCATGAAAAGAAAGGAATGACACGCATACTGGAGTTTGCAAGTATACCCTGTGGACATTACAAAACACTGCCACCCTTGCTTTATTTTTGACAGCTAACAAAATCCATAAATCATCTGGAAATACTTTGGTTCATAAAGACAAACTGCTGTGCACTCATTTGAGCACAGTGGACTTTCCCTCAAGACAAACTTGAGCAAATCAATGTCTCACTGTATTAGGCACATCTAATTGCAGTGAAGATCTGCAGTGTATTCCAGTGAGTCAGTGCATCATAGGGAAGGTTATGAAAACAAATGCAAGTTTATGAGCTTCGTAAGCAAATGATCTTGCCCAATCTATTTATGCATGTAACTGAGAAATTTGCCTTGAAAAAGATATTTACCGCTGCAGGTCAGAGCACTCTTGTGCCAGGTAGCCCATTACAAAAGAAGTCTGCATAGATAGCGCAATAAGTAAGTGTGGTTGAATATAAAACTGACTATCCTTGAATATATATAATATATATATATATATTGTAAAGACGCAAATCAGACGCACAAGAAATGTGGACAGGCAAAATCTTTGTTGACACAGCGTAGCTCCAAGCCAAGAGTTCGAGAGTGTCAGCTTCGTCTTCTTCGCAAACTGAACTGCGTCAGCTTCGTCTTCAGCATTCTCTCCTTCGGCGGCACTGGCCGCTGGGGCAGCAAACCTCCATTATATGTCTTACAATACCCCCGGGGTGAAAAGGCGCCATCCTGGCGGCCTAAGGGCACGAGATGATAGCGGGCTCGTAGTAGGGTTTCAGGCGGTCGAAGTGGACGATTTCGCGGCCGCGGCGTCGATGATCAGGCGAAGGTGTGAGGGGCTCGACGAGGTAGTTAACTGGAGATGTCTGCTGAACTATGCAATAGGGACCGTGGTATTTGCTTAACAGTTTTGTCGACAGGCCCGGGCTGGAGGACGGCACCAAAAGCCAAACTAAGAAGTCAGGAAGGTAAGCCGGCGGCAGACAGGTAGAAGTGGCGCGGGCACTTTTCTGACGGTACTGATCGTGGGCAGTAAAGGAACGGGCGAGTTGACAGCATTCTTCGGCATGCGCAGCGGCTTGAGAGACGGTTGTAAATTCGGAGGAATCTGGGAGGTAAGGGAGTATTGTGTCCATAATTGAAGATGGCCCCCGGCCGTAGAGAAGGAAATACGGGGAAAAACCAGTAGTTGCTTGCATTGCAGAATTGTAAGCATAGGTAACGAATGGTAGAATGCGGTCCCAGTTGGAGTGATTGGATGAAATGTACTTGGCCATCATGTCGCCGAGGGTCCGGTTAAGGCGCTCGGTTATGCCGTTCATCTGGGGATGGTAAGATGAAGTTGTAGGGTGGACGATGTGACACACCCGAAGAAGGGCCTCCAGGACGCCGGACAAGAAGACGCGACCTCGGTAGCTGAGCAATTCCTGAGGCGCACCGTGGCGAAGAATGATGTTTTCAAGTATGAAACTAGCGACGTTGGAGGGCGTTGTAGCTAGTAACGGGGAAGTTTCCGCATAGCGCGTGAGATGATCTATGGCCACAATGATCCAACGGTGCCCAGCAGAAGTGCTAGGAAGAGGGC
This sequence comes from Amblyomma americanum, assembly GCF_052857255.1. Lineage (NCBI taxonomy): Eukaryota > Metazoa > Arthropoda > Arachnida > Ixodida > Ixodidae > Amblyomma > Amblyomma americanum. The sequence goes on along the minus strand of NC_135502.1, from coordinate 87,179,551 downwards.
CATAAAGGTCGATTTCAACACGGTCGAAAGGGCGGGCCGGACAAGGTAAATGTTGCAGAGGAGCCGGAGAGTGCTGTGGTCGATCCTTGCGCCGCTGACATTCGAAGCAAGAGCGGATGTACTGACGGACAGAACGGTACATGCCTCGCCAATAATACCGAAGACGTAGGCGGGTAAAAGTTTTCAGCAGACCGGCATGAGCACATTGCGGGTCGTCATGATAACTGGCACAAATAGCGGAGCAGAGATGCCGGGGAATCACGAGCAGCCATTTGCGACCATCTGGTAGGTAGTTGCGACGGTACAGCAGATGGTCACGCACGACAAAGTGACGGGCTTGACGACGGAGTGCTCTAGAAGGGGGGGCTGGCAGAGCGGTTGGCTAAGATATCGAGAATAGAAGCTATCCAAGGATCCTTGCGCTGCTCAGAAGCCATATCAATGGTATTGAAAGAAGGCGTGAGGCTGGAAATAAAGGGTTGGTCGAGTTCAGAGGACACAGGGGAGCGTGAGAGGGCGTCAGCATCGGAGTGTTTGCGTCCGGAGCGGTAAATGGCCTGAATGTCGTAGTCTTGTAATCGGAGAGCCCAACGAGCGAGGCGGCCGGAAGAATCCTTGAGTGAAGACAGCCAGCAAAGGGCATGGTGATCTGTGATGACAGCGAACGGGCGCCCATGTAAGTAAGGGCGAAATTTTGTGATCGCCCAAATAATTACCAAACCTTCTTTTTCCGTGACGGAAAAATTAGTCTCCGCTTTTGTGAGTGCACGGCTTGTATAAGCAAACGACGTACTCATTGAAGCCAGGTTTCCGCTGAGCAAGAACGGCACCCAGACCAATGCCGCTGGCGTTCGTGTGGAGTTCTGTAGGGGCGGAAGGGTCGAAATGGCGCAAGATCGGAGGGGAGGTGAGAAGATGGCGCAGCATGGCAAAAGCTTCGTCGCATGCAGTGGACCAGGCCGGTAAGTCGTTGCCGCCGGCGAGAAGTTGTGTCAGTGGGGCGATAATTGCAGCAGAATTCTTGACGAACCGACGAAAGTACGAGCAAGTCCAATAAAGCTTCCAAGTTCTTTCAGGGAGGTGGGCTTCGGGAAATCAGCAACTGCTCGTAGCTTGGCAGGGTCCGGGAGGACACCATCCTTGGACACGACGTGGCCTAAGATAGTCAGCTGTCGGGCGCCAAAGTGACACTTCTTCAAATTAAGCTGCAGGCCAGCGTCACTGAGACACTGAAGGACACTCTCAAGACGAAGAAGATGAGACGGAAAATCCCGGGAGAATACGACAACATCGTCCAAGTAGCAGAGGCATGTTTGCCGTTTCAGCCCACGTAGGATGTTGTCCATCATGCGCTCGAAAGTTGCAGGCGCGTTGCAGAGACCGAAAGGCATCACATTAAATTCATAAAGCCCATCAGGCGTGATGAAAGCTGTTTTCGGGCGATCAGCTTCGGCCATCGGCACCTGCCAGTATCCAGAGCGCAGATCTAACGAAGAAAAGTACTCTGCCCCCTGCAGGCAGTCAAGCGCGTCATCTATACGAGGCAGGGGGTAGACATTTCTCCGAGTAACTTTGTTTAGCCGGCGGTAGTCTACGCAGAATCTAATGGAACCGTCCTTTTTCTTGACGAGTACAACGGGAGAAGCCCACGGGCTGTGAGAGGGCTGGATCACTCCACGGTGCAGCATGTCGCTCACCTGATCATCAATTATGCGGCGCTCAGCGGAGGAGACGCGGTAAGGACGCTGGCGCAAAGATCGATGTGTTCCAGTGTCCATATGGTGGCGAACCGCTGTTGCACAACTCAAGGTGTCTTGATGAGAATCGAAGGACGTGCTGAAGCGCTGAAGCAAGGCAACAAGCTGGGCGCATTGGGGAGGTGGCAGAGCGGCATCGACGGAATCGGCAAGCCGGTCGGGTGAGGTCTGATCGGTTGCGACGATGGGAGGAGTGAGGGCATTGATGTCATGCGCGGGAGGGTCATCCGGAACAGGTGAAGCATCGTCGAGATTGATGACATCAACCGTGCCAAGCGATTCTCCCCGAAATAAAGTGGTCGGGATACGCAACGGGTTCGCAACGTTGAGGGCGCTACAACCACCAGATATTGTGAGCACAGCATGCGGGAGCATGACAGATTTGCGGTGCGCACAAAGGGGTGAGGGCGAAAAAAGGACAGTAGGGTCAGAGAGTGCAGCACAAGTAAGGGGCACAAGAACAGAAGAGAAAGCCGGCACGTAGGGGTCGTCAGTGGCGAGAATATGCGTGGCAGTAGCAGGGGAGGCGTCCACAAGAGTATCACACAGCGGCGACAAATCAATTTGAGCACATGCACAGTCGATGATTGCGTGATGCGCGGACAGAAAGTCTCAACCAAGGATGATGTCGTGAGAGGAGTGGGCAAGAACAAAGAACTCAATGGTGTAGGAGAGGCCTTGGATGATGAGGCGAGCGGTGCACACTGCGAGAGGTCGAATGGGGTCAGCGCTGGCGGTTGAAAGGAAAATTTCAGAAAGCGGCGTCGTCACTTTTTTTAGTTTGTGGCACAAGTTGCGGCTAATGATGGACACGGCAGCACCAGTGTCAATGAGCGTATGAACAGGAACACCTTCCACCAGCACTACCCAAAACGACAACCAGCTTTTAAAAATGCATGTCCTGCCTATGCCTATTCATGATTTCAGCTCAGATTTTTATTCGCAGTTATTGCCAACTCACGCAGCTCTCTCCTCCATTTCTTAGCATGAACCCTATGATTTTTCTTTAAGTGGCTCACTGCACTTTTCCCAATTTTAAACCTTATAGGGTACCATTTTTTTTGCCTGAAAGATTTGTACCAGCAAGGCAGTTTAAAATTTTTGTTTTTGAGCATACTGCAAGGCGCTGTTCGTAACTCCTGCGTGCATGCCAAAGGCCTTAAACCCCATTGTTCTTGCAGCTATTTCTCTCAAATGCTCTGCATCTGCGCACGACCTGGCCTAGATGTAGTCTGTTACCTCTTCTAGTACCTCACTGCATACCGTAAAATGTTCTTTTTTCGGATTGTTGAGTATTTTAACCCTCTTTTGCGCACTGAGTATTTATGTCCTTAATCATGAACTGCAATTCCTCATCACTGATACTACGGCAATAACATCCCGAAATCAGATGTAACTAAGCCGTTCTCCACAAGTCTTCACATTTCCTAAACCAATCCATTGCTAGACAGAGAGGGTCATTTCATCTAGCATTGTCACATACCATTCACTCTATGTGCGTTCTACAAACTAAGCAACCCTTGATTCCATGTCACTGCTGTCAAAACTACACTTATGACTAGCTTCATACTTCATATCTTCTGCAATCGTCATCACACAAAGTACTGATTAGTTAGTTAGTTATATTGATTTTAATGGCGCAAAAGCAACTTAGGCTATGATGCGCCAAACACACGGTTAGTGCTTTTGTTAAAGGTTACGGTTTTTATATCTAAAGTTTGTATAAAACATTGGCTTCTCTGAGAAATTTAAAAATGCTAGAAAAATCAACCAGTGCTTGATCTCCTAAAAGTAACATGGGGTGTAGTGGGATGTATTCATTGTACAATGTTGTGAAATATTTTTGCCTCAGTTGTTCCAGTTTTTTGCATACAATTAAAATGTGGTTTACCGTGAGTTCATCGCCACACATTTCGCAGAGAGGTTTGCCTTTTTTTGTCAGTAAGAAGTTGTGAGTAAGGTGTGTGTGTCCAATGCGTAGTCGACACAAAATAACTTCTATGAAACGCTCCTATGTGTACATGATCTCCATTCTCCCAAAACAGGTTTTATAGAATGTAGTTTGTTGTTTGTTTGTTCGTCCCATGCAATCTGCCACTTATTCCTGAGTTTACTGTGCAGTAATTTAGAAAAATCCCTCTGCGGTATGTTAACTTGTTTTATATGGCCAATTCTAGCTTGTGCTGCGCAAGCATCTGCTCTCTCATTACCTAAAATTCCAACATGGCTAGGGACCCAGCAGAATATAATGTTATGTTTTTGCTTTGTAATTTTAACTATGTTATGTATGATTTTTCCTATTCTGGGTTCAGCAGCGTTTGTAGAATGCAGCGCTTTTAGCATACTGAGTGAATCGGTGTAAATGATGCTATTTTTTATGTTTTGTTTTACTATTTGTTCTACAGCTACAAAGATGGCATAACACTCCGCAGTAAATACCGATGCATACTGTGGCAATCGTATCATTTTTTCATTTGTTCCTTGAATTACTGCACTTCCGACATGACTTTCTGTTTTTGAGCCATCAGTGTAAAATTCGGTGTAAGTGTCATATTTTTCTTGTAATGCAAAGAACTCTTGCAGTATGTGCTCGTGTGGTATTTTCTCTTTGTTTAAGTGTGTCAATGTGAAGTCACACACTGAAGGAAGGCTGTACCATGGTGGTGGATATTCATGTCTTTGTGCAATATTAGGTAGGGCGTCCAGCACTGCTAAGTCTTCACATTTATCTTCAAAGCGCATTATTAGTGGCCTGATAAAATGTGGTTTATTATTGAATAATCTCCTAGATGGGCACTTGGTAACAATGGGATAGCAGAGATGTTTAGGGAGAGAACGGGTTTTTAGGATGTACGTGCATGTTAGTGTGACTCTTCTATCCTCTAGTGTGGGCTCATTAGCTTCAACGTAAAGACTCTTTACCGGGGATGTTCTATAAGCTCCAGTTGATAGGCGCAAACCAAGATTATGAACAGGGTCCAGTCGTTTCAAGTAGGATGTTCTTGCCGAACCATATACCACACACCCGTAGTCCAGCTTGGAGCGCACCAAAGAGCGATATATTTGCAATAGGCATGCTCTATCGGACCCCCACCGTTTTCGCGAGAGTACCTTTAATACATTGAGGGCTTGGGATGCTTTCTTTTTCAGGTTGTTAATGTGTGACAGAAATGTAAGTTTCTTGTCAAAAGTGACGCCTAAAAATTTATGTTCCTGTTTGACTGGCAGTGTGGTTTGATTCAAGCACAGATTGGGATCGACCTGTAGGTCTCGTCGTAATGAGAATAAAACAGCTACTGTTTTTTGAGGGGAGAACTTGAATCCATTTTTCTCTGCCCAAGCAGCCAGTTTATTGAGTGTGATTTGTATTTGTCTCTCGCAGGACAGTATGTTGGCCCTTGAAGGCCCTTCCAACGAATAGGAATGGACATGCTGGGTCCGTTCCCACGTTCGAACTCTGGCAACAAATGGATAATTGTCGCGACGGACTACCTTACCCGCTATGCAGAAACGTCAGCTCTACCCAGCGGCACCGCTTTAGAAGTCGCTAAGTTCTTCGTGCATCAGATCGTACTCCGCCATGGGGCACCTGAAGTGCTGATCACTGACAGAGGCCCTGCGTTCATGGCTGAGCTGCTGCAGGAGATCTTGGTTTACAGTCATACCGACCACCGCCGACCAACGTCGTACCACCCTCAAACGAACGGGTTGACTGAAAGACTGAACCGAACCCTTTCTGACATGATTTCCATGTACGTCGATATTGAACACAAAACGTGGGACGAAGTGCTTCCTTATGTCACCTTCGCCTACAATACGGCCATGCAAGAAACAACGCAGATGTCCCCATTCCAACTCGTCTACGGCCGTGCAGTGACGACGATGCTCGACGCAATGTTACCACATCTGGACGACTCTAGCCTTCACACTGATACCTACACGTTACTGGAACGCGCCGAAGCTGCTCGCCAACTGGCCAAAGTTCGAATTCAGGACCAACAACTTCGAGATGCAGATCGCTACAATCGGCGCCGTCACGACGTCCATTATGCGCCTGGCGACCGTGTGTGGATGTGGTTCCCCATTCGGCAACGAGGACTGAGCGAAAAACTCCTCCATCGCTACTTCGGACCATACCGCGTGGTCAGGTCATTGGGAGACCTCAACTACGAGGTCATTCCCGATGGATTTCAGAAGTCCCGACGGTCCCCGTGCCCTGAAGTGGTTCACGTGGTCCGCCTGAAGCCTTATCACGATCGGTAGCCTCGCCCACTAACCACGTTCAGTCCTTCCGACCTCTCCACTCACTCCCACCATTGGGACGATGCTTCTTTTTGCCGGGGAGTAATGACACCGCCCATTCATCGTTGTCGTTCTACTAGAACCACGAGAGCGCGGAATGCGCGCGCGAGCTGGCCTTAGAAAAAGAAGCCGAAGTGTCTGGCTGCGAATGCTCCGCTTTTGCGACTGCTACTGACGTCCGCTGCAGTCACCTACTTTGACGTATCCAACCGAGCTGTACCACCCGTGACAATATTAATAATATATATATTATATATATGCATATATATTATATATGCATATTCACTAATTCACAAATCATCTGATGCTGAAACTTTTAATGTGACTGAATTTTTTTTTTTCAGGCTATCTGCATTTGGTTCTGTAGCAGTCAACTGAGTTGTGCGCAGTACACCAAACATACAAGGAAGCATTGGAAAGCAGTGGAGGTTCTGAACCATCTTCTATATCCCAGTTTTTGCATGAGGTCTATGATCGAATGCTGAGCACGGCCTGGTACGTATTTTCGTGCTTACACGTCTTGGATTGCTTCGTTTGATAATGAACATGCACGCGCTTATCGCAGGTGCAGCTGCGCAAGATGTATGGTGATGCCATCGTGCGCAGAATGTGTGTGCTGCCGCAAAGATGTCCAGGTCTTGCCGAAGATAATGAATGGGCAAACGTGCGTCACGGAAAACTCCGAATTCGTTACATACTGCCTTACGCCATTCATTCTAGACGTCGAGTATAAAAAGCTCCATACACAGTTTTCACGATGTCGTCGAAGTGAATGCGTAAGATATTTGTTTTTTTCCAGTGGCAGATAATAAGTATCTTGGACTATATTCTGGATTATTTCTCAGTCGATACACAGATACACTGCGTACCAGCAGTTTGCGTGGTGGGCGTACGGTCGCCTAGGTTACGGGAACCGCGTCATCTTGCCCAGCTGCACAGTAAACCTGATACGGAAAACGTTCCCATCGCCTCAGTACACAGGCTTCAAGTGGTTCTAGGTAAGTGCAATGACAAACGCATTTGTATGCGCTACGCTGTCGCGCCCTGCTTGCTAAAATTACGCTCACTGTGCGCAGTGGCATGCACCAATACACAGATGGATGAACCCGTGGATGAACCCGCCTGTCAACGGCACCGTATTCATTTCGTAAATAAAGAGATGACGGTGATTTCGAGGCCTATAAAATTTCCTTCTGCTTTCTTCCTTCACTTTACAATGACAGCTCTCCAACTTGCATGACCAGTTTGCACCCATTACAGTCACTCAATAATCTCGCGTTCGTTACGTGTAATTACATTTGCCGTGCACAAGGCGGGAGATTATTACTAATGGGGAGAAAAAGAGAGTTAAAGAGCAGGGAAGGGTTTTTTTTATTGAAACATCCGCAGCGCACACACGCATGCGTCTGAATGTAGAAACGACTTTTTTGATGGACCCGCCGCGGTGGCTCAGTGGTTAGGGCGCTCGACTACTGATCCGGAGTTCCCGGGTTCGAACCCGACCGCGGCGGCTGCGTTTTTATGGAGGAAAAACGCTAAGGCACCCATGTGCTGTGCGATGTCAGTGCACGTTAAAGATCCCCAGGTGGTCGAAATTATTCCGGAGCCCTCCACTACGGCACCTCCCTCTTCCTTTCTTCTTTCACTCCCTCCCTTATCCCTTCCCTAACGGCGCGGTTCAGGCACCAGTGTTTGCACTGATCATTCTCCGTAAAGTCGGTTAGTACGTGTAACGGCCAGACCGATTTCATGAAAGCATGAGCCACTTACTCTATACAGGGGTCATGTAGGTCTCGATTTATGAATAATTTGTTTTCTGTAGCTTCTTTTGAATTGTGGTGCCGCAGAGAGTGAGCCATAACCAAAAGAAGACTCTCGTGCTGGTTCAGTTGGGCCCCGGGAGACAAGGGTTGGGCCTGAGAAAAAAAAACCGCTGGCACGAGACTGCTTTAAAACTATTGGTAACTTGGTGTCCAACGATATATGAGACAGATACTGCGCCATTTCCTTTCCCAAAAAAACCAATTATTTATTATTATTATTATTATTTTTTGATGGTGTCCAAACTTTGCACAAGCTGGAAGCAAATACTGCTGGGTAAACAACACTCATTAGCTGCGTGATGCGATAGTGGCAGTACTTTCGCCGAGGTTAAATGCTTTCAAATCTACCGTACATAAACTTTCTCGGGTGCTTTACTCAAATGTTGATGTTAAAAGGTGCTGTCATGTGTTCGTTCGTATTTAAAAGTCAGGCGAAGCACAAGCTGCGTGCGCAGCCGTTATCAGAGCTTTGCATCAGCCAACTTAAGCAGACGCCTCTTCGGACTTCCTGTCACAAACATGCGTCACTTCCGGCATGCACTAATGGCGCCCGTTTTCCCAGTTTCGGTTTTAAAAATGCTGATTTTTGCATGCCGCTTGCGCAGTAACCGCAGAAATCTGGAGAGTAATATTTTGCTGGTTTTGATGTTGGGAAAATTTCGGTCAAGTTGGCCTTTAAGGGTCCAAACGCTCGACATTGGCTCAACCACCAGGATCCCCTTTTCCCTGGACACGGCGATGCCACGCACGGCTAGGCGCAAGTGCTTGGGTCCGTGGTGATGCACTGTTCGCCATCATCCCCTTGCGGGGATGTCCCTGCAGATGCTCGGGAACACGTGGTCTCGCCACTCACCAACGCCTGCAAGCTGCAGACGCCCCCCTGCGGGGACAAGTGAGGTTTGGATAAAAGCAGCCAAAGCACTCCAAGCGTTTAAAAGAGGCAAAGAAATTGTTTGGAAGCAGCGCAAGGGTGGCAAATCAGAATTCAACATGGAATATGGGGCCACTATGACTGCTTTTCATGACACTGTTCATCGTGTGTTCATCAAAAGCCCTCTTAATTGTTGGTTACATCTCTGATGTAACATGTCTTGGCCGTGACAGTGATGCGGAAACAGAATGAGATGTAAGGCTGTTCATGAAGGATGTGTAAAAACTACCGATTCTCATGCGAAGCACATCAGGCAAAGTTCCTAGCCTTGGAAAGTGAAACAAGTTGCAGTATGCTGCTAGACTCCTGGCTTTGCGTGCAGTTAAGAAACTGGCACAGCCAACTATTGTCGTTACACTAAGGACATGTTCACAATAGCAGGCAAAAAAATCGTAGTCTCGGCTGCGGCAGCCCAAAAGCTTCTCGTAGCGAGTGCCTTCCCGGTGAACGGCACCTCAGTCCCGGTCTCCTGCGTGGGTCCTGCGGTCATGAACGTCACGGGGAAGCCTGCCGCTCTTCGTAGGCCACGCCGTGCTCACCTTGGCATTCAGCCCTTGTGGAAAGTGCTCGAGGTAACCCACCAAACCCTGAGGGGCCGGCAGCATGTCGACAACGGACAGCGGCTGGTCCGGATGAATATGCCGAAGCCCGTGCCCAATTTCATATCCGTCCTGGGGCACCGCGCCATGTGCGATTACCGTGGTTTCTGCAAAGTGTGTTCCCGCGTGCAGGCGGTACGGTGGGCCGCACGCGGCGGCGGACTGCCTGCGCCCATGTTCGTACGCTGCAGCCGCCGCCAGGAAGCCCGAGGCACCCTGACCTGGGCCAGCAAAGGGACCTGGAAACGACAACCTGCGGACGCCCGCCAAGCAGTGGCAGGTCAACACCGCCCGGGAAAACCAGGCCGCGAGCCCCCCGGACGACCCCCCCCCCCCCCCCCCCGGGAGGACCAGAAAGCCAACCCCCCAGCTGCCACAACCAGCGTGGACCATACCGTCGACGCACTGCGGGAGAGCTTCTCGAAGCTCTTCGCCTTTGACTCCGCCACGTCCCCAGCCACCGCCTCCAACGCAACGGGCGCCTTCTCACCAGAGCCGCTCACACCTTTCGGCTCGGAGGATGAGGCGAGCAAGGACTCAGAGTCTACCTCGTCCCTGACGGATAAGGGCGGGCCGATCGAGAGCAGTTCAGTGCTGCGCCTGAGAGGCCTCCCGCGTTTGCGAGCTCCTTGCTATCCAGGAGGCTGCAAAAGAACAGCTCGAGCGGAGCAGGCGGGTGCGTTGGCGAGATTTGACGTATAGCACTCTTCCACCGGACGTTCGTGACTTCGGCTGGCTGCGAGGCTGGAGGGTCTTGCCCACGGGAGTCCGTGTTGCAGCGTAGGGCATCACCCCTTCTTCGCGGTGTCCTCAGTGTGGCTACACTGAAACCCTACAGCATGCCATGTTTGAGTGCGTGGTTGCTAGAACGTTTTGGCGGCTCATGTCGAGTATGTTTTTTGTCACCTTGAACTCCCGCACCAGGCCATGCGAGTCGTTTGTGCGGCTTCTGTGTGTGTGTGGCTACCTTTGTTTTGTGGCGGCAGAGAGGCGCGGCTTCCTTGCAGGGTCGACCCCAGCGGGCCATGTTCCCATTGTTGCAGAGGGTGAGATTGCGCCTGTTCAAACAGGCGTGCTTAGACTGGGTCACCCTCGACGAGGAAGAATTCCTGCGCCGATGAAGCAACCGGTTCATCAACACAAGCAGGAGCTGCGTCACCTTTGTGAACTAAGCCCATCATTGACCATAGACTTTCGAGAGTAGCTGTGGACATTACTGGATCCATAACAGCGGCGTCCAATAAAGGAAATCGCTACATACTCACTCTAGTGGATATGGCAACGAGGTTCCCGGAAGCAGTGCCTTTGAAGACTATTGATACGGTGCAGCTTTGCTTGAGATGTTCTCGTGTTATGGGGTGCCAAATCTTCAGTAATCGTGGATTGAACTTTACCTTTACATTTCAAGTTATGTCTAAAGTTATGGAAGATGGATCGCCTGCTGGCTGTCAAGGATTTATTCACTACACCCTGTCACCCCCATGGCGAAAAGCCAAAAGGACTGAAAAGGCATCACTCACGTTCACCTATCCAGAACAGCCTTCTTTTTTCCCCTTTTGAAATGTTGTATGGACGAAGAGTGCGTGGTCCCTTGGCAATTCTCGAAGAGATTTAGAGCAACAAACAGTTGGAAACATGCTTCAGTTGAGAGGAAAACTCCAGGAGACTTCCAAAATCGCGCATCAGAGATATATAAAAAGATATGACAAAAACGCCAAAGCGCGGTCACTGAAGCCTGACTGGCGACGAAGTGTTCATACTGCTTCCTAAAAATTATTTCACGTAAACATGCTCAAGAAGTATGAAAAACGAAGACACGGGGCAGGAATGGCGTGCAGACCGATTCATGGTGAGAAAGATTCAGGAAAATTCAGGCTTGGATGGGGAGAAAATCTCGGAGATAAAGGAACTGTTTGAGCGGTATACTCATTAACCTCAGGAGACTTTTTCGAGGCGATTCGCGGACTTTTGCACCCATACTATAAGGTTTCAGGGTTCTGAGTCATAAATATCTAAGGGTTACACTCACAAATAAATTAAACTGCTCGAAACACATTTCAGAAATTTCTGCTGCTGCGCTTGCGTAAGGGCTAGTATGCGGCGTTTGTGTGGGACCTACATAATGAAAAAGATATTGTACAACTTGAGCATGTCCAAAGACAATATAGGAGGCATGAAGATACCCACGGAGGAGTTGTCAAAGAAAAAGACTGCACATGAAACGCGGGCCCTGTTTCAACGCCTCTGGAACGAGGACTAAAGTCAGCGGCTGTTGCTACCTCCTAGACTTCGCCACCGGTACGAGGATGCTCCAACGCCGACATCCAGCTAAGGCAACTTTAAGAGGCGGTTATAAGCATATATTGTGTTTTCACAGTGTCAAATTCTAAACAGCACAGAAAAGATACATCTGCCTGCTGACAGCTCTTAAAAAAAACTGGTTTTTCAGGAAAGGAAAATGGCGCAGTAACTGTCTCGCATATCTTGGTGGACACCTGAACCGAGCTCTCGCGGCAGCACCGACTGACTCCCTTTACCTGATCCTCCCCTCAACACTCCTCTCGTGGAACAGTGGTGTCTCTTAAAACAAGGTACCACCTGGATTTTTGTCCGTACTCCGTGTCCGAGATGAAAGCTGCAGCAGCTGTATTTACAGAGCTAATGAGGAAGGTGCTACAAGGCCTTGAGAATGTAGAACATTATATCGACATCTTAGTGGCGACTCATTCGTGACCCGAGCACTTGGAAACTTTCGAAAGAGTATCTGACAGAATTCGGATGGCTAACCTAATGGATTCAGCCAACCAAATGCGATATATAGGGTTCGAAGCTGTGGCATTATACCATTGGACTGGGTCACAGATATTTTGCACAAAATCCAAACAGCTCAACCACCGAGAACAAAGGAAGTACAATCGTTTCTCGGGTTGACTGGTTTTTATACAGTTTATACCTAATTACGCGGACGTTGCGGTGTCGTTAGTGTAATTAACAAAGAAGGAGCTAGTAATAATGTAGAATGACCATCCGAGCATGACCAAGCTTCGTGGTTAAAACAACAACCACCGGTGTTGCTAGCTCCAGCTCAAAGCTGAGCAGAATTACTCCACTGTGGGAAAAGATTGTCTTGCTTTGGTGTGGGCGGTGAAATGTTTCCATTTATATTTGTGGAGGAAACCGTTCCGAGCGCAGACTTATCACCAGCCGCTGGAATATTTGAATAAAAGTAAGATGACGAATGGCAGAGTGATGAGATGGAGTCTGACATAAGGAGGGGAAAATGCTGGTGCAGATTTTATGAGCAGAATGTCAGAAAGGTGCAGCAAACATGTAATTAATTCGCTCACGTTACTTTGGGCTTTATTCGTGCATTAACATTTTGTATGCTGTTGCTGGAAATGTGATTGATGGTGGCCTGTGCATAAAAGTAAGAAAGTGACATTTGTTCTTATACAGTGCCTTAATACAGTGGTCAGTGGAGCAGTTGTGGTGGTGAAAATATTGGTCTATGAAGTGTTGAGGTGTTCGTGTGGTGATGATTTCGTGTGCTTCAAAGACAGGAGTAAAAACACTAGACCTAAAAAGAAAGGCACGCTAATTGGTACATGGCACTTCAGAGAAAGAGTACAGTGGTATTTTTGGAAGAGATAGAGATGACAACGACGAAACCGAAAAAGAGGCGGAATTAGCTTCAAACGACGCCACAGTGTAATAATCTATGCCCTGGTTTGTGTCCACATATAACCCATCCATTCAGCGCTGTCAGTGCACGCATTGTTATTCCCTCCTCTCGCTGTGGTTCTCTGTTGTGCCTGCACAGAAGCGTTACGTCAATCGGCTTAGAGACCAGACTGGCATCTTGTAAGCGATAGCTGTGCCCCTCAACGACGAAAGCGGCAGCAGGAAGCTTGCATAGAGACTTTGGCCGTACCCTGACCAGCGACAGCTGCTGCTAAGTCGCGCCGCCTGGTAAGCGCAGTAAGCCGTTGAATGCCAAGATGCATGTCCCACGGCTTGTAACGTGGGACAGAGCTTCAACTGTGTACCGTGTGCAATAAACCCCGTGAGCAGCGGCCAGAAGCCACAATTGACCGCGCGCCCGCTGATCCCGCCGCATCTGCCAATGTTCCACAAGCAACTGCGCTGGTTTGTTCAAATACTGAAGCAGTGGCAAAGCTAGCGGGAACAGCAGACCAGTAGCCAAAGTTCTTCAATCCAACAATTTACAAAGCTGGATCTAAATTCATGCACCACCTACGGCCTGCATGTCCTGGTTGCAGCACCGATTGCCCCGTTAATATACTGCATCAAAGGTGCCGCCAGCAGGTGATTGCCAGAGTTCTTTAATACGACCGGCTACAACAAAACTCAGAATCGAAATCGATGCTTCACTTGCTGACTGTGTGTCCCCGATGCGGTGTTTATTCGCCACGTTGCATAGGTGAGCCACAGCTGGAAATTTCAGACCTCCGAACAGGAAGAAAAATAAATCTGGACAAGGCTTTGAGGACAGTTATTGACGTTGCTAACAAGATAGTCCTCGTGGCTAACAAAATACTCATTACATAATGACCTCAGGAGGCTTTTTCGAGGCGATTCGCAGACTTTTGCGCCCATACCGCGGATGTGCGTGGACGGGCAGAGATATGGAACACGGGCGACCTAGGTTGCTTATGCGCAGCTCCATGCCAACACTAGGAAACTTACCCGAAAGACATTATTGTGCGCTGTCACGAAAAAGGTTGGATGGCCTTGAATCTTGTCATAGATTGGATTCAAAGCGTGCGGGACCGAAGAAGGTCAGGCACATTGTTGCATCCGGAAGAAATATTGGTTCTGGACTCTTTCCGAGGTCATTTGACACCCAGCGTCAAAAAAAACTACAGCGTGACCAAACGCATCTCGTTATACCGGGTGGCATGACCTCCATTCTTCAGCCTCTGGACGTTTGCATGAACAAGCCCTTCAAGGATCGCTTGCAACAATTATTACTGGGAGTGGATTGAAAGCGGATCAACAACAACGCCTGCAGGTAGGCTGAAATGCCCAAGCGTGTCTACCGTTGCCCACTGGGTTTCAGCAGCCTGGTACGGGCTGCCTCATGATTTGGGCTGCCGTGCATATAAGAAATGCTTAATTTCAAATGCTCTACACGGAAGCGAGGACGACCTGCTGTGGGAGGCAGCCAGAGACAACGAAGAGTCAAGCTGTGATGATGACAGTGACGGCGACAACTGCCATGAGGATGAGGGTGTATAGGAATGCCTGTTTGGCTTGTATTTCAATAAAGTTGTCTTTGACCCTCATAACTGTGCGATGTCGGTTCCTCACGTCACATTCGGGTTCTTTCGGTTTTTCTGTCGCACGCCCGAAGTCTACCCTCGCGTTACAATCGTGGGTTTTTTTTTCCCATTTTCACACCCAAAAAGTCGACCCTCGCGTTACATTCGTGGTCGCGTTACGTTCGAGTAAATACGGTATGCTGTGTGAAGTAAGTGTTGGGAGCAGATTTCTTCATTTTACCCTTAAAAATTAATTGCTTGATTAATTTACTGTTACTTGGTACACACATTTTGTATGGTGAAATTCAGAAGGCTGTAATAGGATTAATAATTGACATATCAAAAACTGCTCTCAACATTTCATAACTCGCTCTTCTGGCTATACCTTTTAGTGTCAGGACCTATGCCAGGCAGAGAGGCCAAAGTTGAAAGGGGTGATGTCCAATCATCTCATGGAAGTTTCGGAGGTTGTGGATGCCTCTGGGCAGCTCTGCCACTAGGCTCCGCAGGAAGATGGATTTATGTGTAAAACACCTCACAGAGATGCGGTACACCCAAAGCTAAAGGTGGTTTCTCTCATATCAAGGCAAAGAAAAGGAAGGAATGCAAGGATAGCGCAGTATAAAAAAAAAATTGGTGGTGTTTTAGCTCTGGTTAAACCTGGAGTGCCGCGACAGCTACAGCTGGCCGAGTGGAACTTGGTCACGTGACCAACCACATGATAAGCCACGGCGGTGCGCCGCCGGCAGCTGCTCCGCACCACGTGACGTGACAGCACGTTGGCACAGCCACTGGGCGGCGGCACAGCCACTGGGTGGCAGCGACGTCACCGCTTCGGCGCCGCCATGCTGAAGGCTCGAAATGCTACCGTAATGCAGCTACCGCTACAAAACAGAAAGGCGACACAGGACCTTTCACCGTGCACAGGACAGAGGGTTGCGATTATTCACCGGACAGCGGAGACAACGTGGGGGCAGCTAACAGGAGAGCAAAGGCCGCGAAGCTGTTGACATGTCCGTGTATAGGGCTGTCTAGCACTCAGAATGAAGTCCACTTACGAAGATTGTCACTTGCTAGACGTGCAATCTGGCACAGCTAAACGGAATAACTAAGTGCACTCGCCAAAGTGCGCACTCAGGTCGGAGTACGTTCACAGAACACGAGTGCGCCTCGACGGCAGCAATTTTTTGGGCATGAAAAGTAATATAAAACTAAATGTAGATACAAATTTCATTTACCTGTTATATATAAGTTTTATTACTTCAATGGTTCTATGAAAGCAACCAGCAAAACAACGCATCATTAAAACGTTCTGTATACAGTTGAAAAAAATGAGCTCTTAAAGGTGTAACAGTAATGAATACGCTCTTACCGCACCCTTATTGCGCAGCCTAGAAAAAACGGCCGAATTCAGGGGGCGGAACGTCATCCCACGCCTTTCACACGAATATTTTTCGCCGCGACTTTATTATTGTATGTGTCTGCTACCACAGACATCAGTCACTTTTTCCCCTGGCGTGAAACATGTAACTGCGTGTTTCAGGCTTGGGGCATCACCTTTTCTTCATTATGGCGCCGTCGGCGACCTGGTGTCCACCGAAGCCGCAAGTCTTCGATGTCACCGTCTCTGCGAGGACTAGTCCTGAGATCGTTGTTGACGAGGCGGCCTCGATAGCGAGTCTTCCCAAAGTCTATTGTGTCCAGCATATGGGCGCAGCCAAGTCTATTGTGTCCAGCATATGGGCGCAGAGTCCTTTCAAGTGACATTATCCATATATCGCGTAGTTTTCGCCGGCTACCCGGTCATCGGCAGCTGGCGTATCCCATTGTTCCAGTCGGGCCACGGGTCACCACTGTGGTCTGCCTGTTCCTGCCCGCGTACGGAACCAGTGAGCCTCTCGCCCAGGTCCTCGGCCAATATGGGCAGGTCCTGTCGGTTACAGTAGGCCAGATTGGGTCTTGCCGTGGCACCCTGACTATGACGCAGTATATTCAATGTCTGCATCAACCCCGGTACCCAACTATCTGCGAGTCGCATGTCACCGGGCCACCTTTAGCTCCAAAGGAATGCAGCGCGTTTGCCGGCGGCGTGGTTCCTCAAGCCTCTTCCAGGCGCAGAACATGGCTCCTTTCTAAGGGCGCGGCGGCTTTCATGCTCATCAGACAGACGGCTGTGGTCTATTAGTCGGGGGTTTAGAGGCGCAAGGGCGAATAAGGTCAAAGAGCACCAATACAATGTTTGATCAACTCTTTGTGATACTGGGTGAAATGAGATGGAGTCGTGACATCCTGTGTATTAAAAACATTGGCGGTGGTTTAGCTGTGGTTAAACCTGGAGCGACGCGAGAGCTACAGCTGGCCGAGTGTAACTTGGTCACGTGACCAACCACGTGACGAACCAAGTGATCAGCCACGGCGCCGCACCGCCGGCAGCTGCTCCGCACCATGTGACCAACCACGCGCCGCCACGCTGAAGACTCGAAGTCCTACCGTAATGTAGCTATCGCTACAAAACGAGACTAAAAGCCATTGCCACATGCCCATATGGCATATGGCACCACGCCGCCACGCTGAAGGCTCGAAATCCTACTGTATGTAATGTAGCTTTCACTACACAACGAGACTAAAAGCCATTGCAAATAGCTTGATTCAATAAGTCTCATCTAATATAACATAAATTGTGTTGTGAGTTGGGTAAAAATAACAAAAGAAGTTTAAATGGGAGCTAACAGCTGGGCTTTGCCACGAGCAAGAGGGCGAGGAGTTCTCTCCCACCGTGCTTGGTTACGGCGCCCTCTTGTCGGTGACAGGGTACCCTTATCATCAAGTTAATCTGCGGCAACAAAAAATTAAAGTTCACATGATTGTTAAAAATATGATTCCATTTAAATAAAATATGACGACGTGATATGCTACAATAAGGCCATCTTGTAATAAAAGCGAAGTATGAAATGGTATGTGATAGTCGCAAAATTCTCCAAAATGCGTGCGACGATGAGTGTCGTAAAAAGCACAGGTTAGAAGAACCCAAAAAACAGAAAGCGGTCCATTTTAGTGCTCGCAATCCGGCTACTGTGCTCCCAAAAGGAAGTAGTTTTGTGTTAAGTGTCTCGACAGCCCCTTTGGCTTCGTGTGGTCGGTGTGCGATCCCCTCTGGCACAAGAAAGACAACACCAGTCACCGAGAAGAAAGCAGCTGTGCAGCAGCATGCCTTCAAAGCATGCTGCATGCAGTAATCTTCCGGCTGCGCCGCATCTGTCTCCAGTCATTGAAAGCAGACAAGGTGCCCAACTACTCGGCAAGAAGTGGTTACGTCTGCCTGCCCAAGCCACAGCGCTTTCCCGATAATACTGTAAGTGAGCGATTGATTTTCCTTCACATTCCTTTCGTGCAAATACACCTGAAGGGCAGTATGAAATCAAAAGACTGGTAGTTAATGTGGCAGTGGACATTGGGGAGATGCTTACGGCACTCTATTCGAACGTTGAGCACGATGGATAGATCCATCTGCGTCAACATCAAACGGCGGAAGGTAGCCAGACACGTCTACCTCTCGCGCTTCGTCAAGAAAAGAGGAATCTTACTTGGTTACACCGCCTCCAAAATATCTAGACCTAGTGGAGAAATTGAGTCAGAGTCCTGCTCCTGAAGAAACTGTAGAGGCGGTGGTGACTGCTTGGAGGTCTCCGACCCAGTTCAAGTCGCTACTTCTCTCTCACTCAGGCAGCAGACTGTGGTTTGGGACGACATTCTTCTTACAATGACACCTGATGAGGGCAAACACCACTTATATCCTTTACGACGAGCACGCAGAGGAACTGTCCTTCCCTCAAATCTACCTTGGTGAACGACGTGAAGTTAACTATGCAGTTCAACCCGCGCCATACACAATGGCATTTATCGAAACCCATCGAGCAGACCGTACAGGCTTAACTCCTTTGCATGCCCTCCACATTTCAATGAAAGTAATGAGATTCAGAATCTGTTCTTCCATGACTCTCTTTAGAAACTCTTGCCTCAAGCGGGAGGTCACCAAAGCACAGCTGTCAGATGAAAGCTTCATCGAAAGAGCTGGCCAACACAATATGGTTATTATGAACAGTATACCAAACCCTGCTCAGTATTGGCATGGCAGGAAGAACATCTCTTTGCAATGGTTTGACACTTGGGAAAGCCCACAGTCTTCCTCACCATCTTGCCTCTTGGGTACATTGGCATACTCTTCTCCGGCTACTACAGAAGTTACGTCTCAGACCAAGCCATGTCAATTTCCATTGAGAATATGAAGTGCTACTAAAGAGCCAAGCTTGTGAATTAGGATCCTGTGGTGTGTGCCATTAACTTCGACTATATGCCACACGTCATACTAAATCTCCTCGCTAACAAGGACTCTCCGTTTGCACCTCACACGGTCCTGGAATACTTTAAGAGAATTGAGTTTCAGCACAGGGGTAGCGCACACGCACATATTCTCTGGTTGAATAACGCTCCAAACAAAGCTATCGACCGATATGCCCGAAACCATCTGGATGGCAGAAACGTTGCTCTCAGTAGACCATGCGGGTCTCGGTAGACAGTGGACACAGATCCAAAAGCGCACCCACACGTGCTACAAGCACAACAGGTCCCAATGTAGATTTAATGCTCCATTATGGCCCATGGATGAGACCACTGTGGTCATCTCGCTTCCGCCACCCACGTATGAGCTCGAGCAACTGCGGCATCAGACAGACCATGCACTAGGTTCTCGAGACTACCTCTTACGACAGCATCCAACAGTTCTGGAAGCACCATTGGATCCACAATCGCGAGGAATACGTTTCCATCTTTCGTTCTGGCGTTACTCGACATACGCTGATGCTCAAGCGAGATGCCTCGCAAAAGCAAGTCAAGTACAGTAGCCGACGGGTAATTCGGACTTGTAAGATATTTCGGACCTCGGTGAGGCGCTGTCAGTCACCCCATAGAAGCACATACATATTCGCGACGGATATTTCGGATATCAAAAGTCAGAAAGTTCGAATTTTCGGACTAATTTCAGTCGCCTGCGGGCCAAAATCGGCCACCTTATCGGCTTTTCGCCGGCGCAAAAAGTACCATCTTGGACTGAGGTGGATTTACGCTGCAGTTGGATTGGCTTGACATACTTTCGGTACCTCATTGTTGCCAGTAGAGGTCCCTGCGATCTCTGACACTTTGAGGTGGCAGCCGGACTGTCATCGCCGTCAACTTGCTTTTGTCACCGACGTTGTCACGGCCAGTTATTGCTTGTCCCATACGTTGAAATTTGGTTGGTGGGGGAAGGAATGTGCAGGAGCTATCTCGCATCTTGGCCGGGAGGAATAAAGGAAGGAAGGAAGGAAGGAGAGAAGGAAGAAAGAGGTGCCGTAATGGAGGGCTCCGGAATAATTTTGACCACCTGGGGATCTTTAACAGCGCACAGCACAAGGGCGCCTTAGCGTTTCGCCTCCATGTAAACGCGGCCCCCGCGGTCGGGATCCAACCAGGGTACTCTGGATCAGTAGCCGAGCGCCCTAACCACTGAGCCACCGCAGCGGGTCTCATACGTTTGCCATTCGTATCGTCACTTGGGTTCCTCTGACCGCGTCGACGTCATGACCGCGTCATGAAGCTACATCCGTTCGCCGTTTTGTGATTGCGTCCGGTGGTTCCACCACTTTGAACGAAAATTGCCTTATCTTTGCATGTGTTTGACGAGCGGTGTGGTGTACACTCGAGCTGTGGACAACATGGCCCCGACAAGTCCGTCAAAGAAGCGTGGGAAGTATTCCAACTAAATGCGGTGACCTTGTTGTCTAGCGTGTACAGTGCAAGCACAACTTTGGCGCAAATACATGTCAAATCGTCGCCAGCAAGAGAAATTTGTCGCGAGGTAAAATCAGTGATATTTCTAAGCCGGTTTCATCTCAATAAAGTGTTTTTTTCGTACTTCACAGATTTTTCGGACTGTTCGATTATTTGGACCATTTTCTGGGTCCCTTCGAGTCCGAAAAATCGGTAGGTGACTGTACTTCAATCCTTGGATTGCGTCGGTGCTCGATTCGAACATATGTTTTAAATCATCCTTGGTGTCTATGCCTGTGCAACGTATGTTGTCGAGTACATTATTAAGGCACACCGTGGCATGTAGAACCTGCATCGCGCACTCAAGACATTCTGGTGTCGTACCCTGAAGCTAATATGACGGACTGGAAGGCCTTACGACAATACAAACCAATCGTGCAGTTATCACTGTAAACACAGCCTGGCCAGACAAAAGGCCACGGATTCACGAGACAAAGCAACAAATGGATGAAGACAGTCCGGATGCCTCCAGTGCTGTCGTCTTTAGAAAGAAATCAGTGCAAAGTTATGAAGATAGACCACTTCGTCTGCAAGGCATTACCATACGCAGAGTTCCGAAACCAACTACAATCACTTATGCACTCCTCGAAAGCAAACGGCCACCCTACGTTACTCGTACCCCGACTCGGACCCAGTGAACTTCGAAAGAGAACATGTCCTTCTCTGACCGTTTCAAAGGGAAGCTGACATCCTGAACCAAAACAACTTCAAGACCACCTTGAACGGAGACCAAAAATCACATGACTTCATTCAACGCAATCTTGCATAGGCGTGAACTCCCGAGCAGCGAAACTACCAGTGAACCTAGGTCATGTGCAAGTACACAAGGCGTATACACACTATGTACAAAGAGGCACTGCGCACAAGCATCCAATACTCTAGCCAAAGATGATAAAGATGATCGCCCTAGTGCGCTTACTTTGGCTGGAGAAAATAACAAAACTACAAACATCCTCGGTTAATTTGCCGAACTGTAATCCAAGATTGTCCAACCGCGCTGTCCCGCAGTTAAGGCCAGACGAGAGAGATGTAATGCCTCGAAAAGGATTGTGCGCCAAAATGAGGATGACGAACGGAGGCTAATACGAGATTATTCGAGAAGTCACCCCACCGCCTCACTATGCCCGACTCATTACCTTTGCAGATCTTTAACAGTGCTGCTGGCCCTGTAAAGACGTTTGTGCTTCGCCTAATAATGAACATTATTAATGGACAATGGAGGAGCTTGCGCTTCTGAGGATCCGGGTCGGTGTTGCTCTAACTCCAGCCGTGACACGAAAGTGGCCGCAATTTCGGAGTTTACATCCCCGCCCCGGGTGTCCAGCCTCAATGTCACCCACAATGCTGCTGCGTAATTTTCATTATTAGGCCTTCACTTCAATAAAAGTTTTGCACCACCACCACCAAGAACAGAAATGCTAATGACAAAATTAATTACACGCTGTGGGTTTGCCAGGTGCTGAAGCCAACAAGAATTCGGCGCCTGGCAGTAGCGTGTTTCTCATCGAACAATCGCGATTCATATACCGCTTGGACGCAGGGACATCATAGTTCACTCCCCGACTTTCTGACATGAGCTAGCGAACCTTTTGTCATATATTTAAGCATCCTTGTCATCCATCATTACATACCCTTTCATGACCTGAGGCAATAAACATCGCTTTAAAGAAATGGGCATCTTCAAGCGTTACTGCAACGACTCCGATACTGATCACAGCAAAGCTTGCGCGATCGCTGGCAAAGCTGCGCTAGCAGTGGGCGGTATTACTGCCGATTCCGCCTTCAATCTCGCCGTATCACACAAACAGCGTAATCGAGGGCCAAGCAGCAGTGACCTAAATGCTTTCCGGACTGCATTCAAGAACATTCCCTGTGTCATACTCGACGAACTCGGCGTAATGTCATCCAGCATTCTGAGCATGGTTGTCACACGGCTTCGATCAATTTCCTGAAAATATCACAAAACCTTTCCCAGGCTTTGAAACATCCTTTGTGGAGATTTTCGTTAGATCCCCCCAGTGCAAGCTTCCGAAGTGTATCAGCGTACTAAACTGAACAGTAGCGTCTTCAACACCGAGCAAACGTCCTGGCACTACCTCTCAAACTACTGCCTTACGGAGCTCGTGTGCCAGAGTGACTCACGTTCTCTTCCATTCCAATAAAAAACGGCCGTGGCTTCGCTTGGTTAAGTCTGGTGATTGCGAAGCAACCACCAGTAAATTCATAACGCTGTTTTCTTCGCTTTTCGTTTTCCTTCTCTCGAAACGCACGTTCCTTCTCGAGCTGCTGCTGCCGCTGTTCCGGGGTTTCTTGGACACGCCTCTGCCGTTTAGTCGCGTTCCAGCGTTCTGAACTAGTAGAAGGAGACTCACTGTCGGGCAAACTCATAATTTCTTCCTTTGCTTCTGCTGTTTCCAAAGAGGAGGTTCCACGTTGTCGCCGAGCTGCATACTGGGCACGCCGCTTAGAAAGTCGTTCTTCTCGTTCTTCTTCCGTCTCCGTAGCTCGCTGATGCTTAATCTTTGCATTCTGCTGAGCTGCCTTGTTCGTAGGCACCATCGTAACATCTGGCTGTATGACTGCCTTGGCGAGAGGAGCGGAGCTGTTTTATACAGCTGGTGTGACGTCACTCTGACCGTTGCGCCCCTGGCGAGAAGAGCGGGAGTTAGGCCGCCGTTGGTGGCTACCGCCTCGCCTCGCGACGGCGTGAGATGGGGCCCCGTTTTTACACAGCTGGTGTGACGTCACACCGACCGTAGCGCCCCTGGTGAGAGGAGCGGGAGTTAGTCCGCCGTTGGTGGCTACCGCCTCGCCTCGCGACGGCGTGAGATGGGGCCTCGTTTTTACACAGCTGGTGTGACGTCACTCTAGGTCACGTGGTGTGACGTCACGCAGCGAGGTCACGCTAAAGGTCAATGGTGCCTACCACCGCCTCGCCACGGAACGAGCTGAAGTGCGACCTAAAGTAGTATTGCTTCGCAATAATAGGAGACGGCAAGGCTCTGATTGAGAGTGACATCAACATGCTCGAAACCATTTTAGGAACTCCCGAGGAAGCTGCTTTTTCGCAAGCACCAAATGTACTCAGGCGCTTCTACAGCAACAACGCCGCCGACAAATACAGCCCCATGTTAGCCTGTGTGACAGGTCAAAACGCTGTAGAATGTTGTGCAGCTGACAATCATTGCCCATCGGTCCATTGAAGACTAGGACTGTGCAAAAAAAGGGACTGGTCAAATGCCCAAGACAGAGACCGAAAATCTTCCTAAGAAAATTCTCCTTTACGTTTTGAAACCTTATGTGTTATTTAGTAAAACCAACGTCGCTGACGGCATGGTCAACGGAACTATGGATTATTTCAAAGACGTTCAGTATGACATGGACGGAAAGCCACTGCGGCTTTGGCTTGACTGCCCTTTAAGCCGCTCTTAAGTGTTCATTCTCTAAAAGCATTCCTCAGAGACATTGTGAAAGACCCTTGCTTAAATCATGCTTCCATCTTGTGTCTTTCGCAGACTAGCCTGGAGCCCACTGACCCCCATGAACTGCTAGGCGTTCAGTCCTGATTTGGAACTAAACGTCCAGGAGCGAAAGCCATCGGCATTGACATTTATCGTCACTCCAACGCGAGTTCAAGGCCTAGACGAGATCTGTGCCATCCGTGCAGCTTGCACTTCAGTCCAACACAGAAATCAGATCAGATTGCTTCCCAAACCCCATGACGATGCCACGCAAAGAATGTGACAACCAATAAAAAGCAACAAAAATGTGAACTGTAGGTAACAGCCAATCTAATGCAGACAAGCTACAAGGTCAGGCCAACAAAGACGTTGAAGGAGAAATTTCAGAAAAGGCCACAAAAAAGCACATAATTATTTTTAAGGTTTTTAGACCATACTCAGCCCTTTAAGTGGGGACACGATGCAAAAAACCGCAATTTTGGGCCAAGAAGTCAATTTTTGGATTATCCTCGCTTTCGATTCCTGGACTAATAAAGAAGCTGTCGGCAAAATTTTCTTCACGGGTGTGCTCTAGAAATGCAGAAAATCTCGTTTATTGAATGGTCGGCGGCGCCTGCGCGTCGTTCCGGGTCGAGGAAAATGGCCCGCAAAGTGCGTGTGCAGTGTCTATTAGGCCTAGCGAGCAGCGAGTGCCCTTGTGAGAAGCGTCGTTTCTTCCAGCGAGCACGCGCGCTTCCGTCGAGAGTAGAGCAAAACGTCAGCAAAGTTAAAAAAAGCAAACGGAAAAATCTGAAAACAGCACGCCCTGATTGCCTAGCAAACCGAAACTTGAGCTGTATGATTAGCGCAAACGCAGCACGTGACGCTTTAAATGTCGTTTCGTGCTATGCGAGGCCTCGCTTTGTCAGACCAGGCTTGATCGCATCCCGCACTGAATCTAGTCTCTCTGCTCCTCTGGTTTCTTCAAACATATTTTTGTTGGAGGAATGCCAGCTACGAAGTTCTCGTCGCGAAGCAGCTTCAGTAAACGAAGCCGCTACACGAAAGCGAGAGGCCAAGCTAGCAAAGGCCGACCGAGAGCACTGGAACGACCGATATCGCTTATCTCCGTTCCATCGCAGGGGACCGAAGCATCTTACTCAAGCCCTAATGACGAGGATGTCCTGACTGCATTTGAAAGGAAGGCCGTGCTCCTTAAAGAATGCGACGATCGCGACGGCTCAGCTGAACGTGCAACGCCCGACGTCCGCGGTGGGCCCCAACTGTTGACTGGCTACCGTTTTGTCAATGTAGCAGTGGTAAGAACAATGATCGGCGCGCTGTTGTGTCCCATGTGCAGCGAGCAATCGCTTGATTTAACAGAAAGTGGTGCAGGCGCGAACCTTCAGTTTGTTGTTTTGTGCAGTGGGTGCGGAAACATCGTCCGAGTCCCGCATTCTCCCGTCGTGGGATCGAGCCGTCAGCCGGAGCTGCCTGTGCCACTGGCTGCCCAGAACTGCAGAATTAACTTCATGAAGTTGAAGAATTTGTTGACGAGCATGAATAGTCCGCCACCAATGCATCTGAAGACCTACCAGATACTAGGAGAAAAGATACACAACGCCGCGATGGACGCTGCGCGCGGCGCCATGCACGATGCCGCGCAGGCCGTTAGGAAAAAAAGGCAGCCCAAGACGATTAGTTGCTTTGTTGCTCGATGTTTTTGTCAGCTACGACGGAACCTGGCACAAACGAGGCCACACTTCCCACTTTGGGCTTGGTGCTACGATTGAAGTGGACTCTGGCTTCGTGCTCGACTTTTCTGTCCAGAGTAGCTACTGCCATGCGTGCAGCTTGGGACCCAAGCCTGGTGATGCGAGTCATGAAGGATGGGCCGAGGCACACAAGGAACTCTGTCAGAAAAACTTTTCTGGATCTTCAAATGCCATGGAGGTGGAGGATGCTGGCATTGTATTCAGCAGGTCCAAAGTGCTACACAACATGCAATATACAACAGTGCTAAGTGATGGAGACAGTAAGGCTTTTTTATTTGCATGTGTCCTAGCTTGGTTTCTATGATAAAGAAATAATCAAAGAAGACTGTGTAAATCATGTCGCCAAACGTGTGTTTGCTGGAATTGAAAAGCTCAAGAAGGAGAAGAGGGGCCTGGGAGGCAAAGGAAACCTCGCAAAGGTCATCTCCAAGAAACTGACGGCATACTATGCATCTGCATTGAAAAAAAATGCTCTCGACGTGAAGAAGATGCAGAAAGGAGTTATGGCCACCCTTTTTCATTCTTACTCTACTGATGATAAGACACAGCATTTTGCCTGCCCACATGGCGAGGACTCCTGGTGCCATTACAACAGGCACCAGGCCTTGCTTGCCGCGGGCAAGCCGTCAGTGGCTCGCACGCACCGCCCAGAATTCAGCAGGGACATCGCTAAGGAGCTTGTGCCCCTGTATAACAGCCTGGCCAAAGCAGACCTACTTGCGCGCTGCTCGCGCATGCAGACTACGAATTCCAATGAGTCGTTCAACTCGTTGGTGTGGAAGCGGTGTCCAAAGACAGAGTTTGCATCTCTCAGAACTATCGAGACAGCTGCAGCACTAGCTGTTCTAAACTTCAATGAAGGACCGATGGGACTGAAAAGAGTCTTAGACAAGTTGGACATCACCTGTGGCACACACACTACCAAGGTCATCGAGGAGAACACCAAATTGTGCGTGGTGCAGGCACAAGCAAGAGCACTTCAGAGCTCTAAGGTGGCCAGAAAAAAGCGCAAACTTGAAGCCACTGCTGCTGAGCAGCATAGAGTTGAAGAAGAGGGACCTACATATGCTGCTGGAGGGTTTTCCTGAACATTAGAGAGAGAAATAACATTTATTAGCACCCGTCAAAAGGATGATGGGGACCCGAGGCGCCGCTCGGTCCCAGCCATGTCCTCCCCTCAGCCGTCGACCGGAATCTCTTGGATCTCAGCAGCGGCAAGGGCGAGACGGATGACTTCACGTTGTTTAGTTTCGTCCTCGTTGTGAAGCAGTGCCTCCCAGGACTCATCTGTTCTGTCAAGTTGTCCAAAGCTCGGACATGTCCATACCATATGGATCATGCCCGAACATTAGAGGTTTGGAAATACGGTGGGGTGATTTTCAAACTTGATAATATTAATATTGTAGCAGACTTTCTGCAGCGAAATTTTGTGAGGAAAACAACTTGTCTCAATTTGCCTATTTTTTCCTTTTTTTTATGCCAAAAAACCTAGTTTGAAAGCAGTGGCGGAGATGAAAAACGAATGCCATTTTTCATAAGGCAGCATTCTTTTGAAATATAGCAAACTTAAGCAAAATAATTCCACAGCAGAGACCCATCCTCCATATTGCAGTGCAGAAGCAACCACTGAAATTCAAAGCACGCATACTAAATGCACACCTACCTTCCAACACAGCTTGATAATTATGGGTATATATATTGCAATGAAATACCAGTCAGTGCATGTAGTTTTCAATTTATCCTAAAATTATAAGCAACTCGACGAACAATAAGCATTAAAAGTGAAATAAAATAACCAGAATTATTTTAAAAATCTGTCAGAAGAAATATGTGACATCCACTACCCTCCAGCAGTTCTTCAGCTTTGTGCATCAACAAACCACACTTTCTTACAGGCACATTTGCACAGAAATGGCGTTGAACCTGATGTTTAAGAATCTTTTTGGAGTGCAGTGCAACAATAGGGAGAAACAAGGTTTTACCCAAAAACGAAGGGCCCTACAGATTGCATCACAAGTCCAGATAGGTGCACTTGAGTCTACGGCCTCTACCATAAGTCTCCTATTTTCCTATCCTCTACAAGCTGCACGATCCCTGTCCACTACAAGTCAAATTTCACTATCCCACCTGGCTCAGGGCCTCCCACTGCCTTTCTCACTCTTGGGCTCCTGCAGCCCTAGCAAATTATCAGCTGTTTATTTATTTATGAAGGCATAACTGCAGGGCGGAATACATACAAACACAATCAATCCTACAGCATGTGCCAACCTTTAGTACAGGATCGAAAAGAATCTATGGCAGATGATAAAAAAGAGCATCAACAACGCATTCACATCAGTCAATTGTTCGGGAAAGGACAAGAAGAGGAAAAGCAGAAAAACAGCAGCGTAGCATGCGTGCACATTACAATTCTGACAACAGTGCTGGGAACTTTGCCTCGGACTCACATTCAACAATACTTTAAGGCAGCTTACAACATTCATTGATGGCATGCGGAAAGAAAAAAAAAACAGTTTGAACCCATTAGTACAGCATTATATCTCACGTATTTTCCAGCCGTGGTCGCGCCTTCTGGATACAAAATTTAACTTTATTCGTAAATGGCGCTCCTACAGAGAGTCCCAGTTCAGCTCCTGTTTGACACTGATACTTTGATAATTAAAACAATATTTATTGGTGACAAGCTGCGCTGCACGATTCTGAATGTGTTCCAGCATATCACAACAGGCTCCGACGAGAGGGTCCCACAATGCATTGGCATACTCCATAATTGGTCCATGTTAGTGAAGTATAAAAGTTCCTCAACCTTCTGAGGAGCGTCCCAAAAATTCCTTTCCAAAAAATTAAGCATTCTTGATGCCTCTGCCAAAATATATTGTCTGCTTTCTCCCTCATTATTCTCATTTTAGCACTGCACTCTCCACAGCAAAAGTGCTGGATATTGTACTAGTATCTTTTAAAGTGGCTTGTATCATGATGAATAGGTGTAAATACAGCCCAGCCAATTTTCCATGCCGCAACTACAGCTGCAGCCGGATATCATTTTGTGGAGCAGCACTATGAAATTCAATTTTACAGTTGCGAAGTGTGCAGCATTTTGTTTCAAACATGCGTGTGAAAGGAAGACTGCTTATGTTGCATGAAAAGAAAGGAATGACACACATACTGGAGTTTGCAAGAATACGCTGTGGACATTACAAAACATTGCCGCCCTTGCTTTATCTTTGCCAGCTAACAAAATCCATAAATCATCTGCAAATACTTTAGTTCATAAAGACAAACTGCCGTGCACTCATTTGAGCACAGTGGACTTTCCCTCAAGACAAACTTGAGTAAATCAATGTCTCACTGTATTAGGCAAATCTAATTGCAGTGAAGATCTGCAGTGTATTCCAGTGAGTCAGTGCATCATAGGGAAGGTTATGAAAACAAATGCAAGTTTATGAGCTTCGCAAGCACATGAGCTTGCTCAATCTATTTATGCATGTAACTGAGAAATTTGCCTTGAAAAAGATATTTACCACTGCAGGTCAGAGCACTCCTGTGCCCGGTAGCCCATTACAAAAGAAGTCTGCATAGATAGCGCAATAAGTAAGTGTGGTTTAATATAAAACTGACTATCCTTGAATATAAATCTTACTATCAAGGCCATAGCTCTTGGATCTAAGCTTCACATTTCTGCATAATACTATACTGCAGATACAACTAACAAAGCAATAGAGCAAGAGACAGTTTTCAAATGGAATGAAAAACAGAATATTTAGCTGGCGTTCAAAATCACTGACCTGCTACTGAGCGAGGAAGGGAATAACAGAATGAAGGAAAAGAGGTGCAGAAAATTGTTAATGCTTAGAAAATAATTATAAATTTAGAGAAATCTCCAGAAATGATGTAGCCACTAATTTTGCTTGGTTTTATGGTGTTTAATGGCACAAAGCGGTGTAGGCAATGTGAGATATTAGAGGAATGGATAAATCTTTAAGTGTGCTAACATGACAGAGTTCCTGCACCTCTAGCATCTTGCCTCCATCAGAATGAGACCACTGCAGCTGGAACTGAACTTGCATCTTTTGGGTCAGCAGCTGAGCACCATACCACGGCACACATTAGGGGTGACATGCTTAGTTTAATTTATTTGAGTTTAACATCCCAAAGCGACTCAGGGTACGAGGGACATTGTAGTGAAGGGGTGACATGCAACAAAGTGGTGACTAACGGGGTTTACAAAGTTCACTACAGAGAGTGCGAGCATTGTTGAGGTTTTAGAGTTTGTCTAGTGTACAAATGCCATATAACTTCACAGACAATTCATTACAAGTATATGCTCCCTATGGCAGGGTCTGGGACCTAAAGCACAAAGCAATATGTACATAAAATGAAGACAAGAGCCGAGTTCCCTGCTGCCAGCAACCTCTCCACTACCCAAAAGGACAGTCAGCTTTTTAAAATGCATGTCCTGCCTACGCCTATTCATAATTTCAGATCTCTCCTCCATTTCTTAGCATGAACCCTATGATTTTTCTTTCAGTGCTTCACTGCACTGTTCACAATTTTAAAACCTTATAGTGTACCACTTTTTTTCCCAAAAGATTTGTACCAGCAAGGCAGTTGGAAATTTTTGTTTTTGAGCATACTGCAAAGGCACTGTTCGTAACTCCTGCGTGCATGCCAAAGGCCTTAAACCCCATTCTTCTCGCAACCATTTCTCTCAAATGGTCTGCATTTGTGCACGACCTGGCCTAGATGTGCAGATGACTTGGCCTAGATGTACTCTGTTATCACTTCCAGTACCTCACTGCCTATCGTAAAATGTTCTCATTCCAGATTGTTCAGTATTTTAGGAATGGGCTCCAGGAATGGGCTGCGCATCATGCGACTCAATGTCAATCGCCATTGCAAATGGCACTAGCACCGCGGACAGCACATGAGGAAAAAGATTTTTGCTCTCCACTTTGCTCAACTTTGAGCGGCAGTCAGCTACGCTTTTAAGAGCAAAGCTCTCAAGTACGGCAACATTGGCACTTTTTGTTTTTACTGACATGAGGGTCCTCTCGTGAGGGTGCAAGTACGTTTGTTTTGCACCAAGTGTGTTAGTTGCGAGGTATGTTTAACTAAAGAGGGGGCATCTGCTATGGCACCTCTTCTTTAACTCCATTAATTTAAAATATTTCAATGGTGCAGTTTTAAGAATGTAGAGGTACAAGCTGTGCAGTATAACCATACCATCGTATCGTATCATATAGTAAACCATCATTGTAGAGCACAATGTTTTTAAAGGGATAAATGAACAAATTGGACCTTTTCGAGGGCACCACCTTTATGTTAACAGCAGCTGCATCAAAAGCTACATGAGCGACTATATTTTGTACAAGTCTACAGTTCCTGTGATTATGAGCTGAGGTACTGCTGTGAAGTGCATGTAGAGTTTAAATGCATTTCTACACCCAGCTGCAAGCCTATGTTGAAAATATTTTTCTAAATAGGCAGCTAAGATATATGCATCACTGAAAAAGAATAACTACCATGAACGGCTCAGGAGGGATGACACAGCCAAAGGCAGGAAGCACGCATGGCCCAA
This sequence comes from Amblyomma americanum, assembly GCF_052857255.1. Lineage (NCBI taxonomy): Eukaryota > Metazoa > Arthropoda > Arachnida > Ixodida > Ixodidae > Amblyomma > Amblyomma americanum. The sequence goes on along the minus strand of NC_135502.1, from coordinate 87,148,199 downwards.
CAGATGCTGGCAGCTGGCAACTGCAAATAAATACATCAAGAGCAACAGCTGTCAGTGGCTATAACATTGTCATGAACGTCAACACAGGAAATTGTCTACTGCTTTAGAAACTAAACTTAGACATAATATAAGTAAATAAAAAAAGCGATGAGCTGGCCCATGACCAAAGAAATGAACGGATTGTATGTAATGCACCCATATACATACATACAGAAGAGTCAGGATGACTGTCATAACCACACTGAAAGATGAGCTGGCTGAAATACCACAATTTGAATATAGGATACGCAGGTTTGCATTAATTCCCATCATGGTGCCTTGCACAGCGTCTAAGGTATTCTTAAATTTAACGCTGCGACCAGTCTGCCTACCATAAATGAGAAGAGAATGGAAATATAAGCATGCCTTCACTAGCAAGAAGCCTGATATCTCACGTCACAGCTTAGCATCATGCAAAAATTGGTAGCACCATTTAACAAATCTGCATACAATTATAAACTGCACAAATTTATCGACTGGGAATGCAAGTAAGGGCAAGAGAAACAAAATATACCAAAGAACACATGCGAGTGCGATGAAGGGAGGTCTGCGGGTAGGATCCCGTGCCTGGGAAGATTTCCGAGCTCGGAGAATCGCCGACAGCACAGCTGGTGGCACGCAACCATGAATGAATAACAAAGTGGAAATAAGTAACAAAAAAACCATCGCCAATGGCGAACGACTTGAATGCGGGCCGCACAAGCGAGGGATATAGCAAAATGGTAGAAATCCTAAATAAGTGTGAAGTTGCATCCCCGACAGCTCGCAGTGCTCAGGAGGAGAGGAAGCATAGACGCTTACAGCCTCAAATCCTGTTCCATTAGGGAAGAAAAGATAAGTTTACAAATGACAAGGTGAGGAATATGCACAAGCCTTTTAAATGAGATCACTGTCTCAGAATAATTTAGTTTGACGAATATTAAGGTTGAGGCTGAGGTTGAGGTGTTGAATGCTACAGGTGGGGTTAGCCTTGCTTTATCTGCCGGCAATTGGTCCACCGCAGCGTCCCTTCGATATTAACAATGCTGCATCTTCCCCGCTAAGCGCACAGTCTCTTATAATAGCACACATTCTCACCCGCAGTCACCATCTATGCACACAATCAATCCACACAGTTTACATCACAGTCCACTCCAGAAGTCACCATCTATGCACATATTCAGTCACAGTAGAACATAGGCCATTGTAGTGCCACACTCCATACACACATTCACTCACAGTATAAAGTAGTCCACTCCGGAAGACACCATCTACGCACACATTCAATCACAGTAGGCCATAGTCCGCTCCTGCTGTCACCATTTAAAAGCAAGATCCGTGTTCTGCAGAAATGTTAAAAGAAGGCGTGCAGCCTCCCTTCTGCATGTCTGGTTTCCACTTGGGTAGACAATGTCCTGCACTGTGCTGCGACGGGTGCCTGTCTTCTTGAAGGAAGCGAACATCACATGCCTTTCCGCGTTGTACTCTGGGCAGTACATAATATAATGTTCGATATCCCCACACACACCACATAAAGAGCAGAGCGGAGACGATGCTATGCCGGTCTTATGCATCCATGCAGGAGTGCGGGCAGAGGCCGTGCGAATTCGATGTATAAGGGTCGCCTGAGATCTTCTCAGTCCCTTGGTCACACATGGCTTGTGGGACGCACTCCACGGGGTACTGAAGTGATCGAGCACCGTTTTCCTGCAGAGACTTTTCCCATCTTGGGGTACTTTTTTTGATCGAATCCTTGAGAGAGCTTTATGGGCGAGACTGTCTGCAAGCACTGATTCGATAAGTACCAACCCAGAGCAAAATAATGCGCTGTCTGTTCGCAGCTGCCCTAGCGCGAGCGCTCCGGCGCGCGGCACTTCTCGCTCATCATCTTCAACGCAGTGCGAATCCATGCTTTCGCACTAAGCGTCGCAGCGCTAGCAAGCGACAGCGTAACTCTATTGTGATATCTGGTGGCATTTTTATTTACCACGGCACACGAGTACTAAACGCACATAAAGACAATGAGAATGAGAACAACACTTGTAATGCAGGATATTAGGCCCTGCTTTTTGGGTGCTGCATTAAGCCCGGGATACATGCGACGTTTTTTTCAGCGATGTTCGCCCGGCAGAAAACGTCGTGGCGGCGCGACGCCTGGCCGGAGATACATGGAGCGAATAAGCGGCAGCCCGCCGCCGCGTATTTCTCAGCGCGAAAGCAATGGGATCAACAAGTGCCAAATACCATTAAGCGAGGAGCTCTTTGAGAGCAGCGACGCTGACTCCTCGCTTAAATAACGAAATTGTTCATTTAGACACCACTTTACTGATTGCAGCACGCGTGCGTAGATATCTACAAGGTTTTGCGTACTCGAATGCATGCGGTCGCGTACCTTTCGATGCCCACTCAGCCGTGGCTACCATCGGCTGCGGTTTTCTTCGGCACCTTCGCTTCAGGGAGGAAAGACAGGCATTTAGATCCTAGATTCTGTCGTTTTCTAAAAAAAAAGTGACATTTCAGGTATAGTGAAGCGTTTATTTCCACGATAACAACTTTTCCGTGCCACAAACACCGCAGCGCTCATCGGCCATGGCGGCCATGTTGGCGGCGGCGGAGGCAGCCAAACCGGAAGATCGGGCTTTCTGCGTTGCTATTGGCTTGCTGCGGCTGCCGCTTCCGGTCTCGCCGGACGCCGCGCGTCAATAGGTGCGTTCGATTCGCCTGCACTCCCTGCACCAGCTCTGTCAAGTTCCGCAGCTGTTCTAAGGCGGTGCCGCGAGCGTGCAGCGCCAGTTCCAGCAGTTCAAGTGCTGCCTACTTCCAAAACGAATGGTCGAGTGCAGGCCTGGTCGTCTGCTAGCCTTGGCGTCGCCACCAAATTGCAGCCAGCAGCGTGGCGCCCAAATCAACGGCCTCCGACATCCCGAACCGCTTGAAGAATTTTCAAACAGCACATATCGCAGCGAAGTGTTGCCATGAATCAGCCTCGATGCAACCTCGCGACAGCTAAACGAAACGAACGTGTGTTCCTTTACTGAAAACGACTGAGGTATGCGCACGCCGACTTGCATGCTAAGCGGTTGTTGCAACAACGTGCATCATGCGCTGCATGCACGTGTTTACTGTTTAGTTAACATAACTGGCTTCGAGTTCCAATATAACTTTATTAGTAGAAAGGAAAGACGCCGGTTACGGGTCCCTACAGAGCACGATGGTCGAGAGATGCAAGCTTGCCCGCGAGGGCCGCCGTCCCCACCTCCGTCGCCGTCTTCTCGGGAGGCCACTCACGTTCCATGAGAGTCGGCAGGCCCGTGTGAGACACTGTTATCATCGACGAGTGGAATAATTTGAGTATATCCGCCGCTTATCGCAAAGCGCAAGCCGTCGTCGCGCAAGCCGTCGTCTGCTCCCAAGGCGACTGCAGCTGCACCATTTCGGCACCGACCATTGAGGAGGTGCGCAAGGTCCGTTCGATTCGCCTGCACTACGTGAACTGGTTTTCGAGGTGCTGAACTTCGCCATTCGTTTCAGCGGTGCAAGATGGCGCCGTCTGCACGACGCCATTCGTTTAAAAAAAGTGCAGACGTCGTGCAGTTCTAGTTCAGGAAAGTGCAGGAAACCTGTGCACCTCCTCAATGGTCGGTGCCGAAATGGTGCAGCTGCAGCCGCCATGGAAGCAGACGACGGCTTGCGCGACGATGGCATGCGCTTTGCGATAAACGGCGGACTTACTCAAATTATTGCACTCGTCGATGACAACAGTGCCTCACACGGGCCCGCCGACTCTCATGGAACGTGAGTGGCCACCCGAGAAGGCGACGACGGAGGTGGGGACGGTGGCCCTCGCCGGCACCTTGCATCTCTCGACCATCGTGCTCTCGACGGACCCGTAACCGGCGTCTATCGATCCTTTCTACTAATAAAGTTATATTAGTACTCGAAGCCGGTTATTTTAACTAAAAAGTAAACACGTACATGCAGCGCATGATGCACGTTGTTGCAACAACCGCTTAGCATGCCAGTCGGCGCGCGCGCACCTCAGTCGTGTTCAGTAAAAGAACACGCGTGCGTTTCGCTTAGCTGCCGCAAGGTTGCATCGAGACTGATTCATGGCAACACTTCGCTGCGATGTGCTGTTTGAAAATTCTCCACGCGGTTCGGGATGTTGGCGGCCGTTGATTTGGGCGCCACGCTGCTGCTGGCTGCAATTTAGTGGCGACGCCAAGGCTTGCAGACGACCAGGCTTGCACTCGACCATTCGTTTTGGAAGTAGCAGCACTTGAACTGCTGGAACTGGCGCTGCACGCTCGCGGCACCGCCACGGCACCGCTGCGGAACTTTAGAGAACTGGTGCAGGGAGTGCAGGCGAATCGAACAGACCTACAGTTTTCCTGCACTATCCTGAACTAGACCTGCACACCGTCTGCACTTTTATGAAACGAATGGCGTCGTGCAGACCGCGCCATCTTGCACCGCTGAAACGAATGGCAAAGTGCAGCACCGCGAGAACCAGTTCACGTCGTGCAGACGAATCGAACGGACCTAATATCTGAGTAGGAGGAGGGGGGGGGGTCGTTTTTTTTTTTCGAGGCCTGGCGTCAAACGCGCGCCGTCGGGCGAAAATCGCCGACAAAGCGCTCCATGTATCCCGGGCTTATCCGCATGCAGACTGCCTCCACTCACATCCCTATATAGCCGCATACAAATAGCGCGTGTGAATACAGATCAGTAAGTAGCAAAGCAAAGCAGTTCGGGACTCACCGGTCATGCGATTCATCCAGGCTTGGTAAAACCACGCACGAGTCTTCGTTGCCTTTACAGATGACAAGACGTCGCAGCACCGCCTCTCTTCATGGTTTACCCGTTGAATCTCGCCAATGTTGACAGGGCGCAATTCTTATCGTTGGCTTGCAAAACACACTCCTGCTCACCTTCCTAATAAATGAGATGTTCCTCACACGGTCCGCCGTACAAGCACTCAAACAATGCGTCAAAGAGGCAAATAATACAAAACGCGAAGCGCCTGTCATGGCGCCGACGGCTGCGCTTTCACGTCGTTGAAAAACTGCAACCAGCAAACAAGTTTGTTTTTTAAACAACGAATATTTAAATTCTGTTCACAACAAATACGTTATATTTATGAATATCAAAGCACTTTACAGTTACTTTTTCTGGCATGTCGTTTGTCGAAGCTGCAATCCTGTGATCCCATGAAGTAACCCGGATGTTCTAGCCAAGACCTACGGAACTAGATACCTGCAGATTTGGCGGGGTCCTATGGGACTACGTGCGCCAACTTTCATTAACGTTTTGGCCGTTGAGGGCGCACAATTGACCTGTTCGTCTCTCATGACCATCATCATCGTCTGCTTTCGACAAATGATTTCTCTTCTTTCACTGCCTCCCTGTACATTTGTCCCGTCTTATTATTTTGAAACCTAGTAATGAACAATGCAAATATGACCTTTCTTCAAATTCTAGAGGTGAATATTTTGTTTGCGCGCATGCCAGGCGTGAGACTTTCTGGCATCTATAACTGGCATCTATAATCTATAACTTAAAACTATAGATAGAACTGCGTGCATGTACATACATGCTGCCTTTGTGATCAAGGGGCTGCTCACATGAAATCGACTGTAGAACTCGGAAGGAGTGCCTCTTGACCGTCAATGTCGATTCACTCATGCCGCGCAATACTGCTCCGGAGTTCCCGGGTTCGAACCTTACCGCGGCGGCTGCGTTTTTATGGAGCAAAAACGCTAAGGCGCCCGTGTGCTTTGCGATGTCAGTGCACGTTAAGGATCCCCAGGTGGTCGAAATTATCTAGGAGCCCTCCAGTATGGCACCCCTTCCTTCCTTTCTTCTTTCACTCACTCCTTCCCCCCTTCCCTTACGGCGCGGTTCACGTGTCCAACAAAATTTGAAACACTGTGCTATTTCCTTTCCCCCCAAAAAGAATTTATTATTATTATTATTATTATTATTATTATTATTATTATTATTATTATTATTATTATTATTATTATTATTATTATTATTATTAATTATTATGCAGCGGAACTGGTCTTACCTATGGAGTCTCCGCGATGAGTTATAGCCCGGCATATAAGATAAAAATTGCGGCTCAACCTGGGGACGGTGCTCTCAAGGGGCTGCTCAGATGGCATCGGCTGTAGAACTCGGAAGGAGGGCCTCTTGACCGACAATGTGGATTCACACATGCAGCGGAACTGATGTTACCTATGGAGTCTGCGGGTTGAGTGATTGCCAGGCATTTAAGAAAAAAATTGCGGCTCTACCTGGGAACGGTGCTCTCAAGGGGCTGCTCAGATGGCATCGGCTGTAGAACGCGGAAGGAGTGCCTATTGACTGCCAATGTGGATTCACAAATGCAACGGAACTAGTGTTACCTATGGAGTCTGCGGGATGAATCATAGCCCGGAATATAAGACAAAAATGCTGCTCCACCCAACGCGCTGCTCTCAAGTGACTACTCAGATGGCATCGAATGAAGAACTGGGAAGGAGTGTCTCTTGACTGTCAATGTGGATGCACCCATGCAACGGAACTGATGTTACCTATGATGTCAATGTGGATGCACCCATGCAACGGAACTGATGTTACCTATGGAGTCTCCGAGTTGAGTCGTAGCCCAGCATATAAGATAAGAATTGCGGTGCTCTCAGGGGGCTGCTTAGATGACATCGAGTGTAGCACTCGGAAGGAGTGCCTCTTGACCGTCAATGTGGGTTCACCCATGCAGCGGAACTGATGTTACCTATGGAGTGTCCGGGTTGAGTGATAGCCAGGCGTATAAGATAAAAATGCCGCCCCATCCGGGGGCGCTGCTCTAAACGGGCTGCTCAGATGGCATCGACTGGAGAACTCGGAAGGAGTGGCTTTTGACCGTCAATGTGGATTCACCCACGCACGGAACTGATGTTAGCTATGGAGTGTCCGGGATGAGTGATAACTAGGCATATAAGATAAAAATGCGGTCCCACCCGGGGGCGCTGCTCTCAGGGGGCTACTCAGATGGCATCGACTAAAGAACTCGGAAGGAGTGCCTCTTGACCGTCGATGTGGATTCACCCATGCACGGAACTGATATGTTACCTATGGAGTCTCCGAGTTGAGTCATAGCCCGACATACAAGATAAAAATTGCGGCGCTCTCAAGGGGCTGCTTAGATGGCATCGACTGAAGAACTCGGAAGGAGTGCTTCTTGACTATCAATGTGGATTCACCCATGCAGCGGAACTGATGTTACCTATGAAGTGTCCGGGTTGAGTGATAGCCAGGCGTATAAGATAAAAATGCGGCCCCACACGGGGGCACTGCTCTCAAGGGGCTACTCATATGGCATCGACTGAAGAACTCGGAAGGAGTGCCACTTGACCGTCAATGTGGATTCACCAATGCAACGGACCTGATGTTACCTATGGAGTCTCGGGGTTGTGTCATAGCGAGGCATATAAGATAAAAATACGGCTCATCCCGGGGGCGCTCCTCTCAAAGGGCTGCTCAGATGGCATCGACTCTAGAACTCGGAAGGAGTGACTATTGACCGTCAATGTGGATTCGCCCATGCAACGCAACTGATGTTACACGCATGCAACGGAACAGATGTTACCTATGGAGTCTCCGTGTTGAGTGATAGCCAGGCATATAAGATAAAAATGCGTCTCAACCTGGGGGCGCTCCTCTCAAGGGGCTGGCATCGACTGAAGAACTCGGAAGGAGCGCCTCTTTACCGTCAATGTGGATTCGCCCATGCAGCTGAACTGGTGTTACCTATGGAGTCTCGGGGTTGAGTCATAGCCAGTGTAAGACTGGACACGGGCTTTAGAATCTTCAGAGGCTGGCGCTCAACGAAGACGACGACGAGAAGCGCCGAACACTCCGAACCTCGAGCACCGAACGCTCGGTCGCTCGTGCGTGCTCTGGACTGAACGCGGTCTCTGATCTGTGCCTGGACGGTTCCGCTGGTTGTTCATGACGCTGTGCTTATTACTGTGCTGTGCTCTTATTACTGTGCTGTGCTGTGTGTGCTGTATTAGTAGTATGCTGTGTTCTTATTACAAGTGGTGGAGATGCCAACGATCCCTCGCCCTGGAGCTTCGCACAAGCGGATTGCCTACCACCTCTGCAATGACTGAGTCCGTCACCCAAACCGCTTCACCGCTTCCGTCGGCTTGTCTTCTGTTCCGGCGCCGCGCGGCAGCGTGACCCGACCATCTTCAGCGGCACAGATGACACGGATCTGGAGGATTGGTTGGCCTCCTACGAACGCGTAAGCGCATACAACAAGTGGGACGATAGCGTCAAGCTCACCAACGTTATCTTTTATCTGAGCGACGTAGCCAATCTCTGGTTTCGAAACCACGAGGCTGACATCTCAAGCTGGCAGCTATAAAAACCAGTCTGACAGAAGTCTTTGGCCGTCCCGCAGTGCGAAAGCTTCGCGCCGAGCAACGCTTGCGAAGTCCGGCCCAGCAAACCTGTGAAAACTTCACCAGTTATATAGAAGATGTCATCGACCTATGCAAGCGTGTCAACCCTTCTATGAGCGAGGCCGACAAGATCGGACACATTATGAAAGGCATTGAGGATGATGCCTTCCAGATGCTCGTCGCCAAAGATCCCAAGACTGTCTCCGGTGTCATCGGCTACTGCCAAAGCTTTGATGAGCTGCGCAAACAGCGCCTTTCTACCCGGCGTGCAGGCTTTCAGGATGCCGCACTTTGCAGCTTGGCTCTCCCAGGGGACGGTGCTCTGGACCAACAGTAGCTCCTCCAGAGCATCCAGCAGTTTGTACGTGAGGAAGTCACACGCCAGCTATCTTTGTCTACCTGCCCGCCTACGCCTGCGCCGTCGCTCACTCCCAACCTAAAGCGTGTTATCGAGGAACAGGTCGCTGAAGTCCTGCCACCTTCTTGTCAGCCACCCCTGATCGCGGCTCCTCTGACGTACGCCGATGCCGCGGTGCGGTCGCAGCCCTCACCTGCTGCCCCTGTCTACAGGCCACCTACCCGGCAGTTAGAACCCGTGCGACCTGCAACCCCTCCTTACCGTCAGGTTGCACGCCCCCGATCACAGCCGCTGCCACTCAACCCCTGGCGCACATAAGACAACCGCCCCATTTGCTACGCCTGTGGCGTCGCTGGTCACGTGGCTCGTTTGTGTCGCAGTCGTGACCACCGTCCCTACGATTATAGGCGTGAGCCGACGTATGACCTTCCGCCGTCGTCCTCGCCTTCGTCACACTTGCCGCCTCTGGATTCTTCTCCTAGTTATCATCCCCGCTCCCACCGCTCGCCGTCTCCTGGCCGTCGTTCCCGTTCTCCAATGCTCCGTCGCCAACCCGCCGTTCACGCGGAAAACTAACCGCCGCAGTTCCGGAGGCAAGAACTGCGTCACCAGCGGCTCACTCAAGACCTGTTTCTGCGCCTGCCAATATTATTACCGTTTTCGTTGAAGGAGTCGCCGTCGAAGCACTTGTTGACACTGGCGCAGCCGTTTCGGTTCTCAGTCACACCCTCTGTCGCAGACTCAAAAAAGAGACGACGCCCCTTCCTCCCGTTTCTCTCCGGACGGCCAGCGCTCAGGACATTCGACCGTTAGCCGCCTGCACCGCCCGCCTGCTCATCGGGAACGTTCCCTACACAATCGAGTTCATCGTCCTCGCCCGCTCCTCTCACGACGTTATCCTTGGTTGGGACTTCCTCTCACATCACGCCGTTATTGACTGCGCCCGTGCTCAGCTTGACTTGTCGCCCTACAGTGACGCCCCTTTGGACGTAACCGGTGCTGCTGCCGCTACTGTGGTCGTCTCAGAGGTCAAAGACGTTCCACCTTTCTCTTCAGTGCTGATGCCTCTTTCTTGTGCTGCGCTCTCAGATGCAACTGTGACTTATACCACCTCTTTACGATGCGCTGGCCAGAAGTCTGTTTCGCTGCCTCATGCTGTGCTGACAATTGTTCGTGGCTCCAGCGCTATTTATGTGGCCAACCCGTTCTCCTGCCCTGCCACTTTACTCCGTGGCCAATCGCTTGGTAGCGTTGCCGTTCTCGATCCCGCCTCCGCATACCGCCTCGTCGATAGCGCGGCCAGCCTTCACGTCAGCGCCATTACGCCTGTTCCCATCACGAATCAGTCGTCTGTAGATATTATTCACCGTTCCGTCGACGCCGCCCTGACGTCTACCGAACGAGACCAGCTTGTCGCCGTTCTGCAGCGTTTTCAAGCTTCGTTTGACTACCAGTAACCTTCCTTGGGCCGCACCACCACCATTACTCACTGTATTGACACTGGAACCCATGCCCCTTTACGCCAACGTCCGTACCGCGTGTCAGTCGCTGAGCGCAGCATCATTGACGCCCAGGTGACCGACATGCTCCAGCGTCACGTGATACAACCGTCGCACAGCCCGTGGGCATCGCCAATGGTTCTGGTCAAGAAAAAAGACGGTTCCATCCGTTTCTGCGTGGACTACCGTCGTCTGAATAAGATTACACGCAAGGACGTTTACCCTCTCCCCCGTATCGACGATGCCCTTTACTGCCTGCAGGGCTCCGAGTTCTTTTCTTCATTGGACTTGCGCTCTGGTTACTGGCAGGTGCCGATGGCGGAGGCCGATCGCCCAAAAACTGCATTCGTCACACCCGACGGGCTCTATGAATTTAATGTCATGCCCTTCGACCTCTGCAATGCACCCGCCACATTCGAGCGCATGATGGACAACATACTCCGAGAGCTCAAATGGCACACATGTCTTTGTTATCTAGACGACGTTGTAATCTTTTCCCCGGACTTTCCGTCTCACCTACAGCGGCTCGAGACTGTTCTTCGCTGCCTGGCCGCCACTGACCTCCAACTTAATTTGAAAAAGTGCCGCTTCGGAGCTCGGCAGCTCACCATTCTCGGACATGTCGTGTCGAAGGATGGCGTTCTCCCGGATCCGGCCAAGTTGCGAGCTGTGGCCGAATTTCCAAAGCTCACTTCTGTAAAAGACCTCCGCAGCTTCGTCGGCCTCTGCTCCTACTTCCGCCGCTTTGTCCGCAATTTTGCCACTATCGTCGACCCCCTGAACAAGCTCCTTTCCAGCCACGACCTTTCGGCCTGGTCGCCAGCCTGTGATGAAGCGTTTACGACACTCCGTCGCCTCCTCACCACTCCACCAATTCTGCGTCACTTCGACCCTCGTTCTCCGACGGAACTCCACACCGATGCCAGCGGCGTCTGCCTCGGTGCAGTACTCGCTCAACGCAAGCAAGGCTTTGACGAATACGTTGTCGCTTACGCTAGCCGGACACTCACAAAAGCTGAAGCCAAATATTCTGTCACCGAGAAGGAGTGTTTAGACATCCTTTGGGCGATCGTCAAATTTCGCCCCTACCTGTACGGGCGCCCTTTTGACGTTGTCACCGATCACCTCGCCCTCTGCTGGCTGTCCTCTTTGAAAGATCCCTCTGAGTCGACTGGCGCGATGGGCTCTGCGACTCCAAGAGTACGACATTCGCGTTATCTGTCGTTCCGGCCGCAAACATGCCGATGCTGACGCCCTCTCACGTTCCCCTGTACCATCTGAAGCAGCGCCTTGTATATCCGACCGGCCTTCTTTGAAGTTTGAGTTCGCTGATATGGCTTCCGAGCAACGCAAAGACCCGTGGACCCCTTGCCTTTTTGATCTCCTATCTGGCCAATCGTCTCGACCTCCTTCCCGTGCTCTCCGTCGTCAGTCCCACCATTTCGCCATCCGAGACGAGCTCCTTTACCGCCGCAACTATCTCCCGGATGGTTGCAAGTGGCTTCTCGTCATTCCGACACATCTGCGCTCCTTCATTTGCTCTTCCTACCACGATGATCCCCAGTGTGCCCATGCCGGATTCTTGAAGGCTTTCACCCGTCTACGACAGCGGTACTACTGGCGTGGGATGGCCCGTTACGTCCGCCAGTTAGTTCAGTCCTGCACCGCATGCCAGCGACGAAAACATCCACCTCGCCGACCCGCCGCTCCTATGCAGCCGCTGCCTTGCCCAGTACAGCCCTTCAAGCGTGTTGGCATCGACCTCTACGGCTTTCTTCCCAGCACATCAACCGGGAACCGCTGGATCATCGTTGCCATCGACCACCTTACACGTTACGCTGAAACATCGCCTTTACCATCGGATACAGCCCACGATATTGCATCCTTAATTCTCCATCGCATCATTCTTCGCCATGGTGCGCCCAAAGAGCTGCTCAGTGATCGAGGTCCGGCCTTCCTCTCAGAAGTTGTAGAGGCTCTCCTTCAGGAATGCAACGTTGCTCACCGCACCAGCTCCACCTACCATCGCTAGACAAATGGCATGGTTGAGCGTTTTAATCGCACCCTCGGCGACATGCTGGCCATGTATGTTGCTTCCGACCATTGTAACTGGGACCGCGTTCTCCCTTTTGTCACATACGCTTATAACTCCGCTGCTCAAGCCACCACTGGATTCTCTCCGTACTTTCTCCTGTACGGCCGTGATCCTTCTTGCACAATGGACACCATTCTACCTTACCGCCCTGATGCTTCCGAGTTTACAACTCTCTCAAACCGCAACTTATGCCGAAGAATGCCGACAGCTTGCCCAGTCCTTCACTTCTCACGCCCAGCAGCAGCAGAAAAGCACCCGTGATCCCCCTGCACTTCCTCCCGCTTACCTTCCTGACTCTTTGGTCTGGCTCTGGGTACCCTCCTCAGGTCCCGCCCTTTCCTCCAAACTAGTTAGCAAGTGCCAGGGACCCTACCGTATTCTTCAGCAGACATCCCCCGTCAATTACCTCATCGAACCCCTTACGCCATCCCCTGATCATCGCCGCCGAGGCCGCGAAATTGTCCACACGACCCGCCTCAAACCTTACTACGACCCCGCCGTCGTCACATCGCCCTAGGCCGCCAGGATGGCGCCCTTTCGCCCGGGGGAAATTGTAAGACTGGACACGGGCTTTAGAATCTTTAGAGGCTGCTCAACGAAGACGACGAGAAGCGCCGAACACTGCGAAGCTCGAGCGCCGAACACTCCGAACCTCGAGCGCCGAACGCTCGGTCGCTTGTGCGTGCTCTGGACCGAACGCAGTCTCAGATCTGTGCCTGGACGGTTCCGCTGGTTGTTCGTGACGCTGTACTTATTACTATGCTGTGCTCTTATTACTGTGCTGTGCTGTGCTGTGTGTGCTGTATTAGTAGTGTGCTGTGTTCTTATTACACCAGGCATATAAGATAGAAATTCGGCCCAACCTGGGGGCGCTGCTCTCAAGGGGCTCCTTAGATGGCATCGACTGAAGAACTCGGAAGGAGCGCCTCTTTACCGTCAATGTGGATTCGCCCATGCAGCTGAACTGGTGTTACGTATGGAGCCTCCGGGTTGAGTCATAGCTAGGCATATAAGATAAAAATTCGGCCCAACCCGGGGGCGCTGCTCTCAAGGGGCTGCTCAGATGGCATTGACTGAAGAACTCGGAAGGAGTGCCTCTTGACCGTCCATGTGGATTCGCCCATGCAGCTGAAATGATGTTACCTTATGGAGCCTCCGGGTTGAGTCATAGCTTGGTTTTTATGCCGATATCGCCGAACGCCCCTCAAGGAAGGCAAGTCCCCGGCGGTACACTTGTGGTACCAAATAAGGACAAAGCTGGACTGCATCATGCCCAATGAGAAGTCAGAAGAAATCTAACAAAGAGCTGGTGGGTCTAGATTTGAGGCAGGTGACAGTCTGGATGGGAGATTTTGGAACAAGTCGCAGGTTGATACCAGGTGTAGTGCGAGATCAACTAGGATCCAGGATAGTCACTGCTGCCATCACCGTGCCAATCATGCCATCACCATCTGTAACGTCGTACTGTATTCATGGGCGTGCCGTCACGTGACATAGGGTGTGAGGTGCGGGGTAATCTTCGCTATCCTGTTCATGGAGCTTCGCCGCCCTGAGCCTGGAGTCAACGTCGGCCGTGTGTTCGCTGTCCGCACCTCCCGGCCGAATCCCACTCCGACAGACCAGATTCTATCTCGTCGTTCACCCCAGCTCCTCCCCAGCCCAGACCTGAAGTCATGATTAACTGACGACCTCATCGCAACCAGACCGTATGACCTCATCGACCCGAAAAGCTGCCTAAAAATTTGAATGCCCTGCTGACGTCGTTCGGTTCGTTCATGGGCCTCCGCAGCTGGCTCTAGGTAACTTGTGGCCCAAAAGCGTCGTGGATCCGGGTTCATCCTAACATCATCTTATCCACCGTAGAAACAAGCTCTTCTCCGACGCCGATCGTCACGTCCACCGTTTCATCGTCATTGCCTCCTAGTTCGCACGATCGGGACGATCACTCAGTGGCACCGAGTCGTGTCACAGACTAGAAGACGACGAAGCAGACCTGGTCCTAAGTCATCATCACATTCCTGGCGAGCCAGCCAGGATCCGCAGTTAACATACCTGAAGCGGAGTGTCTATTAAGGGTATGAGCATGCGGTATTTAGGACCATCTGCGACTCCGACCTGTCCATTTTGAATAAAATATTTACCAACCTCAGTGGGTCGAAATGAATCGATTTTACAGAGAGACTGTACATTGTACGTTAGGGCTCGACACTTCATACACGTGGTTAGGCCTTTCATGCAAAGTCGATCCAATGCCGAACGTGCATGACATCTGCCACGTGAGTGCGTTCGCCTTTTTGTCATCATTTGCCCAAGGTGTTCCGAGTCACACAGCGGAGATACCTGTAGTGCTAGCGTGCATGTCGCATGCGCTGAGAACGACCGACATGTTCGGTGTCTCGGTACGAAAAGGCTACGAAAAGGTACGAAAGGGCTTTCCGACCCGAATTTCACGAGGGACGCGTTGATCTCATTTCATGACATCACCCATCACTTTAGGCTGGCAAGGCGCGCATATCCTCCTCCCCACAAGTCAAAAAAAGCGCAAAAAGTTACCTGGCGCCGACTGCAAACACGCTCCCATCTGTATTCCGCAGTGCTTGCCGTCATGTACACTGGCCAGTACGACCCAAACTGCCATACATGTGGTGAAAGGGCCACATACGACCACATTCTCTAGCACTAAGCAAATAAACCGCCTCCAGCGGAGTTGATCCAGCTCCCTTCTCCCGAGCGGTGGGAGGCCGTGCTGGTCAGCTCGGACCCTAACATTCAAGTACGGGCAATCGAGCGGGCCAATGAGGTCGCCGCCAGCCATGGGCTAGCGGCCATCTAGTATGTCTCCTGCAGCCTTCTCTCGACGCAATAAATCTTTTACAATCCAATCTTATTGTCCCGGTTCTTTTCTCTCCGTGCAGTATCGTCTTGCGGGCCTTGTTTACCGAGTGCAGAAGGGTGACCCCACCTCTCGCCGTCATCGTCTTTGGCACCGCGGGCAGCGTGACTGGCAGCCTACAACACATCTCCACTTTCTAAAGCTGAATTCTTTCGATCGGGTTAACTGCACGACCTCTGAGTCTTCTACAGCTCTTGGGATCACGCGCCGTTGTGGGAAGCTTCTTGGCTTTCGCTATTCTGACAAGGCTTCAGTCCAAATTCCACTTGTTTTGGCCGTTGCTACTTACAACTCTCTTGTTCCATGCCGAGCAACGGTGCCATATGAATTATATTCCTTTCAACGTCGTCCGTGTCTGCTTAAACGACGCAGAACCTCGGAAACCGTCCGAAAGACATCACACTGCTAGTCTTATTTTGTCTTTTACCCCCACACAGTTTCGCCTGGCTCTAAATCTCGAAGAGGGCGAGCTCCATGTCTCATGTGATATTTCTTTTCTTCAGCTGCTCTCTTTTGTTTCCAGTCATGCAGGGACTTCTGTATATTAGTGATGTATGTTAGCTGCTTGCATGGGCAGGGACGCTCGCAACCTTCCTCCCATTAACATTTCCGCAGGACTGAAGCCGTTCGCCAGCCGTGTGGCCTTGCAAGTCTGAAGAGCAACGCAACTGTCGCCAGTCAACTGTAGGCTCTTCTTGACGATGCGTACCGCAGCTTCAATGGAACTGTCTCTTTGAGGAAATCTCGGGCTAGGGGTGACATCCTCAAAGCCCCGTTTCTACGCAACTGGTTAAAATCAGAGCCGATCACCTTGCTTAATTAAGGTCCGTTATCGCTGTACAGGGGCCCGATGCCTTGCGAATATGGACTTGTGTTGTTACTTGCGCCGCAGTAATTTTCGACAGTAAGACAATCTGTAGCGTTAGCGTGCATGCAGCGTGCGCAAAGAACGATCGACACGTTCGGTGTCTCGGAACGAAAAGCCGTTTACATTCACCGCGGCACCAGCGCGGGGCCTCTCCGTGCAGAATTCGTCGTATGGGCAATCGTCTGCAAAGTTTCATTCCTCTCACATTGGCAGTAAACTTTACCGCCGGATTCCTGATGTCACTCACATTCCATAGTCGTTCCTTCCACTGAAGCATCAGAGAAACATCATTTGGCGCACTCCAAAAACATTTAAAGATACATCTGTCTGTGGCAGACTTCGCTGCTGTCTCAGAGAAACTTGAATGGGGCCAGGCGAACCTTAAGAAATTAAAGGGCTTTAATTTTTTGATCGCCTCCAAACGCTAACCTCGGACAGAGCAGCAGGAGTGGCCATATATGCGAGTAGTAGTAGCTGGAGAAGGATTTGCCCTCGTAGGTCGTGACAGCGCAAGTAGAGAGGTACCCCGCACCTCCACCACATGTTAAGTTACAGTTACGTGCGGCCAGCCGAAGAAAGAGACACGATGATCGATGGCAATGAGATGATTTAATGGCTGCTGGCCTAACGCGAGCGCTCCTGCCCGCGCCACTGCACAACTCGTCGTCTTCGTCACAATATGACTTGACATCGTGGGACGTCGGTCGGCAGGAGCTCCGCGACTTGTTTGGCAAACGAGCTATCGGTCGCCCATATTGTAGCTCGCAAAATGGTGTCCGCTTCCCAACACTCTCAGAAACGCTGGCATGATTGTCGCCATCGCAACGTCAACAATCCTGGGGTCCCTTGTCTTGTATTTATATCTAGTTTACAAGTGAAACTGATGTCATTATGATACGCGATGCGCAATAAACAAATAAAAGAGACTAAAATCTAATGTAAATGGCTGGAACAAATTCCTAAGATCAAAATAACATTACTTAAAATGGGGTATAATCATGGCGGTAAAAAAGGAATGAAATGGAGTCTGAATATAGGATACTGCCAAGAGCAAGAGGGCGAGGAGTTGCCTCCCACAGTGCATGGCTACGGCGCCTCCTTGTCTGTGACAGGGTACCCTTGAGGTGATGCGATATGAAAAAAACTATAAAAACTTTAAAATTCCAATGCTATTTACAAACTTCATAATTTGATCAAATGGTACCATAGGTTCATCACCTAACAGAAGAGATGGATGGGATGGTACGTGATGTTTGCAAAAGTTTACAAAATGAGTATGACGATGCGTTTCATACAATGGACAGGTTAAAGGGATGTGAATAACTGAAAGCGGGCAACTGCAGCGCTCGCATTCTGATGGATCTTCTCCCTTGAGTAGATAACTGTGTGTTAAGTGTGTGTGTCCGATTCTTAGTCTTGAATGTATGACTTCATAAAATCTGTTTTGTGATGGCAATCCTTCCACTCTTTTATGTTTGGCTTTATGAGGTGCAGTTAATTATTTAGTGCATGGTTCCATTCAACCTACCATTTAGATTTCAGCGCTCGCTTAATTGTTCCTTTATAGTTCAGCCAGGGGATCTTCATTTTGCAGACGTCACTCCTGGTTGTATTTCCTGACACGGAGTCTGCGAGCTCGTTTCCAGGAATTCCGACATGGCTTGGAAGCCAGCAGAAATGTACGTTCTATCCGCGTATCGCAAGCTCATGCAGTTTTTGCCGGATATACAGTAAAAGAGGTTTATTTTTATCTATGTTTCGAGCGAATTGCAGTCATGGCAGTTCAGGAGTCTGTATATTACTGTTTTTATTGTGTGTTTTTTTGTCGGTCGTCCAGTGCTGTCAATATTCCATATAATTCCGCGGTGTACACACTTGCTTTTGGGTTTGGCACGACTGGTTGAACACTTTTCCACGGCAGCTGCACCAACCCTGTCATGAGTTTTTGAGCCGTCTGTGTATAAAGCTGTATATTCATTATATTTTTCTTCAATTTCAAAGAACTCGCTCTCTATAAATGCCAATGGTACAGCTTTCTTGTCGTACTTGGCTAATGCAAAATTACATTGCACGGACGTTTTCATCCAAGGTGCGACGTCATTTTCGTATGGGTACAGATGCTCTACAGAAAGGTTGAGTTCATATGATTCGGCGGTCTGGTCTATCCTGATTCCTATGGTTGGTATGTATGTTGTCTTATTTCGGAAGAGAGCCGCCTAACATGTATTTTCCAAAATAGGTTCGGAGGGGTGTTCCCGCAATGAAAAAATCTTTAATGCGTATGTCAGTGTCAAGAACGCTCTCCGCGATTTCAAAGACGGTTCGTGGCATTCCACATATAGGCTTTGAATAGGTGACGTTCGGTATGTGCCTAGAATAATCCTTAATCCGAACTGATGGACGAGGTCTAGAGCTTTCAATGTGGATGGTCGGGCTGAAGAATAAACAACGCACCCATAGTTCATCTTTGAGCGTATCAGTGATCGATATAGGCGGAGTAAGCAAAGCATGTCTGCAACCCATGTCTTGTGGGACAGAACTTTCAGGATATTTGTAGCTTTCTGAGTGCGGAGCTTCAGCTGTTTGATGTGTGGTCTGAATTTTAGTTTTGAATCGAAGATCAAACCAAGGAACTTTTGTTCGGTTTTTACGGGAAAGGTTTTTCCAGTGAGATGCAGGGATGGATGTGGAAGTAGGCCTCGTTTGCATGAGAAGCAGACTGAAACAGTTTTTTCTGGCGAGAACCTGAGTCCATTTTCATCCACCCACTTTGTGAGGCGATTGACAGTTGTTTGTATTTGTCGTTCGCAGATAGCAAAGTTGCAGGATGCAAAGCTTATTTGCAGATCATCTACGTACAACGAGTATTGTACACTCAGCAATGCATTACCTGATAATAGCACTATTTTAAGAGAGGCCTTCGGTTCCGGAACCTTCAGCGACTGGCGCTCAAGGAAGACGACGACAACGACAACCGCTGATCGCTCCGTGCACGTACGGCCCCCTTGCTTGTGCGACGCTGTGACCGGGCGGTGACTATTCGTCTTCCCAGTTTCTGATTGTTCGCTTGTTTTTTTGCCTTTGCAGGGTGTTTGCTGTTGGTTAGGGCAGATGCCCTTGTCTTCTTCTGACCAGATAAACTCCTCCTGGTTGGCCAACCTCCCCTCAGATCAACTTCCCCTGGACGCCTTGTTTCGGGGTGGCATCGGTAGCATTCCTGTTGGTCTAGTCCCTTTGGATGGAGACGTCAAAAAGTTGAACCCGGATGCGGTTCAGGCTGCATTGCAGGCGATTTCGCTTGTCTTCATTAAGATCAATGACGTCCGGCAGTTCGCCAGAGGATGTATTTTGTGAAGATCGGCAGAACAGGCCTGCATAATGGATTTATTGAAGTGTACCTCCTTTGGAACACACTCGGTGAACGCTTTTATTCCTCCACGCTTGGCGTACTCTAAAGAACTAATGCGGGGTGTTCACTCGCGGCTCCGTCTTGGGAAGACGCTGGAGGAACTCTTCCCTGCAGGGGCGATTTCTGTCCATCGTTGCACCCAGGTGGTTGTGGAAGTAAAGATTCCGACGGAAACGGTTATTGCTATTTTTACCTGCAACTCATGTCCATCCTAGTGGAAGGTGTGGCCCGTGGTCTGTAAAGGGGCCAATATGCCTCAAAGCTGTTGCAATGCCGTAATTGCTGGAGATTTGGTCACAGTGAAAACGCTTGTAAATTAAGTTCAAGTTGCTGAGCGCGTGGTGCAAGCCATGGTCGCGATGAGAGCTGTGCAAACAATGAGACGTGCTGCTTGTGCAACGGTAGCCACTCCGCAACCTATTCTAACTGTCCTGCGAAGGCTGAGGAGGTACAAGTGCTTGAAGTTCTAGATAAGCGTCGGTCCTCTGGCGTGGGGCCATAGCAATTGTAACAGAAAAGACACACAGTTAATCAAGTGTCGCAGCACGGCGGACTACTGTGGTGGATTCTAGTCTGTCAGATGCTATCGCTGCAGCGCTAGGAAAGGCTGTGGCAAAGACCATGAACCGTTTGGTGGAAACTGTCATAGAGTGCACTTCGCAGGCCATAATGTCTCAGCTGTTTAGTATCCGTGACGTCCTTTATTTTTAAAAACCGCAAATGCGGATGGAGCCAGAGCGTGGGGCCAAGTTTGAAAACTTGAAATGGGCAATCACATGTGATTGATAAGTGATCGATCGATACGTAACCAGGAGATAGAAAAAGTAATAAATTAGAGGCAATTTGGTAATTAATGAGAAGCAAAGGGGGCTCGATCTTCAGAGCGCTCTGTCGACAATGCTTCACGACGAAGTTCGGCAGCGGGAGGAGCTTAAGGAAAAGCTGCGGGAACTGATGCAAGGCGCCGCTGAAGCACTTCAGTAAAAGACGGCAGCTTGATCAGACACTCCCGAACACACATGATCCAAGGCAACAGCTCTTCATTCATTGCACTCAAGTGGTGACTTTCGATGGTCGATGTGGACACGCACGTCAGAATGCCATTCTTGAAGTTGTCAGACTTTTACAGGGGGAGGAAACTGCAATGCATGTGTAGGAGAAGGAACAGATAATTTGTGGGCGCAGCAATCGTCAGTGTGCGCGAGTGCTTCTTCCTAAGATCAATGTGTTTATTGCACTGCAGTAATGTCTTAAGGAATATCACCCTACCCTAGCCGACCACAGGAATACTACCCTGCCCTAGCCGATCAGCAAACTCAAGAATATGTACACATGGGCCCAAACACCGGCTCTTGTTGGCATTTATAGCCTTCGTGGGTCTCCATATGTACACTCATGGATAAAAGTTCGCGGGGACGGGTAAATAGACTGGGCGGGTATTTAGTCAGTGGGCAGGAACGATGGATGCGGAAAATGTGAAAACCCGAAATGGTTGCTCGGATGAAAAATAAGAATTAATCGATAACCAATCAATCAAGTGAACGAGAAAACAACCGTGGCACCAAATTTGACAGGAAAGGCAACAAGTGTCGAGGAGGCGTCAACGCTTTCACATTCTTTTAGTGCGGGCAGCCGCAGTGATCTTTTTTTCCTTTTTCAGCCGAGACAAGACCACTTTTCTTGGATCATGGGCGATGTAGCTAGGAACTGGAGCCAGAACAACGCTGAACAGCATGCGTCAGCAAGCTTGAAAAAGGCACATAACAGTAAATAAATTGATCATTTTCATTTCAATTCTATGTGGTTTTGTGCATGAATTACTCTGGAATGCAAAAAGCTTGTGTTAATCTACACGCGACCATTGTGCATTTTTGTGCATTGCCTACTCCAGAATACACAAAGCCTGCGTTAACTGACAGGTGCCACAGTAACGACTACGGCACAGCATACGAGCGCTACACAAGCCAGACTACAAGAGACAAGACAAAATACAAGACTAGTGACTACTGAAATTTTCTGTCTTAGAATTCTGTTGTGTGTTTTGACTGGGTTTTGAGGAGATTGGAATAAAAATCGAGGAAATCTGATAGATATTATCTTCAACTTCATCGTCATCTTCATCGCGCCTTCATCGGCAATGTCATCATGTCAAGTCAGTGGATAGGTATAAAAACCCGGTCCGCAATAAAGCGTTCGTTCTTGTTGAATGTTCTACATTAGACACACCCCGGTATGACCGCCATGAAAATAACCGCGACAACGCTGTTTTAGAACCCGGGAATGGATTTCGCCGTAGCACGACTGGTGAACTTCTGTTCTATTTGCGCGAAGGCCGCGGCGATGAAACGAGGACAGATAACTCTTCGCACCGAATACCACGGCCCTTATTGCACCGTCCAGCAAACCTTCCCTGTCAATTAGATCCTGGAGCCATTCACCCCCTCTTCCGACATGCGCCATCTCGTCAGGGTGGCTGCTCTTCTCTCCCGTTGCAGTTGTAGCGAACCACAATGGCCGCATCTGCTGCCGCCCAGAAAGATGACAACGAGGACGTAGCGCTGCCGCACTGCTCGTTTCGGTGGTTAGACTGGCTGTCGTTGGCGTTGGCTGCCGTTCCGTTTTCGGAGAATTCCATCCCCTGTTCATTTGTGGTTAAATCTCCTTTCAATAATTTAAGCTTTTGGATTCTACCTCAAAGCCAAGTCAAAAGTCAAAGGCCAAGGCAAAAAAAAAGCTCGCTTTTCTGTGCTTTTTAGATTTCGCTCCTGCCGTGCACACTGTATTCGCTTGCTTATATGTAAGGAACTAGTAACCCAGACATCTAAACTGTCTGCTGGAAGAACGTCCAGTCACTTCCTTTCCGTACGGTTCATGATGCTGATGTGTTGTTGAGGCCATTCGACCGTAGTGTTATATTATAACGCCGACGCCTGGTAGCTCACAAGCGCTCCCCTCGCTGGTCACCTTAGACCCACGGGTCTAGTAGATTCGGGTTCTCCGCCCAACCCAGATCAAACCAATCGTACATCATGCCACAAGATACCACCGGGATCATTGCTGTAGCGCGCAGCTACATGCATTCTGGCGCGGCGGAGTTGACCGCCGAATAGCAGTCGGCCGCCCGTTCAGTAGCTGTGACAGCACCTAGCGCACAGACCTCCCTCATGCACTACCGCCTTAATCTGAGGCAGCAACACTGGATGGTGATCATGACCTGGCCAAGAAGGCCGATTGATTGATTTTCGGCCGCGCACATGCCACGTTCAACGTGAGGACATGCACGGTCAACATGGACACCTTGAAATCAAAACCCAGACATCTAAACTGACTGCCTCCTGGAAGAACGTTCAACCATCTTCTCTTCCGTAGGGTCCATTACACTGATGCGTCGTTGAGGCCATTCGTCCGTAGTGTTAGTATTATAACGCCCACGCCTGGTAGCTCACAAGCGGTCCCCCTCGCTGGTGACCTTAGACCCACGAGTCTCTAGTAGATTCAGATTCTCCTCCAAACCCGGACTCAACCAATCGAACATCATGTAACAAGATATCACCGAGATCATCTATAGCGCGTAGCTACACGCATTCTGCGCGACGGTGTTGACCGCCGAACAGCAATCGGGGCTGCTCAGATGGCATCGACTGAAGAACTCGGAAGGAGTGCCGCTTGACCGTTAATGTGTATTCACTCATGCATTGGAACTGATGTGATCCATGGCGTCTCCGGGTTGAGTCGTAGCCTGCCATATAAAATGGAAATAATTGTCTATAATTTAACTGAGCATTTGACTCTGACTAAAGTTGAGCTTGTCCTTGCAACTGAATCTTTACTGCTCGCCCTTGCCCACCCAGAACACATTTTCATGGAATGCCGATCCATTCCAGCCTCAGTTCTTTTTACTGGTCACACAGTGGGTTTCTTGTTTTTGCACTTTCCACCAGCTAACACCATCACTAATGTCTTGACTGCGATTGTCTCGACAGCTGGGCAGCAGCCTGAATTGCCCGAAAGGGTGAAGTAGGAGCGTGTAACGGAGTTCATCGACTGCACACGAGATAACCTCACCTTCATGAGCTGAAGGCTCGCTTCGAGAAGGACGAAGACAGCGAAAGTACGTGTAACGTTTTCTTGCTTGGCTGTGCATGCTTTCGCATTTGCTTCTCATTATTGCTTGGAGTAACTTAATCTGCTGTGCTGATGCACATGCAAGTTCGGTTGACTCAAACGCTGATGTTACACATTTTACAGCCATTTTGGCCCGATTGAGGAACTTATAGAATTTTTTTGACTCACTTCAGAACGTATGCTTTTGGGTCTGCACTCGTTGGGGTCTTCCTAAACCTGCTGAAGTCTGGAAGCCATTGAGCAAGAGCCCAATTGATTCGAGCAAAAGTTTTATTCCGGTGCTCATGATGCATTGCACAGTTACAGTACAGATTATAGTAACAGTATATTAACACATTCGCGATGTCGAGATGAATGGAGGAAGAATAAAACCAGGGTGGAGATATCACCTGAGGCATCAGGGGGTATAATTCAGCAAAATACGTCATCTTAGGACGACACTGCACGCTATGGCCAGAGCGACCGATGAGGACGAGCTGCGAGGCAAGTATTATCTGATGATGTTGTTCTTGTTGCCTCATAAGCGATGGCACATACCGACGGTGGTGGATTGGCCAGGGTTTGGTACACATCCAAACAGGAGAAAAAGCCATCCAAGCTTATCTCAAGCGGCTCATAAATAAAAATCGAGGAACCTGTGGAATGAAAAATGAGTAAATGTGATATATCCACAGCTTCATCGGCTTCTACATCGCGCCTTCATCGGCAATGTCATCGTGCCACGTCAGTGGCTAGGTATAAAAACCCAGCCCGCAATAAGGCGCTCGTTTTGTTTTACTTGAGACACACCCCGGTATGAAAGCCATGAAAAGCACCGCGAGAACGCTGTTTTGGTACCCGGGACTGGATTCCGACGTAGCCCGACTGGTGAACTCCTATTCTACTTGTGCGCAGGCTTCGGCGATGCCACCAGCACAAATACCTATGGCGTGGCCAGCCACTGAGGAAAGTGGAGCCGACTGCACGCAGACTTCGCAGGCCCGCTGCACGGACAAATAGTCTTAGTTGTCGTAGGCTCAGACAAGAAATGAATGGAAGCGATTCAAAGAACATGTCACTTCGCGAACAACGGCCGAAGCGCTAAGAGCAATATTAGCACGCTTCGGCCTTCCAAATAACGGGATACAACTTGTGGGTAAAGTTTTTCGCGAGTTTCTGGCACGGAACAACGTGTCAACTCACGACAGCTTCTTGTCAACCACTATCGAGTGGGTTAGCTGAGTGAGCTGTGCGTACTCTCGAGGAACAGCTGAAGAACAAAAAATTAAAGTGGGACACTTTGTCGACACAAAGTGCGGTGAGGCGAAAGCCTTTAACGCGGTGCTGCTATGCAATTGGTTGCGAATCATAAATGCTGGAGAAACTGGGGAGAGTTTGGGAGGCATCCGTATGATTCGACGCCTGTCTGCAAACACTCTCCAGCGTCCTAGACAAGGAGAACTACATATGCGTGGGCGGGAAGTATCGTAGTCGTTAGCACGCTGGGCTGCGGTAAGGAAGCATGATTGTTCGAATCCCATCGTGCACAAAGATTTTGTTTCTAATCGAGTTGAAAAGCGTAACGTACGGACGGACGGACGGACGCGAGCATGAGCCATTGAAGTATTTCGCCTTAAAACCGAGGAACAGACCTCAAAGTGCGCATAGCTCGGTTTTTTGCCGATATCGCCGAACGCCCCTCAAGTAAGGCAAGTCCCCGGTGGAATACTTATTACGGTACCAAACAAGGACAAAGCTGGACTGCATCATGTTAATGAGTCAGTAGAAAACCAACAAAGAGCTGGTGGCTGTATGCTCGAGGCAGGTGACCCAGTCTGGATGCGAGATTTTCGAACAAGTCGCAGGTGGATACCAGGCGTAGTGCAGGATAAACTAGGGTCCAGGATGGTCACTGTTTAATCAGGGGAAGGAATTCAGCGGCGACAATTGGACCAGGTAAATATATTTAGGACAACATCTTAATAACCACTGCCGGCGATCCATATATTACTGCCGATAATGAATTTGCCGGAATTCTCTCCACTTTTCACAAAATATGCTGTTAAAAACCCTTCGTGTGTCATACTAATAAATAATGCTACCTTTGATATCTTACCCACTTTTATTTCTCTGGGAGTCGCTTCTATCTTATGTTCTACATTGACTGATCAATACCTTTTTATAGCAGTATATATAGCGCGCCGTGAGGATATAGAAGGACCTGTGGTTTGCTTACCACGTGTATACCGACTTCACACACTGATAAAATCATTTGCGCGATTTTAATCCAAAAAACATTCTAAGGGGCGGCAATATCTCTTACTCTAGAGGAATTAATATTCAAGCTTTTGCGGCCTCTAATTACAATGCTCGATTTAAATAATTCGGACTCTACCAACCTATGAAACTCCGCAATCTTCAAGCTGGATTGACCTCAGCTTGTATTCTCCTAATTTACTTACAAAGGCTATTATTATTGGCAAGTTACTGCTGATTCATCGCTTTCGAGCACAGACATATTGCATACTCCTTTGTTTCCCAACCCTCATCGCCATTCAGGCGGGTCATCATAGCCAGCTCCAGTCGTTTAATTTCCGAGTTAAATTCTCTGCCTAAGTTGTAGTGTTTTTATAATCATCAGTTTCATTCAGCACGAGCCCTTGATCATGTCCTAGCAAAATTTAACGAAGCCTTCATAAAAATTTACAAGAAAAACTTGCATTTTCCTTGGGAAGACGACCACGAAGTGGGCAGTGGCGCGAGCGGGAGCGCTCTGTATCTGTCACGTCATACTGTATTCATGGGCGTGCCGTCTCGTGACATAGGGTGTGAGGTGCGGGATAATATTCGCTATCCTCGTCATCGAGCTTGGCCGCCTGAGCCTGGAGTCGTCGTCGGCCGTGTGTTGCCTGTCCGCACCTCCCGGCTGAATCCCACTCCGGCAGACCAGATCCAATGTCGTTGTTCACCCCAGATCTTTTCCAGCCCAGACCTGAAGACACGATTAACTGACGACGTCATCGCAACCAGACCGTATGACCTCATCGACCCGAGAAGCTGCCGACAAATTTTAATGCCCTGCTGAAATCGTTGGGTGCGTTCACGGGCCTCCGCAGCTGGCCCTAGGTGACCTGTGGCCCAAAAGCTTCGTGTGTCCGGGTTCATCCTATCATCTTGTTGTCCACAATGGCAGCAAGCCCTTCTTCGACGCCCATCGTCCCGTCCTCCGTTTCATCGTCTTTGCCTTCTAGTTCGCACGATCGGGACGATCGCTGGGTGGCACCGAGTCGTGTCACAGACTAGAAGACGACGAAGTGGGCAGCGACTTGAGCGGAAACACTCGTGCCAGGTCATCCACCATTAAATCATGCCATAGCCATCTGTCATATCATACTCTATTCACCGGCTTGCCGTCACGTAACAATACTGTAACGCACTAGACGACAAAGTGGGCACTGGCACGGCAAGGAGCGCGCGCACTTGACCCACCTACTTTCATTCCACCATAGCCATCTCTCATGAATAGAGTCCTATTTTAATCGGCTTGCCGTCAAGTAACAACTGGTGTGAGGTGCGGGGTGATCATCGCCATGCTGGTCCTGAATCCGGTGTGCTGCGTCTGCCGTTGCCATCGGCCTTGTGTGTATGGTCCGCGCCGCCCGGCTGTGCCCCAGCCCACCTGACCAGAACCAACCTCTCCGTTCGACCTAGCGCCGTCCCCCGCACCGACCACAAGATACAACGAATTGATACCACTGACCACACTCCAAGCGACCCGACCGACCAGAGACACGTGATCACACAGCCCTCCTGCCCATGCCGTTTGGTGTGCCCATTGGCCTCTGCCGTCGGCCTAATGTGACCTGTGTGCCAGAAGCTTTGTGGACCAGTGCTCATCTGATCCTCGGCAAGCCCCATATATTTTCTTCGTCGAACCTTCATGTCACGCCCATAGTCAAGTCTCACATTTCATTGTCACTGCTATTCTTCTAGGCCGTATGATCGGGACGATCCCTCGGTGGCCCCGGGTAGAGTCAAGAGCTAGAAGACAACAAAGTGGGCAGTGGCGCGGCACGGAGCGCTCTTGTTAGGCCCACCGGAATTAAATCGCTCCATGGCCATCTTTCATGTAGTCCTGTCTTCATCGGCTTGCAGTCACGTAACAATATTCTTAAGTGCCTCCTTACGTTCCAGCCTGGCGTCCTTCCCGTCGAGTGTGCTGCTACTATTGCTGTATAAGCGGTCACATTTTCCGTGTGTGTCGCCGGCGACATCTAGATTAACAGCACGGTAATACTCCCTTAGAGAGTACCCGTTATGGTTTCCTTCCATGTAGCTTGGTAGCTTGACAGTACTGTGGTTTCGTCACTCGCCGCCGTCAAATGCACTTGCGCCTGCCTGAATGCGGTGAAATGCTTCTGAGCAGACCTGGGCCATATGTCATCACTTTCTGGCGACCCAGCCAGAACCTTCAGTTATAATACCTGAAGCTTATAGTGTAAGCATGCGGCATTTAGGACTCAGACATGACCATCTGCGACTACGACCTGTCCATTTTGAATAAAATATTTACCAAACAGCCTTGCAATACAAGCCCAGCGCCTCAGTGGATCAAAATGAATTGATTTTCCAGACGGACTTCGGCACTTCCGGCACGTGATTCAATCTTTCGTGCAAAGTCGCTCCAATGCCAAACGTGCATGACGTCTGCCACGTGAGTGCGTTTGCCCTTTTGTCATGTGCCCGATGACCATGCTTAATTAAGGTCCGTTATCGCTCTACACGGGTCCGATGCCTTGCAAATATGGACTTGTGCTGTTACTTGTGCCGCAGTAATTTTCGACAGTAAGGCAATCTGTGGCGTTAGCGTGCATGCAGCGTGCGCAAAGAACGATCGACACGTTCGGTGTCTCGGAACGAAAAGCCCTTTACATTCCCCGCGGCCCCAGCGTGGGGCCTCTCCGAGCAGAATTCCTCTTGCGGGCTATATAGTCTGCACAGTTTCATTCCTCTCACAGTTGCAGTCAACTTTACCGCCAGATTCCTGATGTCACTCCTTCCACCACATCCACATTTATTGGAAGCTCAACATTTATTGGAGTCCCGGTAGCCGCGGCTGGTGAGCCGGCGGAGCGGGATGTTGACGTTGCTGGCCTGGTCGGTTGCTGAAAGTGTTCTGGACTGCGCGAGCCAGGTCGCGCTCCGAGCTTCGTCTTCATCAGCGGCGAAGGCGATACCAGCGCCGCTGCAAGACTGCTGAGGAGGCCCCACGATGTTTAGTGCGAAAGCCCTACTTAACACTGTCCCAACCAAGAACCTTGTGTGAAGCCTCGAAGTAACTCGGGCAAGCTCGGGTTAGTTCGGAAGCCAATGGGAGGAGGCTCAGGAAATTTCGGAGAAGCGGCGCTTTAGTTTTAGGTTGTAGGCCAAACTTAGCATAGCAACAACACATGCAGGAATAAAATATATACTGTGGCGACTGGCTTCTGCTCTAGCGGCGGCGCGAAGAGGTCAGCGTAACCTCGGTGAGGGATTAAACTGAGTATAGTATCGTCGCCTGACGTGCCGACGATACAGCCAAGCAAAATAATGAACCAACCAAGCTAAACACACGTTTTCTCACGTCTACTAGGTTTAACGACGTCATAATGCTTCCACTTTTCTTGTTGTAGGCATCCTCGGTCGGTCCATGTCCAGCTCGCCTCGCTGGCGCCTGAAAGGACGTGCTCGCTTCATCGCGACTTCTTCGCTGAAAGGGATCTCGCTCGCCGTCGCCGTCGTTTTCTTGAAGGCAGGAAGTCGAGTCGAGGAGAGTCTTTCGGCTAACATACGCAAATATAATGCCGTCATTATTTCCAGATCGTAAAAGAGCTGATCGCCAGCCACACGGCGACGCTAGTCATCCGAACGGCTTTCAGCGCTGTCCGACAATGCGACGCTCACATGCGCCTGCTAGCAGCCACCCTACCTACATAGGCAATTGCGACAGCACGCTGCATATCCCCACTACCGTGCTACGCGACTCACGCTACCTTGCACGAGGCGCGGGCGAGAAGGGGGAGGGAAGCACTGCGCGACCATCTCTGAAGCTGTTCGGAGATCTCCTTACCTGGTGATACTTACCTGGTGCATTCCACCCCTGCTCGGCCTGCTGTGTTCCTGCGTGCGTTCCGGCCGCCGGCTTGCGTCGGTGGCCGGTGTTCGACCACCAAGAGTGATCTTTTGTTCCGGTGCCCTTCGGCTGGCGGGCGCCTCAACATGGTGAGCCAGCCACCTACAAAGGCCCTTGCCTTTGATGTCGTCGTCCCTGAGGGGGCTAGTCCGGAGGATGTCGTCGATGCGACAGCCTCCGTAGTTCGTTTGGAAGAAGTTTACTGTGTCCAGCACTTCGGTGGACGCAACTACCAAGTTACCGTAAAGAGTGAAGCCGCCATGGCTGCAATCGTTGATGCGTCTTGCCTCATCATCGGCAACGAACGCGTCCCCATCGTTCCCGTGAGCCCCCAGGTGACTCAGGTGACTGTTCTTTTTCTGCCCGCCCGAGTACCAAGTGATGCCCTTGCCAAGGCTCTTTCTCCTTATGGCAAGGTGCTGCACATAAGTCGCGGCATCATGGGGTCGCGTCCCACTGTCACCACTGGGACGCGGTATGTCCGAATTGAAATGAAGCCCGAGTCGCCCGTGCCTAACTACATCAAGGTCGCTGGCCACCGCGTGACATGCGATTACAAAGGCATGCAGCGTGTTTGTCGACGTTGTGGGTCGACATCACACTTCAGAGCACAGTGCACGGCTCCGTTCTGCGCCCGCTGCGGCGTCTTTGGGCACCAAGGCCAAGGTTGTGTGCTGCCGTGTCGACGTTGTGGTGATCCACACGCTACCGTGGCATGCGCGATCAAGCCCTCGTACTCTGAGGCTGCGGCCCGACCTGCACCTCCACCGGCTGCACAGGCAGCCGATGAAGCCATCAAGGAACGCGGCGTTTCCGACACCAACGGCTTTGTGAGTGGTTCCTCGGCGTCTCTGAATGTATCGGTGGAGGAAGCGGTGCCTACGGCTGATGCGTCCAGTGATGCACCTCGCAAGCCGGCAATAAATGTGCCTGCTATGTCAGCCTCTGTCTCTCCAAGTGTACCTGCCGCTACGGAGGCCGAGCCCATTGCGCCCCTGCAGGTCTCTGATACTGGGGACAGGCCGCTCTCGCAGCCTGCGCGGCAGCCCGCAGCCAGCGTTGCGGTTTTGAGCGACAACGCCAGCGTATCTGAGGCCGCTGGTGACGAGAGCAGCTTGTCGTCCTCAGCTTCTTCAGTCAACCTCGTCATCGACGAGACTATCATCGTGCCTGGGCAGGAGCCGAGGCCGCCGTCGTCATCTCCTTCGTCATCGCAGTTTAGTGTCGCCACAAATATTCCGCCTGGGCAGGAGCCAAGGCCATCTCCTGACGTGGAATCTGTGCAGTCGCCGTCCTCTTCTGCATCGAGGATTAGCGCCAGCACTTCTAGTACTCTCTCTTCGGATGTTGAGATGGTCGCTTTGAGCTCCAGCTTAAAGCGTCCACATACGTCGACTACGGACTCGGACAACTCTTCTGGTCGGGCAAGGAGGCCTCGTGCCTCCTCTGGTCCGACTCTACTAAAAAAGTGAGATGGTTTGGCGCCGTTAGTAGCGCGCATTGTATTGCTTAGACATCACAACTTGTTGTTTTTTGTTTTTGTTCATTACCAAAATGGCTACACTTAACATCATCACGCTTCACGTGCAAGGGTTTCGCAATGTTATGAAGCAGACCGAGGTGGTCGCTTTCGCTCGTTCATCGGGCTGCGATATCCTCTGCCTGCAAGAAACTAATTTTTTTCGCCTCAGTGACGTGTTGGAATTTAAGCGTAGGTTTGGTATCGATGCTTTCTTTTCGTACGCTAGCACGCGTTCTAGCGGAGTTGGCGTTCTTGTTCTGAACCGAATACTTCTGCGAGACCATCATGTTACCTACGATGCGCTTGGCCGCGTTCTGGCGTTCGACTGCACGTTTAACTCACTTCGTCTGAGACTTCTTTGCATCTACGCACCTGCGCATTCTAATTTGGTAAACTCATTTTATAAAAATCTTGATGTGTATTTTCTTGGAGGACGAAACGTTGTGATGTTGGGCGATTTCAACTGCGTGCTCGATACGGTCGCTGATGTGCAGGGCCCTGGCAGAGGCAGCCCAAGCTGGAATGCGCGCGAGTTGCGCCGCCTAGTCAACCAGTTTCTGTTAACAGATGCTTATGAGCTCCTGCATGGCGGCGTCTTTGTGTGGACTTGGCGTCGCGGATTGTCGTCAAGCAGGCTAGACAGGGCGTACGTACCGACGGGCCTTTTGAGGACAGTGGGTGCTGCTAATGTAATTACGCTGCCATCCTCACCAGTACACATATCAGACCATCGTCCCTTTCTTCTGTCGCTCAGGGTTCCGGCGGCTGCAGTGTCTCCTTTCAGACCATGGCGTTTGAATGTACGCATCCTTCACGATGCCAGCACGAGAGAAGGACTAGCGCGGGCCTTGCGGTTTTCGGTTGTTGGGGCCGTGCCTGGTGACTGGGATCGTCTGAAGGAGCAGTGGCGTCACCATTGCGCCGCTTCTGGTCGAGCCCTTAGAGCTCGCGTCTCAGCTGAGGTTCGTGTTATGACGGCGAAGCTCCGTATAGCTCAGCGCACCCCGTCGCCATCGGCGCTTATGTGTGCATGGAAAGAGGAACTTTCAGAGCGTCTCCAGCGTCTTTTACGATCATCCTCTCTGACAGCGGCCGCATGGCGTTTGTCGGCGCAATCCAACTTCTCATCCAGAGGTGCTTCGGTTTGCACGCCAGGAGCTGTTGTGCGCTCAAGGTGCCCCTGCTTTTACCTCTTCCGTCGGTGCTGTGGCCCAGCCAGTTGGCAGGAATTTCAGTGCGTTTTTCGTCCATTTCAGGGATATTGCTCAGTCGCACTTTTTGGTTCATCGCGATGACGTTTCCGCACACCCTTTTTTTGCAGGCTTGCCGCAGGTTGCGGATGAACTTCATGATGGCCTTATGGCTCCGCCAACAACAGACGAAATCAAGGAGGCGTTAGATTCCATGAAACGAGGCTCAACGCCTGGGCCAGATGGTCTTCCTGTGGAGTTCTATTTACAATTCTGGCATATAGTAGGCCCCATTTTCACGGAAGTGTTAAAAATCTGTTTCACTCGGAATGTCCTTCCTAATTCATTTAAAAGAGGCCGCATCGTTCTGATCCCTAAAAAGTCTTCTTTCTCGACATGTCCGGCAGATTGGCGCCCTATCACCTTACTAAATACAGATTATAAAGTATTAGCAAAATTACTCGTCCGCCGTTTACGGGCTCTTCTCCCGTCCCTCATTTCCTGCCACCAGGTTTGCTCTATTCCGGGCCGTGAAATACATAGTTTATCTTCTGTAACGAGAGATATCCTAGAGTACACTATACGGCGGCGCGCACAGGGTCTTCTTGTTTCTCTAGATCAAGAGAAGGCATTCGACTTTCTAGAACATGAGTATATTTACGGTACACTGGATGCTTTCGGTTTCCCACCTTCTTTAGTGCTACTTATTAAAGAGATGTACAGAGATATTTCAAGCACTCTGTTCCTCGATGGCTGGGAAAGTACCGCATTTGATGTTGGCCGCGGCGTCCGTCAAGGTTGTCCGCTCTCCCCTCTTTTGTTTGTCTTAGCATTGGAGCCTTTCCTTTTGGCAGTCAATCACCATTCTCTCATTAGCGGTCTGGCATTGCCAGGCAGTGAGAGTGTACGCGTCACTGCTTATGCAGATGACATCACGCTATACTTAGCTGATGAACGCAGCCTGCTCGAAGTTTTAAACGTTTTTCGTGAGTACGCCTCCTTGTCGGGGGCTGCTCTTAATTATTCCAAGAGTCATTACTTTTTTGTAGGGTCACCTCAGAGACGTATAACGAGTACAATACCTTTGCAGTGGTGTGAGCAGATGTGCATTTTAGGAGTGACCTACGACTGTGCTGGAGTATGGGATGGTATGTGGTCTTCGGTCGTAGAGGGTATTACAGCTCGTGTGCAGAGGGCACAGACCTTTGACCTTCCTCTGCTTGAGAGGCGCTACCTGGTTCAGTCGGTCGTGCTGGGTGCCTTTTGGTACCTTTGCCACATTGTTAAACCACCCCTGCGCGTCATAAGGCGGGTGCAGACTACAGTTTCTTCTTTTTTTTGGTCAGGCGGAACCGAGCTTGTGGCTCGTGCTGTTCTTGGACAACCACGTGAGAGAGGTGGTTTTGCCTTCCCAACGTTGACCATCACGTCCTCACTGTTAGCATTGAAGTGCATGTTGCGTATCCTGCTGGGGGACGCGTCTCCGGCGCGAACCCTGGCGCGGTACTTTTTGGGCCCTTCCTTGCGCTTTTTGGATCCCTCGGCCCCAGTTAATCATGGTCCTCAATCAGAGAAGCCTACCGCTATATATACTACGGCAGTGGCCTTTTTCAGGCATGCAAGCGCAGTAGCACCTGACGTCAACATCCTTACAGACCGTGTCGTGAATATTATGGGCTCGCTGTTGTTGCCTGTTGTGCCGGCGGCTCGCCGCTCACCGATGCGCCGCGTTCAATGGGCGCGCATAACATCGACGCCTCTCCCAGACCATCTACGTGACTTTGTGTGGAAACTTGGTTGGGCAGTGCTGCCTACTTGTGATCGGCTGGAGCGGTGGGGCGTTTTACGCTCCAGTACCTGTCCGAATTGCCCGCTTCCGGAATCTAATCGCCATGCTACAGTCACCTGCATGGTAGCACGTGTCTTTTGGCGCGCCGTTCATGCGGGATTCCGTGGGCAGGGCATTTCGAGCTTTGTCTCCCGCGGCCGCTTCCCCAGTGGCCGTTTTGCTCGCCTGTTAATTGTTGCAGGTCTTTTTAGTTTATGGCGCAATCGATGCACCGCGGTCGCTGGTGGCTTTCGACGCCGAGCTGTGTGGCCAATACTTGGCCGTCTTAGAAGGGAGCTGATCAGTTTCTTGTCAGAGGAACTCTTTTTCTTGGGAGAGGAAGAGTTTCTCCGGCAGTGGTCATGCCCATTCATTTCTGTTAACAATGAACGTCTTGTTCTGGTCTTTAGACCAAACTGGCGCTAGGGTCTTCTTCTTTATTCCCCCCCCCCCTTTTTTTTTCCGTGTCAGATTTTTCCGGTATCACTCACTGTTAATAATCATGCCACGCCGCTTTAAACCGCACACAAGAAATTCCTGTTAGTTATTCAAAGATGTTTTGGCACTCTAATTGGCTCGCCTTACATGCTGAGCGTCATGTCAACTTGTGAATGTCAAATGTATCCGGTAACCTTGGCATGTGTACATATGTAAATAAAATTTCTTCTAATCGATCTCATACTTTGCTCCACCATCCCCTCCCAACGCGGGAGCGTTAAGTGAGCACCATAAATTGGAGACCACTCTCAATATTTTTCTAAATAACCAACACATGCGCCCATGGCACCATTTCCGAGACCTGAGCTCAAGAACTCCACCGTTCTTCCTCGTTACAGAGGCCCCCTCGTCCTATGGCGAGAAAGAAAGATTCGAAGTAATAAGCCGAGCGCTTCATCGGAGCTGCAGAGTGCTTCAGAGGTTTAGTGCGTTCTTTGGAAACCACGAGGAAAATTAACCATCTGGAAATGCAGATACAGCCACATGATCTCAGATTTCTCTCCAGATACTGGAGAAGTACCGCTTCCCAAATACTGGGAAAGTAATTAATGAGGCGATGACCTGGGCAAAAAGATTCCCGACGAGAAACCTCCTGACGCAGTTCCTGTGGTTCCTGCCCACGATTCGCTCAGAAACTCTTACGTCTTGCGTAGGAACGCATGATATTAGAGTGAGGATAAAGCGAACAGTACATATTATGATGATCTGGATTGTGCAGTCAGCGTGGGTGAGAGCCGACACCGAAGCGAGCCCAAGCCCGGTCATGAGAGGTAGAACGCCTGCGCTCTTTGGCAACACGGTTATGGCAGTGCGTTGCTGCGCGCGGATACTACCGCAGTTTGAAACTCGGCGTTTGTTGCGTGCCCACCTGTCTCAGAAGAGATACTATGACAGGAACGGCAAGAAGCGTCAGTTAACGGTTGGAGATCGTGCCCTCATTCTTTTGCCCAGTAGCCACAATAAACTACTGATCGAGAGGAAAGGTCCATTCGGGGTTTGTGGCAAAAAGAACAACTTGGATTATTGGATCCACTTGGGCCACACTAAGAAGCTATTCCACATCAATATGCTCAAAAGATACGAAGGCCGTGCGCCCCAAGAGACCGTGCAGGCGTCATCTTTCGTGGTAATCGAAGGAGGTGACTCAGAACAACTGCCTACAATTAGCACGGACCACGGTAAAGGAATTGAAGCCGTGCAGATCTCCACCAAGCTCGATAACGACAAAGAGCAAGAGATTCGGAGCTTACTTGACACGTATGCAGGTATCTTTTCTGAGATTCCCGGGAAGACGCATCTAGTGGAGTGCCAACTCAGGCTCCCGACTTCTGATGTCGTGAATACACCACAGTATCCGTTGCCTTTTGCCATGAAGGAGGTCGTTGAAAAGGAGATAGACGAGATTATCAAATTAGGATTCATTGAACGTTAAAATCTCCAGACGATTCCCCCCTCGTTCTGAGTAAAAAGAAAGACAACACCTATCGGACTTGCATTAACTTTCGACGCAGCAATGATGTTCTTGTGTCAAATGCGGAGCCCATTCCAAGAAAAGACGTAATATTTACCGAGGTTGGAACCAGGGTGTACTGTTCAAAATTTGACCTCGCTGAAGGCTACCAGCACGGATCTCACCCCGGTACACCAGCGCCGGTGGGGCATCGTCCCCAACGAGCAGTGCGCCAAATGCGGCGCCCTGGAAACACCGCAACATGTTTTATGCGTGCGTTGTCGCGAGATCGATATGGCGCCTCGTGTAGCGCATGTTTCATGTGCGTGTCGGTCGAAGGGCCAGGCGTCAACGAGGCCCCTTTGATAGTTTAGTGGTGTCCGCCACTATGCTTGTTTTGTGGCGTCGCCTAACGGAGGCTCGTCGAACCACCGCTCGGGCTATGTACCCAGCGCTGCAGAACCTGCGCCTCGTTATCTGGGGATAATTGTCTGGCCAGTTAACAACCCATGGCTAGGCGCTGTTTCTGCTGCGCTGGCACATGATTCTTTGTAATCACCAACGGCAGGCTAGAAATGTGAACTTTACTACCCTGCCCCCCCCCCCTTGTTTTTATATTGTCTCTGTTGCACATGTGACTACAGTGTAATTTTTTGTGTGTGCCCCTGAATTTGAAGTTGTGAAAGCTCTCCCCCTTTTTCATGATCTTTTTTCAATGGAGAGCCAAAATGGGCTGTCAGTGTACAATTGCATTCAAGTGCACTCTTGGAAATGTGTTCTGGTTGAAAGCGCTGTTATGTATGTTTGAGAGTAATAAACTTCTCTTTGCTTTAGGATATTTTGGGTGAGGGGGGAAGGGATGAGAGCGCACAGCCAATTTTAATGGCCGTCATCTCGGATTCAATAAACCGAAACTATGCCGCCACTTCGTCCCCTGAAATCATACTTGCACAGTTCCACCTCTAGCATCCACCATATTGGACCGTGACGTCATTATCGGCACACGGCAGGTGGTTGTTTCTACAACGCTATTGTAGATGGCGCTATAAGTCTCAATGCGAGATGCGCTGTTTTCTAGTCGCAGCTACAGATGGCGCTTTGAACTCGGGGTAATAGGAGACCTCACGAAATCTCGAAACGTGGTGAGTAGTTGCTGCCACAGATGCCGCTGTTATCAAGCAGACCCCACTAAATCTCAAAACGTGATGACTAAGAGCTAACGCTCTTAAAAAAGCATTGTACGTGCGTTAATGACACGTTAAGACATTCGAACTCGCCATCCTTTCTTACATCCGACGATGGCTCCGAATGACAGCAGTCTGCGGCATCATGCGGCCTATATGAGTGGTCTGAGCCCGGAGCTGTTCTCTCCCGCCAACAAAGCGTACGCCAGGCTACAGGAGCTGAAGACCAATCTGTCCCAGTGTGGAACCAACCTGAAAGCGCAATGTGTTCAAGGCAGCACGCACAGCTGCGAATTGCCGCGGCAGCTGCAACAACGGAACCGAGTCTTGGGAATCACAGGCGTGCAGCTCAGAGGACGGAACAATTGTGGCAAGCTCGCCGTGGTCTGCTTACGAAGTATCTTCGGAATGCATACCGGTTGCCGCATCGAACGCTCAGTGGTTT
Organism: Amblyomma americanum; assembly: GCF_052857255.1. Lineage (NCBI taxonomy): Eukaryota > Metazoa > Arthropoda > Arachnida > Ixodida > Ixodidae > Amblyomma > Amblyomma americanum. Next base: position 87,110,213 of record NC_135502.1, on the reverse strand, counting down.
CCTTCCATTGGCTCCTGATGAATCACCGATGCGTCACCGAGCTCCGGATGGAAGAATGGGGAATCGTTGATTACATCATTTACGGAACCGTTTTCTACGACGATGTGGCTCAATGCACTGGCCTTTGAAACCTGCAGTTTTGCGTGCAAACCCTGTGGATGTTGACTTGCGAGCAGATGCTTGATGCGGTGCAGTCCCTGCCCATCCTCGAGGAGATCGCCAATAATGTTTTCGACGCCGGCAACGAATAACACATGACCACCCTAGCTCACGAAATCAGGACAAAAGGCAAGCTGAACCGGCTCGTGATCGGGAGGTTTCGTCCTGAGCTAAGTATCCGGTATGATCCACCAGGCATGTGGGGCATCACAGCAGCGCTGCGGAGCAACACGGTCATCAGCGACTTCTCCATCGAGGTGAGCTGGATGAAAGAAGATTGCCGTCTTTTCTCGCAGGTCATCGAAGAAAACCGCACGCTGAAGTCGTTGCGCCTGTTCGGTTGCATTGAAAGGCCCACTTTGACCGTGGCTGAGATGGCCGGAGCGGGGAAGGACTCGAAGGCGCTGGTTATTTGAGATTTGACTCGATTTCTCATCGACACCAGTGGAGCTTGGGCACTGGCGAGGTCGCTGTCCACTGCCAAGAAAGTGGAGCAGCTGGAGCTCGATCGTCTCCTGCATACTGGTCATTACGGAGCAGAACAGTGGGCCGAGATCAGGATTCGAAACGGAAGGCGTCTCATACAACGAGGTTTTCTGGGCATTGCAGCCCTTTGTACACATTCTGCGCAATGTGAAGTCGTTGCGGAAGCTCAGAATCCCTTTATATGTCTCTACAACGGAGAATGAGCGGGCGTGTTTCGACGCATTAGCGAATGAAGCCGCCGTCGGAATTGTGCACTGGGAGTGAAAGATTAATTCTTGCCTAATCGACTCATGCAGCGCCGTCAGTGAGGCAGGCATTGGCGTCCAAGTAATAATCGATGGCCTTTATAGAGACGACCAACCGTTGGAGGGGACAACAGAGGGGGTACAAGTTGTGAGGTTTCACCTGCGGGAATGGGAACCAGCGCCAACTGTTCGCCATTTTAAGCAGCTACTCACATTCCGCAGCCAGTCAACTCTGACGGTGCATGTTTTTATCCGGATTAATACCGAGAAAGCTGAAATTCTTGCGCAGTTCCTGAGGCTCACCAAGTCACTCAGCATGATCACAATAAGCTCCGAAGCGAAAAGGACGGCGTCAATGGTTCTGCTCGACGGACTCTCGCACAACACGAGCATCACGACTCTCATCATTGAGGACTCGTGTACCAGCAGGCCAGCAGGGCGTCTTTTAGCAGACGTCGTCTGTTCGAGCAATAAGTTTCGGTCCCTTACGTACAACGTCAGCAGCGGGAATCCATCTCGAGCGTTCTTCACTACGCTCGCCAAGTCTATCCGGAACAACAGCACCCTCCTTTTGATGAAGACCGGTGATGTTACTGCTCCAACCAAGCAACTAGACCCTATTCATAACGTCCTAGCTCGCAACGAACATCTGCTGGTCCATACCGCACGATTCGTCAGCGGCCGCGCCTCCGGCAAAATTGGAGCACAGGCACTCGAGTTAATCGGCTCGGACCCCATGGTCATCGAAAAAGTTCAAGAAATGTCGTCAGTGAATAAAAAGGCCGCCAACAGCTGGAAGACGTTTAAGTAACGAGCGTTAGCTTTATTGGCCATAAGTAAAACGAAAGTCTTTCCGCATCTAGCGGGGCCAATGAAGAAAACCCTGAGCGGTTCGGACCCGCCAACGCCTGGAGGACGTTGAAGTAACGAGCGTTAGCTTTATTGGCCATAAGAAAAAAACGAGTCTTTCCGCATCTAGCGGGGCACGACCACTATCGTGTCATTGCCTACGCCAGCCGCCTGCTCTCTCCCTCTGAATGTAACTATTCCATTACTGAGCGGGAGTGCCTTGCAGTTGTTTGGGCATTAACAAAATTCCGCCTCTATTTGTTTGGGCGGCCCTTCTGCGTAGTTACGGACCACCATGCCTTGTGTTGGCTCTCCTCTCTTAAAGACCCCACAGGACGACAGGGGCGCTGTGCCTTGCACTAGCAGGAATACGCTTTTACTGTTGTCTTTCGATGGCACTGCTCCGTGGGAGGCTTACCAGTCACAGCTGGACACCATGGCGGCGACGCAGTGATGGGACGCCAGCACGAGGGCTGTGATGCTCGTCTCCGAGCTGCGGGGCCGAGCGGCTGTTTCGGCTACGGTTTCATCCACCGAGCGATGGTTGTGACGTGTGGTTGATGTTCAGGTCACACGACGCACGAAAAACAGCAATATTGCGACGATGAAGACGAATCTGGCAGTGGCACGGGACGGAGCTCTAGCGCTAGGCCAGCGGCCATTAAAATCATCTTTGCCTTCGTTCATCGCGCCTCATTCGCCGGCTGGCCGTCACGTAACATTTGGTGGAAGTTACCAAATTCAAACCCGGGCCCCAACCTGTATGTTCGCAGTGGTCGACACCTCGCCGCCATTACCATGTCTTCTGGATCCGCCCCATCTCCGCCAGCAACACAAGCCATCATATTGGCCCACCCCCGCGAACCAGGCACATTCTGCGGGACAGACGACATTGATGTGGACGACTGGCTCGCCTTTTATGAACGCATCGGTACCCATTACAGGTAGCATTCCACGCTGATGCTCGAAAATGTGATATTTCATCTGACCGGCACCGCGAGTGTAATCTGAAACATTCGAAGATATTGTTAGGTGACGGCCAGCCGAAGAAGGAGAAACGATGACCGATGGCAATGAGATGATTTAATGGCTGCTGGCTTAACGCGAGAGCCCACGCCACTGCACAGTTCGTCGTCATCATCAAAATACGACTTGAAATCGGGGGACGTCTCTAGGCAGAAGCGCCACGACCTGTTCAGCAAACCAGCTACCGGCCTTCAACTCGCCGCCACTTGTAGCTCGGCAAATGGTGTTCACTTCTCAACACTCGGAAAACGTTAGCATGATTGGCGCCATCGCAACGTCACCTATCCTGGGGTCCCTTGTCTTGCACTGGCTCCCGTACCAGACGCCCTGTGGGCCTGTGTGAAAACTCCTGCCCAGCTATGCAGGCCCTTACGGTGTCGTACGTCCTGTGACCGCGGTGACGTACGAGATCGCACCGCTGCACCCACAGTCCCCGCCCACTCCACCCGGCACCGACATAGTCTTACTACTCGAACTCTGCCTTGGCCGTCTAGTGCTCACCGGCACTATGCTTTTCGCGCGGGGGGAGGGGGGTGGGGGGTGGGTCGTGTTGCGTACGTTTGGCGGACGACGTAGTGTTTCGAGAACGACGACAACGCCGTAGTGCGCTGCTGCGATATTTTGTGAGCGGTTCGGCTGTCTCAGGTCTATGGCCCTTTCCCTCGCTGAATACCATTGCCGTCAGGCAACATTTAGTGCAGGTGGTGGGTAATCATCGGCATCCTGGCCCTCGAGCTTCGGCGTCGTGCGTCAGCCGTGGTCGTCGGCCGTGCGTTCTTGGCCTGCGTCGCCCGTATCTGCCCCAGCCTTTAAGACCTGAACCGACCTCGCCGTTGCTCCCCCGCCCTGATCACCTGACTCAACGAACTGGACTTGACCCCACGATCGGCACGACTACCGACCAAACGAGCCGAGAAGCCGCTCAGAGGTGATGACGTCATTCATTGACAGGTGAGGCGGGCGTTTTCTGCGAACGGACACTTCTTGCAGACACTTATGAGGCAAATAAGGATTTCACCTTAATACAGTGTCCTCCTGCCCATGCCGTTCGCTGCTTCCAAGGGCCTACTTGCGTCGGCTCTTGGTGACCAGCGACTCGGAAGCAACATGGACCAGGACTCATTCGATCACCTCTTTTATTGTGCATGGCGGCCAGCCCTACAGCACCTGGTAGGCCGGTCTGCAAGACGGCGCCGGAAAGACAGCCAGCAGCAGGGGCGAAATCCCGGTTAGAGCAAAGCGCAAATATCCGAAGAGGACACCTGACAGACTGCCGCCGTCCCGAACGAGGAATACCTCATCGTGGAGGACGCGCAACGGCCGACCCAGTTATCAGGAATAGATAAGAGCCGTTGCCCGCCTCACATGGAAAGTGGTCGAAAAAACGAGTGAAAAATGATCGCGACCTACAGCCCGACAGTGAGGAGATTTCGGGGGCAGAGAAGGCCTCGAGAGACGCGCGGCGGGTCAGACAGAGAGAACAGACACCCGCACCCTGACGATGGATAAGTTGTACCGCTGTTGTAAATGAATGTTAATAAATTGTGCTCTGCAATTGATATGGGTTCGATCACCGCTGGTTTCATCTGCCCGACAAAAGGCCGTCAGCACGCTGCACATATTTCGCCGAAATGCCCAGAACTGGTGAATGCTTTAATGTGGCTCGAACATTAGTCCGCTCTGTGTTGCTACCTCGGCTCGTTTATCAAGCATATATAGTTTAACGCATCATCCGAAGAGATTGGGACCAAGTGCACAGAATGGACATTCGAGTCATCACTGACCCTCCCTTGCTTGATCCCTATTGACAACTACCAGCGGAAACTCACTGATGAGATCGTGAAGCAGCGCCGTAATACGCGCAACCTGAAAGTATCAGCAACCTCTGCTGCATCTGTCATAGCAAAAAACTTTGATCCCACTTAACCACTTCTTCACGCAAAACCTTTGGAAACGCTTCCTTGACAGCATCCCCAGGTCACCTACAACCGACCCCTACGCGTCATGCGCAACGCTCACCTTTCAGTGAGAGAAACAGAGGCTTCTCTCCGAGAAGACTCCGTAGGTGCACTTCAAGCTTACGTAGACGCAAGCACAAAAGATATGTCGCATACCAGTCTTCTCTGTCCAGCTGTACCTAATGTACGATAGACATGTTCCTACATCGCAGAAGCGCTCCTTCACTCTGTGATAGCAAAGCTCATTGCCATTCGTGACGGCTTGTCCACTTTAAAGGACCTCCTCTGCACTACACCGAATTGTTTACTCCCATTACCGACTCAACACAAGCAGTACAGGCTATACGGCGCGTAGCCTGTCCTCTGGGAATTGTTGAAGTGTGCTCCATCGTGGAATCGTATCCATGCCCCGTCCGAGTTATGGGTTCGACGCAGTACGCACTGTCTTATCCCGCTGCGCTCTTCGGAGCACCCATTCTGTTTCGAACAGCAGCCTGAAAAGGCTGAGAGTTGAGGCCATGTATTTGAATCTCTACCCGGTAATGTGGGACGTTAACCCTCCCAGAAGGGATGCCCAGGCCACGTATGCCGTTCTGCCACAGATTAACCTGGAAGCGGACAGTGCGTCACATCCACTGCAAGTGCCATACCCGTTTGCTCTAGTGAAATTATCCGCATGAGACGCCGTACTGCCTAGAAGGGAATTTCTCTGCCGCCCCACCCGTGCATCAATTCCACCGCGTGGATCCAGTCTTCCCGGCGGTTTAACCCGCCGTGTGGAGGTGGCGTTGAGGAGAATCTGGGTAGATGTTGCGCCGACACCTGCCGTAATGAGGTGGCGTTGAGAAGAATCCGGGAGGATGCAGCGCTCACGCCTGCGGTCAGGGCCTTCTGGACACCACAGACATAGCTTCTGAACTGCCCCTTCTGCCTCGCTTCGGCTACAGAGGCGACGTTATACCTCACTTTGTACTAAGTTGCCCAGGACTTCGGGAGGCCGCAAGCGACGCCTCGGCTTTCAGGGTTGCCGCCCCAGCTGACCACTGGGCACTCAAATCTCGACCCATGAGCCCCAATACCGGGCCGGGCTTTGTTGGCTTTCATAGCACACCCCGGCCTGCACATATACCTATAACCCTCTTATGCAGAAGGGCATATTTGCGCTAAAAAAATGATGTGGTGCGGCTTAAAAGAGACAGGAAAGAGTTAAGAAATGGAACTGCTCGGCAGTGCGTTACCTGATAACAGCACTATGTTAAGAAAGGCCTTCGGTTCCCGAACCTTCAGCGACTGGCGCTCAAGGAAGACGACGACGACAACGACATCCGCTGATCGCTCCGTGCAGGTACCTCCCTGCCTGTGCGACGCTGTGACCGAGCGGTGACTATTCGTTTTCCCAGTTTCTGATTGTTCGCTTGTTTTTGACTTTGCAGGGTGTTTGCTTTTGGTTAGGGCAGATGTCGTCTTCTCCTGGCCAGATAAACTCCTCCTGGTTGGCCAACCTCCCCTTAGATCAACTTCCCCTGGACGCCTTCTTTCGGGGTGGCATCGGCAGCATTCCTGTTGGTCTAGTCCCTTTGGATGGAGACGTCATAAAGTTGAACCCGGATGCGGTTCAGGCTGCATTGCAGACGATTTCGCCTGTCTTCATTAAGATCACTGCCGTCCGGCTGTTCGCCAGAGGAGGTATTTCGTGCAGATCGGCAGAATAGGCCTGCATAATGGCTTTATTGAAGTATACCTCATTTGGAAGCCACTCGGTGAGCGCTTTTATTCCTACACGATTGGCGTACTCTAAAGAACTAATGCGAGGTGTTCGCTCGCGGCTCCGTCGTGGGGAGACGCTGGAGGAACTCCTCCCTGCAGGGGCGATATCTGTCCACCGTTGCACCCAGGCGGTTGAGGAAGCAGTTTCCCACGGAAACTTATTTCTACTTTTACCTGCACCTCATGTCCATCCGAGTTGAAGGTGTGGCCCCTGGTATGTAAAGTGGTCAATATGTCTCAAAGCTGTTGATATGCTGTAATTACTGGAGATTTGGTCACAGTGCAAACGCTTGTAGATTAAGCTCAAGGTGTTGTGCGCCTGGTGCAAGACATGACCGCGGCGAGAGCTGTGCAAACGATGAGACGTGCTGCTTGTGCAACGGTAGCCACTCTGCAACCTATTCTAACTGTCCTGCGAGAGCTGAGGAGGTACAGGTGTTTGAGGTTCTAGATAAGCATCGGTCCTCTAGGCGTGGGGCCATAGCGATTGTAACAGAAAGGACATACGGTTAATCAAGTGTGGCAGCACGGCGGACTACACTGTGGTGGATTCTAGTCTGTCAGATGCTATCGCTGCAGTGGTAGGAAAGGCTGTGGCAAAGACCATGAACCGTTTGGTGGAAACTGTCATAGAGTGCACTTCGCAGGCCATAATGTCTCAGCTGTCCTCTTTAATGCTGAACACCAGAGCATCCGTGATATCCTTTATTTTTAAAAGCTGGAAGTGCGGACGGAGCCAAAGCGTGGCGCCAAGTTTGAAAATTTTAAATGGGCAATCACGTGACCACTGATAAGTTATCGATACGTAACCAGGAGATACAAAAAAAAGATAAATTAGAGGCAATTAGGTAATTAATGAGAAGCAAAGGGTAATAGCGCTCGCTCGTCAGAGCGCTCTCTCGAGAAATCTTCACGACGAAGTTCGGCGGCGGGAGGAGCTTGAAGAAAAGCTGCGCGAACTAATGCGAGGCGCCGCTCAAGCACTTTCTTGCAGCCGATGACGGCTCCGAATGACAGCAGTCTGCGGCATCATGCGGCCTATATGAGCGATCTGAGCCCGGAGCTGTTCTCCTCCGCCGACAAAGAGTACGCCAGGCCACAGGAGCTGAAGACCATTCTCTCCCAGAGTGGAACCAACCTGAAAGCGCAATGTGTTAAAGGCAGCACGCACAGCTGCGAATTGCCGCGGTAGCTGCAACAATGAAACCGAGTCTTAGGAATCATAGGCGTGCAGCTCAGAGAACGGAACAATTGTGGCAAGCTCGCCGTGGTCTGCTTACGAAGTATCTACGGAATGCATACCGGTTGCCGCAACGAACGCTCAGTGGTTCTCTTCCATTGGCTCCTGATGAATCACCGATGCGTCACCGCGCTCCGGATGGAAGAATGGGGAATCTGATTACATCATTTACGGAAAAGTTTAATACGACACTGCGCCTCAATGCACTGGCCTTCGAAACCTGCAGTTTTGAGTGCAAACCCTGTGGGTGTTGACTTGCGAGCAGATGCTCGACGCGGTGCAGTCCCTGCCCATCCTCGAGGAGATCGTCATTAATGTTTTCGACTCCGGCAACGAATACAACATGACCACCCTAGCTCACAAAATCAGGACAAAAGGCAAGCTGAACCGGCTCGTGATCGGGAGGTTTCGTGCTGAGTCAAGCATCCGGTGTGATCCACCAGGCATGTGGGGCATCAGAGCAGCGCTGCGGAGCAACACGGTCATCAGCGACCTCTCCATCGAGGTGAGCTGGATGAAAGAAGAAGATTGCCGTCTTTTCTCGCGGGTCATCAAAGAAAACCGTACGCTGAAGTCGTTGCGCCTGTTCGGTTGCATCGAAAGGCCCACTTTGACCGTGGCTGAGGTGGCCGGAGCGGTGAAGGACTCGAAGGCGCAGGTTATTTTAGATTTGGCTCGATTTCTCATCGACACCAGTGGAGCTTGGGCACTGGCGAGGTCGCTGTCCACTGCCAAGAAAGTGGAGCAGCTGGAGCTCGATCGTCTCCTGCATACTGGTCATTACGGAGCAGAACAGTGGGCCGAGATCAGGATTCGAAACGGAAGGCGTCTCATACAACGAGGTTTTCTGGGCAATGCAGCCCTTTGTACACATTCTGCGCAATGTGAAGTCGTTGCGGAGGCTCAGAATCCCTTTATATGTCTCTAAAACGGAGAATGAGCGGGCGTGTTTCGACGCATTAGCGAATGAAGCCGCCGTCGGAATTGTGCACTGGGAGTGAAAGATTAATTCTTGCCTAATCGACTCATGCAGCGCCATTGGCGTCCAAGTAATAATTGATGACCTTTATAGAGACGACCAGCCGTTGGAGGGGACAGCAGATTGGGCACAAGTTGTAAGGCTTCACCTGCGGGAATGGGAACCAGCGCCAACTGTTCGCCATTTTAGGCAGCTGCTCATATTCAACAGCCTGTTAACTATGGCAGTGCATGTTTTTATCCAGATTAATAACCGAGCAAGACGAAATTCTTGCGCAGTTCCTGAGGCTCACCAAGTCACTCAGCGAGATCACAATAAGCTCCGAAGCGAAAAGGACGGCGTCAATGGTTCTGCTGGACGGACTCTCGCACAACACGAGTATCACAACTCTCATCATTGAGGACTCGTGTACCAGCAGGCGAGCAGGGCGTCTTCTAGCAGACGCCGTCTGCTCGAGCAATAAGTTTCGGTCGCTTACGTACAACGTCAGCAGCGGGAATCCATCTCGAGCGTTCTTCACTACGCTCGCCAAGTGTATCCGGAACATCATCCTCCTTTCGATGAAGACCGGTGATGTTACTGCTCCAACCAAGCAACAAGACCCTATTCATAACGTCCTAGCTCGGAACAAACATCTGCTGGTCCATACCGCACGATTCGTCAGCGGCCGCGCCTCCGGCAAAATTGGAGCACAGGCACTCGAGTTAATCGGCTCGGACCCCACGATCATCGAAAAAGTTCAAGAAATGTCGTCAGTGAATAAAAAGGCCGCCAACAGCTGGAAGACGTTTAAGTAACGAGCGTTAGCTTTATTGGCCATAAGTAAAACGAAAGTCTTTCCGCATCTAGCGGGGCCAATGAAGAAAACCCTGAGCGGTTCGGACCCGCCAACGTCTGGAAAACGAAGTAACGAGTTAGCTTTATTGGCCATAAGAAAAAACGAGTATTTCCGCATCTAGCGGGGCACGACCACTATCGTGTCATTGCCTACGCCAGCCGCCTGCTCTCTCCCTCTGAATGTAGCTATTCCATTACTGAGCGGGAGTGCCTTGCAGTTGTTTGGGCATTAACAAAATTCCGCCCCTATTTGTTTGGGCGGCCCTTCTGCGTAGTTACGGACCACCATGCCTTGTGTTGGCTCTCCTCTATTAAAGACCCCACAGGACGACAGGGTCGCTGTGCCTTGCACTAGCAGGAATACGCTTTTACTGTTGTCTTTCGATGGCACTGCTCCGTGGGAGGCTTACCAGTCACAGCTGGACACCATGGCGGCGACGCAGTGATGGGACGCCAGCACGAGGGCTGTGATGCTCGTCTCCGAGCTGCGGGGCCGAGCGGCTGTTTCGGCTACGGTTTCATCCACCGAGCGATGGTTGTGACGTGTGGTTGATGTTCAGGTCACACGACGCACGAAAAACAGCAATATTGCGACGATGAAGACGAATCTGGCAGTGGCACGGGACGGAGCTCTAGCGCTAGGCCAGCGGCCATTAAAATCATCTTTGCCTTCGTTCATCGCGCCTCATTCGCCGGCTGGCCGTCACGTAACATTTGGTGGAAGTTACCAAATTCAAACCCGGGCCCCAACCTGTATGTTCGCAGTGGTCGACACCTCGTTACCATGTCTTCTGGATCCGCCCCATCTCCGCCAGCAACACAAGCCATCATATTGGCCCACCCCCGCGAACCAGGCACATTCTGCGGGACAGACGACGTTGATGTGGAAGACTGGCTCGCCTTTTATGAACGCATCGGTACCCATTACAGGTAGCATTCCACGCTGATGCTCGAAAATGTGATATTTCATCTGACCGGCTCCGCGAGTGTGGTCTGAAACATTCGAAGATATTGTTAGGTGATGGCCAGCCGAAGAAGGAGACACGATGATCGATAGCAATGAGGTGATTTAATGGCTGCTGGCTTAACGCGAGAGCCCACGCCACTGCACAGTTCGTCGTCATCATCAAAATACGACTTGAAATCATGGGACGTCTGTCGGCAGAAGCGCCGCGACCTGTTCGTCAAACCAGCTACCGGCCTTCAACTCGCCGCCACATTGTAGCTCAACAAATGGTGTTCACTTCTCAACACTCGGAAAACGCTTGCATGATTGGCGCCATCGCAACGTCACCTATCCTGGGGTCCCTTGTCTTGCACTGGCTCCCGTACCAGACGCCCTGTGGGCCTGTGTGAAAACTCCTGCCCAGCTATACAGGCCCTTACGGTGTCGTACGTCCTGTGACCGTGGTGACGTACGAGATCGCACCGCTGCAACCACAGTCCCCGCCCACTCCACCCTGCACCGACATAGTCTTACTACTCGAACTCTGCCTTGCCCGTCTAGTGCTCACCGGCACTATGCTTTTCAGGCGGGGGGAGGGGGTGGGGGGTGGGTCATGCTGCGTACGTTTGGTGGACGACGAAGTGTTTCGAGAACGACGACAACGCAGTAGTGCGCTGCTGCGATATTTTGAGAGCGGTTCAGCTGTCTCAGGTCTATGGCCCTTTCCCTCGCTGAATACCTTTGCCGTCAGGCAACATTTAGTGCAGGTGGTGGGTAATCAACGGCATCCTGGCCCTCGAGCTTCGGCGTCGTGCGTCAGCCATGGTCGTCGGCTCTGCGTTCCTGGCCTGCGTCGCCCGGATCTGCCCCAGCCTTTAAGATCAGAACCGACCTCGCCGTTGCTCCCCCGCCTCGATCACCCGACTCAACGAACTGGACTTGACCCCATGATCGGCACGACTACCGACCAACCGACCCGAGAAGCCGCTCAGAAGTGAAAAAACTTTGAGGGCACTTAAGTCTGCTTGCCTGGAGAAATGCGAAAGCATGGAAGTTTCTAGAACGCGGTTTTTTCCACGACGCCAGTACGCGTTAGATTTATTTTACTTTTATTGTTATTGTCATTTATTTTTCTTTTATTTCGTTCTTATTTGTTTTTCTATGTGTTTAAAGAAAATGTATTTACAATTATTTTTATTTTAGTTTTGATGACGTCATTCATTGACAGGTGAGGCGGGCGCTTTCTGCGAACGGACACTTCTTGCATACACTTATGAGCAAATAAGGCTTTCGCCTTAATACAGTGTCCTCCTACCCATGCCGTTCGCTGCTTTTAAGGGCCTACTTGCGTCGGCTTATGGTGACCAGCGACTCGGAAGCAACATGGACCAGGACACATTCGATCACCTCTTTCATCGTCATGCCGGCCAGCACTACAGCACCTTCCCATTTCTGCTGTAGCGTCATCTGAAGCAACGGTGCAACCGAAGCACATCCCCATTTCGCACGTCTCTTTGCCAACGATAGGGACAATCGCTCGGTGGCCCCGAGTAATGTGACGAAGAATACAAAGCTGACAGTGGCGCAGGAAGGAGCGCTCGCGCTAGACCAGCGGCCATTAAAATCATCTCTTTGCCATCGTTCATCGCGCCTCATTCTTCGGCTGGCCATCACGTAACAATATAAATGCTGATGCATAATTTAACTCACTTCCGCACTTAACCGAGCCTGTTTCAGCATCTATAATTACAACAAACAACGTATCAGCATTTATACTGCGCAGAGGGTGTGCGTCACGTGACCTAAACATCAACTACACTCCACAGTCATCGTTCGTTTGAAGAAACCGAAACAGCGTCGAGAAGGAGTTGAATTATAAATTATTTGGTGAGCGTATGCGAATACCACGGTGTGTTCCATGCATACCAATGTTTAGCGCGTCGCTTGAAAGAAAACACGCAAGCAAAAAATTGGTCCCTATTGTTCTTTAAGAAGGAGTTCGGCTCGAGATGGCAACCCCAAAGAATGTGGTGAAGAGTTAGCATTCCACAACCAGAACCGTATCACGGAAGTTAAGTATGCCTGTTGCCACGTCAGCAACCGCAAAGCCATGCTACTGGCGCTACAATTCAAGGGTAAAGCACGTACCCCACACACAACCCGAGAATGGAGAATGGTCGTCCGACATGCATGAAGACGTCCAGGAAGACTGCACTGAAGAAATGGACGTAGATAAAATAAGTGCATAACTTGAATAACGATATCAAAGAAATGGAAACGAAGCCTGTGGGAGGTGCAAAGAAAGCGCAAATATTCTACTCCGAAGAGTGGCCGGTGAGTGTCGCTCCAATGCAAAGAAACCGACGCAGAAACTCCAAATGCAGCCACAAATGTAGTCACAGGGCGGGGACTACCACGCGATCGCATTACCTCGAGACTGCTAAGGAGGCCCCACGATTTTTAGTGTGAAAGCACTACTTGACACGGTCCCAACCAAGAATCTCGAGTGAAACCTCGAAGTAACTCGAGCAAGCTCCGGTTAGTTCGAAAGCTTTTGGGAGGAGGCTCGGGAAATTTTGGAGGAGCGGCGCTCCAGTTGTAGGTAGAGGGTGAACCTTGGCCAATCCTACCTAGCATGTAAATACTGTCGCGCCTGGCTTCTGAACCAGCGGCGGTGCGAAGAGGTCAGCTCAACATCGATCAGAGCTTAAGCTGAGCAATTACTGCGACAGCATGCTGCATATCCCCACTACCGTGCTACGCAGCTCACGCTGACCTATTGATACTTACTTTGCTCCACTATCCCCTTTCAACGAGGTAGGGCTATGTGAGCACCATGAATCGGAGACTTCAATCTCAATATATTTCTAAATAACCAACACATGCGCCCATGGCACCACCTCCGAGACCCGAGCTCAAGAACTCCACCGTTCTTCCTCGTTACAAAGGACCCCTCGTCCTATGTCGATAAAGAAATATTCAAAGTAATAAGCCGAGCGCTTCATCGGAGCTGCAGAGTGCTTCAGATGTTTAGTGCGTTCTTTGGAAACCCCGAGGAAAAATAACCATCTGGAAATGCAGATACAGCCACATGATCTCAGACTTCTTTCTCCATATACTGGAGAAGTACCGCTCCCCACATACTGGGAAAGTAATTACTGCGGCGATGATCCTGGCAAGAGAACTCTTGACGAGAGACCTCCTGACGCCTTTGGAAAATTCGCACAAGAACCAGTCATCGTTATGCCCACGATTCACCCAGGAACTCATGCCTTGCGAAGTAAAGCATGATATTAGAATGACGATAAAGCAAACAGTATTTATTATGATGACCTGGATTGCGTTGGCGCCAGGGTGTGGGCCTACACCTAAGCAAGACCGAGCGCGTGAGAGGTTGAATGTCTGCGCTCTGTGCAAACAGGGTCATGGCAGTGCGTTGCTGAGCGCGGACACTACTGTTTGAAACTGGGCGTTTCAAGGGCAGCCAGTAAGCACCAGCTGAGAAAGGTCCGGCGTCTAGCTGCCCGCTGCAGCGCCACGCCGCCCTGAAAGCTGCGGACGCCGGTCTCCCGCTAACCAGACCAGACTTCGGTCCTCTGCCGCCAGCTGGCACCCGCTGCCAGCATACCAGCTTAGCTTGCCGCCACCCGCTACCAGCACACGCCCCGCACCAGCAGTCTTCATGTAATTCATTGTGACGGACGCTACGCTCACCGGCACCCAGGGTAGGACGTTTCTTCTCTCATTGTAAATATACATTGTGATTTCGTTTACCTTAGCGTGCCTTCGTATGCTCGACGTCGTGTCCTTGTCATGGAAAAAAACGTGATAATTGTGCTTCATTGCGGCCTATCTCTGCCCGGGCCACGTAAGTGGAATCGGGTCCATTAATAACATCATATATATGCTGTCACTCGCGTCCACCAGAGCACCCCCGCATACGGACGGACGAGCGCTGTGTTGTGTTCTCGCGTATGCGTGCGCACGGAGCAAACAATGGAAGACTCTTGTGCCATAGAAATGTGTGCGAACTGGTAGGGCGGTCTGCAAGACGGTGCCGGAAAGACAGCCAGCAGCAGGGGCGAAACCCCGGTTAGAGCAAAGCGCAAAGATCCGAAGAGGACACCTGACAGACTGCCGCCGTCCCGAACGAGGAATACCTCATCGTGGAGGACGCGCAACGGCCGTCTTAGTTATCAGGAATAGATAAGAGCCGTTGCCCGCCTCACATGGAAAGTGTTCCAAAAAACGAGTGAAAAATGATCGCGACCTACAGCCTTCCGGTGAGATGATTTCGAGGGCAGAGAAGGTCTCGAGAGACGTGCGGCGGGTCAGACAGAGAGCACAGACACCCGCACCCTGACGATGGATAAGTTGTACCACTGTTGTAAATGAAATTGTGCTGTGCAATTGATATGGGTTCAATCACCGCTGGTTTTATCTGCCCGACCAAAGGCCGCCAGCACGCTGCACCTATTTCGCCGAAATGCCCAAAAAACAGCTAGTGAATGCTTTAATGTGGCTCGAACATTAGTCCGCTCCGTGTTGCTACCTCGGCTCGCTTATCAAGCATATATAGTTTAACGCATCATCCTATGAGATTGGGACCAAGTGCAAACAGTCAACAGACAGGACATTCGAGTCATCAATGACCCACCCTCGCTTGATCCCTATTGACAACTACAAGCGGAAGCTCACTGATGCGATCGTGAAGCAGCGCCGTAATACGTGCAACCTGAAAGTATCGCCAACCCCTGCTGCATCTGCCATAGCAAAACCTTTGATCCGACTTAACCACTTCTTCACGCAAAACCTTTGCAAACGCTTCCTTGACAGCATCCCCAGGTCACCTACAACCGACCCCTACGCGTCATGCGCAACGCTCACCTTTCAGTGAGAGAAACAGAGGCTTCTCTCCGAGAAGACTCCGTAGGTGCACTTCAAGCTTACGTAGACGCAAGCACAAAAGATATGTCGCATACGAGTCCTCTCTGTCTCGCTGTATCTAATGTACGCTAGACATGTTCCTACATCGCAGAAGCGCTCCTTCACTCTGTGATAGAAAAGCTCATTGTCATTCGTGACGGCTTGTCCACTTTAAAGGACCTCCTCTGCACTACACCGAACTGTCTGCTCCTATTACCGACTCAACACAAGCAGTACAGGCTATACGGCGCGTAGCCTGTCCTCTGGGCATTGTTGAAGTGTGCTCCATCGCGGAATAGTTTCCATACCCCTTCCGAGTTGTATGGGTTCGACGCAGTACGTACTGTCTTAGGGAAGCGGACAGTGCGTCCCATCCACTGCAAGTGCCATACCCGTTTGCTCTACTGAAATTATCCGCATGAGACACCGTACTGCCTAGAAGGGAATTTCTCCGCCGCCCCATGCGTGCATCATTTCCACCGCGTGGATCCAATCTTCTCGGCGGTTTAACTCGCCGTGAGAAGGTGGCGTTGAGGAGAATCTGGGTGGATGTTGCGCTGACGCCTGCGGTCAGGGCCTTCTGGACAGCATAGACCTCGCTTCTGAACTGCCCCTTCTGCCCCGCTTCTGCTACAGAGGCGGCGTTATACCTCACTTTGTACCAACTAGCCCCGGACTTCGGAAGGCACGCAATCGACGCCTCGGCTGTCAGGGTTACCGCCCCAGCTGACCACAGGGCACTCAAATCTCGACCCATGTGCCCCAATACCGGGCCGGGCTTTGTTGGCATTCATAGCACACCCCGGCCTGCACGTATACCTATAACCCTCTTATGCCGAAGGGCATATTTGCGCTATAAAAAATGATGTGGTGCGGCTTAAAAGAGACAGGAAACAGGAAATTGAACTGCTCGGCTGTGCGTTACCTGATAATAGCACTATGATAAGACAGGCCTTCGGTTCCCGAACCTTCAGCGACTTGCGCTAGAGGAAGACGACGACGACAACGACAACCGCAGATCGCTCCGTGCAGGTACCTCTTTGCCTGTGCGACGCTGTGACCGAGCGGTGACTATTCGTCTTCCCAGTTTGATTGTTCGCTTGTTTTTTGCCTTTGCAGGATGTTTGCTGTTGGTTAGGGCAGATGTCGTCTTCTCCTGGTTGGCCAACCTCCCCTTAGATCAACTTCCCCTGGACGCCTTCTTTCGGGGTGGCATCGGCAGCATTCCTGTTGGTCTAGTCCCTTTGGATGGAGACGTCATAAAGTTGAACCCGGATGCGGTTCAGGCTGCATTGCAGACGAATTCGCCTGTCTTCATTAAGATCACTGCCGTCCGGCTGTTCGCCAGAGGAGGTATTTCGTGCAGATCGGCAGAATAGGCCTGCATAATGGCTTTATTGAAGTATACCTCATTTGGAAGCCACTCGGTGAGCGCTTTTATTCCTACACGATTGGCGTACTCTAAAGAACTAATGCGAGGTGTTCGCTCGCGGCTCCGTCGTGGGGAGACGCTGGAGGAACTCCTCCCTGCAGGGGCGATATCTGTCCACCGTTGCACCCAGGCGGTTGAGGAAGCAGTTTCCCACGGAAACTTATTTCTACTTTTACCTGCACCTCATGTCCATCCGAGTTGAAGGTGTGGCCCCTGGTATGTAAAGTGGTCAATATGTCTCAAAGCTGTTGATATGCTGTAATTACTGGAGATTTGGTCACAGTGCAAACGCTTGTAGATTAAGCTCAAGGTGTTGTGCGCCTGGTGCAAGACATGACCGCGGCGAGAGCTGTGCAAACGATGAGACGTGCTGCTTGTGCAACGGTAGCCACTCTGCAACCTATTCTAACTGTCCTGCGAGAGCTGAGGAGGTACAGGTGTTTGAGGTTCTAGATAAGCATCGGTCCTCTAGGCGTGGGGCCATAGCGATTGTAACAGAAAGGACATACGGTTAATCAAGTGTGGCAGCACGGCGGACTACACTGTGGTGGATTCTAGTCTGTCAGATGCTATCGCTGCAGTGGTAGGAAAGGCTGTGGCAAAGACCATGAACCGTTTGGTGGAAACTGTCATAGAGTGCACTTCGCAGGCCATAATGTCTCAGCTGTCCTCTTTAATGCTGAACACCAGAGCATCCGTGATATCCTTTATTTTTAAAAGCTGGAAGTGCGGACGGAGCCATAGCGTGGCGCCAAGTTTGAAAATTTTAAATGGGCAATCACGTGACCACTGATAAGTTATCGATACGTAACCAGGAGATACAAAAAAAAGATAAATTAGAGGCAATTAGGTAATTAATGAGAAGCAAAGGGTAATAGCGCTCGCTCGTCAGAGCGCTCTCTCGAGAAATCTTCACGACGAAGTTCGGCGGCGGGAGGAGCTTGAAGAAAAGCTGCGCGAACTAATGCGAGGCGCCGCTCAAGCACTTTCTTGCAGCCGATGACGGCTCCGAATGACAGCAGTCTGCGGCATCATGCGGCCTATATGAGCGATCTGAGCCCGGAGCTGTTCTCCTCCGCCGACAAAGAGTACGCCAGGCCACAGGAGCTGAAGACCATTCTCTCCCAGAGTGGAACCAACCTGAAAGCGCAATGTGTTAAAAGCAGCACGCACAGCTGCGAATTGCCGCGGTAGCTGCAACAATGAAACCGAGTCTTAGGAATCATAGGCGTGCAGCTCAGAGAACGGAACAATTGTGGCAAGCTCGCCGTGGTCTGCTTACGAAGTATCTACGGAATGCATACCGGTTGCCGCAACGAACGCTCAGTGGTTCTCTTCCATTGGCTCCTGATGAATCACCGATGCGTCACCGCGCTCCGGATGGAAGAATGGGGAATCTGATTACATCATTTACGGAAAAGTTTAATACGACACTGCGCCTCAATGCACTGGCCTTCGAAACCTGCAGTTTTGAGTGCAAACCCTGTGGGTGTTGACTTGCGAGCAGATGCTCGACGCGGTGCAGTCCCTGCCCATCCTCGAGGAGATCGTCATTAATGTTTTCGACTCCGGCAACGAATACAACATGACCACCCTAGCTCACAAAATCAGGACAAAAGGCAAGCTGAACCGGCTCGTGATCGGGAGGTTTCGTGCTGAGTCAAGCATCCGGTGTGATCCACCAGGCATGTGGGGCATCAGAGCAGCGCTGCGGAGCAACACGGTCATCAGCGACCTCTCCATCGAGGTGAGCTGGATGAAAGAAGAAGATTGCCGTCTTTTCTCGCGGGTCATCAAAGAAAACCGTACGCTGAAGTCGTTGCGCCTGTTCGGTTGCATCGAAAGGCCCACTTTGACCGTGGCTGAGGTGGCCGGAGCGGTGAAGGACTCGAAGGCGCAGGTTATTTTAGATTTGGCTCGATTTCTCATCGACACCAGTGGAGCTTGGGCACTGGCGAGGTCGCTGTCCACTGCCAAGAAAGTGGAGCAGCTGGAGCTCGATCGTCTCCTGCATACTGGTCATTACGGAGCAGAACAGTGGGCCGAGATCAGGATTCGAAACGGAAGGCGTCTCATACAACGAGGTTTTCTGGGCAATGCAGCCCTTTGTACACATTCTGCGCAATGTGAAGTCGTTGCGGAGGCTCAGAATCCCTTTATCTGTCTCTAAAACGGAGAATGAGCGGGCGTGTTTCGACGCATTAGCGAATGAAGCCGCCGTCGGAATTGTGCACTGGGAGTGAAAGATTAATTCTTGCCTAATCGACTCATGCAGTGCCATTGGCGTCCAAGTAATAATTGATGACCTTTATAGAGACGACCAGCCGTTGGAGGGGACAGCAGATTGGGCACAAGTTGTAAGGCTTCACCTGCGGGAATGGGAACCAGCGCCAACTGTTCGCCATTTTAGGCAGCTGCTCATATTCAACAGCCTGTTAACTATGGCAGTGCATGTTTTTATCCAGATTAATAACCGAGCAAGACGAAATTCTTGCGCAGTTCCTGAGGCTCACCAAGTCACTCAGCGAGATCACAATAAGCTCCGAAGCGAAAAGGACGGCGTCAATGGTTCTGCTGGACGGACTCTCGCACAACACGAGCATCACAACTCTCATCATTGAGGACTCGTGTACCAGCAGGCGAGCAGGGCGTCTTCTAGCAGACGCCGTCTGCTCGAGCAATAAGTTTCGGTCGCTTACGTACAACGTCAGCAGCGGGAATCCATCTCGAGCGTTCTTCACTACGCTCGCCAAGTGTATCCGGAACATCATCCTCCTTTCGATGAAGACCGGTGATGTTACTGCTCCAACCAAGCAAAAAGACCCTATTCATAACGTCCTAGCTCGGAACAAACATCTGCTGGTCCATACCGCACGATTCGTCAGCGGCCGCGCCTCCGGCAAAATTGGAGCACAGGCACTCGAGTTAATCGGCTCGGACCCCACGATCATCGAAAAAGTTCAAGAAATGTCGTCAGTGAATAAAAAGGCCGCCAACAGCTGGAAGACGTTTAAGTAACGAGCGTTAGCTTTATTGGCCATAAGTAAAACGAAAGTCTTTCCGCATCTAGCGGGGCCAATGAAGAAAACCCTGAGCGGTTCGGACCCGCCAACGTCTGGAAAACGAAGTAACGAGTTAGCTTTATTGGCCATAAGAAAAAACGAGTATTTCCGCATCTAGCGGGGCACGACCACTATCGTGTCATTGCCTACGCCAGCCGCCTGCTCTCTCCCTCTGAATGTAGCTATTCCATTACTGAGCGGGAGTGCCTTGCAGTTGTTTGGGCATTAACAAAATTCCGCCCCTATTTGTTTGGGCGGCCCTTCTGCGTAGTTACGGACCACCATGCCTTGTGTTGGCTCTCCTCTATTAAAGACCCCACAGGACGACAGGGTCGCTGTGCCTTGCACTTGCAGGAATACGCTTTTACTGTTGTCTTTCGATGGCACTGCTCCGTGGGAGGCTTACCAGTCACAGCTGGACACCATGGCGGCGACGCAGTGATGGGACGCCAGCACGAGGGCTGTGATGCTCGTCTCCGAGCTGCGGGGCCGAGCGGCTGTTTCGGCTACGGTTTCATCCACCGAGCGATGGTTGTGACGTGTGGTTGATGTTCAGGTCACACGACGCACGAAAAACAGCAATATTGCGACGATGAAGACGAATCTGGCAGTGGCACGGGACGGAGCTCTAGCGCTAGGCCAGCGGCCATTAAAATCATCTTTGCCTTCGTTCATCGCGCCTCATTCGCCGGCTGGCCGTCACGTAACATTTGGTGGAAGTTACCAAATTCAAACCCGGGCCCCAACCTGTATGTTCGCAGTGGTCGACACCTCGTTACCATGTCTTCTGGATCCGCCCCATCTCCGCCAGCAACACAAGCCATCATATTGGCCCACCCCCGCGAACCAGGCACATTCTGCGGGACAGACGACGTTGATGTGGAAGACTGGCTCGCCTTTTATGAACGCATCGGTACCCATTACAGGTAGCATTCCACGCTGATGCTCGAAAATGTGATATTTCATCTGACCGGCTCCGCGAGTGTGGTCTGAAACATTCGAAGATATTGTTAGGTGACGGCCAGCCGAAGAAGGAGACACGATGATCGATGGCAATGAGATGATTTAATGGCTGCTGGCTTAACGCGAGAGCCCACGCCACTGCACAGTTCGTCGTCATCATCAAAATACGACTTGAAATCATGGGACGTCTGTCGGCAGAAGCGCCGCGACCTGTTCGTCAAACCAGCTACCGGCCTTCAACTCGCCGCCACATTGTAGCTCAACAAATGGTGTTCACTTCTCAACACTCGGAAAACGCTTGCATGATTGGCGCCATCGCAACGTCACCTATCCTGGGGTCCCTTGTCTTGCACTGGCTCCCGTACCAGACGCCCTGTGGGCCTGTGTGAAAACTCCTGCCCAGCTATACAGGCCCTTACGGTGTCGTACGTCCTGTGACCGTGGTGACGTACGAGATCGCACCGCTGCACCCACAGTCCCCGCCCACTCCACCCTGCACCGACATAGTCTTACTACTCGAACTCTGCCTTGCCCGTCTAGTGCTCACCGGCACTATGCTTTTCAGGCGGGGGGAGGGGGTGGGGGGTGGGTCATGCTGCGTACGTTTGGTGGACGACGAAGTGTTTCGAGAACGACGACAACGCAGTAGTGCGCTGCTGCGATATTTTGAGAGCGGTTCAGCTGTCTCAGGTCTATGGCCCTTTCCCTCGCTGAATACCTTTGCCGTCAGGCAACATTTAGTGCAGGTGGTGGGTAATCAACGGCATCCTGGCCCTCGAGCTTCGGCGTCGTGCGTCAGCCATGGTCGTCGGCTCTGCGTTCCTGGCCTGCGTCGCCCGGATCTGCCCCAGCCTTTAAGATCAGAACCGACCTCGCCGTTGCTCCCCCGCCTCGATCACCCGACTCAACGAACTGGACTTGACCCCATGATCGGCACGACTACCGACCAACCGACCCGAGAAGCCGCTCAGAAGTGAAAAAACTTTGAGGGCACTTAAGTCTGCTTGCCTGGAGAAATGCGAAAGCATGGAAGTTTCTAGAACGCGGTTTTTTCCACGACGCCAGTACGCGTTAGATTTATTTTACTTTTATTGTTATTGTCATTTATTTTTCTTTTATTTCGTTCTTATTTGTTTTTCTATGTGTAAAGAAAATGTATTTACAATTATTTTTATTTTAGTTTTGATGACGTCATTCATTGACAGGTGAGGCGGGCGCTTTCTGCGAACGGACACTTCTTGCATACACTTATGAGCAAATAAGGCTTCCGCCTTAATACAGTGTCCTCCTACCCATGCCGTTCGCTGCTTTTAAGGGCCTACTTGCGTCGGCTTATGGTGACCAGCGACTCGGAAGCAACATGGACCAGGACTCATTCGATCACCTCTTTTATTGTGCATGGCGGCCAGCCCTACAGCACCCGGTAGGGCGGTCTGCAAGACGGCGCCGGAAAGACAGCCAGCAGCAGGGGCGAAACCCCGGTTAGAGCAAAGCGCAAAGATCCGAAGAGGACACCTGACAGACTGCCGCCGTCCCGAACGAGGAATACCTCATCGTGGAGGACGCGCAACGGCCGCCCCAGTTATCAGGAATAGATAAGAGCCGTTGCCCGCCTCACATGGAAAGTTGTCGAAAAAACGAGTGAAAAATGATCGCGACCTACAGCCCGACAGTGAGGAGATTTCGGGGGCAGAGAAGGCCTCGAGAGACGCGCGGCGGGTCAGACAGAGAGAACAGACACCCGCACCCTGACGATGGATAAGTTGTACCGCTGTCGTAAATAAATGTTAATAAATTGTGCTCTGCCATTGATATGGGTTCGATCACCACTGGTTCGATCTGCCCGACAAAAGGCCGTCAGCACGCTGCACATTTTTCGCCGAAATGCCCAGAAAACAGCTGGTGAATGCTTTAATGTGGCTCGAACATTAGTCCGCTCTGTGTTTCTACCTCGGCTCGTTTATCAAGCATATATAGTTTAACGCATCATCCGAAGAGATTGGGACCAAGTGCACAGACAGGACATTCGAGTCATCACTGACCCTCCGTCGCTTGATCCCTATTGACAACTACAAGCGGAAACTCACTGATGAGATCGTGAAGCAGCGCCGTAATACGCGCAACCTGAAAGTATCAGCAACCTCTGCTGCATCTGCCATAGCAAAAAACTTTGATCCCACTTAACCACTTCTTCACGCAAAACCTTTGGAAACGCTTCCTTGACAGCATCCCCAGGTCACCTACAACCGACCCCTACGCGTCATGTGCAACGCTCACCTTTCAGTGAGAGAAACAGAGGCTCCTCTCCGAGAAGACTCCGTAGGTGGACTTCAAGCTTACGTAGACGCAAGCACAAAAGATATGTCGCATACCAGTCTTCTCTGTCCAGCTGTACCTAATGTACGCTAGACATGTTCCTACATCGGAGAAGCGCTCCTTCACTCTGGGATAGCAAAGCTCATTGCCATTCGTGACGGCTTGTCCACTTTAAAGGACCTCCTCTGCACTACACCGAACTGTTTACTCCTATTACCGACTCAACACAAGCAGTACAGCTATACGGCGCGTAGCCTGTCCTCTGGGCATTGTTGAAGTGTGCTCCATCGTGGAGTCGTATCCATGCCCCGTCCGAGTTATGGGTTCGACGCAGTACGCACTGTCTTATCCCGCTGCGCCCTTCAGAGCACCCATTCTGTTTCGAACAGCAGCCTGAAAAGGCTGGGAGTTGAGGCCATGTATTTGAATCTCTACCCGGTAATGTGGGACGTTAACCCTCCCAGAAGCGATGCCCACGCCACGTATGCCGTTCTGGCACAGACTAACCTGGAAGCGGACAGTGCGTCCCATCCACTGCAAGTTCCATACCCGTTTGCTCTACTGAAATTATCCGCATGAGACGCCGTACTGCCTAGAAAGGAATTTCTCCGCCGCCCCACCCGTGCATCAATTCCACCGCGTGGATCCAGTCTTCCCGGCGGTTTAACCCGCCGTGAGGAGGTGGCGTTGAGGAGAATCTGGGTGGATGTTGCACCGACGCCTGCCGTAAAGAGGTGGCATTGAGAAGAATCCGGGCGGATGCAGCGCTGACGCCTGCGGTCAGGGCCTTCTGGACACCACAGACCTCGCTTCTGAACTGCCCCTTCTGCCTCGCTTCGGCTACAGAGGCGACGTTATACCTCACTTTGTACTAAGTTGCCCAGGACTTCGGGAGGCACGCAAGCGACGCCTCGGCTTTCAGGGTTACCGCCCCAGCTCACCACTGGGCACTCAAATCCTGACCCATGGGCCCCAATACCGGGCCGGGCTTTGTTGGCATTCATAGCACATCCCGGCCTGCACATATACTTATAACCCTCTTATGCCGAAGGGCATATTTGCGCTATAAAAAATGATGTGGTGCTTCTTAAAAGGGACAGGAAACAGTTGACAGAAATGGAACTGCTCAGCTGTGCGTTACCTGATAATAGCGCTATTTTAAGACAGGCCTTCGGTTCCCGAACCTTCAGCGACTGGCGCTAAAGGAAGACGTCGACGACAACGGCTGGTCGCTCCGTGCAGGTACGACCTCTTTGCCTGTGCGACGCTGTGACCGAGCGGTGACTGTCTTCCCAGTTTCTGATTATTCGCTTGTTTTTTTGCCGTTGCAGGGTGTTCGCTGTTGGTTAGGGCAGATGCCCTTGTCTTCTCCTGACCCGATAACGTCCTCCTGGTTGGCCAACCTCCCCTCAGATCAACTTCCCCTGGACGCCTTCTTTCGGGGTGGCATCGGCAGCATTCCTGTTGGTCTAGCGCCTTTGGATGGAGACGTCATAAAGTTGAACTCGGATGCGGTTCAGGCTGCATTGCAGGCGATTTCGCATGTCTTTATTAAGGTCAATGACGTCCAGCAGTTCGCCAGCGGATGTATTTTGTGAAGATCGGCAGAACAGGCCTGCATAACGGATTTATTGAAGTGTACCTCCTTTGGAAGCCACTCGGTGAACGCTTTTATTCCTCCACGCTTGGCGTACTCTAAAGAACTAATGCGGAGTGTTCGCTCGCGGCTCCGTCGTGGGGAGACGCTGGAGGAACTCTTCCCTGCAGGGGCGATTTCTGTCCATCGTTGCACCCAGGTGGTTGAGGAAGTAATGATTCCGACGGAAACGGTTACTGCTACTTTTACCTGCAACTCAAGTCTATCCGAGTTGAAGGTGTGACCTGTGGTCTGTAAAGGGGTCAATATGCCTCAAAGTTGTTGCAATGCCGTAATTGCTGGAGATTTGGTCACAGTGCAAACGCTTGTAAATTAAGCTCAAGGTATTCGAGTGGTGAAAGCCATGACCGCGAAGAGAGCTGTACAAACAATGAGACGTGCTCAGAGAGCTGAGAGCTCCTGCGAGAGCTGAGGAGGTACAGGTGTTTGCTGTTCTAGATAAGCATCGGTCCTCTAGGCGTAGGGCCATACGATTGTAACAGAAAGGACATACGGTTAATCAAGTCTGGCAGCACGGCGGACTACTTTCTAGTCTGTCAGATGCTATCGCTGCAGCGGTAGGAAAGACTATGACAAAGACCATGAACCATTTGGTGGAAACTGTTAGAGTGCACTTCGCAGGCCATAATGTCTCAGTTGTTCTCTTTAATACTGAACACCAGAGCCTCCGTGATATCCATTATTTTTAAAAGCTGGAAGTGCGGACGGAGCAAAAGCGGGGCGCCAAGTTTGAAAACCTCAAATGGGCAATCACGTGACCACTGATAAGTTATCGATACGTAACCAGGAGATAGAAAAGAAGTGATAAATTAGAGGCAATTAGGTAATTAATGATAAGCAAAGGGTAATAGCGCTCGCTCGTCAGAGCGCTCTCTCGAGAAGGCTTCACGACGAAGTTCGGCGGCGGGAGAAGCTTGAAGAAAAGCTGCGCGAACTAATGCGAGGCGACGCTCAAGCACTTTCTTGCAGCCGATGACGGCTCCGAATGACAGCAGTCTGCGGCATCATGCGGCCTATATGAGCAATCTGAGCCCGCAGCTGCTCTCCTCCGCCAGCAAAGCGTACGCCAGGCTACAGGAGCTGAAGACCACTCTGTCCCAGTGTGGAACCAACCTGAAAGCGCAATGTGTGCAAGGCAGCACACACAGCTGCGAATTGCCGCGGCAGCTGCAACAATGAAACCGAGTCTTGGTAATCATAGGCGTGCAGCTCAGAGAACGGAACAATTGTGGCTAGCTCGCCGTGGTCTGCTTACGAAGTATCTACGGAATGCATACCGGTTGCAGCAACGAACGCCCAGTGGTTCTCTTCAATTAGCTCCTGATGAATCACCGATGCGTCACTGCGCTCCGGATGGAAGAATGGGGAATTATTGATTACATCATTTACGGAAACGTTTTCTACGACGCTGTGGCTCAATGCACTGGCCTTTGAAACCTGCAGTTTTGCGTGCAAACCCTGTGGATGTTGACTTGCGAGCAGATGCTTGATGCGGTGCAGTCCCTGCCCATCCTCGAGGAGATCGCCATTAATGTTTTCGACGCCAGCAACGAACACAACAACATGACCACCCTAGCTCACGAAATCAGGACAAAAGGCAAGCTGAATCGGCTCATGATCGGGAGGTTTCGTGCTGAGCTAAGTATCCGGTATGATCCACCAGGCATGTGGGGCATCACAGCAGCGCTGCGGAGCAACACGGTCATCAGCGACCTCTCCATCGAGGTGAGCTGGATGAAAGAAGAAAATTGCCGTCTTTTCTCGCAAGTCATCAAAGAAAACCGCACGCTGAAGTCGTTGCACCTGTTCGGTTGCATCGAAAGGCTCACTTTGACCGTGGCTGAGGTGGCCGGAGCGGTGAAGGACTCGAAGGCGCTGGTTATTTTAGATTTGGCTCGATTTTCAATCGACACAAGTGGAGCTTGGGCACTGGCGAGGTCGCTGTCCAGTGCCAAGAAATTGGAGCAGCTGAAGCTCGTGTCCTGCATACTGGTCATCACGGAGCAGAACAGTGGGCCGAGATCAGGATTCGAAACGGAAGGCGACTCATACAGCGAGGTTCCCTGGACAATGCAGACCCTTGTCCACATGCTGCGCAATGTGGAGTGGTTTCGGAGGCTCAGAATCCCTTTATATGTCTCTACAACGGAGAATGAGCAGGCGTGTTTCGACGCATTAGTGAATGAAGCCGCAGTCGGAATTGTGCGCTGGGAGTGCAAGAATAATTCTTGCCTAATGGACTCATACAGCGCCGTCAGTGAGGCAGGCATTGGCGTACATGTAATAATCGATGACCTTTATAGAGACGACCAGCCGTTGGAGGGGACAACAGAGAGGGCACAAGTTGTAAGGCTTCACCTGCGGGAATGGGAACCAGCGCCAACTGTTCGCCATTTTAGGCAGCTGCTCATATTCAACAGCCTGTTAACTATGGCAGTGCATGTTTTTATCCAGATTAATAACCGAGCAAGACGAAATTCTTGCGCAGTTCCTGAGGCTCACCAAGTCACTCAGCGAGATCACAATAAGCTCCGAAGCGAAAAGGACGGCGTCAATGGTTCTGCTGGACGGACTCTCGCACAACACGAGCATCACAACTCTCATCATTGAGGACTCGTGTACCAGCAGGCGAGCAGGGCGTCTTCTAGCAGACGCCGTCTGCTCGAGCAATAAGTCTCGGTCGCTTACGTACAACGTCAGCAGCGGGAATCCATCTCGAGCGTTCTTCACTACGCTCGCCAAGTGTATCCGGAACATCATCCTCCTTTCGATGAAGACCGGTGATGTTACTGCTCCAACCAAGCAACAAGACCCTATTCATAACGTCCTAGCTCGGAACAAACATCTGCTGGTCCATACCGCACGATTCGTCAGCGGCCGCGCCTCCGGCAAAATTGGAGCACAGGCACTCGAGTTAATCGGCTCGGACCCCATGATCATCGAAAAAGTTCAAGAAATGTCGTCAGTGAATAAAAAGGCCGCCAACAGCTGGAAGACGTTTAAGTAACGAGCGTTAGCTTTATTGGCCATAAGTAAAACGAAAGTCTTTCCGCATCTAGCGGGGCCAATGAAGAAAACCCTGAGCGGTTCGGACCCGCCAACGTCTGGAAAACGAAGTAACGAGTTAGCTTTATTGGCCATAAGAAAAAACGAGTATTTCCGCATCTAGCGGGGCACGACCACTATCGTGTCATTGCCTACGCCAGCCGCCTGCTCTCTCCCTCTGAATGTAGCTATTCCATTACTGAGCGGGAGTGCCTTGCAGTTGTTTGGGCATTAACAAAATTCCGCCCCTATTTGTTTGGGCGGCCCTTCTGCGTAGTTACGGACCACCATGCCTTGTGTTGGCTCTCCTCTATTAAAGACCCCACAGGACGACAGGGTCGCTGTGCCTTGCACTTGCAGGAATACGCTTTTACTGTTGTCTTTCGATGGCACTGCTCCGTGGGAGGCTTACCAGATACAGCTGGACACCATGGCGGCGACGCAGTGATGGGACGCCAGCACGAGGGCTGTGATGCTCGTCTCCGAGCTGCGGGGCCGAGCGGCTGTTTCGGCTACGGTTTCATCCACCGAGCGATGGTTGTGACGTGTGGTTGATGTTCAGGTCACACGACGCACGAAAAACAGCAATATTGCGACGATGAAGACGAATCTGGCAGTGGCACGGGACGGAGCTCTAGCGCTAGGCCAGCGGCCATTAAAATCATCTTTGCCTTCGTTCATCGCGCCTCATTCGCCGGCTGGCCGTCACGTAACATTTGGTGGAAGTTACCAAATTCAAACCCGGGCCCCAACCTGTATGTTCGCAGTGGTCGACACCTCGTTACCATGTCTTCTGGATCCGCCCCATCTCCGCCAGCAACACAAGCCATCATATTGGCCCACCCCCGCGAACCAGGCACATTCTGCGGGACAGACGACGTTGATGTGGAAGACTGGCTCGCCTTTTATGAACGCATCGGTACCCATTACAGGTAGCATTCCACGCTGATGCTCGAAAATGTGATATTTCATCTGACCGGCTCCGCGAGTGTGGTCTGAAACATTCGAAGATATTGTTAGGTGACGGCCAGCCGAAGAAGGAGACACGATGATCGATGGCAATGAGATGATTTAATGGCTGCTGGCTTAACGCGAGAGCCCACGCCACTGCACAGTTCGTCGTCATCATCAAAATACGACTTGAAATCATGGGACGTCTGTCGGCAGAAGCGCCGCGACCTGTTCGTCAAACCAGCTACCGGCCTTCAACTCGCCGCCACATTGTAGCTCAACAAATGGTGTTCACTTCTCAACACTCGGAAAACGCTTGCATGATTGGCGCCATCGCAACGTCACCTATCCTGGGGTCCCTTGTCTTGCACTGGCTCCCGTACCAGACGCCCTGTGGGCCTGTGTGAAAACTCCTGCCCAGCTATACAGGCCCTTACGGTGTCGTACGTCCTGTGACCGTGGTGACGTACGAGATCGCACCGCTGCACCCACAGTCCCCGCCCACTCCACCCTGCACCGACATAGTCTTACTACTCGAACTCTGCCTTGCCCGTCTAGTGCTCACCGGCACTATGCTTTTCAGGCGGGGGGAGGGGGTGGGGGGTGGGTCATGCTGCGTACGTTTGGTGGACGACGAAGTGTTTCGAGAACGACGACAACGCAGTAGTGCGCTGCTGCGATATTTTGAGAGCGGTTCAGCTGTCTCAGGTCTATGGCCCTTTCCCTCGCTGAATACCTTTGCCGTCAGGCAACATTTAGTGCAGGTGGTGGGTAATCAACGGCATCCTGGCCCTCGAGCTTCGGCGTCGTGCGTCAGCCATGGTCGTCGGCTCTGCGTTCCTGGCCTGCGTCGCCCGGATCTGCCCCAGCCTTTAAGACCAGAACCGACCTCGCCGTTGCTCCCCCGCCTCGATCACCCGACTCAACGAACTGGACTTGACCCCATGATCGGCACGACTACCGACCAACCGACCCGAGAAGCCGCTCAGAAGTGAAAAAACTTTGAGGGCACTTAAGTCTGCTTGCCTGGAGAAATGCGAAAGCATGGAAGTTTCTAGAACGCGGTTTTTTCCACGACGCCAGTACGCGTTAGATTTATTTTACTTTTATTGTTATTGTCATTTATTTTTCTTTTATTTCGTTCTTATTTGTTTTTCTATGTGTTTAAAGAAAATGTATTTACAATTATTTTTATTTTAGTTTTGATGACGTCATTCATTGACAGGTGAGGCGGGCGCTTTCTGCGAACGGACACTTCTTGCATACACTTATGAGCAAATAAGGCTTTCGCCTTAATACAGTGTCCTCCTACCCATGCCGTTCGCTGCTTTTAAGGGCCTACTTGCGTCGGCTTATGGTGACCAGCGACTCGGAAGCAACATGGACCAGGACACATTCGATCACCTCTTTCATCGTCATGCCGGCCAGCACTACAGCACCTTCCCATTTCTGCTGTAGCGTCATCTGAAGCAACGGTGCAACCGAAGCACATCCCCATTTCGCACGTCTCTTTGCCAACGATAGGGACAATCGCTCGGTGGCCCCGAGTAATGTGACGAAGAATACAAAGCTGACAGTGGCGCAGGAAGGAGCGCTCGCGCTAGACCAGCGGCCATTAAAATCATCTCTTTGCCATCGTTCATCGCGCCTCATTCTTCGGCTGGCCATCACGTAACAATATAAATGCTGATGCATAATTTAACTCACTTCCGCACTTAACCGAGCCTGTTTCAGCATCTATAATTACAACAAACAACGTATCAGCATTTATACTGCGCAGAGGGTGTGCGTCACGTGACCTAAACATCAACTACACTCCACAGTCATCGTTCGTTTGAAGAAACCGAAACAGCGTCGAGAAGGAGTTGAATTATAAATTATTTGGTGAGCGTATGCGAATACGACGGTGTGTTCCATGCATACCAATGTTTAGCGCGTCGCTTGAAAGAAAGCACGCAAGCAAAAAATTGGTCCCTATTGTTCTTTAAGAAGGAGTTCGGCTCGAGATGGCAACCCCAAAGAATGTGGTGAAGAGTTAGCATTCCACAACCAGAACCGTATCACGGAAGTTAAGTATGCCTGTTGCCACGTCAGCAACCGCAAAGCCATGCTACTGGCGCTACAACTCAAGGGTAAAGCACGTACCCCACACACAACCCGAGAATGGAGAATGGTCGTCCGACATGCATGAAGACGTCCAGGAAGACTGCAATGAAGAAATGGACGTAGATAAAATAAGTGCATAACTTGAATAACGATATCAAAAAAATGGAAACGAAGCCTGTGGGAGGTGCAAAGAAAGCGCAAATATTCTACTCCGAAGAGTGGCCGGTGAGTGTCGCTCCAATGCAAAGAAACCGACGCAGAAACTCCAAATGCAGCCACAAATGTAGTCACAGGGCGGGGACTACCACGCGATCGCATTACCTCGAGACTGCTAAGGAGGCCCCACGATTTTTAGTGTGAAAGCACTACTTGACACGGTCCCAACCAAGAATCTCGAGTGAAACCTCGAAGTAACTCGAGCAAGCTCCGGTTAGTTCGAAAGCTTTTGGGAGGAGGCTCGGGAAATTTTGGAGGAGCGGCGCTCCAGTTGTAGGTAGAGGGTGAACCTTGGCCAATCCTACCTAGCATGTAAATACTGTCGCGCCTGGCTTCTGAACCAGCGGCGGTGCGAAGAGGTCAGCTCAACATCGATCAGAGCTTAAGCTGAGCAATTACTGCGACAGCATGCTGCATATCCCCACTACCGTGCTACGCAGCTCACGCTGACCTATTGATACTTACTTTGCTCCACTATCCCCTTTCAACGAGGTAGGGCTATGTGAGCACCATGAATCGGAGACTTCAATCTCAATATATTTCTAAATAACCAACACATGCGCCCATGGCACCACCTCCGAGACCCGAGCTCAAGAACTCCACCGTTCTTCCTCGTTACAAAGGACCCCTCGTCCTATGTCGATAAAGAAATATTCAAAGTAATAAGCCGAGCGCTTCATCGGAGCTGCAGAGTGCTTCAGATGTTTAGTGCGTTCTTTGGAAACCCCGAGGAAAAATAACCATCTGGAAATGCAGATACAGCCACATGATCTCAGACTTCTTTCTCCATATACTGGAGAAGTACCGCTCCCCACATACTGGGAAAGTAATTACTGCGGCGATGATCCTGGCAAGAGAACTCTTGACGAGAGACCTCCTGACGCCTTTGGAAAATTCGCACAAGAACCAGTCATCGTTATGCCCACGATTCACCCAGGAACTCATGCCTTGCGAAGTAAAGCATGATATTAGAATGACGATAAAGCAAACAGTATTTATTATGATGACCTGGATTGCGTTGGCGCCAGGGTGTGGGCCTACACCTAAGCAAGACCGAGCGCGTGAGAGGTTGAATGTCTGCGCTCTGTGCAAACAGGGTCATGGCAGTGCGTTGCTGAGCGCGGACACTACTGTTTGAAACTGGGCGTTTCAAGGGCAGCCAGTAAGCACCAGCTGAGAAAGGTCCGGCGTCTAGCTGCCCGCTGCAGCGCCACGCCGCCCTGAAAGCTGCGGACGCCGGTCTCCCGCTAACCAGACCAGACTTCGGTCCTCTGCCGCCAGCTGGCACCCGCTGCCAGCATACCAGCTTAGCTTGCCGCCACCCGCTACCAGCACACGCCCCGCACCAGCAGTCTTCATGTAATTCATTGTGACGGACGCTACGCTCACCGGCACCCAGGGTAGGACGTTTCTTCTCTCATTGTAAATATACATTGTGATTTCGTTTACCTTAGCGTGCCTTCGTATGCTCGACGTCGTGTCCTTGTCATGGAAAAAAACGTGATAATTGTGCTTCATTGCGGCCTATCTCTGCCCGGGCCACGTAAGTGGAATCGGGTCCATTAATAACATCATATATATGCTGTCACTCGCGTCCACCAGAGCACCCCCGCATACGGACGGACGAGCGCTGTGTTGTGTTCTCGCGTATGCGTGCGCACGGAGCAAACAATGGAAGACTCTTGTGCCATAGAAATGTGTGCGAACTGGTAGGGCGGTCTGCAAGACGGTGCCGGAAAGACAGCCAGCAGCAGGGGCGAAACCCCGGTTAGAGCAAAGCGCAAAGATCCGAAGAGGACACCTGACAGACTGCCGCCGTCCCGAACGAGGAATACCTCATCGTGGAGGACGCGCAACGGCCGTCTTAGTTATCAGGAATAGATAAGAGCCGTTGCCCGCCTCACATGGAAAGTGTTCCAAAAAACGAGTGAAAAATGATCGCGACCTACAGCCTTCCGGTGAGATGATTTCGAGGGCAGAGAAGGTCTCGAGAGACGTGCGGCGGGTCAGACAGAGAGCACAGACACCCGCACCCTGACGATGGATAAGTTGTACCACTGTTGTAAATGAAATTGTGCTGTGCAATTGATATGGGTTCAATCACCGCTGGTTTTATCTGCCCGACCAAAGGCCGCCAGCACGCTGCACCTATTTCGCCGAAATGCCCAGAAAACAGCTAGTGAATGCTTTAATGTGGCTCGAACATTAGTCCGCTCCGTGTTGCTACCTCGGCTCGCTTATCAAGCATATATAGTTTAACGCATCATCCTATGAGATTGGGACCAAGTGCAAACAGTCAACAGACAGGACATTCGAGTCATCAATGACCCACCCTCGCTTGATCCCTATTGACAACTACAAGCGGAAGCTCACTGATGCGATCGTGAAGCAGCGCCGTAATACGTGCAACCTGAAAGTATCGCCAACCCCTGCTGCATCTGCCATAGCAAAAACTTTGATCCGACTTAACCACTTCTTCACGCAAAACCTTTGCAAACGCTTCCTTGACAGCATCCCCAGGTCACCTACAACCGACCCCTACGCGTCATGCGCAACGCTCACCTTTCAGTGAGAGAAACAGAGGCTTCTCTCCGAGAAGACTCCGTAGGTGCACTTCAAGCTTACGTAGACGCAAGCACAAAAGATATGTCGCATACGAGTCCTCTCTGTCTCGCTGTATCTAATGTACGCTAGACATGTTCCTACATCGCAGAAGCGCTCCTTCACTCTGTGATAGAAAAGCTCATTGTCATTCGTGACGGCTTGTCCACTTTAAAGGACCTCCTCTGCACTACACCGAACTGTCTGCTCCTATTACCGACTCAACACAAGCAGTACAGGCTATACGGCGCGTAGCCTGTCCTCTGGGCATTGTTGAAGTGTGCTCCATCGCGGAATAGTTTCCATACCCCTTCCGAGTTGTATGGGTTCGACGCAGTACGTACTGTCTTAGGGAAGCGGACAGTGCGTCCCATCCACTGCAAGTGCCATACCCGTTTGCTCTACTGAAATTATCCGCATGAGACACCGTACTGCCTAGAAGGGAATTTCTCCGCCGCCCCATGCGTGCATCATTTCCACCGCGTGGATCCAATCTTCTCGGCGGTTTAACTCGCCGTGAGAAGGTGGCGTTGAGGAGAATCTGGGTGGATGTTGCGCTGACGCCTGCGGTCAGGGCCTTCTGGACAGCATAGACCTCGCTTCTGAACTGCCCCTTCTGCCCCGCTTCTGCTACAGAGGCGGCGTTATACCTCACTTTGTACCAACTAGCCCCGGACTTCGGAAGGCACGCAATCGACGCCTCGGCTGTCAGGGTTACCGCCCCAGCTCACCACAGGGCACTCAAATCTCGACCCATGTGCCCCAATACCGGGCCGGGCTTTGTTGGCATTCATAGCACACCCCGGCCTGCACGTATACCTATAACCCTCTTATGCCGAAGGGCATATTTGCGCTATAAAAAATGATGTGGTGCGGCTTAAAAGAGACAGGAAACAGGAAATTGAACTGCTCGGCTGTGCGTTACCTGATAATAGCACTATGATAAGACAGGCCTTCGGTTCCCGAACCTTCAGCGACTTGCGCTAGAGGAAGACGACGACGACAACGACAACCGCAGATCGCTCCGTGCAGGTACCTCTTTGCCTGTGCGACGCTGTGACCGAGCGGTGACTATTCGTCTTCCCAGTTTGATTGTTCGCTTGTTTTTTGCCTTTGCAGGATGTTTGCTGTTGGTTAGGGCAGATGTCGTCTTCTCCTGGTTGGCCAACCTCCCCTTAGATCAACTTCCCCTGGACGCCTTCTTTCGGGGTGGCATCGGCAGCATTCCTGTTGGTCTAGTCCCTTTGGATGGAGACGTCATAAAGTTGAACCCGGATGCGGTTCAGGCTGCATTGCAGACGAATTCGCCTGTCTTCATTAAGATCACTGCCGTCCGGCTGTTCGCCAGAGGAGGTATTTCGTGCAGATCGGCAGAATAGGCCTGCATAATGGCTTTATTGAAGTATACCTCATTTGGAAGCCACTCGGTGAGCGCTTTTATTCCTACACGATTGGCGTACTCTAAAGAACTAATGCGAGGTGTTCGCTCGCGGCTCCGTCGTGGGGAGACGCTGGAGGAACTCCTCCCTGCAGGGGCGATATCTGTCCACCGTTGCACCCAGGCGGTTGAGGAAGCAGTTTCCCACGGAAACTTATTTCTACTTTTACCTGCACCTCATGTCCATCCGAGTTGAAGGTGTGGCCCCTGGTATGTAAAGTGGTCAATATGTCTCAAAGCTGTTGATATGCTGTAATTACTGGAGATTTGGTCACAGTGCAAACGCTTGTAGATTAAGCTCAAGGTGTTGTGCGCCTGGTGCAAGACATGACCGCGGCGAGAGCTGTGCAAACGATGAGGCGTGCTGCTTGTGCAACGGTAGCCACTCTGCAACCTATTCTAACTGTCCTGCGAGAGCTGAGGAGGTACAGGTGTTTGAGGTTCTAGATAAGCATCGGTCCTCTAGGTGTGGGGCCATAGCGATTGTAACAGAAAGGACATACGGTTAATCAAGTGTGGCAGCACGGCGGACTACACTGTGGTGGATTCTAGTCTGTCAGATGCTATCGCTGCAGTGGTAGGAAAGGCTGTGGCAAAGACCATGAACCGTTTGGTGGAAACTGTCATAGAGTGCACTTCGCAGGCCATAATGTCTCAGCTGTCCTCTTTAATGCTGAACACCAGAGCATCCGTGATATCCTTTATTTTTAAAAGCTGGAAGTGCGGACGGAGCCAAAGCGTGGCGCCAAGTTTGAAAATTTTAAATGGGCAATCACGTGACCACTGATAAGTTATCGATACGTAACCAGGAGATACAAAAAAGTGATAAATTAGAGGCAATTAGGTAATTAATGAGAAGCAAAGGGTAATAGCGCTCGCTCGTCAGAGCGCTCTCTCGAGAAATCTTCACGACGAAGTTCGGCGGCGGGAGGAGCTTGAAGAAAAGCTGCGCGAACTAATGCGAGGCGCCGCTCAAGCACTTTCTTGCAGCCGATGACGGCTCCGAATGACAGCAGTCTGCGGCATCATGCGGCCTATATGAGCGATCTGAGCCCGGAGCTGTTCTCCTCCGCCGACAAAGAGTACGCCAGGCCACAGGAGCTGAAGACCATTCTCTCCCAGAGTGGAACCAACCTGAAAGCGCAATGTGTTAAAAGCAGCACGCACAGCTGCGAATTGCCGCGGTAGCTGCAACAATGAAACCGAGTCTTAGGAATCATAGGCGTGCAGCTCAGAGAACGGAACAATTGTGGCAAGCTCGCCGTGGTCTGCTTACGAAGTATCTACGGAATGCATACCGGTTGCCGCAACGAACGCTCAGTGGTTCTCTTCCATTGGCTCCTGATGAATCACCGATGCGTCACCGCGCTCCGGATGGAAGAATGGGGAATCTGATTACATCATTTACGGAAAAGTTTAATACGACACTGCGCCTCAATGCACTGGCCTTCGAAACCTGCAGTTTTGAGTGCAAACCCTGTGGGTGTTGACTTGCGAGCAGATGCTCGACGCGGTGCAGTCCCTGCCCATCCTCGAGGAGATCGTCATTAATGTTTTCGACTCCGGCAACGAATACAACACGACCACCCTAGCTCACAAAATCAGGACAAAAGGCAAGCTGAACCGGCTCGTGATCGGGAGGTTTCGTGCTGAGTCAAGCATCCGGTGTGATCCACCAGGCATGTGGGGCATCAGAGCAGCGCTGCGGAGCAACACGGTCATCAGCGACCTCTCCATCGAGGTGAGCTGGATGAAAGAAGAAGATTGCCGTCTTTTCTCGCGGGTCATCAAAGAAAACCGTACGCTGAAGTCGTTGCGCCTGTTCGGTTGCATCGAAAGGCCCACTTTGACCGTGGCTGAGGTGGCCGGAGCGGTGAAGGACTCGAAGGCGCAGGTTATTTTAGATTTGGCTCGATTTCTCATCGACACCAGTGGAGCTTGGGCACTGGCGAGGTCGCTGTCCACTGCCAAGAAAGTGGAGCAGCTGGAGCTCGATCGTCTCCTGCATACTGGTCATTACGGAGCAGAACAGTGGGCCGAGATCAGGATTCGAAACGGAAGGCGTCTCATACAACGAGGTTTTCTGGGCAATGCAGCCCTTTGTACACATTCTGCGCAATGTGAAGTCGTTGCGGAGGCTCAGAATCCCTTTATATGTCTCTAAAACGGAGAATGAGCGGGCGTGTTTCGACGCATTAGCGAATGAAGCCGCCGTCGGAATTGTGCACTGGGAGTGAAAGATTAATTCTTGCCTAATCGACTCATGCAGCGCCATTGGCGTCCAAGTAATAATTGATGACCTTTATAGAGACGACCAGCCGTTGGAGGGGACAGCAGATTGGGCACAAGTTGTAAGGCTTCACCTGCGGGAATGGGAACCAGCGCCAACTGTTCGCCATTTTAGGCAGCTGCTCATATTCAACAGCCTGTTAACTATGGCAGTGCATGTTTTTATCCAGATTAATAACCGAGCAAGACGAAATTCTTGCGCAGTTCCTGAGGCTCACCAAGTCACTCAGCGAGATCACAATAAGCTCCGAAGCGAAAAGGACGGCGTCAATGGTTCTGCTGGACGGACTCTCGCACAACACGAGCATCACAACTCTCATCATTGAGGACTCGTGTACCAGCAGGCGAGCAGGGCGTCTTCTAGCAGACGCCGTCTGCTCGAGCAATAAGTTTCGGTCGCTTACGTACAACGTCAGCAGCGGGAATCCATCTCGAGCGTTCTTCACTACGCTCGCCAAGTGTATCCGGAACATCATCCTCCTTTCGATGAAGACCGGTGATGTTACTGCTCCAACCAAGCAACAAGACCCTATTCATAACGTCCTAGCTCGGAACAAACATCTGCTGGTCCATACCGCACGATTCGTCAGCGGCCGCGCCTCCGGCAAAATTGGAGCACAGGCACTCGAGTTAATCGGCTCGGACCCCACGATCATCGAAAAAGTTCAAGAAATGTCGTCAGTGAATAAAAAGGCCGCCAACAGCTGGAAGACGTTTAAGTAACGAGCGTTAGCTTTATTGGCCATAAGTAAAACGAAAGTCTTTCCGCATCTAGCGGGGCCAATGAAGAAAACCCTGAGCGGTTCGGACCCGCCAACGTCTGGAAAACGAAGTAACGAGTTAGCTTTATTGGCCATAAGAAAAAACGAGTATTTCCGCATCTAGCGGGGCACGACCACTATCGTGTCATTGCCTACGCCAGCCGCCTGCTCTCTCCCTCTGAATGTAGCTATTCCATTACTGAGCGGGAGTGCCTTGCAGTTGTTTGGGCATTAACAAAATTCCGCCCCTATTTGTTTGGGCGGCCCTTCTGCGTAGTTACGGACCACCATGCCTTGTGTTGGCTCTCCTCTATTAAAGACCCCACAGGACGACAGGGTCGCTGTGCCTTGCACTTGCAGGAATACGCTTTTACTGTTGTCTTTCGATGGCACTGCTCCGTGGGAGGCTTACCTGTCACAGCTGGACACCATGGCGGCGACGCAGTGATGGGACGCCAGCACGAGGGCTGTGATGCTCGTCTCCGAGCTGCGGGGCCGAGCGGCTGTTTCGGCTACGGTTTCATCCACCGAGCGATGGTTGTGACGTGTGGTTGATGTTCAGGTCACACGACGCACGAAAAACAGCAATATTGCGACGATGAAGACGAATCTGGCAGTGGCACGGGACGGAGCTCTAGCGCTAGGCCAGCGGCCATTAAAATCATCTTTGCCTTCGTTCATCGCGCCTCATTCGCCGGCTGGCCGTCACGTAACATTTGGTGGAAGTTACCAAATTCAAACCCGGGCCCCAACCTGTATGTTCGCAGTGGTCGACACCTCCTTACCATGTCTTCTGGATCCGCCCCATCTCCGCCAGCAACACAAGCCATCATATTGGCCCACCCCCGCGAACCAGGCACATTCTGCGGGACAGACGACGTTGATGTGGAAGACTGGCTCGCCTTTTATGAACGCATCGGTACCCATTACAGGTAGCATTCCACGCTGATGCTCGAAAATGTGATATTTCATCTGACCGGCTCCGCGAGTGTGGTCTGAAACATTCGAAGATATTGTTAGGTGACGGCCAGCCGAAGAAGGAGACACGATGATCGATGGCAATGAGATGATTTAATGGCTGCTGGCTTAACGCGAGAGCCCACGCCACTGCACAGTTCGTCGTCATCATCAAAATACGACTTGAAATCATGGGACGTCTGTCGGCAGAAGCGCCGCGACCTGTTCGTCAAACCAGCTACCGGCCTTCAACTCGCCGCCACATTGTAGCTCAACAAATGGTGTTCACTTCTCAACACTCGGAAAACGCTTGCATGATTGGCGCCATCGCAACGTCACCTATCCTGGGGTCCCTTGTCTTGCACTGGCTCCCGTACCAGACGCCCTGTGGGCCTGTGTGAAAACTCCTGCCCAGCTATACAGGCCCTTACGGTGTCGTACGTCCTGTGACCGTGGTGACGTACGAGATCGCACCGCTGCACCCACAGTCCCCGCCCACTCCACCCTGCACCGACATAGTCTTACTACTCGAACTCTGCCTTGCCCGTCTAGTGCTCACCGGCACTATGCTTTTCAGGCGGGGGGACGGGGTGGGGGGTGGGTCATGCTGCGTACGTTTGGTGGACGACGAAGTGTTTCGAGAACGACGACAACGCAGTAGTGCGCTGCTGCGATATTTTGAGAGCGGTTCAGCTGTCTCAGGTCTATGGCCCTTTCCCTCGCTGAATACCTTTGCCGTCAGGCAACATTTAGTGCAGGTGGTGGGTAATCAACGGCATCCTGGCCCTCGAGCTTCGGCGTCGTGCGTCAGCCATGGTCGTCGGCTCTGCGTTCCTGGCCTGCGTCGCCCGGATCTGCCCCAGCCTTTAAGATCAGAACCGACCTCGCCGTTGCTCCCCCGCCTCGATCACCCGACTCAACGAACTGGACTTGACCCCATGATCGGCACGACTACCGACCAACCGACCCGAGAAGCCGCTCAGAAGTGAAAAAACTTTGAGGACACTTAAGTCTGCTTGCCTGGAGAAATGCGAAAGCATGGAAGTTTCTAGAACGCGGTTTTTTCCACGACGCCAGTACGCGTTAGATTTATTTTACTTTTATTGTTATTGTCATTTATTTTTCTTTTATTTCGTTCTTATTTGTTTTTCTATGTGTTTAAAGAAAATGTATTTACAATTATTTTTATTTTAGTTTTGATGACGTCATTCATTGACAGGTGAGGCGGGCGCTTTCTGCGAACGGACACTTCTTGCATACACTTATGAGCAAATAAGGCTTTCGCCTTAATACAGTGTCCTCCTACCCATGCCGTTCGCTGCTTTTAAGGGCCTACTTGCGTCGGCTTGTGGTGACCAGCGATTCGGAAGCAACATGGACCAGGACTCATTCGATCACCTCTTTTATTGTGCATGGCGGCCAGCCCTACAGCACCCGGTAGGGCGGTCTGCAAGACGGCGCCGGAAAGACAGCCAGCAGCAGGGGCGAAACCCCGGTTAGAGCAAAGCGCAAAGATCCGAAGAGGACACCTGACAGACTGCCGCCGTCCCGAACGAGGAATACCTCATCGTGGAGGACGCGCAACGGCCGCCCCAGTTATCAGGAATAGATAAGAGCCGTTGCCCGCCTCACATGGAAAGTTGTCGAAAAAACGAGTGAAAAATGATCGCGACCTACAGCCCGACAGTGAGGAGATTTCGGGGGCAGAGAAGGCCTCGAGAGACGCGCGGCGGGTCAGACAGAGAGAACAGACACCCGCACCCTGACGATGGATAAGTTGTACCGCTGTCGTAAATAAATGTTAATAAATTGTGCTCTACCATTGATATGGGTTCGATCACCACTGGTTCGATCTGCCCGACAAAAGGCCGTCAGCACGCTGCACATTTTTCGCCGAAATGCCCAGAAAACAGCTGGTGAATGCTTTAATGTGGCTCGAACATTAGTCCGCTCTGTGTTTCTACCTCGGCTCGTTTATCAAGCATATATAGTTTAACGCATCATCCGAAGAGATTGGGAC
Organism: Amblyomma americanum; assembly: GCF_052857255.1. Classification (NCBI taxonomy): domain Eukaryota; kingdom Metazoa; phylum Arthropoda; class Arachnida; order Ixodida; family Ixodidae; genus Amblyomma; species Amblyomma americanum. The sequence continues at coordinate 87,068,981 of NC_135502.1, read as the reverse complement.
CAAGTGCACAGACAGGACATTCGAGTCATCACTGACCCTCCGTCGCTTGATCCCTATTGACAACTACAAGCGGAAACTCACTGATGAGATCGTGAAGCAGCGCCGTAATACGCGCAACCTGAAAGTATCAGCAACCTCTGCTGCATCTGCCATAGCAAAAAACTTTGATCCCACTTAACCACTTCTTCACGCAAAACCTTTGGAAACGCTTCCTTGACAGCATCCCCAGGTCACCTACAACCGACCCCTACGCGTCATGTGCAACGCTCACCTTTCAGTGAGAGAAACAGAGGCTCCTCTCCGAGAAGACTCCGTAGGTGGACTTCAAGCTTACGTAGACGCAAGCACAAAAGATATGTCGCATACCAGTCTTCTCTGTCCAGCTGTACCTAATGTACGCTAGACATGTTCCTACATCGGAGAAGCGCTCCTTCACTCTGGGATAGCAAAGCTCATTGCCATTCGTGACGGCTTGTCCACTTTAAAGGACCTCCTCTGCACTACACCGAACTGTTTACTCCTATTACCGACTCAACACAAGCAGTACAGCTATACGGCGCGTAGCCTGTCCTCTGGGCATTGTTGAAGTGTGCTCCATCGTGGAGTCGTATCCATGCCCCGTCCGAGTTATGGGTTCGACGCAGTACGCACTGTCTTATCCCGCTGCGCCCTTCAGAGCACCCATTCTGTTTCGAACAGCAGCCTGAAAAGGCTGAGAGTTGAGGCCATGTATTTGAATCTCTACCCGGTAATGTGGGACGTTAACCCTCCCAGAAGCGATGCCCACGCCACGTATGCCGTTCTGGCACAGACTAACCTGGAAGCGGACAGTGCGTCCCATCCACTGCAAGTTCCATACCCGTTTGCTCTACTGAAATTATCCGCATGAGACGCCGTACTGCCTAGAAAGGAATTTCTCCGCCGCCCCACCCGTGCATCAATTCCACCGCGTGGATCCAGTCTTCCCGGCGGTTTAACCCGCCGTGAGGAGGTGGCGTTGAGGAGAATCTGGGTGGATGTTGCACCGACGCCTGCCGTAAAGAGGTGGCATTGAGAAGAATCCGGGCGGATGCAGCGCTGACGCCTGCGGTCAGGGCCTTCTGGACACCACAGACCTCGCTTCTGAACTGCCCCTTCTGCCTCGCTTCGGCTACAGAGGCGACGTTATACCTCACTTTGTACTAAGTTGCCCAGGACTTCGGGAGGCACGCAAGCGACGCCTCGGCTTTCAGGGTTACCGCCCCAGCTCACCACTGGGCACTCAAATCCTGACCCATGGGCCCCAATACCGGGCCGGGCTTTGTTGGCATTCATAGCACATCCCGGCCTGCACATATACTTATAACCCTCTTATGCCGAAGGGCATATTTGCGCTATAAAAAATGATGTGGTGCTTCTTAAAAGGGACAGGAAACAGTTGACAGAAATGGAACTGCTCAGCTGTGCGTTACCTGATAATAGCGCTATTTTAAGACAGGCCTTCGGTTCCCGAACCTTCAGCGACTGGCGCTAAAGGAAGACGTCGACGACAACGGCTGGTCGCTCCGTGCAGGTACGACCTCTTTGCCTGTGCGACGCTGTGACCGAGCGGTGACTGTCTTCCCAGTTTCTGATTATTCGCTTGTTTTTTTGCCGTTGCAGGGTGTTCGCTGTTGGTTAGGGCAGATGCCCTTGTCTTCTCCTGACCCGATAACGTCCTCCTGGTTGGCCAACCTCCCCTCAGATCAACTTCCCCTGGACGCCTTCTTTCGGGGTGGCATCGGCAGCATTCCTGTTGGTCTAGCGCCTTTGGATGGAGACGTCATAAAGTTGAACTCGGATGCGGTTCAGGCTGCATTGCAGGCGATTTCGCATGTCTTTATTAAGGTCAATGACGTCCAGCAGTTCGCCAGCGGATGTATTTTGTGAAGATCGGCAGAACAGGCCTGCATAACGGATTTATTGAAGTGTACCTCCTTTGGAAGCCACTCGGTGAACGCTTTTATTCCTCCACGCTTGGCGTACTCTAAAGAACTAATGCGGAGTGTTCGCTCGCGGCTCCGTCGTGGGGAGACGCTGGAGGAACTCTTCCCTGCAGGGGCGATTTCTGTCCATCGTTGCACCCAGGTGGTTGAGGAAGTAATGATTCCGACGGAAACGGTTACTGCTACTTTTACCTGCAACTCAAGTCTATCCGAGTTGAAGGTGTGACCTGTGGTCTGTAAAGGGGTCAATATGCCTCAAAGTTGTTGCAATGCCGTAATTGCTGGAGATTTGGTCACAGTGCAAACGCTTGTAAATTAAGCTCAAGGTATTCGAGTGGTGAAAGCCATGACCGCGAAGAGAGCTGTACAAACAATGAGACGTGCTCAGAGAGCTGAGAGCTCCTGCGAGAGCTGAGGAGGTACAGGTGTTTGCTGTTCTAGATAAGCATCGGTCCTCTAGGCGTAGGGCCATACGATTGTAACAGAAAGGACATACGGTTAATCAAGTCTGGCAGCACGGCGGACTACTTTCTAGTCTGTCAGATGCTATCGCTGCAGCGGTAGGAAAGACTATGACAAAGACCATGAACCATTTGGTGGAAACTGTTAGAGTGCACTTCGCAGGCCATAATGTCTCAGTTGTTCTCTTTAATACTGAACACCAGAGCCTCCGTGATATCCATTATTTTTAAAAGCTGGAAGTGCGGACGGAGCAAAAGCGGGGCGCCAAGTTTGAAAACCTGAAATGGGCAATCACGTGACCACTGATAAGTTATCGATACGTAACCAGGAGATAGAAAAGAAGTGATAAATTAGAGGCAATTAGGTAATTAATGATAAGCAAATGGTAATAGCGCTCGCTCGTCAGAGCGCTCTCTCGAGAAGGCTTCACGACGAAGTTCGGCGGCGGGAGAAGCTTGAAGAAAAGCTGCGCGAACTAATGCGAGGCGACGCTCAAGCACTTTCTTGCAGCCGATGACGGCTCCGAATGACAGCAGTCTGCGGCATCATGCGGCCTATATGAGCAATCTGAGCCCGCAGCTGCTCTCCTCCGCCAGCAAAGCGTACGCCAGGCTACAGGAGCTGAAGACCACTCTGTCCCAGTGTGGAACCAACCTGAAAGCGCAATGTGTGCAAGGCAGCACGCACAGCTGCGAATTGCCGCGGCAGCTGCAACAATGAAACCGAGTCTTGGTAATCATAGGCGTGCAGCTCAGAGAACGGAACAATTGTGGCTAGCTCGCCGTGGTCTGCTTACGAAGTATCTACGGAATGCATACCGGTTGCAGCAACGAACGCCCAGTGGTTCTCTTCAATTAGCTCCTGATGAATCACCGATGCGTCACTGCGCTCCGGATGGAAGAATGGGGAATTATTGATTACATCATTTACGGAAACGTTTTCTACGACGCTGTGGCTCAATGCACTGGCCTTTGAAACCTGCAGTTTTGCGTGCAAACCCTGTGGATGTTGACTTGCGAGCAGATGCTTGATGCGGTGCAGTCCCTGCCCATCCTCGAGGAGATCGCCATTAATGTTTTCGACGCCAGCAACGAACACAACAACATGACCACCCTAGCTCACGAAATCAGGACAAAAGGCAAGCTGAATCGGCTCATGATCGGGAGGTTTCGTGCTGAGCTAAGTATCCGGTATGATCCACCAGGCATGTGGGGCATCACAGCAGCGCTGCGGAGCAACACGGTCATCAGCGACCTCTCCATCGAGGTGAGCTGGATGAAAGAAGAAAATTGCCGTCTTTTCTCGCAAGTCATCAAAGAAAACCGCACGCTGAAGTCGTTGCACCTGTTCGGTTGCATCGAAAGGCTCACTTTGACCGTGGCTGAGGTGGCCGGAGCGGTGAAGGACTCGAAGGCGCTGGTTATTTTAGATTTGGCTCGATTTTCAATCGACACAAGTGGAGCTTGGGCACTGGCGAGGTCGCTGTCCAGTGCCAAGAAATTGGAGCAGCTGAAGCTCGTGTCCTGCATACTGGTCATCACGGAGCAGAACAGTGGGCCGAGATCAGGATTCGAAACGGAAGGCGACTCATACAGCGAGGTTCCCTGGACAATGCAGACCCTTGTCCACATGCTGCGCAATGTGGAGTGGTTTCGGAGGCTCAGAATCCCTTTATATGTCTCTACAACGGAGAATGAGCAGGCGTGTTTCGACGCATTAGTGAATGAAGCCGCAGTCGGAATTGTGCGCTGGGAGTGCAAGATTAATTCTTGCCTAATGGACTCATACAGCGCCGTCAGTGAGGCAGGCATTGGCGTACATGTAATAATCGATGACCTTTATAGAGACGACCAGCCGTTGGAGGGGACAACAGAGAGGGCACAAGTTGTAAGGCTTCACCTGCGGGAATGGGAACCAGCGCCAACTGTTCGCCATTTTAGGCAGCTGTTCATATTCAACAGCCTGTTAACTATGGCAGTGCATGTTTTTATCCAGATTAATAACCGAGCAAGACGAAATTCTTGCGCAGTTCCTGAGGCTCACCAAGTCACTCAGCGAGATCACAATAAGCTCCGAAGCGAAAAGGACGGCGTCAATGGTTCTGCTGGACGGACTCTCGCACAACACGAGCATCACAACTCTCATCATTGAGGACTCGTGTACCAGCAGGCGAGCAGGGCGTCTTCTAGCAGACGCCGTCTGCTCGAGCAATAAGTTTCGGTCGCTTACGTACAACGTCAGCAGCGGGAATCCATCTCGAGCGTTCTTCACTACGCTCGCCAAGTGTATCCGGAACATCATCCTCCTTTCGATGAAGACCGGTGATGTTACTGCTCCAACCAAGCAACAAGACCCTATTCATAACGTCCTAGCTCGGAACAAACATCTGCTGGTCCATACCGCACGATTCGTCAGCGGCCGCGCCTCCGGCAAAATTGGAGCACAGGCACTCGAGTTAATCGGCTCGGACCCCATGATCATCGAAAAAGTTCAAGAAATGTCGTCAGTGAATAAAAAGGCCGCCAACAGCTGGAAGACGTTTAAGTAACGAGCGTTAGCTTTATTGGCCATAAGTAAAACGAAAGTCTTTCCGCATCTAGCGGGGCCAATGAAGAAAACCCTGAGCGGTTCGGACCCGCCAACGTCTGGAAAACGAAGTAACGAGTTAGCTTTATTGGCCATAAGAAAAAACGAGTATTTCCGCATCTAGCGGGGCACGACCACTATCGTGTCATTGCCTACGCCAGCCGCCTGCTCTCTCCCTCTGAATGTAGCTATTCCATTACTGAGCGGGAGTGCCTTGCAGTTGTTTGGGCATTAACAAAATTCCGCCCCTATTTGTTTGGGCGGCCCTTCTGCGTAGTTACGGACCACCATGCCTTGTGTTGGCTCTCCTCTATTAAAGACCCCACAGGACGACAGGGTCGCTGTGCCTTGCACTTGCAGGAATACGCTTTTACTGTTGTCTTTCGATGGCACTGCTCCGTGGGAGGCTTACCAGATACAGCTGGACACCATGGCGGCGACGCAGTGATGGGACGCCAGCACGAGGGCTGTGATGCTCGTCTCCGAGCTGCGGGGCCGAGCGGCTGTTTCGGCTACGGTTTCATCCACCGAGCGATGGTTGTGACGTGTGGTTGATGTTCAGGTCACACGACGCACGAAAAACAGCAATATTGCGACGATGAAGACGAATCTGGCAGTGGCACGGGACGGAGCTCTAGCGCTAGGCCAGCGGCCATTAAAATCATCTTTGCCTTCGTTCATCGCGCCTCATTCGCCGGCTGGCCGTCACGTAACATTTGGTGGAAGTTACCAAATTCAAACCCGGGCCCCAACCTGTATGTTCGCAGTGGTCGACACCTCGTTACCATGTCTTCTGGATCCGCCCCATCTCCGCCAGCAACACAAGCCATCATATTGGCCCACCCCCGCGAACCAGGCACATTCTGCGGGACAGACGACGTTGATGTGGAAGACTGGCTCGCCTTTTATGAACGCATCGGTACCCATTACAGGTAGCATTCCACGCTGATGCTCGAAAATGTGATATTTCATCTGACCGGCTCCGCGAGTGTGGTCTGAAACATTCGAAGATATTGTTAGGTGACGGCCAGCCGAAGAAGGAGACACGATGATCGATGGCAATGAGATGATTTAATGGCTGCTGGCTTAACGCGAGAGCCCACGCCACTGCACAGTTCGTCGTCATCATCAAAATACGACTTGAAATCATGGGACGTCTGTCGGCAGAAGCGCCGCGACCTGTTCGTCAAACCAGCTACCGGCCTTCAACTCGCCGCCACATTGTAGCTCAACAAATGGTGTTCACTTCTCAACACTCGGAAAACGCTTGCATGATTGGCGCCATCGCAACGTCACCTATCCTGGGGTCCCTTGTCTTGCACTGGCTCCCGTACCAGACGCCCTGTGGGCCTGTGTGAAAACTCCTGCCCAGCTATACAGGCCCTTACGGTGTCGTACGTCCTGTGACCGTGGTGACGTACGAGATCGCACCGCTGCACCCACAGTCCCCGCCCACTCCACCCTGCACCGACATAGTCTTACTACTCGAACTCTGCCTTGCCCGTCTAGTGCTCACCGGCACTATGCTTTTCAGGCGGGGGGACGGGGTGGGGGGTGGGTCATGCTGCGTACGTTTGGTGGACGACGAAGTGTTTCGAGAACGACGACAACGCAGTAGTGCGCTGCTGCGATATTTTGAGAGCGGTTCAGCTGTCTCAGGTCTATGGCCCTTTCCCTCGCTGAATACCTTTGCCGTCAGGCAACATTTAGTGCAGGTGGTGGGTAATCAACGGCATCCTGGCCCTCGAGCTTCGGCGTCGTGCGTCAGCCATGGTCGTCGGCTCTGCGTTCCTGGCCTGCGTCGCCCGGATCTGCCCCAGCCTTTAAGATCAGAACCGACCTCGCCGTTGCTCCCCCGCCTCGATCACCCGACTCAACGAACTGGACTTGACCCCATGATCGGCACGACTACCGACCAACCGACCCGAGAAGCCGCTCAGAAGTGAAAAAACTTAGAGGGCACTTAAGTCTGCTTGCCTGGAGAAATGCGAAAGCATGGAAGTTTCTAGAACGCGGTTTTTTCCACGACGCCAGTACGCGTTAGATTTATTTTACTTTTATTGTTATTGTCATTTATTTTTCTTTTATTTCGTTCTTATTTGTTTTTCTATGTGTTTAAAGAAAATGTATTTACAATTATTTTTATTTTAGTTTTGATGACGTCATTCATTGACAGGTGAGGCGGGCGCTTTCTGCGAACGGACACTTCTTGCATACACTTATGAGCAAATAAGGCTTTCGCCTTAATACAGTGTCCTCCTACCCATGCCGTTCGCTGCTTTTAAGGGCCTACTTGCGTCGGCTTATGGTGACCAGCGACTCGGAAGCAACATGGACCAGGACTCATTCGATCACCTCTTTTATTGTGCATGGCGGCCAGCCCTACAGCACCCGGTAGGGCGGTCTGCAAGACGGCGCCGGAAAGACAGCCAGCAGCAGGGGCGAAACCCCGGTTAGAGCAAAGCGCAAAGATCCGAAGAGGACACCTGACAGACTGCCGCCGTCCCGAACGAGGAATACCTCATCGTGGAGGACGCGCAACGGCCGCCCCAGTTATCAGGAATAGATAAGAGCCGTTGCCCGCCTCACATGGAAAGTTGTCGAAAAAACGAGTGAAAAATGATCGCGACCTACAGCCCGACAGTGAGGAGATTTCGGGGGCAGAGAAGGCCTCGAGAGACGCGCGGCGGGTCAGACAGAGAGAACAGACACCCGCACCCTGACGATGGATAAGTTGTACCGCTGTCGTAAATAAATGTTAATAAATTGTGCTCTGCAATTGATATGGGTTCGATCACCACTGGTTCGATCTGCCCGACAAAAGGCCGTCAGCACGCTGCACATTTTTCGCCGAAATGCCCAGAAAACAGCTGGTGAATGCTTTAATGTGGCTCGAACATTAGTCCGCTCTGTGTTTCTACCTCGGCTCGTTTATCAAGCATATATAGTTTAACGCATCATCCGAAGAGATTGGGACCAAGTGCACAGACAGGACATTCGAGTCATCACTGACCCTCCGTCGCTTGATCCCTATTGACAACTACAAGCGGAAACTCACTGATGAGATCGTGAAGCAGCGCCGTAATACGCGCAACCTGAAAGTATCAGCAACCTCTGCTGCATCTGCCATAGCAAAAAACTTTGATCCCACTTAACCACTTCTTCACGCAAAACCTTTGGAAACGCTTCCTTGACAGCATCCCCAGGTCACCTACAACCGACCCCTACGCGTCATGTGCAACGCTCACCTTTCAGTGAGAGAAACAGAGGCTCCTCTCCGAGAAGACTCCGTAGGTGGACTTCAAGCTTACGTAGACGCAAGCACAAAAGATATGTCGCATACCAGTCTTCTCTGTCCAGCTGTACCTAATGTACGCTAGACATGTTCCTACATCGGAGAAGCGCTCCTTCACTCTGGGATAGCAAAGCTCATTGCCATTCGTGACGGCTTGTCCACTTTAAAGGACCTCCTCTGCACTACACCGAACTGTTTACTCCTATTACCGACTCAACACAAGCAGTACAGCTATACGGCGCGTAGCCTGTCCTCTGGGCATTGTTGAAGTGTGCTCCATCGTGGAGTCGTATCCATGCCCCGTCCGAGTTATGGGTTCGACGCAGTACGCACTGTCTTATCCCGCTGCGCCCTTCAGAGCACCCATTCTGTTTCGAACAGCAGCCTGAAAAGGCTGAGAGTTGAGGCCATGTATTTGAATCTCTACCCGGTAATGTGGGACGTTAACCCTCCCAGAAGCGATGCCCACGCCACGTATGCCGTTCTGGCACAGACTAACCTGGAAGCGGACAGTGCGTCCCATCCACTGCAAGTTCCATACCCGTTTGCTCTACTGAAATTATCCGCATGAGACGCCGTACTGCCTAGAAAGGAATTTCTCCGCCGCCCCACCCGTGCATCAATTCCACCGCGTGGATCCAGTCTTCCCGGCGGTTTAACCCGCCGTGAGGAGGTGGCGTTGAGGAGAATCTGGGTGGATGTTGCACCGACGCCTGCCGTAAAGAGGTGGCATTGAGAAGAATCCGGGCGGATGCAGCGCTGACGCCTGCGGTCAGGGCCTTCTGGACACCACAGACCTCGCTTCTGAACTGCCCCTTCTGCCTCGCTTCGGCTACAGAGGCGACGTTATACCTCACTTTGTACTAAGTTGCCCAGGACTTCGGGAGGCACACAAGCGACGCCTCGGCTTTCAGGGTTACCGCCCCAGCTCACCACTGGGCACTCAAATCTCGACCCATGGGCCCCAATACCGGGCCGGGCTTTGTTGGCATTCATAGCACATCCCGGCCTGCACATATACTTATAACCCGCTTATGCCGAAGGGCATATTTGCGCTATAAAAAATGATGTGGTGCTTCTTAAAAGGGACAGGAAACAGTTGACAGAAATGGAACTGCTCAGCTGTGCGTTACCTGATAATAGCGCTATTTTAAGACAGGCCTTCGGTTCCCGAACCTTCAGCGACTGGCGCTAAAGGAAGACGTCGACGACAACGGCTGGTCGCTCCGTGCAGGTACGACCTCTTTGCCTGTGCGACGCTGTGACCGAGCGGTGACTGTCTTCCCAGTTTCTGATTATTCGCTTGTTTTTTTGCCTTTGCAGGGTGTTCGCTGTTGGTTAGGGCAGATGCCCTTGTCTTCTCCTGACCCGATAACGTCCTCCTGGTTGGCCAACCTCCCCTCAGATCAACTTCCCCTGGACGCCTTCTTTCGGGGTGGCATCGGCAGCATTCCTGTTGGTCTAGCGCCTTTGGATGGAGACGTCATAAAGTTGAACCCGGATGCGGTTCAGGCTGCATTGCGGGCGATTTCGCATGTCTTTATTAAGGTCAATGACGTCCAGCAGTTCGCCAGCGGATGTATTTTGTGAAGATCGGCAGAACAGGCCTGCATAACGGATTTATTGAAGTGTACCTCCTTTGGAAGCCACTCGGTGAACGCTTTTATTCCTCCACGCTTGGCGTACTCTAAAGAACTAATGCGGAGTGTTCGCTCGCGGCTCCGTCGTGGGGAGACGCTGGAGGAACTCTTCCCTGCAGGGGCGATTTCTGTCCATCGTTGCACCCAGGTGGTTGAGGAAGTAATGATTCCGACGGAAACGGTTACTGCTACATTTACCTGCAACTCAAGTCTATCCGAGTTGAAGGTGTGACCTGTGGTCTGTAAAGGGGTCAATATGCCTCAAAGTTGTTGCAATGCCGTAATTGCTGGAGATTTGGTCACAGTGCAAACGCTTGTAAATTAAGCTCAAGGTATTCGAGTGGTGAAAGCCATGACCGCGAAGAGAGCTGTACAAACAATGAGACGTGCTCAGAGAGCTGAGAGCTCCTGCGAGAGCTGAGGAGGTACAGGTGTTTGCTGTTCTAGATAAGCATCGGTCCTCTAGGCGTAGGGCCATACGATTGTAACAGAAAGGACATACGGTTAATCAAGTCTGGCAGCACGGCGGACTACTTTCTAGTCTGTCAGATGCTATCGCTGCAGCGGTAGGAAAGACTATGACAAAGACCATGAACCATTTGGTGGAAACTGTTAGAGTGCACTTCGCAGGCCATAATGTCTCAGTTGTTCTCTTTAATACTGAACACCAGAGCCTCCGTGATATCCATTATTTTTAAAAGCTGGAAGTGCGGACGGAGCAAAAGCGGGGCGCCAAGTTTGAAAACCTGAAATGGGCAATCACGTGACCACTGATAAGTTATCGATACGTAACCAGGAGATAGAAAAGAAGTGATAAATTAGAGGCAATTAGGTAATTAATGATAAGCAAAGGGTAATAGCGCTCGCTCGTCAGAGCGCTCTCTCGAGAAGGCTTCACGACGAAGTTCGGCGGCGGGAGAAGCTTGAAGAAAAGCTGCGCGAACTAATGCGAGGCGACGCTCAAGCACTTTCTTGCAGCCGATGACGGCTCCGAATGACAGCAGTCTGCGGCATCATGCGGCCTATATGAGCAATCTGAGCCCGCAGCTGCTCTCCTCCGCCAGCAAAGCGTACGCCAGGCTACAGGAGCTGAAGACCACTCTGTCCCAGTGTGGAACCAACCTGAAAGCGCAATGTGTGCAAGGCAGCACGCACAGCTGCGAATTGCCGCGGCAGCTGCAACAATGAAACCGAGTCTTGGTAATCATAGGCGTGCAGCTCAGAGAACGGAACAATTGTGGCTAGCTCGCCGTGGTCTGCTTACGAAGTATCTACGGAATGCATACCGGTTGCAGCAACGAACGCCCAGTGGTTCTCTTCAATTAGCTCCTGATGAATCACCGATGCGTCACTGCGCTCCGGATGGAAGAATGGGGAATTATTGATTACATCATTTACGGAAACGTTTTCTACGACGCTGTGGCTCAATGCACTGGCCTTTGAAACCTGCAGTTTTGCGTGCAAACCCTGTGGATGTTGACTTGCGAGCAGATGCTTGATGCGGTGCAGTCCCTGCCCATCCTCGAGGAGATCGCCATTAATGTTTTCGACGCCAGCAACGAACACAACAACATGACCACCCTAGCTCACGAAATCAGGACAAAAGGCAAGCTGAATCGGCTCATGATCGGGAGGTTTCGTGCTGAGCTAAGTATCCGGTATGATCCACCAGGCATGTGGGGCATCACAGCAGCGCTGCGGAGCAACACGGTCATCAGCGACCTCTCCATCGAGGTGAGCTGGATGAAAGAAGAAAATTGCCGTCTTTTCTCGCAAGTCATCAAAGAAAACCGCACGCTGAAGTCGTTGCACCTGTTCGGTTGCATCGAAAGGCTCACTTTGACCGTGGCTGAGGTGGCCGGAGCGGTGAAGGACTCGAAGGCGCTGGTTATTTTAGATTTGGCTCGATTTTCAATCGACACAAGTGGAGCTTGGGCACTGGCGAGGTCGCTGTCCAGTGCCAAGAAATTGGAGCAGCTGAAGCTCGTGTCCTGCATACTGGTCATCACGGAGCAGAACAGTGGGCCGAGATCAGGATTCGAAACGGAAGGCGACTCATACAGCGAGGTTCCCTGGACAATGCAGACCCTTGTCCACATGCTGCGCAATGTGGAGTGGTTTCGGAGGCTCAGAATCCCTTTATATGTCTCTACAACGGAGAATGAGCAGGCGTGTTTCGACGCATTAGTGAATGAAGCCGCAGTCGGAATTGTGCGCAGGGAGTGCAAGATTAATTCTTGCCTAATGGACTCATACAGCGCCGTCAGTGAGGCAGGCATTGGCGTACATGTAATAATCGATGACCTTTATAGAGACGACCAGCCGTTGGAGGGGACAACAGAGAGGGCACAAGTTGTAAGGTTTCACCTGCGGGAATGGGAACCAGCGCCAACTGTTTGCCATTTTAAGCAGCTACTCACATTCCACAGGCAGTCAACTCTGACGGTGCATGATTTTATCTGGATTAATACAGAGCAAGCTGAAATTCTTGCGCAGTTCCTGAGGCTCACCAAGTCACTCAGCGAGATCAGAATAAGCTCCGAAGAGAAAAGGACGGCGTCAATGGTTCTGCTCGACGGGCTCTCGCACAACACCAGCATCACGACTCTCATCCTTGAGAAGTCGTGTACAACAAGCAGGCCTGCTGGGCGTCTTCTAGCAGACGTCGTCTGCTCGAGCAATAAGTTTCGGTCCCTTATGTACAACGTTAGCAGCGGGAATCCATCTTGAGCGTTCTTCACTACGCTCGCCAAGTCTATCCAGAACAACAGTACCCTCCTTTCGATGAAGATGGGCAATGTTACTGCTCCAACCAGAGAACTAGACCCTATTCATGAAGTTCTATAGCCCGCAACAACCAGCTGATGGTCCATACCGCACGATTCGTCAGCGGTCGCGCCTTCTGCAAAGTTGGTGCACAGGCACTGGAGTTAATCGGCTAGGACCCTATGCTTCTGGAAAAAAGTTCAAGAAATGTCGTCAGTGAATAAAAAGGCCGCCAACGTCTGGAAGACGTTGAGCTTTATTAGCCGTAAGTAAAACGAAGGTCTTTCCGCATCTAGCGGAGCTAATGAAGAAAACTCTGAGCGGTTCGGAAAAGTAAACGAACTTTTCCACCTAGCGGAGCGACCGACGCCTAGCGGCATCTATCAGATAATCAGAGTTGCGCCGCCAGATTGCGCCCCCTCAGGATGCGTCCCAAACGGAAGTTGCTTCGTTTGGGGGGTCAAGGTGGATTTAGAATTCGGCTTGCGGTGCAATATGGTAACGCTTGAATTAGTAATTGCTGGTATACAGTGTTTACCTATTATTTAATTGTGGTTTTATTTCTATACCAGAACCCGTAGGGCTTTATTTTTACGGTAAACAGACGCGAAGCGAAGAGGAAGTTGGTCTGTCGCTGGACAGTAGACGACAAGGACGCTGCCGCAAGTGCTAGTGCTGGTTTCTGGTGTTTCTTCTGTGTAGGGCCCATCGTTCCTGCTGCTGAACTCACCCCGTAACATTATTTGCCTACCAAATATGGTACACAGCTGTCCCCGGATGGGTGCCAATTGTTGTCGGGGTATATATTTAGCGGAACGAATTTCATACGCTGCAAGTCTCAATGCCGGATGTGCTGTTTTCTTGTTGCTGCCACAGGTGGCGCTGTGATCTCACGATGGTGAGATCACAGCGAGATCACAAAACAATAGAACACCTCATCCTAAAATGTGATGGTATCCATCCCGATGTCGATGCAGGCACAGTCACTCTTCCTGAGGCCTTAGGGTTTAGAGATAACAATAGTCATGTAAATAAACCTGCGGTGAAAATTAGCAAAAAGCGATTGGAGGGTTGGTGGCACAAAAGCAGAGAGGTGATATTTTCTTACATTTTCTCTGAATTTATTAACTTACAGAAGAGTTCAACAAAAATAAAGGAAAAAAAAACTGAGCATAGTGGCAACTACCACTTCCCCGTTTCAAAGGGGACGCTCCTACCTTCCATCCGGTAGTGACACCCCATGATATCTCGAAACGTGATGAGGTGTTGATGCCACAGATGGCGCTGTTATCTAAGGGTGGTAACAGACCCCACGAAGTCTCCAAATGTGATCAGTAAGAGCTAACGCTCTTAAAAGAAGAAACATCGAAACACCGATTGATCTGGAAGGATGCGTCATCCCGCTAGAATTTATTTAAATATTCATTGCTTTTTGTATTTTTCTTTAATCTACTGTTAAAATATGTATTTGTTTAGTGCATATAAAACACGCTGACATGGCAAGCTATATAAACATGCATACGCGAGAAGTGATTGACTGCAACAATAAAGTTTGCGCACAGTGCTAATTCTGCTAATCGTGCTCAAGAACAGGTGTCAGCCAATCAGTTACTTCTGTTGGGAAATGATTGGTTTAGGTCACTGAAACTAAAACCCTTGACTCACTATATGAAGTCGAGTACCTCAACCGCACAGGCTATAACAATAACATACTAGAATTGAAGCGCTTTCCAGAAACATGATCTGAGCGCGAACAGTTGGAGACTTGGGGGGGGGGGGGGCACTGCCCCATCTGCAAAAATTCCAGAGGTATAGACGATGACAGAAGTTCTGTTCATTTAAAAACCTGGTAAAGAGATCAGTATCGAACATTTGAAGCCAACATCGTTAACGTCGTGTACCGACAAGTTGGTGGAAAAAGTAACAGATACAGCTCAGAAGTAGAGGAAGCTGAAGCTGAAGTGCAGAAGTGGAGCAAGCAGAAATGCTTCGGCATCTTGCTTGCGGCTGCTCGGCAGCCTAGAGTAGTTCTGTCCCCGATTGTGTGGCGCGTATTATTCATGAAAAATCTGGTGGAAGAGCTGGGTACACTTCCAGACCAGCGTATGCTACCGACCAGCACGGATCTCACCCCGGTCCATCAGCGCCACCTCCGTGGAGCGTCCCTGAACAAGGGCGATGTAACCTCGGTCTTCGGAGGAACCAGCTGCCATGGCAACTGAGAACAGGCTCCCGGCGCAAATGTTCTGTCATCAGCCGCGCACACCCCCGTCGTTTAATGGCGACGATTTCGAGGACGATGAGGAATGGCTAGAAATCTTCGAGCGTGTTGCCCGTTACAACGGCTGGAGCGACGACCGTAAGCTCCACTAGGTCTATTTCGCCCTTGAAGAGTCGGATTGGACATGGTTCGAAAATAACGAAGACACATTTACAACCTGAGAGGCCTTCTGCCGCAACCTGATAGCCACTTTCACGAATGCCGACCGTCGAGAGCGAGAAGCTGCGTTTGTGGGAGTTTCGGAGTGCCGTACGTTTCCCTGGCCGGCGAGGCGCCAGATGGCGCGCCGATCTGGGCAACCACGGCCGAGGTGCAACCACGGCGAATTAAAGTGCGACCATGCTGAATAGGTGAAGCGGCTGCAGTAACTACAAGGACGAGCCAACCTAAGCCTGAAAAAAAAAACAGGACGCATCCAACCGAAGGCGGCTGGAAAAAAGGAATGGCCGAATGTTGTCGACGGAAGTGCACAAGTTGCGCGTATTCTGCAAGCCTCGAGGCGCCCTACTCTGCGCGCCTAACCGCCCTACCCCTTCGACGAGCAGCAAGTGGGTCCGTGAAACAAGCCACATCTGGACGCCGTAATGAAGTCAACACCCAGCATCCGATCGGAGCCGGATAGGGCATGTCAAAAACTTGGCGGCCTTTCAAACTACGTTTTTAAAGCAGAAAATACGGTAGCGTTTAGGTTGCCTGGTATCGTGTCTTCAATGAAGGTCTAATGTTCTACGTGCAATTTCCCATCCAAAATGCCAATTGGAACCGGGCCCATTGCCCTTATATGGTGCGCATGAGTCATTACCTGCTAGAACATTCGAGTAAACTTCCACTGGATTATTATAAATAGTTATACTAATCCGGCCAACTAATCCAAATTATTCACCCGCCGCGGTGGCTCGGTAGTTACGGAGCTCGGCTGGTGACCCGAAAGATGCGGGTTCGATCCCGGCCGCGGTGGTCGAATTTCGAGAGAGGCGATATTCTAGACGACCGTGTACTGTGCGATGTCAGTGCACGTTAAAGAATCCCAGGTGGCCGAAATTTCCGGAGCCCTTCACTACGGCGTCCCTCATAGCCTGAGTCGCTTTGGGACATTGAACCCCAATAAACTAAACCAAATTGTTCACCAACTAATCTATTTTCTGTAGTGGGCCTGTTTTCAATATTTTCTGGAATGAGGGTGGGCAGGCTGCCAGGTGATATCATGGACAGGCTTTGACATCACAAAGTCACGTGACCTGTATCTACCAATCAGGAAATTCCACGACAGAGAATCCAGGAAGATTTAAGACAATCTAAACGCTATCACATTAATAAGCCTGCATATTTTTTTGTTTTATTTACAATTACGGCGTAAGCTCCGATAGGTTTTTCTGGCACCTGTTCCCGTCTTCCATGCATTGCTCTTAAGGACCATGAAGGTGAAAACTTTAGAGCGTCGTCGTCTGTGTGAAGCCTCCACCTGACAACCATGGCAAATGATGTTTAGGAGAGTTCCCTCTCTCCAGCCGCCAACAGTCTTCCCCTCCCCTCTCCACTTGTAGGGGAAAGGATGAAGACACCGGACAACAGCAGGCCTGCGTGTAAAATACACCCTCCCCAACAACTTTCTGCGTAATAATGACGCTTGCGAGAGATCTTCCTTCTCTCAAATTCGTTCGACATAATTCTACATCAACCGCTGCTTAGCTTGTAGCCCTTCAGGAAGCGACTAATATGAGGAACCACCTCAAAAGTGGTATACATTCAGACTCAAAACCTGCGCGACAAATTTCAGGACTTTTCCTACGCCACACCATCTACCAGTCTCTGGCACTAGACATTAGTGAGACCATCTGCTCAAGAAAAAGGCAGCTGGATAGTGATTCAATGAACCCCGGGACACTGCGCGTGGTGGGATGGTGGAAATGAGAGGAACGATGCTGAAGCAAATTGCGCTCTCAGTAATGACCATCGTCCAGTTGTGCCTCTCTGAAGACCAGACACCACTTGCCTTTCTTTGTACTTTATGAAGAGAGTGATGACGAGATGCCGGGCTCATCCGTCTTAAAAGACTAGATCCGACAATGAAATAATTGGTTCCGCGTGGAATTGCGCGCCCTCATTCATGCTTGATTCATAGACTATGTTTAGACCTCGCACTCACGCGACAGATTATGGGTGCACAGAGTGTTTCAGATGAATTTTTTCATAGACGAAAATAAAATGACTGCTGGAGAAGAAGTATACAGAAAGAAGAAACACCGAAATTAAACGGGAAATGCATAACGCACGCAGGAGATGAACACCGTGGGGTTTGTAGCCGAGTGATTACATAATGATAATAAAAATAATAACAATAAAAAATGTTAGCAAGGCAGCCGTTTAGGCTCCAGTAAGTAAAAACACACCTGTTAGAATTTGGATCTGTGCTGTTTATTTATGCATTTATTTCTTTATTTATTATTTACAAATACTGCTATCCCATAAACTGGGACATTGCAGGAGTGGTACAGAAGGTTTTCTTGCTGGTAACCGAATTCGCCCGCTCGTATTTTTGGAGCGGCAGGCGTTTCGGTTGTGCTTTGGGCTCCCCAAATTTGTGGCTAACAACGTGCTTTACCTTTGTGGAGAACCTGTTTCCCCCCTCCATTTCGACGCGGCCCATCTTCACCAGCCCCTCCTCCAGCATCGGCTGGATCTACTACTGCTGCGACAGCGCCTCCGCGCACTAGCGTGCTGTGGCGACACCTGTGTCTACATCATAAACGCCAGCTGGACAGTCTACAGCATTAAAGGGCATTGTTAAATTCACTATGAGAACTCCACGAACTAAAAGGACAGGGCCTGCTCACGTGACAGCAGTGACTGTGGATGGAGTAGCAAGAAGCCTCTCTGATGACCCTAGGTCTTCTGACAGCTATCCTGAGCACCAGAGTGACTCGAGTGTTCATTCGGACTCAAGATCAGTAGGTTCCCTGTCTCGGTCGCCTGTACAGTCATCGAGTGCTGGTTCAGCGAGAGTTCTCATCAACATGTACTCTGCTAATCATGGGAGCCCGAACGAACAGCAGCAACAGGCGGCACATGCGACTGACGAGTCGCGAAAGCCAAAGTTCGTGCAGGTCACCAACCTAGAAGACGCCCAGGTGGTGCGCGCTTGTGACTTCCACTCTAGTGGGCAGTTCTACGCAGTCGGCTCGAACTCCAAAACGCTGCGTATCTGCGGCTACGCAACCATTACGGACCTCAGGGAGGGCGATGTGGCCCACTGTGCTGTTCAAGCAGCTGAAGCACCACAAGGGCTCCATCTATTGCCTGGCCTGGAACCAGACTGGAGACCTCTTGGCCACTGGCTCACATGAGAAGACAACCAAGCTCATATGCTTTAAGTCGGAGACGTGCGCCCTTGACACTGGTGGAAAAGCAGAGCTGACGATACATGAAGAGACAATTCGAGACCTGTGCTTTGTGGAGGACCTGAGCAACAGGTCAAGCCTGCTGATAAGCGGTGGCGGAGGGGACTGCAAGATCTACGTCACTGACTGCGAGACTGCCACTCCCCCTTCCAGGCACTGTCTGGACATTCAGGCCATGTTTTGTCCTTGTACACACGGGGAGGAGCCATGTTTGTAAGTGACTCTCAAGACAGAACCATTCGCTTTTGGGACCTATGGACCAGAGGCTGTGTCAACCTGGAGACTGCACCTCCAGTAAGCGGCAGTGCGCCTGGGAGCCCCGTAGCAGCTGTGGCTGTGGATCCATCTGGACGCATGCTTGTCTCTGGCCATGAAGATGCCACCTGCATGCTGTATGGCATCCGAGGTGGCAGCAGCATTCAGACTCTCCGACCCCACTCGTCAGACCTGCGGTAGGTCCGCTTCTCACCACGAGCTTACTACCTGCTGATGGCCTCATATGACCGCAAGTGTGTCCTCAAGGTGACCTGACGCAGCCATTGCCAAGCGTTGTGGTTGCAGAGCATGCACACAAGGTCATCCAGGCTCACTGGCACCTGTGGAGAACCTGCGCCCCCCTCCATTTCGACGTGGCCGACCATTTCCATCATCGTGCGTCAGGACAGCACCGGCTGTGGGCGAGTAGGGAAGTCTCCCTCGTGGGGGAAGCGGAAACGACAGGAGCACCATCTCGAAGGTTACGCGAAATTACGCGGAACCGCAAAGGCCAGGGTGAGGTTGGGCCAAGGAAATTACAAAACGAGGGTAAGGAGGGCCAAGGATTCAATTATGAGGGTGAGGGAGGAAAGGCAAAAATGAGAGGAGGAGGTAAACATTATGGAAGAAGAGGTCTTAGGCGCGGGTTGGGGTGACGTTCCCCTCCCCGCGGTGGACTTCTCTTCTAAGCCGGACGCCAGGTGGCCGACCGACGATGTTCAGCGACCTCTTCGGCCCGCTCCGTGACTCGGAGCTGAACCTCCGGGTCCGAGCTGAGCAGTGCGGCCTCCCACTGCGATTGGGTAAAGAGCTGCAGACTGTTCAACGGCTTGTCTTGATTAAATGAGTATAGGATGTGTAGTGTGTCTGTCTTATGGTGTCCACATAGAGAACAGACGGGGCTTAACTGCTCTGGGAACCATATAGAGTACATGTACGGATACAGGAGTGTCTGTTTGGAGCTGCCGCCAGCTGACTTGTTGTGTTTTACTTAGAGATTTATGTGGTCCTGGGAAGATTTGTCTTTCTTGAAGAGGGTAGTAATTCCTTTGTAGGTCGTCATTCGCTCCCTGGCCGACCTGAGCTCGGGGCAGCGCACCTCCCGGTTAACTGCGAATCCTCGGGCAAATTGGTGCGCTGCCTCGTTTCCAGAATGACCCGAATGGGCAGGAACCCAGATCAATGTGATCTGGCGGGTATTGTAAATTTCTGTAATATTTTGATGGCTGTGGAGTGTACCCTTCCTTTGGCAAAATTTCTAATTGCGATTTTAGAGTCGCTGATGATGTATTTGGCAGTGGTGGACGTAATGGCTAAAGCTATGTATGACAGCTTCTTCAGCCTTTTCTGTAAATTTTGTTTTATTGATTGTCGCCGATGCGAGCGGAGAACCTCGATGATCGACAACTGCCAGGGAGAAGGCGTCTCTGTCCGCATGTTTTGCCACGTCCACATGCGCCGTGTCTTTCTGAACTGAAAATCTTTCGTGAAGTTTTTCTGCCCTAGCCTTTCTTCTGTCCGTATCGTAGTGTGGATGCATGTTTTTTGGGCAGAGGATGGACTATTGAGTATTCGTGCACGTGTCTTGGAATTGGCAAGGTGTGTGCACGGATTCCTTCATACTGTACAAGTACTACTTTGGTTGGGCTAGTTGGTGCATAGCTTCTATGTGAGGACGCCGCGAAAAGAACAAGGACAAAAGAGGCACAAGAACACAACAGGACAGGCGCCAACTTGCAACTGAGGTATATTCGCCCAAACCCTTACATTTTATGAAGCACCCGAGCCGTATCGCAGAAGCCTATCACAGAAGAATAAGAGATTGTAAACAACAATCAGAATTCAGGAAGTAGGTGCTACTTCTAACAGACCGGAAGATACATTCATGCATTCAGCACTACACTCCTGATAAAAGCAAACTTTTTTTTTGACAGGGTTCCAAGATTTTCCGAGCGCAAAACCAACAGGAAAGCAATTCTTCACAACAAAGACCCACGCTTGGCCAACGCAAGCAAATCATAATATCAAAACTCCTGCTTTAATACATCATGTTATAATGAATGAATGACCAAAAACACACTCGGAAAAAATGGTGGACATGAAAACTTAAAAGCTTCGAGAAATACTGTCAGCGTCAAAGTACTAAAACAAGTGTCAAAACTTAAAGCCTTCGAGAAATCCTCTCAACGTCAAAGAACTAAAAGTATTGGATTCTACACAATTCTCGTTTGGCTGTTAAAACACATCCATGAAGAACAAACTATGCAGAGAAAACTTCAAAACATTAAAACCTAAAGGCACCCTTCGAGAAAAGCCACCTCAGCGTCACTGATTGAAATGGACGGTTGACTAACGCAGGCGCTTCCTGCTTTCTTAATAAAATATGCTTCCACTACTACTCGCTCAAATTTGTCTTTTCCGCTCTTCAAAAAAATTGTTTTGTCTAGTTCCGGACGACACTCTTTACAGGTTTTGCAGTGGTCTGCAAGGAAGCTTCCATGTTGGTTGCGCACATTCCGCAAGTGCTCACTGGCACGTTCATGTGCCAGTGAGCACATCCCTCTTTCTCTCGAGGACCGGCCGCCCAACGCGAAGTCCCATTTCCGGAGTGGTCACAAAACTTCGAAACGTATCTGAGGTTGCAAAGAGGTGCGCATTTGTCAGCAGAACAACAAAACGGCTTCTAATTTATCACTTGGGTGATGAGAGCAGTCCATTACGAGAGAAAGGCTGCACAGCCGGTCTCAACGGCGACTACGAACGCAATAGGCAATGACGCCCGAGGATGTGTACCAAGAAACTTTAGCCGCCTGGTACTTTGTACACGCAAGACCTCCTTTGAACCAAGTCGAATGAACATTCCTCAATGGTCGAGGGGTGGCGCATCCGGCTCAAGAGCCAAAGAGCAGCGGTTCGAGTCAGCTCGACCATTTTTATTTTCAGCGCAATTGTTCTTCAGAGGCACTACGTGATGATGATGGAATGACGCCACTACTCTGAACACCAATGAAGCACTGCGTAGTGCCGTCATCACTGTTGCAATGAGTGATAGTTGTGGGGTGTTTGAATTACCTGCGCGAGATCATGCTTTGACATCACGACCCTCTCGACCGATCCCGATTTTCTCGACATGCCAACGTCAAGTACTCCGGTTTCCCCGCCGAAAGCGGCCCTCAGCGATATCGTGTTGAAAAATATTTGCATGATTTTTACGCGACTCAAGCCAAGGCGGAGGTCCAGGCACTTCGCTGTAACAACTGACGAACCGGTAATTTTAATCGGCAACAACGCATAACCGACCACCGTCCGACACCGTCGCCGCAACAAGGCCGCACGTCGCACTCAACAGCGCGTTCATGTTCGAGGTGTGGTAGCAACTATCCGCCGCGCAACTGTACGGTATTTGTAACGCACTGCTTTCGCTGTGGCAGGCTTGGACATTTTGCAGTAGTGTGCCGACAGCGTAGAGAAAAAAAAAACAGCGCATCACGAGACTGCCTATGGTGATCGTCAGATGCAAGTTAGATCATCATAAAATGTCTCCGCGCTTGATAGTGATGACTTCTTCCTTGCGAAGCTGACAGAGTACTCTGACAGAGTACTCTCTAAGCATCGGATTAGGGCAGCTAAACTTGTCGTTCAAAACAACGTCAACTTTCAACTGGATACTAAATCTGATGTCAATATTCTTCGAAAACATGCGCTTAAACTGTGGAGCGATCTGCCAGCACTGCATCAGACTTATATCACGGTGTCCACCTGGTCGGGTGATCGTCTGCCGGTCAGCGGTGAGTGCAGCCTACACACAAAAACACAGGACCACTGCTGTAACTTGCCTGTCTCGTGTTAATCTTTGTGTGCTGTCTTTTGTGCGCTTCATGCAGTCAAGAAAACACCTCGTTGTTGACCTTGATGTGACTTCAATACTTGGTGCCGACGTATGCCGAAAACTATAGCTGATACGCCGTCGACTTCAGTATCTCGACTCAATGACGCAAAATCTGCATTATGGGCAGCTCACTCTCTCTGAAGAAAGCTCATATTTGTGCACATTTGCAACCCGTTTAGGCAGATACAGTTTCCTGCAATATTCATTTTGACTCCAAATTGCTCTTAACATTTGCAACGTGCCATGGATGACATGTTTGCAAACGTCGAGGGTGTTCACCCATGCTTTGACGACATTCTGATAGCGTCAAAGACTAACACGAAGCAGCTGCAGTTCGTAATGCTGACAGCTCGCAACCAGAATTTCAAGCTGGATGAGAACATTTACACATATATACACTCGTATGGGAGTTTTACTTTAGTATGAAGAAACAATTTTACGGTAGTGGAAATCACCGGTTCACTTCCCAGTGTACCTGCCTACAGTACACGCCGCACAGAAATGTGGAACGTTATAAGACATAAGACAAATTGTGACGTACGAGACTTGTGGGCGTGCCCAGCAACGGCTCCTGTTAGAAAACGGCTCCTGAGGAAGGTGGGCCTGCGGTGGAACCGCGAATGTGATTTTGAGAAGTGGACAATGGACAATCACTACACCGGCAACCACTGCGACTACCTCAGCGAAACTGGACTTCACTCCTTCTGTTAACTTTCTATTTCGTGCATTTCATTCCCTCCCTCCCAACTTATGCCTCATGGCACACTTCACGAATAAAAAAAAATTAGAGCAAATAAATGGTTTTGCCGAAGTTATTAAACTCCCTAAATGAACTAGGCATTGTTATCTGAGATGTGAACTCTTCAGTGTATAAAGCGTGGCCCGCATGGAGCGTTTTTTGTCCGCGAAATCGCGTCGCGCACCCGAC
Source organism: Amblyomma americanum (assembly GCF_052857255.1). Classification (NCBI taxonomy): domain Eukaryota; kingdom Metazoa; phylum Arthropoda; class Arachnida; order Ixodida; family Ixodidae; genus Amblyomma; species Amblyomma americanum. The sequence goes on along the minus strand of NC_135502.1, from coordinate 87,045,517 downwards.
GCCCGCGCCGGCGTCGACGAATTCACTCCCGCATGGTCAGCAGCCGAGTGGCGTTTTTTTTTTTTTGCCGCGCAGTTGTGCGATGCGCGCGCCCCCATGCATACTGAAATCAGACGGATGCGCAGGGAGCGAAGTGAAGCCGCTGGCTCTCGCGCACAGAATGCTGGCGAGCGCGCATCGTTTGTGCGAGCGCTAAAGTGGTTATTGGTGTGGGGGGGGGGGGGACTCTCATACGGGGAGGAGGGAGAGAAGGGGGGAAGCGCAGCCCGGTAACTGCCTCCTTGTGCAGGGGAACACCGCAACACTCTAAGCGAGCGCCTCGGCCGGATAACTGTAGCCGGGTGCCCCGGCGCGGCTCCGTCCAGAATCACGTGACACCCGCTCCGGCTCTCATTGGCCCTCTGTCGCTGCCCTCTTCCTGCGTCGGCGCGGTGTCGGCGTTTTCTTGTTACACCAGAACCCGACGATTTGGCAAAAACGTCCTCTCCGGCGGCAAAAAAAAAAAAAGAAAAACGCTCCGCTGCCGTCGACGCCGACGAATCGCCCGGAAAAACGCTCCATGCGGGCCACGCTTAAGGAATTCTTACGTTCCTGTGCTTAGGTATGGCTCTATAACATGTAACGTATTTTCTTTTCATTATCACTTCTATGTGTCTGCCTTATTTTCGTCAGGAAAAGCAACTTGTGCATATCTCATATTTATTATTAAAATAGTGAATTTATTTTCATTATTTCGATGTCGAACTTGTTTGCGAAAGTAATATATTTTGTAAGGCATGCTTATCCGAGCTGCTGCGTGTCGAGGGCCTCTCAAGCTGCGTACTAGCAGCTTTTATCTCGGCCTCCTCCACTATCTGTAATGAAAATCAATTAGGAAAAAACTGTCAGCTAACACTTCCTACTCTTCAGCGCCTGCGAGAGGTCATCAAAAGGGTGCAAGCGGATGCAGCAAAAGCCACCGCTAATTGACGCTCGCCGCGTCGTGTTCCTCAATCCGGACGTATGCGGCAGCAGCCGTACTCAGTCGTGTCCGCATCGCAAGCAATCTGTAGCTGCAAAAAAAAACGGTCATGAGGGTTCACGAGCTCTGAATATCAGCTCGTCCACTCCGCTTCCAAGTCAACCCAGCCGACGTCCATCTCTCTACATGGATACCCGTGCGGACGTCGAAGGTGGTTAACAGGCCGTCGTACCCTGCTTCCCTGGCCGCTGCATGAAAGCACTATATATGCTATCGTCGCAGCCGGCCACGCCTGGTGTTAACTGTAGGTGTTTGCAGCGCACACGAAACACGGACGGACAGAAAAGGGAACGAAACACAGCGCTGACTTTCAACTGAGCTTTATTGGAAAAAATAAGCGACTTTTATACAAAAATTTTTAACATGTGACTCAGAAGATGTCAAAACGTCCTACTACATGTGCCATCTAAAATCACCGATACTCTAGGTTAACTCCCGCACTCTCTCGCATTGTGCATTGCACAGCGGCGTCTTCGTCAACTAATACTACTATCGAACTAATTACAAGGTTCTGCGCCACGGCTGCTCTGCGCTCTGCAAGAATTCGTGCCTGCACTGCGGTCCGTGCCATTCAACGGCTACAAAGGTGCTAAAGAAGACCCTTAAGGCCAGCCAAGCCGTCCGCGGCAAGAACACAACCCAAGCCTCGACCCACCGGGTAGGCTGCCAAAGTCGACGTGGTTCGGCTGCTTAGGCCCGCGGGGGCCGCGGTAAGCCTTCGCGCTGATGAGTCGTCAAGTGCAAAGAAGATAATGGACCCCCGGGTCGTCGCCGCGACCACTGCGAGTACGACGATGAGTGCCGTACCAGGTCCTTCCCTGATAGGCGCAGGTCACGAGTCAACCCCTGGAGCCAGAACCTGGTCGCAGAGCGACATGTATGCCAGCGCCAGCGCAGCGTCAACTACGATGGGGGTGCAACAAGCCAGTTACCGCTTACTCTACCTACTCCTCCCCTCAAGCATTCCTTCCGAGTTACATCAGGCCAACAGTTCAATTTGATATTACCAAAATACCAAACAGAATCATCCAGCGGTAATTGACAAAGCAATAGGTACCAGAGTTTGCGGGAAATGTGCACGGTAGCACAGATCCCTATTTCATCCAAAGAATATTTACCAGTCCAAACTTGCTTTGCATCGGGTCCCAACCCTCAGAGGTGTGTCCTGTATGACCTACACCTAACCGATTCCCCGGTGACCGTGGCAAGAGATCTGATATCAACAACACACAGTGTTTGCCGCACGTCGCATGGGGAACAACGGCGCCTTTCTCGTTAGACACTAGGGACTCTTCCAGAGAGATTTTTCTATAACGGATGCATAGTGCACCCCAAAGAGTACAAGGCTAGACCGGTACACTGCTACAAATGCTAGAGAGAGGGATATCTGGAAAAAAATTGTTCTAATGGAGCCAACCCAGACTGGCTAACTGAAACCGGCCAGCCGAAATACAAATGGGGGTATGAAAGTCAAATGACTACGAGATTACTTCTTCTAACTGTCCAAAGAAAGACGAAACTTCATTCAGCACGGCAACGTGAAAGGAACTCAACAATGCCGTTAACAGTGCAAAGTACGTTTTCTGGTCTGTCACAAGAGCTGTGCGACGAGAGGACAGAAGATCTGGAGCCACGCATGGAATATGCGCAGCATAAGTCATCTTATGCTTCAGCGCTCACGACTGAGCGTAACAGAAAGCGGATGAGGACGAAAGCTTCCAGAACAAGAGGGCTGCGCACAAGCCAACAGGATGGCATAGACAAGCAAACTGCCATGCTGGCAGCACAAATTCAACAGCTGCGCCCCAAGAAAGCGCGCAAAGCGGGCAGGCGCCGGGCAAGATAAGATCGGCAAGATCTTATGACCATGAAGTATCGTGCCAAAGTTGGTGCATGTGGCAAAAATTAAACCTGCCGCTAACCTTACAGCATATGAAGCGGGACTATAGACACCCTTTCGCAATTGACACACGTAATTGTTGTTGTTGTTGTTAGCCTATCAAAAGATGGCACATACCTAATTCAAAGCAATGTACAGCATGGATAGAAACCGCCGCAACATTCGGCAAGAAATTATACAATGGAACTGTCGAGGGCTGCCCAAAAAGATAGGGGAAATTAAAACAGTTATTATACGGCAAGCTGCACTCCTGGGCGTTCTTGATACAAGACCATAATCGGTTGTGCACCATAACAGGATATACTGGGTACCAGTGCCTTTACATCGCTGATAAACGAGCGATAATAGGAGAGACAGAAACCCCAGGAAAGCCTGCATTATATATATGTATATATATATATATATATATATATATATATATATATATATATATATATATATATATATATATATATATATATATTCATCGTCACGCATATTCGTCTTCGGAGGTGTGGCCGCCATACTTGCGAGTGGCAATGAAAGCTCGCTTCGTCCACAGTATCAAAACTGGTGGGGGCTGCTCCCGGTCCTGCGTCCTCCCCGCCGCAACACTGCAACTATATACGTTCCCGCCGTCACCTGGTCGGACCGTCTCTCACAATGGAAACCGTCGACCAATATCGCATGACGCTTCTGCTGACCTTGCCGGTGCCTCAACAGGTGTGCTTCCCCTTCATGGTGATCCCTCCGCCTTAAGTCCTGACTCCAACGCAACCGCTGCCCCTCCGTCACATGGACACCCGACATGGACCGTCACCACCCTTCAGAGCGAGCCTCCTACATGCGCGGGTCTTCGTCGTGGTGGTGGTGGTAATAACTTTATTGATAGAAATATACGGATGATGACGTCGAGGACTGGCTCGACAAGTACAACCAAGTAAGTGCCTAGAATCGTTGGGACTCTTTCATGAAGCTCATCAAGGTATCATTCTATATAACCGCCATGGCAAAGACTTGGTTCGTCAATCACAAGGATGCTGCCCAGGATTGGACCCACTTTACCTCGCAGCTTCGGCAAATTTTTGGAACTGTTGGTGCAAGCCCGGCCATCTACAGAAAAAAAATAGATGCGCGTGTCCAGCTGCCTGACGAATCCTACACATCTTACATTGAAGATGTATTAGGCCTGTGTCGACGTTTTAACAGTGGAATGTCTGCAGTACGATCGGATCCGTCACATTCTTAAGGGCATCGGCTCATTTGCTTGTAACACGCTTGCTAGCAAGAATCCTACCTCAGTCCATGATATCCGCACTACATGTCACCGTCTTGACGACCTTCAATCGCTACGCTTGCAAGACGCCTGGGTCCCCCGCCTTTCTACCGATGTGGACTGGCGCTCTCTCATTCGCTCCATCATCCGAGAGGAGCTGCACGGCTCCACCTTCCCGCCCGTGTAATCCAATCAGCACCAGCCTCCGACCTCGACATTGCGTGATCTCATCAAGGGCGAGCTCGCTTGTCATTCGCCCCGCGGCATACGAACCATCTGTACCCCTTTGTGTGCCCACATATGCTCAGGTTACTGCGTCTCCTGCTGCTCCCGTCTATCCTTCACATTCGCCGCCCGTACAGCAGACTGTCGCCTCCTTATCGCAGCGATCCCATATGTATCCAGCGGTTTGGCGCCGGCCTCGCCCTATCTGCTACTACTGTGGAATTCGTGCACATGTTGCCCGTGTTTGGCGTCGGTGTCAGCGCGACGAGCGTAACTACTTTGGTCATTTCCGCAATGACGAAACCTACTCATCGTATGGTTACCGCCCTACCTTTGCAGCTAATGCTCCTCACCACGACGACACGTACTCATCGTATCCTTACCGGCCAACGTTTCTCCTCAACGATCCTCCCCGCCTCTCCTCTCCGTTGCCTTCTCCAGACCGCTCATCGAACGTCCGGTCGTCACGCCGCCTCTCCTCATCGCCTCTACGTCCAGTCTCTCAGACCCCTGGTCGCCATACGGAGGTAAAGCTGCAGCACCCGCCCACCCTTCGCGTGTCGCTCTTAAAGCCCTTCGTCCGTCGCCCTACTTCACTCTAATGTGCGCCCGGGCTGGTCGCTTTCGTCCGTAGGGGGAGCAAGTGTAAGCACAGTGGGTGACTGTCTTCATATGTAAATATTCATCATCCTCACGCGTCTTCGTCTTCGGAGGTGTGGCCGCCATACTTGCGAGTGGCAATAAAATCTTGCTCCGTCCACAGTCTCACAAGCTTTCCCCAAACTCCAATCGATGTGAGCAAGTATAGTGCAACAGTCAGCAGGAAGTCGTTTGTGTACCTCTAATACTAGTGGCAGTTTACTCTCGCCCAAGAAACACGGTCATATATCTAGGATGCGTAAAACGCATTCGTCTAACATATCCCGGAAAACCTGTGATGACAGGCAGAGACTTTCACGCTTCGCACACGGCTTGGTGATACGATTATACCAGACATGGAGTTCACAATGTTATATCAACCTGAGGCCGCAACGCTGCCTGCAACTGGAATTCAGTCTCCAGGTCTGACGTTGTGGAAGGGTCTCAATGCACCGGAATGGGAGGTAGAATTAGATCCATGGGGCAGCGACCACACCCGCATACACAAAGCTTTCAACACAACACAGATGAAAAATATTTGACGTCTCAACACATTGGGACGGTGTTCGGCAGGACACTCGTACCCAAAACGTAAGCCCAAACAGGATAGTGTTAACCTTACAAGCAGTTCTCAAGGATCACACCATCAGTACAACAGTGAACGAAGATCAGCCAACACCCGACGTTTACCTTCTACAACTATGGGCCCGTAGAAAGCGGGCGGAGATACAGGCAATTCTGCGCCCCTAGGACGGTGACAAAAAGATAGCGGCCAATCCACTGGCAGCACAGGCAGGCCGCCATTAAAATCAACTGGCGCATAAGATAAAGGAGCACTCTGGAGTACTTTCAGAGGCATGTAAAAGTGAAGGCAGATTAAAGATCATTCAGAAATCATTCGGCTCGCCCTGCAGTTGACACCGAAGTAGTTTGCAGATCAGGCAGCAGTCATTTTCTTCCTTAATCATGCGCAGCCTCCCGCCCTACCGCCGACAAAGGACACGGTGCACATGGCGGGCGTAACATCTCCGTTTAACACATTCGAGCTTGTTGTGTCCTGGGTTTCATTTTGAGTTTGGTTATACTTGGATTGGATTTGGCCTTGGTTATGTGCATCTGCACTTCAGTAGGGACTTGGATTATCACGTGATTGTTTTATATAAAAATCCATCCGGCCATGAATAAAACGTCATTCGACATGTTTTGCTGAGTCTCGGCTGTCTTATTGGGGCCGTCCAGGCCGGCACCACAGAACTGATAGCTGCTATAGAAGAAGCAAGCGAGAGAACAACGTAAGGCCATGACAACATTCAATATGAAGCCTTTAAGAACTTTGCAGCTTTTTTGGGTGTGATAAATGAAGCATGGCAAAGGGGGGAAACTCCACAAGACTGGAAACACAAGTGTTCCGATATCAAAGACTGGAAAATCCCCCACCAACATACAATCACAGCGGCCTATATCATTAACGCCCACACTGTGTAAAATTTATGAGATGGTTGCCACACGCTTACAGTGGATGCTTCTGTTGAATATTTTTCATCGTCTTCGCTATCCAGCCAGCGGGGAAGAGGAAGACCGCTGGCAGTGTGCGCCGGCGGACACACGCTGAGGCCTGCTGGACTACATCTTGGTTTAGGGTGCACTCATTAAAGCTTCCTTCTAACCGTCCATGAGTTCAGTCTTTGGCTGCCTGCCCGTGGCCCATCCTCAGCAGCTTGAAAATGAGGTAAAGTACCATCCGCGACAAATGGGGCTTAGGTCAAACCTAGGCAAGCTAACAGGATTGGCTACGCTGGCTGAAAACGTCATAAATGTGTCGCCTCATAGCCATCTTGTACGCACGTGGTGGACGGACCTGACGAAGGCAAACGATAACGTGTCACTCGCGAAGCTCCTTGAGAACATGGAAGATTTCGGCATTCCTTTGCAGATTACGATAGTACTACACAACCTGCTTAAGGACCGGACATTTGTAGCGGCATTGGCATCGCCGGCGGCGCCGATGAAGAAGATGCTTAGAACGCCACCTCGCTCGCGCAGAAGAGAACACATTCGGCAACCGGCCTGGCCAGCAGCGCCGACAGCCGGATCTGCCGGCTCCGCCGCGGTGGCTCAGTGGTTAGGGCGCTCGACTACTGATCCGGAGTTCCCGGGTTCTAACCCGACAGCAGCGGCTGCGTTTTTATGGAGGCAAAACGCTAAGGCGCCCGTGTGCTGTGCGATGTCAGTGCACGTTAAAGATCCCCAGGTGGTCGAAATTACTCCGGAGCCCTCGATTACGGTACCTCTTTCTTCCTTTCTTCTTTCACTCCCTCCTTTATCCCTTCCCTCACGGCGCGGTTCAGGTGTCCAACGATATATGACCAGATACTGCGCCATTTCCTCCCCCCCCCCAAAAAAAACAATTATTATGTCATTATTATTATCACCAGCCGCGGCTACCGGGCCTTCAAGAAGTTGTGGGTTTCTCAGTAGGCACAGGCCACTTCGCGCGAGCCAAGGGCCCCGATCAGCCGTCACCACACGCACCCTGGGGCACCGCTGCGGCGGCGTTCAACCTCTGCAGAGAGAAGAGCGGTTCGCCGCAAGAAACAGTCCTCCAAGTTCACAAAGGAGGCGTTTATTGACGCCGTCCTCCAGCGGTACACACACACACACTCAACAGTCACCCCGTCCCGGGGCGCGCTCAGAGCAAGGCTCCGGTGCGCGCTCGGGGCAACAAGAGAAATGCGCGCCGCTAGCACGCCGCTGCAGGAGATTGTCCCCGCGGCAGTGCTGTGATCTCTCTCGTGTCGGCCGTTGGGCCGTTTGCGAGAGATAGTGGGCAGTCAACGCAAGGTGCGCCTGTCAGAGGTCGTTGGACCCCTGGACAGTCTCGAGCCGCGGCGGATCGAGGACCCACGCTGGCGAGCTCGAGTATGAACTGGTCCGAACGGCAGAGGCCGGCCCGGACGAACAGTAACGTACGCACCTTACGCTGTCTCGGAGGGGGTCTCTCTCTCTGGGCCCCGCTCGGACGGTCGCGCGCCGCGCGACCACCCAAAACGGGTCCCGAATTCCCGCCAAAAGTCAATTTCCGCCTTGCTTCCCGCCAAAAGTCACCACTGGCAAAGGCCCTTGGGAAGCCGGGGGCGGAGCTGCGGCCGAATGACAGCGATTAGCCACCAGCCGTCTCTCCGTCGCCCGAGGCGGGAGAAAGGGAAAGAGAGCGACGCAGGATGCCGCGCAGACAACCACGGCAGGAATCTAGCAGGCTTCCCACAAAGTGCGGATCACCTTGCACATCTGGTGACTACAGATAACAGCTTCGACTCACCTAACGTAGCACCGCCCCCCCCCACGCTGCTGCTCATGCTGCCCTTCGCTTGGCCCTGCCGCTGCACGCCCGCTTTTCGCGCCCGGCTTTCGGCCGCTTCCTTTCCACCGGTGCGACATCCTGACGGAACCCGCCGCCATGTACCGGCCTCCCACCGTACCTGCTGAGCTCCTCCAGCCGTATCAGCGCTCCTTGCTTCCTCGCCTGCCAGGCTTACATTCTATGCCAGGAATCCCGTTTCGTGGCTGGCGCTGCTCGATTAGCACTTTCACGTCAACCACTTGTCCATCCAGCTTCTGCGCTACCAGCACGCCAGCCGTGAACTCCTACCTAGTGTACTGGCAAAATTTCGTTTGCCGCCTTCTGGCCCAAACATTTCCGCCGACTTCAAGAAGGCCCTGACCACGTGCTTTGGCTTGGAGCTCCCGCCGCCTTCTTGCTCTCCTGTTGCGGACTTCCAAGCTGCTCCGCCACTCGACTACTACCCCTGGTCGAATCCCCCCCCCCCCTCAGAACCTTTTGCACCCCTCGCCACATCAGAGCCCTGTCGCGCCTAATACGCAATCCGAACCGCTTACCACGGCTCCCTTGCCATATGTCAACTTCACGAGTGACTGTACCTCCCCGACAGACGAGACAGCCGCCGAAGGTGCTGGCAAGCTTTTTCCCCCGCCAGCTCCTACATCGGAGCCCCTCCCCATACAGGTCTCTCCACCGTCGCCACAACGCAATGAGCCCCCACCCACGGCTCAGCAAGTCCAACGCGTGCAAGCGTCGTTCTCTTGCCAACAAACCAGTATCAGCCGCCTGCCCATCCTAGGAGAGCCCATCTGTCCCTCCTGTCGCGAGGCGCGCATGCACGCCACATCAGAGCCCTGTCGCGCCTAAGACGCAACCCGAACCGCTTATTACGGCTCCCTTGCCATATGTCTACTTCATGAGCGACTGTACCTCCCTGACAGACGAGACAGCTGCCGAAGGTGCTGGCAAGCTTGCGACATGGACGCGCAACAGCGGGCCTCATCGAGTACCGCCTGTGGTCGCCGCACCAGTGCATCCCGTTTATTCCGACGCTCACGTGTCGGCCTTGCTTCGTACGCCTCCGTCCACCACACTCCCAGTACCAAAACGGCTACGGATTTCAAGTCAGCTGGCACCCGCCCGTTGCTCGCTCCACCTTCCCCTGCTTTGAGTTCGTTTCGCAGCTTCGAACGCCTGCGCCATCACCTCCGCTTCTACCGCAGCTGCAGCCACAGGCGTTACCTTTTCTACCGTACCCGCTGGGATGGCGAACATCAAGCGATCGCAAATCGGGACACCGGTCCATCTTATGGCCAACCTCGAGCGCACTGTCATCCCCAGCAGCTGGCCTCAAGACTTGTTCACAGCCATCTCGTCGATGATTCGTGGGTAACTTTCCATGCCTGCTGCCTCTGTCAGCACCGTAACCTTTCTGCACCCCTCGCCCGTTGCGAAGCAGCCAGGCTCAAATGCCTGAGCTCGCTTCTCCCGCCCGACGGCCCCCCGAACTCTGACCTGAACTTGACCGGCATGTAGAAGCCTGCACATATGTCGCGAATCGATAACGCGTCCCCGACTTTCCGAAGGGGAACGCTATCGCGTGCAGGTTTGGACAAGAGAACAGATCAGACAAAAAAACACGAAGTCGAATTCATAATTTTAAGGAACAGAGCCAATATGAAACCAAAATAAAAACACACTCAACACGCGAACAACTCTACAGAATAAAGGAAAGAGTTCACCAGATGTAGAGCGTCCGAGGTGAGGCGGGGATGCCTTGCTGGCAGGGCGGACGCGGGTGGATGTGGTGCGACGCGTCTCTGGCGTTGCGTCGTAGGAAGCGGCGGAAGAGAGCCAGGTGGTAGTAGGAGCAGAGAGGACCACAGGAAGACGTTTCTTGACGTGAAAGGAGCCTTTGACAACGTCACACATGAAGCAATTCACTCAGCCTTACAATCAACTGGCAGTGGTGGACGGATGTATAACTGGCTATGCGATTATCTGCACGAAAGATCGATTTTCATGTCAACAAGTGAAGGTGAGACCTCTGCACGGAATATCTCACGGAGTGCCTCAGGCGGGGATTTCAAGTTCCACCCTTTTCAATATATCTCACTTGTTGGCTCGAAAAAAATGCTTGCCTCCTATAGTTGCCTCCTTTACGCCGATGGCATCTGTACATAGTGTTCCGGACGCCACAGGCGCATTGTGCATGCCCGATTATAGAGGGCAATAGGCTGCATCGAATCGTTTTTAAGTAAGCGCGGTCTCGTCATGTCGCCGGATAAAAACTCAGCAATTGCATTTTCGAGGTGAGATATTTCACGCTACGTGCTGAAAGTTGCTGGTACCCCAATATCATACGTCACAAGCAATATATTCCCAGGGGTGACATTTGACAGGTCACTGTCATGGTCCCGACATATACAAAAGCTTAAAATCAAGTTCTGCGCTTACGCCTCTATCTCATATGCTCTCCACCACCAGAAAAGGCTGCTCTACACCTTAATCACTACGGCTGTATGGTGCACTCCCCGTCAAGGCCTTCTACGCTACAGTCTCCCAAATGTTTACGGTATCTCACAAACAAATATCAACCTCCTTGAAGCTATGCAAGCTAAGGCCTTGAGAATCTGCCTCGGCCTTCCCAATAACACCTCCACAGTGGTTACTCTAGCAGAGAGCAGACGTCTATCTGCATCGGTACTGTTAGCCCAGGAGTTGCTTCGTGCACAGATGCAGCTCGTGGCTCGTGTACCTCACCATCCACTCGCAGCGCACTGCATAGAGGAAGTTTCCGACTTTCTCCCATCACATTACCAGCGGCCTGTCACGACCTCCTCCCCACCTTGGATGTACAGAGCACAGTAAATCAAGACAACAGTTCCTGGCATCAAAAGAAAAACAAACACCCCCGATCCTGCACTTAAATATTTTGCTCTAGAACACATTTATGGATGCTACAGTGCGCACCGTCATATCGACACTGATGGCTCTGTCACATCCGTCTCATCAGCAATTTGCGCCAGGGTTTCGTCAACGTGCACCACAATTTCGGCGTTACTCAGTCACCGCACCTCGACTACTGCTACCGAGCTGGCTGCTCTGCGAGCAACATTTACTTCATTCTCCAATAACCGCCAACAGCGTTACTTACTTTAAGTGACTCTCGGGCTGCATTACAATCTATAAAGTCATCAGGAAGCCTTCAAGCCGATCGTCTATTCCACTCCGAGGCCTGTGAGCCTGGCCACCGTGTTGTGCTGCAGTGGTTACCCGCTCACTGTGGCCTTGCAAGCAACAATCACGCTGACAGTGCCGCGAGATCGGCGCATGGTGACACCACCTAGCTTCTAACTATACCATTTTCTCGACGTGATGGAGCGAGGCTTGCAACTGCAAAATCCTGGCAGACGCAACGCCCTTTGTGTTGTGATCCGCAGCATCAATACAGACCCCTTCTACGCATCGACCCCACTTGTGGTTTCCGCATGCCATGCAATATAGATAGACGTGATAAAAATTGCATCCGCCGAATACGCCTGGACGTTGCCTTCACTAAATCCTATGTACATAAAATTGGTGCATCAAGTAGCCCTCTGAGCCCGACATGTGATCTGCCGGAGGATCTTCCAAATTTGATCTCCTGCTGCCAACTCGATAATCATCGCAAGGCACTTTTAAGTGCTTTAGGACTCCGACAGTATGGCCCCGTGCACCTGGAGCATGTCCTTGGACCCCGCAGGGACGTGGCTTCGGGTGTGCGCGGGACAAAAACATTTTTAGTGTTTTTGAGAGACAAGGGTTTGGCGGACATTCTTTGACAATTATGTGTGTGTGTGTTTGTGAGTGTGCTTGATTTCGCCATTCACCCTTTCTTTTTCTCTTTTTCTTTTTTCACCATCCTCTTCTCTACTCTTTTCTTTCACCCGCACCTGGAGTAGCATGCCAGGCCGACAACCAGGCAGACCTCTCCTGTTCCAATAAAGTCCTCCTCATCCTCCTCCACAGGAAGACGCCGATGGTCTCCCGTGCAGCCCGAAGAACTTGGCAGCATCAGGAGAACCGTTGCTAGCTAGGACCCGTCGACGGCATCCCGAAACGCCGTAAGCTTAATACAGGCTATCCAAGGGAGCCTGTCGGCATCACGGAGCCTCAATCCATCCTCTGCCACCTCCAAACATGAAAGATACGCAGGGGGCTTGCGTCGGTGATCCAAGGAAGGTCTTCGGCAGCACAGACCCAACGTCCGACGGCTGCCACCTCCACGCTTGAATCGAACGCAGGGTCGTGGCATGTGCCGGTGATCCAAGGGACGCCTCTCGGCAGCACGGACCCAACGTCCGTTGGCTGCCACCTCCGCGCTTGAATCGAACGCACGAGGCTGGCGTCGGTGATCCAAGGGAAGTCCCTGGCACCACGGACCCAGCGTCCGTCAGCTGCCACCTCCAAGCTTGAACGACACGACCTCCGCTGCGCTGCCTTTCTTCAGACCTCGGTTTTCTGACACGTCAGCGCTCCGCTCCTCGTGCTCGCCGCGCTCTTCGTCGTCGTCGCCTCGCACACACCATTCGCACGTGCACACACGCAGCGCTCCGCTGTCCGACGCACCGTTGTCGATGCACCGCGTTCAAATATCTCCTGAGAATTTGCTGTGCACCTCACAACATAACTACCATTTGTTTTTTATAGGAGGGGGGGGGGGCACCTGTAGCGGCGCTGGTATCGCCGGCGGCGCCGATGAAGATGAAGCTTAGAACGCGACCTCGCTCGCGCAGAACACAACACAATCGGCAACCGGCCTGGCCAGCAGCGTCGACAGCCCGCTCTTCCGGCTCACCAGCCGCGGCTACCTGGCTTCGTTCAATAAATGCGGATAAGCTTCCACGCATTCTCTATCGGCTCAATGGAGAACAAATCGTTAAATACACTTCAAATAGTGGACTGCCACGATGCCAAGTCCTGGCCCCTTTGCCATTTAATATACCTTCATCCCACTGGCTTGTAAATTAGGACAAATACCACACGTACAGTTCATTATTTACTCAGATGAGTCACGATGTGGTCCGCACACAAACATAATGAGACGCAGATTCTTCATTTACGAGAGGCCTTAACACATTGGGAGTACGTCCGCGAAGCGGGCTTGGAACTGTCGCCACAGAAGTGCCGCTACGTTCACAGGGCTAACATTAACGGCAGAAAGCAATTGCAAGCTGCTACAAGATTCATGCTCAAGATTGGTAACCACAACTAAAACGGCAGAAAGCAGTTGCAAGCTGCTACAAGATTCATGCTCAAGGTTGGTAACCACATGCTAAAAGGCGTGGATGAAGTGAGAGTCCTTGGGTTAGGCATTCAAAACTCAAACAAAGGAGCACAATTGGCTCCATAGGAGAAAGAAAGCAACACCGACTACGCCGCACTTGTTTAGATGCATTTCATCTAGAGGTGTAGGGGCCCGCCCTGACATGGCCAGACGTCTTGCATGTTCAGCACTTCAACCGAGGGTATCTACGAACAGCAAATAGGAACACAATGCTCACCGCCATGACCTTGCCAAAACTTACACCCATCCCGATTCTCCAGGAACATGCACAAGTGAAAACTCTGACTCATCTTTAATGAACAGGGAGAGGCAACAAGAGATCTCATGAGAAACTATCTTAAGCCCGCCGCAGCCTTGTACAGTGAGGTGACCACACAGACGCCGAAAATAATAAAGCCCCACGTGGGCACACACGACAATAGCCACAAACAAGACGACCAAGCTCAACCGAAAAGCAAAGTGCACAGATCGAACGGTGGTTGAGATTTGATGTAAGTTCAGAAACGTGTATAGCTTACACGGACGCATCGGTCATAGAATAGGCACGGAAGAACGGCTACAAGCCCTACTCATTCTGAGTTAATAACAGATCGGGAATACGACACCGACCACTTGGACCCGCTTGTGATGGAGCTCTACGATATCCGTGATGCAATGGAGTCTATAAAAGACTTACCATCTAAAAGAGAAGTCCATATCTACACAAATTCCTTAGCGGCTATTAACTTAAAAAAGAGATACAATGACACTAAGCATCACCCAGGAGATACATGCTCCTAGTATAAAAAATTAAGAAACGCATCCAGACACACTGGACGCACGAAGATATTCATAATGTTCGTCAGAGGAATGCAGACACCCTTACACACCCAAATACGAATGCCTCCTCCAATAACCTCCCTTTTGATCTCCGCTCCTCTCTTGTCGTCCTCTATAAGAAGTACACGTGTTTTGATTCCCTTGTCACCTAACGGGATTGGAGGAGGTATCCCTTAGAAGGGTAAGGGCTGCGGTGGCCCTTGCCCCGTCGGTGACACGAAAATGAAGCTATCAATAAGATGCAGATCTCAGCACACGTCCCAAGTGCTCCACGCTTGTCGCTGAGGTGGATCTTAGTCACCTTTCGTTGACTCGCCCTGGAACGCAGGATTCGATGACGTGCACTGGAAGTTGGACTTACAGCCGCAACAAGGGAGGAACAGCTGTCCTTGTGGCCAACTAGCAACGCTAAGAGCAGGAGCCTGCTAAGGCTTCCGGACGAGAATAGGCTCCACGACCTACTTGAGCGTATCGTCAGGCTCTTATTATATACGCACTCTCGCACTTTGCATTCCACATCATCATCCACTATATTACTATCGAACTGAGCACGGGAAAAATGAGTTTCATAGATTTGTCTTTTAGTTCATTCTCTGTTTTTAGCGATTTTATATGGGATGTCATGGATAACCCGTACGGCAGCGACCACCTCCCTGCATTAATCAACCTAACATCCCCACCTCAAGTCATCCCAACGAAATCACGACGTTGGAAGTTACATTTAGCCGTCTGGGCACTTTTTCGAGAAATGTCCAGCCTAGATAAAATAGATTTAGATGACCTCAGCACAGACGAACTGAAAGAATCTATCACAAACTGTATTTTAACCGCTGCACGCCTATCAATTCCTCGGTAGTCAGGAGTAGGAAAACCGAATCACAAAATTTGGCATACACAAGAATGCCAAGATGCTAAAAAGAAAGAAAACAAATCCTGGGGAATTTTCCGTAGGTACCCAACGCAGGAGAATTTCATAAAGTTCAGAGCAAAAGCTCGATAAACTCGCCGTAATGCAGCAATGTTATGTGTCCTCTATAAACAGCTCAACCACATCAAAACAAATGTGGGAGATGGTAAAAAAGATAAATCGCAGCTACTCCCCATTCACAGTTCCGCTTCTCTCAGCCCCTGATATACAAATATAGAAGCAGCAGATATTTTGGGTGATTATTTTTCTGCAGGGTTCAGTTCTCTCAATACACATAATCATTCTTTATAAACAAAAACACAGCTGAAAAACAAAGACTGCCGACAAGTGGGGATGCAAATGAATCCTGTAATAATTTACTTACAGTTAAAGAAATTAATAATGTACTGTCCGCCGGTAAGCAAACTGCAACTGGCCCTGACGAAATACATTATCAAATGCTACCTCATCTCTGAACCGGCTGTGGAGGCACTTAAGTTTTTTTAACAAAGTTTCGGTATCAGGGAAAATTCCGGAAGCCTAGAAGAAGGCCAATATTGTTCCATTTTTAAAACCCGGAAAACCTTCTAGCCTTCCTAGGAGCTATAGGCCCACTGCTCTTGCCAGCTGTTTAGCGAAATCCTTTGAAAGTGTATTGAATATCAGAGTAACATTCGTGTTAGAAGAGCGGAAGGTTCTGGACGTCCACCAATGTGGTTTTAAAAAGGCGCGCTCCACCACGGACCACCTAGTTCATCTTGAAAATACTGTCCGTGAAGCTTTTATACACAGAAAACACTGTCTAGCTATCTTCTTCGATTTAGAGAAGGCATATGCCACAACGTGGCGGTTTGGGATCATTCAGGACCTGGCTGAACTGGGCTTCCGCGGCAGCATGTTAAACTGCCTTAAAGAATTTTTTGTCTGACCGTACATTTCATGTCCGCCTAGGCTCAACCCTTTAGAGGAATTTTATTCAAGAAAATGAAGTACCTCCAGGATGTGTTTTAAGCACAGCACACTTTATAGTAAAAATTAATTCTATCAGAAAAATAATTCCAAGGTCCGTTATGTATTCTGTCCATGTAGATCTTCAGTAACTACTTACTGCATTTTCTTGCTTTCTGACTGCCAGGCACTGCCTGTCAAGCCCTCTGCGGCTTTGGCATGCCTGTTACGTGTATTGTGCTTTTGAATGCGCAGAATAAATATTGTATTGTATTGTATTGTATTGTATTGCATAGATGACCTCTAGATAGCTTGCACATCCTCGAACACATCCGCATGCGAGCGACAAATACAGTTAACAATAAATAAACTGGAAACTTCAGCAGACAGAAATGGCTTCCGTTTTTCCCTACGCAAATCAGTGCCGATTCTTTTCTCACTTAGACGAGGCATGCAGATAGATCCCAGCCTACACCTAAACAAAATAGAGTTGCCCGTGAAAAATGAACAGAAATTTCTAGGTATAAAATTTTAGAGAAATTTCACTCTCCTGCCTCACATAAGCGCGTTGAAAACAAAGCCTCTCGATCCCTGAACATACTCAAAGTGCTGTCGAGAAAACACTTGGGAGCCGATAGGACATGTCTCTTACAAATTTACTGCTCCGTAGTACGCTCTATCCTGCATTACGGATGTAGTGTATGAATCAGCGGGACCATCATACCTTAAACGTCTAGATCCAGTACATAATTTATGTTTGCGTCTCTCCACGAACCATCGAACCAACGAACCATCGCATACAGATAGAAGAGCCATGCTCACATGCTCGTACATTCTATAAATACGTTCACTGCATAAGCATCTACGTTACCTTATTGTTACAAAGTGCCTTTCTAGAACACGCTGTAACAAGAGAGCCCGCAAGCTATTCTACCACTCCTCTTACGATTTTAAGAGATGTGCCAGAACCTCTACGTACTAGACATACTGCCAAGCATTGCTGGATGGCGAGATCCACTGCCGCCATGGTTCAATTTCCCTGAAGCCAGTGATTTCACTCTTACACAGTTCCGCAAAAAAACAATTCCGCAAGAACATAAAATACAAGCATTCTTTACATTTGAGGAAAAGCATAGTACTTTGACCGCTTTTTATACAGATGGTTCAAAAACACATGCTTATGTTGGAAGCGCAGTGTCGTACAAGGGAACTGGAATAAAATAGTAAGACCCACAGTGTGCTTCCATCTTCAGTGCGGAATGTTACGCCATCTGTGTAGCCATATAAAAATAGTAAATGAGAACCTCGCCAACAGTATTATTTACACAGACTCACTAAGTGTGCTAAAAACAGCTCTTCATTCTAGAAATTCAATAACTCCGCTGCATGGGTGCGGACGTGCGCCGCATGGGCTCCGCAGATTTTGACCCACCGAGATAGCAAAAGCTCATCAAGCCATCAACCGTTGGTTGGACTGAAGACCCCCCAAGGGCAGGACCACGAGGATACCACTTTCGGACCGGTAGGCCAATTTTTCAGGTTTTAATCCCGTTCTGAAAGACGCCACGTAGCCACAGCGGAGAACACACCGTTAGGCCTAGCACGGGGCCGCCGCCTGCCCGGCACCCGCAAACGTGGAAGTCAGCCCCACGGTAGCTACGGGAGCTAGCACAATACCCGCTATTGACAATACCGATTTCGGACCCACCCCCAGCGAAATGGCCCACATTTCGCCAGAAGTTCATGAGGACATGGAGGCGGATCACCTCGACGATCTCTCCGACTCCGAGGCATCGGGGACCGGCGAGCGCGGGGACACCAGCATGCAGGACGCTTCGGCCGGACTGTACGAACAGCCAAAAAGTGGATTAGATTGGACCCTATACCAATCCCGACGGCAAAAACAGGCTCACAAGCGCGGTTTACGGCAAGCCGCCATTTTGAAAGACGGGGAGCCCCATTCGGGGCAGAACAATGGCAAGATGGCGCCGGCGGATGACGCAAGGCAGAGCAGCGCAGCCGGTGGTGCAGCGACAGGTGGCGTGACGTCAGCCACGCCAGCTACAGGCGCGAATAACACAGGAGAAAGGGAAGCGGCGCGGCAGCCGCGGCGCAGGGCCCCGCCACTCCCGGGAGGCGATGCAAAGATTATCATCAGACCAAAAAACGGCCTACCGGTCAGAACGCTCAAGGGGTACAGAGTGGCCCAAGCCATAGTACAAGCGTGCAAGAACCAGTGTCACAGGACAGGGACCAAGGGAAGAACCGACGACACGAGCGCTGTCTCGTAAGGACGAGGACTTCATTATAAGACTTAGGCCAGGCTCTAACATCATCATAGCGAGCACTCCAAAAGAAGACGTCGCCAGAATGATCAGAGGAATAACCACCCTGAACGTGGAAGGCCATAACTACGCAGTAAACGCCTACGTAGCGGTACCAGAAGACTTCAAGAGAGCGGTGGTCCACGGGATCGACGCCGGAACATCGGAAGAATTTCTTAAAGCGAAGCTACGACTGCGGTCCCAAGGAGTTACGATCCTCGGAGCCAGGATGTTGGGGAAATCACAGACAGCCGTCATTACCTTCGACGGCCCCTACATCCTAAAACAAGTAATCTACTGCGGGGGCGAGCTGACGTGCTACCCGTACAGTCCCACAAGGCAGGTCTGCTACGTATGCCATCAACAGGGACACAGGTCGGACGTGTGCCCGACACCAAACGCCAAGATCTGCAGGCAATGCGGAGCACAGAATCCGCCGGAGGGACACACATGCCAACCAAAGTGCCTGAACTGCGGAGGCGACCACGCCACAGAAGCCAGGAACTGCCAACAGCGCCTTAAAACATCAAGAGAACTGCGAGGCCCGGCCTACAGAAACAACAACAGCAAATGGAAAGAACAGCCAAAGCATCAGCACCACCCGAGATGGTTCAGCTCCGAACGAGACTCGAACCGCTCCAGGAGTCGATCTCGGAGCCGGACCCGGGGGCCGCGAGACCAGTCCGGGAGCCGCTCACGGAGCCGGTCGCGGAGAAGATCACGGTCTTTCCCGCCGCTGACCCCGGCCATCAAGAACGGGCAGCAGCACAAAACAAGCAAAGGCAAACCCACCAGGGCGGAGGCACCAAGGTGAGCTGGGGAGCAGGCCCTCCCAGTTCCTTGTCTCCGCACTCGGGTAATAACAGTAACGACCGAAAGAATAACCCTAGCAAAAGGGAGAAACAACTAGAGGAAGATAACAGGCAACTCAGGCAGCAATTAGAGGCCAGCCGCAAATTAATAGAAGATCAAAGCAAATAGATTGAAGAGCTTGCGGGTCTGATTAGAGGCCAAGGGACATGTAGCCCTTCTCCTAAACCGCAACAGCAGCCGCATAGTCAGCCAGAAACATCAAAAGTAGGAGGCCAACACGACCTCGCCAAATATATGGCAGAAGTAAGACAGAAGTTACAAATAATGGAACAGCGCGATGAGATGATAGGGACAGAAGTCCGCAACCAGCGCAAGCAAGAACTATCGGAAGGCGTCAAGGACAAATTCAACGTCCGCCGCCCAATTCAGGAAACGAGCAACCTAGAAAATAATCATGGCCGGCGCAACCAAACGCAGCCAAAACAATGATATCTTAGAAATCTGGCAATGGAATTGCAGAGGATATAAGAAGAAGGGGCTATTACAACAATATATAAACCCGCATTTAACACCACCCGACGTAGTAGCGCTACAAGAAACAAACATCACACCGTCACTCCAGGGCTACACATGCTACGTAAACCCGGAGGGCAACAAAACAGCAACACTCATTGCCAAACACTTAGTTGCTATAGCATACGACAGCATAGCCGACACGGACGTGGAACACGTCATTACCGAAATTATTCCAAAGAAAAAAAGGCAGGGTAGCAGCACCTTCGTGGTCAACATCTACAGCTCCCCAAAGCAGAAAACTGCAAAATTCCAAGAACTCTTTCACGGTGTTAGCAGACTAGCGCAAGGAAACAAACTAGTTGTGGTGGGAGATTTCAATGCCAAGGACCCAAGCTGGGGGTACAATGTATCTGACAAAAAGGGCAAACACATAAAGGAAGCGGCGGAGGTATTGGGATGTCAGCTAGTGACAGACCCCAGCACCCCCACCAGAACCGGGAACAGCGTCAGCATGGACATCTGCCCAGACTTAACCTACGTCAAAAGAACAGGACGGGCGACATGGGAAAACCTCTGAAAATTTAGGGAGCGATCACTACATTATTCGCACGCAAATCACATCGGCAAAACTTCAACGCCGAATTGGAACCACGAAAATTACCGACTGGAACGCGTTCAGAGAGGCATGCAAAGAGAGCCAGCGCGAGAGCATAGACTCAATTGAGGCATGGGGGAGCATGCTCAAAGAGAAGCAACGCAAATACACCAAAGAAATAGACAGAACAGAGCAAACACCCGAGGTAGACTCCAGGCTCCTCAAATTATGGGAAGCACGCAGAGGCCTAACCAAACGGTGGAAAAGACAGAGGTGCAATAGGAAACTCAAAATCAAAAAAGCAGAAATAACAAAGAAAGCGGAGGCCTACGCGGAACAGTTGGCTAGAACAAATTGGCAGCAGTTCAGCAATTCCCTTAGCGGAACACTGAGTACAGCCAAAACATGGCACATACTGAAAGCTCTCCTGGACCCAACGAAAACGAAAAGCGAAAACAACAAGGCCACACATAGACTGGTCCATCAGTTCCAGGGACCGGACTCGGAGCTCATAAAACAAGTCAAGTATAAATGTTTCGGAGACGACAACCCAGCAGCCTACACGGGCCATTACCAAGGACAAGAAAATCTTGAGTTAGACAGGCCAATAACAAGGGAGGAAGTCTACGCGGCCACAAGAAGCTCGACCAGAAACACGGCTGCGGAAGCAGACAAAATCAATAACGCAATCATCCGCAACCTAAGCGACGGGATGGTCGAGGAATTAACAGAATGCCTAAATAAGCTATGGGACAATGAGACTGTCCCGGATGACTGGAAACACACGGAGATAGTAATGATCCCAAAACCAGGGAAAAAGTTGCAGGTCGAAAATCTCAGACCGATATCCCTTACATCGTGCCTTGGCAAACTATAAGAAAGGATAATAACGAGACGCCTACAAGACCATATGGAAGACAACGAGCTATACCCACATAGCATGTTTGGCTTTAGAAGCAAGTTATCAACGCAAGACGTACTACTCCAAATTAGAAACGAGGTTTTAACCGACGTCCCGAGACGAGGAGAGCACGTAATCATGGCGCTAGACATTAAAGGGGCGTTCGACAACGTCAGCCATAAGGCAATACTAACAGGCCTCAGCAACTTGGATTGCGGCAAGAAAATATACGGGTATGTCAAGGCATTTCTAACAAACCGCACAGCAACGATAGGACTGGGTGAAATTCGCTCCGAGCGTTTCCACACGCCCAATAAAGGAACGCCGCAGGGATCAGTAATATCCCCAATCCTCTTCAACATCTCGATGATTGGCTTAGCAAAACAGCTGGAAAATGTAGAAGGCGTACGACACGCAATATATGCCGACGACATCACAGTGTGGGTCACGAAGGGCTCGCTCGGTGAGAAAGAGGGAAAGTTACAGGAAGCAGCCACATGCGTAGAGAACTATGTCAGAGATAGAGGCCTTGCCTGCTCAACAGAAAAATCAGAGCTCTTAAGAATCTGGAGAAGCAGACAAAATCACACAGTACCAGAGGAGGAGGAACTCAGGATAAACGTCTATCTAGAAGGACAACCGATTCCGGAAAAACGATCATTAGAATGCTGGGAATGTGGATCCAATCGAACCAAAGATGCACACACACCCTAAAATTAATCAAAGCCTCGGCGACGCAAGTGGCGCGCATGATAACCATGGTCTCCAGAAGGAGGCACGGCCTGCGGGAAAATGACACTAACATTCGTCAGAAGCCTCGTAGTAAGCAGAATAACATACAGCCTCGCATACTACAACTGCACTAAGGGAGAAATACTTCAGGCAGACACAATAATAAGGAAAGCATATAAGTTAGCGCTCCACCTACCGCAAGCAACCTCAACGGAGAAACTCCTAGCCCTGGGTTTGCATAACACCTTTGAAGAGCTGAGAGAAGCCCAACCTGCGGCGCAGCTACAGAGGCTAAAACAAACCAAAGCTGGGATAGCGCTCCTAAATAGGTGTGGCTACGAAGGTGCGCTGCAAGAAACAAGAACAGAGCGGATACCTGACGAATATCGCAACACACTCAGGATAGCCCCGATACCGAAAAACATGGATCCAAACCTGCATAAAGGACGCAGGGAAGCTAGGGCAAAATACGTTCAACAAATCCTAGCCGAAAAAGAAAACACACTGTACACAGACGCGGCTGCGTACCCGAGAGATCCTCGAGAAATCAGAAACAGAATGGTAGCAACGGCAATAAACTCTGCACACAGGGAAATAGCCAGCGCATCATTCAAGGACTGTGCGGCCGAGGAAGCCGAAGAGGCTGCCATCGCCCTGGCGGTGGCGGAGGGCTACCGTATCCGAAGGTCTCTAACAATATTAACAGACTCGCAAGCAGCATGCCGAAATTACATGAATGGCAAAATAGGACGGAAAGCTCTACATATCCTTAAATCGGCCAAAATGCCGCAAACCGAGGAACAACAACTGCAACACGTAATCATGTGGGTACCAGGACACACCGGGATCGCCGGGAACGTAGAGGCAGATAGGATTGCTCGAGAGCACACAAACCGAGCCTCCACTCAAACTGACCTCGACAACCCAGCAGCAGACCCGGTACCCTTGAGCTACTCAGACATTCTAAACTATCACAGGGGAACGCGACTCAAATATCCGCCACCCCATAACAGCCTACACCAACAAGATGCAGTAGGCTGGAGGCTGCTGCAAACGGGGACTTTCCCCAATCTAAATACCTTAAATAAAATCTACCCCACGCAATGCAGCAGCAAATGTCCGTGGTGTGGAGAAAAACCCACGTTAATGCACATAACGTGAGTGTGTCAGAAAAACAAGGATCTAGCTGCAATAAACAAAAACCCGAGTGCGGAAAAGTGGGAGGGGATGCTCTCCGGCGAGGACCCGGCCGTCCAGCGCGGATTGGTGCGGAGAGCCTACCTGGCGGCATACCTCAGTGGAGCCCTGGACCAGGGTCCCCAACCCTGTTAAGACAGGCTGCAATAACTCATCGGAAGATGAAGAAGACAGCCCGCGACCGCTAATAACATATTTAATATCAAATATAAATAAAGTTTTCCTCCTCCTCCTCATGCACAACACTGCAACAGCCATAGCCCAAGGACAAATCATAAGACTCTGCTGGGTACGTAGTCATGTCGGCATAAAAGGCAACGAACGAGCAGATTTGTGCGCTGCTGAAGCTTGTGATAAGCAAATTAAAAATGTAAATATGCTTATAAAGATTGCATGAAGTTACTACATTGTAATGCAAGGAAAAAATGGCAGTCCGCTTGAAACAACGAAGTAAATAACAAACTACACTTAATAAAACCAGTTTTAGGTGAATTGAAAGCATATGTGCACCCCACACGTTTCAAGGAAGTCCTCATCCGCCGTGTTCGTATAGGCCACACACATATTACACACAACTTTCTGCTAACTAAAAAAGACAAAAATCAGTTTGTACATGTGGAGATGAACTTAGTCAATCACATTTTAATTTCATGTGCGAAATCTTTTTATAACCAATGCATCCCTTATATGCCCTACGTATTTATGCCCTCTACGCCACCAAGTTTTATGTCCTCTACAGCACCGATAATAAATATGACTAAAAAATTCTGCAGAAAACAATTTCCCTTACCTTGACTTTGGCGCATAATGGCCTGAGTCGCCTATGTGCAATAAAACCCAACACAGCACAACACTACTATCGAACTAATATAGTCGCCAAGCGTACCGACGACCCAGCAGATCATAACCATGAGCCAACCAGGCTAAACAGATGCTTTGACAAGTCTACTCGGTTTAACTAAAACCCTACCACTTTTTTTTTTCATGCAGACCGTAGCGCCGTAACAAACAGCCTAGTGAGCGGAGGAACAAGCTTTGCGGCGTGTTCACGACGCCCCTGCTCGTGCATACCTCGAGGTGGCAGCGTCCGCGTTCTGCCGATGCCACAGTCAGTGCGCGTCTTGCGAGATGAGGCTGCGGAGGGAGCTCCAAAAATTTAAAATAATGCCGGTAAGTAGAGCATCTCGGGGCTCAAAATCCGGTCTCGTTTCTTTCGCGACCAAATTGGCTTGCGGCGAGTTCTTAATTGCGCAGCGAACCAACCGCAGTGCCGCCTAGGCTAGCGCTGTAAAAATAGTACCCTCCCGCACGATTAGCAGGATCGGAAGCGTTGCAGATGCAGCCCAGCAGCGGACCGGTGTCGTTATACGCGAACGGATATAGTAAAAGCACATTCACGGACAAAATGGACCCGCCGCGCTAAGGCAGCGAGCGGGAACGCAACTGTGCATGCGCTGGCCGCTTGCTTGGCTGTGAGATGGGAAGCTTCACCCGTACGTCTCGCGGACGAGCCTAGCCAGGCGCTGACCCAGCGAAGAGGTGCTAGCACGGAACTACTGAGACACTCACCGGAGGAAGACGGCTGTCGTCAGCGAGGACAGCGGGTGAATACAGCGTCGCCTCGGTGCCCGGTCACACTCATCGCACCTGAGGCCTAGAAAACGGATGAAGATAGACGGGTGCTTAGGCCGCCAGAACCCTTTCGGACGATCAGAGTGCGGTGCCACGAAGTGCGGCGTTCGCAGAAAATTGCGAACGCAGCGAACTTGCCTTGCCTGCGGTGAAGATTGCGTTCAGCTATTGGCTGGCTACTTTATACACAGCAAGACAACAGCCACCTTGACAAAGTAAATGACAAACACGTATATTAGGCTGCACAATGCATTCCATAAACAAATAATGAACCTATATAGTTATGCATATATAGTATTTCAAATTTAGTTTCACAGTGGGCGCTGTAAGCACTCTTACGGTAACTGGTCGAACGCGCAGCTAAACATCTTGTTACCAGCGCTCCGCTCGCACACAGCGAGTTACAGCGAGGAGTTAGGGCTGCTCCTTTCCAGCATGCTAGAAATGCCGAGAGAAGGCCGTGGAGATGAAGGAACGCCAGCGTCAGAGCTACGAGTTGCATGGCATGTTTATACCCGATATTATCGTCCGTGAGGTGCAAGAAGCCTGAAAGATTACCCTTGTGTTGCAAGGTATTGAAAAATGGTACAGCATTCTCCAATTTTGAAGCGAAAAGCTTCACTACGCCAGCTTTTCGAGCCGTCAGCGGGGCAAATTTGAACTTGCATGTAGCTATAGAAGTCACTGTGGCCGCAAGTTTCACCTTGAATGTAGGTAGAGGTCAAACCATGAGCATAACTGGTGGCAGTCATGTTCGACACATGACGTCAGCTACAGCAGCGACACCAGCAGCTGTTACACCATCTCGACTTGACCTTTAACCTTGTCCCTTGGTCTTTGACACTGACCTTCATTCAATTTGTTTGACGAGCGGCAGACTGGTTTCCGTGGGATGCGGTGCACGGCTGATTCTATATCGGACGCTGTTACAGCGCTGGAGCATGCCAGGGCAGCAGGCCAGGTTGCGCTGCTGCTGCTACTGGACGTCTCGGGCGCTTTTGACAACGTTCACCGCGCACCAATTCTCGCGGTGCTTGAGGGGGCTGGTGTGAGCGGGCGCCTTTTGCGATACGTTCATGGCTTCCTTAGCGGGCGCACCATGCGCGTACGAGTAGGGGGTAAGCTCTCCAAGCCCCGTCCGGTCGACATGGGCGTGCCGCAGGGCTCTGTCCTATCACCATTTCTGTTTAATGTGGCCATGTCGGTGGTGCCGGCCTCCCTCCCCACGAGCGGGCGACACCATGTGTACATGTCCATATATGCAGACGACATAGCTCTGTGGTGCCGGGGACCACCGGGCGAGGCGTTCCGCGTGCGGGGGTGCCTTCAGGGAGCCCTGACCGCAATCGATGCCAGCTTGCGTGGCCTTGGTCTGTCGCTGAGCGCGGACAAATCGGTGGCCATGGCCTGCGTTTCGCGCTCGCGCGCGCACCTTGCGCCACTGTCACTGGACGGGACTCCGATTCCTTGGCGTAAATCGGTGCGGTACCTTGGCCGGTACCGCCGCCCAGGAGTGCTCTGCTGTGCGACTCCCGCGCCGCCCTCAGCCGCCTGCAATCTAACGGCCGCGGTACCCCACTAGTGCGGGAAATTCGCTCGCGCATCGAGCGCCTCGCGCAGAGAGGTTGTGCCGTGCGTGCACAGTGGGTGCCCGGTCACTGCGGCATCGCCGGCAACGAAGAAGCTGACGACCTCGCGACCGCTGCACACCAACTACCTGCCAGCGATCTGCCCCTTGCGCTGGAGGACGTGCGTGCGGCCATTCCACGACCATCTCCGAAAGCAGCACCCCGACCCACGCATCGCGGGAGGTGAGCGCATCGACAGTGTCACCGGCTGTCGCGCACTTACACGGTCACAACGTGCAATGATCCTCCGCGCGCGCATTGGCTGCGTGTGGCCCGGGGAACGACGGGTGCGTCACGGAATCGCGACGAGTGATGTGTGTGACGGATGCGGTGCAGTGGAAACACTAGAACATCTGCTCCTTCGCTGTTCCGTGTTCGCCGATGCTCGTCGCGATATGCTCGCGGCCTATAGGGCGCAGGGCATACTGCCAGACTCCATCAAGACGCTATTGTGGCCGCAGGGCAGTGCGCGCACTCGTGAGCGAACTTTGGTGAGCCTCTGTGCATTCCTCGAACACACGGGCTTGACGTCCCATCTGTTCTCCGTCAGGTAGTTACACGCAGTGTCCGAACGCTCCGCGAGTTCTACCTTGAACGATTAATAACTGGACGCCCCACTCCAGTTGTAACCAACACAGTGCTGTGCGCGTGTGTGATTTAATTCCTCTAAAATGAACTAATCACGCGCACAACCTGGACACATTTCTTTTGTGTAAATAGTTTGTACATATTACTTCTCCCCCTGTCCTCTATTCCTGTCCCCTCACCTCTTTCATTTCATGTCTCCATTCTGCCTGCTGTCCTTTATTTCCGCTGCCCCAGCTCAGGTGCTTCAGTATCGATGGCAGATGCCGGGGCTAGCAAAAATCTTTTCCTTCCTTTTTACTATTATTTTTTAATAAAACCACTACCACCACCACCTTCATTCAAGCGGGAAAGCGTCTGCCGGCATCGCATGCGCAGGTCATGAAAGTGGGTTCTTCATAAAACGTCGATGCACTTTGATCCGTTCAGCGGGACGCTAGGTGTGATCGATGCGACTCCTGTCGTGGAGAGCAGGTGGATATCAACGTGACGAGCACCGCGCTAAGCAACGCTAACATTGCCGGTGCAGCCGCTGCGTCTAGCAGCGGGGTTGCGAGTGCAGTCTCACAGGGGGTTAACAGCACGTTAAGCACTGCACCCAAAGCACTTGGAATGTTTGCTCTATAGGTCGTGCCTAAGACCATTGCAGGTCTACTTGTAGTTACTGCTTCTACCCTTGCAGTAGCTGTTGTATGGTCCCGAATTCGATGTCGTCTCTAAGCAAGATGTTAATAAATAAAAAAATGCCTACTACTGTATGTGCGTCAGTATGGCTATCTATGGAAACCGCCAGTCGCTCGACCATGGACGCAGCCTGGGAGATCAAGCTTTTTGAAGCGAAAACCTTCACTAAGCCAGCTTGTCGAGCCGTCAGCGGGTCCGCAAGTTTGACCTTGAATGTAGCTAGAGGTCAAACAAGGAGTTGATGCCTGTCTCACATATCTCGGTGGACACCCGAACTGCACCCGTAAGGGAAGGAAAGTGAAATACAGTTGGTTTTAAGGAAAGGAAATGACGCCTGTCAAATATCTCGGTGGACACCAGAACCGTGCAGTAAGCGAAAGAAAATCGCGGTGCTCAGTGGTTAGGCACTCGGCTACTGATCCGGACTTCCCGGGTTCGAACCCGACCACGGCGGCCGCGTTTCGATAGAGGCGAAACGCATAGCGCACAACAAACTATCAGTGCACGTTAAGGATCCCCAGGTGGTCGAAATTATACCAGAGCCCTCCACTACGGCACCTCTTTCTTCCTTTCTTGGCTCAGTCCCTCCTATTCCTTCCCTCATGTTCATGTGTCCGCCGACATGTGAGACAGATACTGCGGCATTTCCTTTCCCAAAACCAATTTTCAATCTGGTTTTAAGAAAACGAAATGACGCCTGCTTCACATTGCGTCATTCCCTTTCCCGAAAAAAAAATTTCTTTTTCAATCTCGCTTTCTGAAATTATCTGCAGGGTATTCGCGTTGTTTGCAACCGGATTTGGTTCCATATCTCCACATACAAGACCAATAATACAGTTGTAAATATCGCCGAAGCTATATTAAATATATGCTGTCTTGTGTGAGCGGAAAACACTTGTTGTTGATTTGGGGATGTTTCG
Organism: Amblyomma americanum; assembly: GCF_052857255.1. Taxonomy (NCBI): domain Eukaryota; kingdom Metazoa; phylum Arthropoda; class Arachnida; order Ixodida; family Ixodidae; genus Amblyomma; species Amblyomma americanum. The sequence continues at coordinate 87,016,607 of NC_135502.1, read as the reverse complement.
GAGAAAACAAGATGTTTAACAAATAAAAAAATGCCTACTACTGTGTGAGTGTCAGTATGGCTATCTATGGAAACCGCCAGTCGCTCGACCACAAACGCAGCCAGGGAGATTAAGCTTCTTGAAGCGAAAACGTTCACTCAGCCAGCTTTTCGAGCCGTCAGCGGGGCCGCAAGTTTGACCTTGAATGTAGCTAGAGGTCAAACAAGGAATTGATGCCTGTCTCACATATCTCGGTGCACACCCGAATCGCGCCGTAAGGGAAGGAAAGTGAAATAAAGTTGGTTTTAAGGAAAGGAAATGACGCCTGTCACATATATCGGTGGACACCCGAACCGCGCCGTAAGCGAAAGAAAATCGTGGTGCTCAGTGGTTAGGCCGCTCAGCTACAGATCCGGAATTCCCGGGTTCGAACCCGACCGCAGCGGCCGCGTTTCGATGGAGGCGAAACGCATAGGCGCCCCTGTGTTGTGCGATGTCAGTGCACATTAAAGATGCCCAGGTGGTCGAAATTATTCCGGAGCACTCCACTACGACACATCATCTTTTCTTGTCTCAGTCCCTCCTTCCCTTACGTTCAGGTGTCCCCCGATATGTGACAGATACTGCGCCATTTCCTTTCCCCTAAAGCCAATTTTCAATTTGGTTTTAAAAAAAAGGAAAATGAAGCCTGCCTTACATTGCGGCATTTCCTTCCCCCGCCCCCCCCCCCCCCCAAAAAAAAAAATTTCTTCTTCAATTGGCTTTCTGAACTTTTGGAACCGGATTTGGTTCCATATCTCCGCATACAAGGACAAATAATGCAGTTGTAAACGTCACCGAAGCTATCTTAAATATCTGCTGTCTTGTGTCAGCGTCCTTAATGTTTCGGAGAAAACAAGATGTTTAACAAATAAAAAAAGGCCTCTGTGTGTGTGTGTCAGTATGCCTATCTATGGAAACGCCAGTCGTTCGACCCCGAACGTACATAGCCTGGGAGGTGCAGCTTTTCGCTTTCGACCAGGGTTAACCACAGCTGAACCACCACCAAAATTTTTCAGAACAAATCACAAAATGTAGATTATTTGTCAGAAAAGTGTTTGGAAGAGAAAACACATGGCTGTAATTACCAGCAAACAATACAGAGCTGAAAAGACTTGTTATTTACAGTCCATAGGTAAACATTGATAATCAGCGCAGAAAATACCGTTGAAAGCGGACAACAGAAAACATGCTGCCATAATTTTTAAAACCTAAACGAAAACATATATGAGCTCAAACGGTAGTTATAAGAAGCTCGCAGGAGGTCCGAGACTGCCTTCGTGAGCGCTCTTGGTGTCATGCCTGTTTTACCTACAGCAGCCATTAAAAATATACCGCCTTCGGGTGGAGCGTAGAAGTCGGTCGGTGCCATGCCTGCATAGGCACATGGCACGCGGGGCAGGCGCGCCGCATTAACACTACCTCACGACTGCAGTCAAACAAAATGAAAATAAAACAAGAATCCCTCGCCTTATACTGGCTGGTTAGAGAGCGAAAGCTGCGGTGTATCGGGCAAGTAGACGCGGCTCGGCGTCAGTAACGTTGAGTGCGTTCCGCACACTGGATAGAGAGCGCACCCACCCTGGAAGGCGGCCATTTAATTAATGGTTGATCGCGAGAGGTTGGTCACCCAGTGAACGCTGCGGCCTGTTCTACCACCCTCGACCGACGAATCGAAAGGTCAAATGCCAAGCGACATCAACGACCTATGGCCCACTTGAAGGCCACCCGCAACGCACGGCGAAATCGGCTTTCCCCAGCGCAGTGAAGCTTTCGCTTCAAAACAGGCAAAGAGACCATGCGGTTAATACGCTGCGAGAGACAGGTATCAAGACGCCGAGGTGAGAAAACAAGCCGAAGCCAGGAGACGCTAAGCCAGGAGCCAAAGAGGAGCTAAGGTCCACAACTACCATCGTCAGCACGCTTAACACGAATGCTCAAGCGTGTGTCTTCCACTGACATTAGTGCTGCTGGGCGTCGGCCGCTTGGTCTGAGACAAGGTTATGCGGAAGCAGGGCACTAGCTGTCCCCAACCGCCGCAAATACACCGTGCACAGTGGCCTCGGACCCAGCGCCCAGCGTCTCCGTTGTCAGTGCAGGACGCGCACTCGAGCGTTCGTGGTAAGCGTCCTGTCGGTGGTACGAGCGACGAAGGGACAACGCAATGAAAACGCGAAAAGGGCCAAGCGTCAGCAACATGTGTCAACATGCCCAGCACCCCCGCATGAGTCTCGCGAAATGCGTCCCCACTGAGCCGATTATCCGATGCGCATAACCACGATTTCAAGACACGCAAACTCGTGAGTCGCGCCAGCACATTGATTCAGAATTCGAAGGATCCTTGGTTTTTTCCTGGAAAGATTTACAAAAGTTCTACAGACCAGACGTTGGTTTGGTATCAACCTCTGCCGTGAAATGACAGTCCATGTCCTGATACGCTTAAGCAGAAGACTGAGCACAATATTCCAAAAGTTAACAAGGTAAACAGGTCGAGCTCACTCACCAGCAGTAGCTGTCTGTCGCGGGACACCAACATGGCTGCCGGGGGTTCCCACGAACGTGAGAGAGATGAACTCATTCGAAGGACCCGAGACGCGCGCGGGTGATCGCTCCTCGACGGCGTGCAGACTGGCAAATCATGCAGAGCTCTTACATCTGACGCCTCTGACCATGCCTCTGACGTCATGTCCAATCAACGAGAGCCACGTCTGGCAGCCGCTGTGCAGCGCCATCCGCAGGCAAAAGTTAAATTGAAAATTGGTTTTTGTGGAAAGGAAATGGCGCCGTAACTGTCTCTCATCTCTGTGCACACCGGAACCACGCCGTAAGGGAAGGGATAATGGAGGGAGTGAAAGAAGAAGGAAGGAAGAGGTACCGTAGTGGAGGGCTCCGTAATAATTTCGACCTCCTGGGGATCCCCAACATGCACTGACATTGCACAGCACACGCGCGCCTTAGGGTTTGGCCTCCATCGAAATGCTGCCGTGTTCCACTACTACCTTTTCGCTTGCTCACATCATGCTCCGGCTCACCTCCTTGTCTCCCCTTTGTCGACGGAGAGAGCGAAAAACTTTTATCCAAGAAAAAAAAGAAAGTGTCGTGGGGGCCTAAACCCTCGAATGGAGAAAGACAAAGCTCACTGGTCGAGTGGTAGATGAAAGAACGCTTATTAGTCGAAGACACCCGTATTTATACCATTTAGTCTCATGACACCTATATACGCCAATTACAAAGTACACACCTAAAAAGACAAAACAATTCACTCAACTTAATCAAGAATGAAAACCATCCAAACCACACATACTGATTTGGGTGCAGTTGTTCTGTTAGCTTGACTATGCCTGTTACCTTGTCGCCAGACGCACTTCTGATGCGGACGGCGTTGCTTATGTCCTCTCAACAAGTTGCACTACTGCGTCAAACACCAGAGCGTCCGCCACTGTTTGTTTTTACTGCGTCGCAATGCGGACACCCGTCTATAAAATCACTGATTATCCCGGTACCAATAGTCTTTCACGGACTCTCTCAGACGCCACTCCCATTATGAACTTGTCGCGAGGTCAGACGCGGCACAGCAGCACGCGTTCACAAGTCCCGCAGAGTTGTAACATACTCGGAAATTGTCCCCCTGGCTCTTGCCATCTGCGTTGAAAACGGTGGCGCTCGATGATGACATGTGACGTTAGGGAACATATCTGCTTCAGAATGGCGACCGTAGCTCTTCGTCTGGGGCGTCCTGGCCTGCTGCGTTCGTCATTACAGGTGGCTGAGAAGCTTTTCATGCATAATAATTGACACCACCCTAATCATTGAGGGTATAAATGAGGAGTGCACCTTTGTGCTCTGTTGGCAGTCGTGACCCTCCTTACAGCGACCTTTGGTACCAACTAATGAGAAACCGGGACCAAAAGCCGGCCACGCTTCATTATGAACGCCGGTGGCGGCTGCATGTTGAATGTCGGTATTACCGCGTACTGAGAGATTTCCACAAAAATCTCGAGTATTCCTCGAAGAAAAAATAAAAGTGATAAGTTACCGTTTTTATGAACGCTGACCTTCCAAGTCTACTACGAAGCGTAGAACTTTCTTGGTTCCGTTAGGCCTCGCGTCTGACCGTTGCCGCCATGCGCTCCCTGCCCGTCGGGGAAGCGGACGCCGCCGTCGTGGACTTCCCAATCATGTTACAAAAATTATTTTTTGTTTCCCACAAAACTACTATGTGCTTGGCCGTATCCATCTACTTGTCGCTCCACTATGCCTTGAGTTAAGGCCTCTTGGCTGCATTTTGTGCCGATGCGAATGGATTGTAGAACTGGGATCTCGCATGCCCGTTCTAATGAGGCGCCATATTGTGCGCCGTGAAGAAAACGTGTCCACGGACGCCAGCTATTGAAACGAAGCACTCAACATTAATTTCGAGGTTTCCATTCAAAATACGTGTAGCTAGACTGTATAGGCTTTCTATATACTCAGTATATTATTCAATTTATGCTCTAATCCGGATCTAGTTCCCGATGTTCAAGGATTTCGAAGTGATGCCTTCGCACCGTGATTACCACCGAGTACGAACGGCGCTTGCCAAGGCAACCTTGAAGACTTGAAGAAAAATAAATAAAAACCATCAAAAAGAACAGTGCAGATGAGCAAGCCACATGAAACTCAAACGTCGCTGTAATGAATCATTTTGATTCCTGCCGGAGGGCGACGCTCAGTCCAGTCGAACAAAGCAAAATGACGTGAAGGACTCACATTTGCTGCAGAAGTTGTGTCGACGAAGCTTGAAGTGGCACCCGAAACATACGGACCCAAGGAATTTGTTGCCATTATTTTGCAGCGGCTTGTGCCGTGCGACAAAATTATATAACTAGGGACCAATGCCGGTGAGATTGTGAAAGGACATCGTGGAGAACGCGGTTTGGATGTGCGCCGCGTTGTTCGCCGCTCATCGCGTGATTCCTGCGTGCCCCGCCATCCCCAGGCAAAATTTATATTCAAAATTGGTTTTTATGGAAATGAAATGGCGCAGTAACTCTCTCTCATAACTCGGCGGACACCGGAAGCGCGCCGTAAGGGAAGGTATAAAGGAGGGACTAAGAAAATAAAGGGAGAAAGAGGGGCCGTATTGGAGGCCTCCGGGATAATTTCGACCACCTGGGGATCATTACCGTGCACTGACATCGCACAGCACATCGGCGCCTTTGCGTATGACCTGTATCGAAACGCGGCCGCCGCGGTCCGGTTCGAACCCGGGTACTCCGGCTCAGTATAGCCGCGCCCTAACCACTGAGCCACCGCGGCGGGTGGCAAAATTTAGAAACGGATAAAAAATAAATGCTAAGCGTTCTACAGTGGTCGTCGAATGCGATGAGCTAAGCCGCGTCCGCATGTATTTTTCGAGCGGCGCGTTTCTCCAATGAACGCTCCTCATGAACGCGTTAAGCATTCGAGGGAAGCGTTTGTAATCGAACAAATCCTGAGCGCTCCTGCTATGAACGCCGAACACGATCGGGTTAACAGATAAGAGAAACGGCGATAAAATTCACATCACGCGTTGCTTTTGCTCAACACGCTCTCCGGAAGCGTTCCTATTGAGCAAAAACATGGTTGGAAAAGAAAAAAAAAACACTGTGAATTGAATCGTGGTTTCTTTAGGGTTTTAGCATCTCACAGCGACACATGGGCTACGCAGGATCTACGTGGAAGGCTCTGGATTAATTTAGACCATGCACCTGGGGTTAACTGCGCCGACGTATACGTGTGTTGTGCGTTTCGGCCGCCACGGCCGGTATTGACGCGGTTCCTCCAGCTAAAAAAAGAACCAAGTACAAAATTAATGTGGATTAGCTCAGCTAATCCAGGATACACAAAGCGAGAGATGTCGGCGTTCACTGTGTTCATTGGCGTTGGCACTGACAATGTTCTAGACGGCGATGGCTTTGAGGAATGGAAGAGCGCATCACTTGCTCCCTGGAAATGCGGACTCCTCATTCGTGCTTCGATACATGTAGCCTGAATGCATTAGCACTGACAGCGTTGTGGCTGACATGCGGCACTGCAGCAATAGCTAGGCCGCAGCGTTTATTTGGTGATCAATCTCTCGCGATCAACCATTAACTGCATGCCACCTCCCAGGGTGGCACGGAGGGCGCGCTGCCTATCCAGTGTGCGGAACGCAATAAAAGCACGCTTTTGCAGTTCGATTCCAACACCACGAACATGAAAGCGAGATTGAGGTCTCCGCTGACCCACGGAGCCGGTTGTGCGCTTTTCCTTTCGTGAAAATGAACGGCCTTTGCAAAGTTGTCAACGCCAATGAAATCTATGAACGCAGTCGGCTCCCTTGTTTTGTTTGGTTTTTGAGGAAAGGAAATGGCACAGTAACCGTTTCTCATATATCGGTGGACACCCGAACTGCGTTGTAAAGGAAACGATAAAGGAGGGAGGGAAAGAAGAGAGAGAAAACTGAAATTTGAAAGTTCCATTATGAGCAAAGGCGCAGCGAGGCGCGCGTTGTGACATCACATGCCTCCTCAGAGGCACCGCCACGCCGAAAACTCAAGTTCGCGGCCAATAATACTTTCGCTTTAAAACGTCCTAGCCGTGCCCTAGAAAAGTGAAAAGAGGTTGCTTCTCGTCTTAACAGGTGCAGCACGCAGTACATTGGCTCGATGAAAGGAAAGGGCGCAGTAACTAAAGTCTTAACTGTCACTTCAAGCCGGAGTAAATAACTAAAGCCACAGTGACTAAAGTAGCAACTGTCACTTCAAGCCGGAGTTCCCGGGTTCGAACTCGACTGCCGCGTTTTGATGTAGACGAAGCACATAAAGGCGCCCGTGTGCTATCTGACCTCAGTGCTCTTGAAGATATCCAGGTGGTTGAAATTATTTCGGAGCCCTCCACTCCCGAGTGTCATCGAGGCGTGGAAACGCACGCACGTCTGGCACGGATGGAAGTTTTACGCAACAGATGTCTGTGCACATATGTCTTGGTGTCAAAGAAAGGAAATGACGCCTGTCTCACATATCTCGGTGGACACCCGAACCGCGCCGTAAGCGAAAGAAAATAGCTGTTCTCAGTGGTTAGCGCACACGGTTACTGATCCGGAGTTCCCAGGTTCGAACCCGACCGCGGCGGCCGCGTTTCGATGGAGGCGAAACGCGTAGGCACCCGTGTGTTGTGCTATGTCAGTGCACATTAAAAATCCCCAGGTGGTCGAAATTATTCCGGAGCCCTCCACTACGGTTCATCTTTCTTCCTTTCTTATCTTAGTCCGTCCTTTATCCCCTCCCTTACGTTCAGGTGTCCGCCGATATGTGAGACAGATAATGCGCTATTTCCTTTCCCCCAAAACCAACTTTCAATTTGGTTTTAAGAAAAGGAAATGACACCTGTCTTACATTGCGTCATTTCCTTAACTCCCAAATCAATTTCTTTTTCAATTCGACTTTCTAGAATTATATGCAGGGTTTGCGCGTCGTTTGCAACTTGATTTGGTTCCATATCTCCGCATACGAGGGCCAATAATGCAGTTGTAAATGTCACCGAAGCTATATTAAATATATGCTGTCTTGGGTCAGCGCCCTTAATGTTTCGAAGAAAGCTAGATGTTTAACAAATAAAAAAAATGCCTACTACTGTGCGTGTGTCAGTATGGCTATCTAGGGAAACGCCAGTCGTTCAACCCCGAACGTACATAGCCAGAGATGCAGCTTTTTGATTCGACCAGGCTTAACCAGAGCTAAACCACCAGCAAATATTTCAAAACTGATCACAAAATGTAAGTTATTTCTCAGAAAGGTGCTTCGAAGCGCAAACATATGACTGTAATTACCATCAACCGATAGAGAGCCGAAAAGACTTGTCATTTACAGTCTATAGGTAAGGTAGAAGTTTGCAGGCAAAGGGTGGATGCAGCTGGCAAAGGATAGGGTTAATTGGAGAGACATGGGAGAGGCCTTTGCCCTGCAGTGGGTGTATTAAGGCTGATGATGAGGTAAACTCTAATTATCAGCGCAGAAAATACAGTCGAAAGCGGACAACAGAAAACATACTGCCATAATTTTTAAAATCTACACGAAAACGTATAGGAGTTCCAACGGTAGTTTGAACGGTAGTTGGAACTCCTATACTCCTATAAGCTCGCAGGAGGTTCGAGACTGCCTTCGTGAGCGCTCTTGGTTTCATGTCTGTTCTACCTACGGCAGCCATTCAAATATACCGACTTCGGATGGAGCGGAGAAGTCGGTCGGTGCCACGCCTGCATGGGCACATGGCACGCGGGGCTGGCGCGCCGCATTAACACTACCTCACGACTGCAATCAAACAAAAAGAAAATAAAACAAGAATCTCCCGGCCTGTACTTCCTAATGGGGAATGAAACTACGTAGTACAGAGGTTACCTCCTGAGAAGCCTGTTCGCTCGCTGGAAGAGGAACCTGACAGGTGCATACATGCGGATGCTCCGCGTGGAGATATATGAACAGGGTGCGGCACTAATAACGAACGCTGCCGCCTGCCGTCGCATGCGTGGATTCTGTGCATCTAGAACGAGATGTGGACGCAAAACGACGCAAGCGGGAAGGCCCTTACGTATTGAGAACAGGAATTAGCTGCAGTTTCTACTGCTGAACCTGGTTAGAGAGCGCGAAAGCTGTGGTGTATCTGGCAAGTAGACGCGGCTTGGCGTCCGTAACTTTGAGTGCGTTCCGAACGCTGGATAGGGAGCGCGTCCACCCTGGAAGGTGGAAGTTAAATTAATGGCTGATCGCGAGCGGCTGGTCACCCAATGAACGCTGCGGCCTATTCTATCGCCCTCTACCGACAAATCGAAAGGTCAAAGGTCAAGTGGTGCGACACCATGGGCATATGGTTAAGGCCTATATTCACACTTCACATATGGCCCACTTGAAGGTCAACCGGCAACGCACGGTGAAATCGGCCTTACCTAGCGTATTGAAGCTCTCGCTTCAAAAGAGGAGGCCAAGAGACCATGACATTAATACGCTCCAAGAGACAAATATCAAGGTCCCCCCACCCCCACCCCCCCTGAAGACCCCGAAGCCGAAGCCAGGAGGCGGCGCTAACGTCCACAAGCACTAGCGGCGTAGCAAGAACGCAATGAAAACGCGAAAAGGGCCAAGCGTCATCAACAGGTGTCAACATGCCCCACATCCACATGTGTCTCGCGAAATGCGTCCCCACTGAGCGTATTATCGCATGCGCATAACCACGATTTCACGACACGCAAACTCGTGAGTCGCGCCAGCACATTGATTCAGAATGCGAAGGATCCTTGGTTTTTTCCTGGAAAGATTTACAAAAGTTCTACAGACCAGACGTTGGTTTGGTATCAACCGCTGCCGTGAAGTGACAGTCCATGTCCTGATACGCTTAAGCAGAAGACTGAGCACAATATTCCAAAAGTTAACAAGGTAAACAGGTCGAGCTCACTCACCAGCAGTAGCTGTCTGTCGGCGGGACACCAACATGGCTGCTGGGGGAACACAAACGTAAAAGAGATGGACACATTCGAAGGACCCGAGACGCGCGCCGGTGATGGCTCCTCGACGTCGTGCAGACTGGCAGATGATGCAGAGATCTTACATCTGACGCCTCTGGCCATGCCTCTGACGTCATGTCCAATGAAGGAGAGCCACGTCTGGTAGCCGCTGTGCAGCGCCATCCGCCGGCAAAAGTTAAATTGAAAATTGGTTTTTGTGGAAATGAAATGGCGCCGTAAGTGTCTCTCATCTCTGTGCACACCGGAACAGCGCCGTAAGGTAAGGGATAAAGGAGGGACAAACAAAAGAAAGGAAAAAAGAGTTGCCGTAGTGGAGGGCTCCGTAATAATTTCGAACTCCTGGGGATCCCCAACATGCACTGACATTGCACAGCACACGCGCGCCTTAGAGTTTGGCCTCCATCGAAATGCTGCCGTGTTCCACTACTACCTTTTCGCTTGCTCACCTCATGCTCCGGCTCACTTCTTTGTCTCCCCTTTGTAGACGGAGAGAGCGAAAAACTTTTATCCAAGAAAAGAAAAAGAAAGTGTCGTGGGGGCCTAAACCCTCGAAGGGAGAAAGACAAAGCTCACTGGTCGAGTGGTAGATGAAAGAACGCTTATTAGGCGAAGACACCCATATTTATACCATTTAGTCTTATGACACCTATATAGGCCAATTACAATGTGCACACCTAAAAAGACAAAATTCACTCAACTTAATGAAGAATGAAAACCATCCAAACCACACATTTTGATTTGGTTACAGTTGTTCTGTTGGCTTGACTATGTCTGTTGCCTTGTCGCCAGACGCACTTCTGATGCAGTGGCGAGTATTGATGTAACCTATGGAATGATGGAGTGCATAGTCCGACGAATGGGCTGAAGAAGTTCACTGCAAGAAGAATGCATGAAGGTAACCTGCAAGTGAATTTAGAGCTTATCGAGATGTCCAATGTCTTTTAAATATGTAAAAAGAAAGTTCATTGCAAGTCTCTGTTGCCTGAAGCAGGCTAAGGGGTCTAAAACTTTGTCCATTGATAGGGGCACTGGGCAGAGCTTCTGCATGCAATGTTCATAGTACGCACGCTCGTTAGTATACGCAGGGCACTCAAGCAGGATATGTTCCACAGTTTCTATTGTCTTCGTTTTTTTGTTTTTTTTTTCCACCTCTTCCACGCTGCTCTCCTTCAGTCTTTATCTCCCAAATTCGCCTCCCTACGCAGAGTAGCATGCCAGCAATATTGAAACGCCGGCTAAATTCGACCACCTGGGGATCATTACCGTGCACTGACATCGCACAGCACATCGGCGCCTTTGCGTATCACCTGTATCGAAACGCGGCCGCCGCGGTCCGGTTCGAACCCGGGTACTCCGGCTCAGTATAGCCGCGCCCTAACCACTGAGCCACCGCGGCGGGTGGCAAAATTTAGAAACGGATAAAAAATAAATGCTAAGCGTTCTACAGTGGTCGTCGAATGCGATGAGCTAAGCCGCGTCCGCATGTATTTTTCGAGCGGCGCGTTTCTCCAATGAACGCTCCTCATGAACGCGTTAAGCATTCGAGGGAAGCGTTTGTAATCGAACAAATCCTGAGCGCTCCTGCTATGAACGCCGAACACGATCGGGTTAACAGATAAGAGAAACGGCGATAAAATGCACATCACGCGTTGCTTTTGCTCAACACGCTCTCCGGAAGCGTTCCTATTGAGCAAAAACATGGTTGGAAAAGAAAAAATACACTGTGAATTGAATCGTGGTTTCTTTAGGGTTTTAGCATCTCACAGCGACACATGGGCTACGCAGGATCTACGTGGAAGGCTCTGGAATAATTTAGACCATGCACCTGGGGTTAACTGCGCCGACGTATACGTGTGTTGTGCGTTTCGGCCGCCACGGCCGGTATTGACCCGGTTCCTCCAGCTAAAAAAAGAACCAAGTACAAAATTAATGTGGATTAGCTCAGCTAATCCAGGATACACAAAGCGAGAGATGTCGGCGTTCACTGTGTTCATTGGCGTTGGCACTGACAATGTTCTAGACGGCGATGGCTTTGAGGAATGGAAGGGCGCATCACTGGCTCCCTGGAAATGCGGACTCCTCATTCGTGCTTCGATACATGTAGCCTGAATGCATTAGCACTGACAGCGTTGTGGCTGACATGCGGCACTGCAGCAATAGCTAGGCCGCAGCGTTTATTTGGTGATCAATCTCTCGCGATCAACCATTAACTGCATGCCACCTCCCAGGGTGGCACGGAGGGCGCGCTGCCTATCCAGTGTGCGGAACGCAATAAAAGCACGCTTTTGCAGTTCGATTCCAACACCACGAACATGAAAGCGAGATTGAGGTCTCCGCTGACCCACGGAGCCGGTTGTGCGCTTTTCCTTTCGTGAAAATGAACGGCCTTTGCAAAGTTGTCAACGCCAATGAAATCTATGAACGCAGTCGGCTCCCTTGTTTTGTTTGGTTTTTGAGGAAAAGAAATGGCACAGTAACCGTTTCTCATATATCGGTGGACACCCGAACTGCGCTGTAAAGGAAACGATAAAGGAGGGAGGGAAAGAAGAGAGAGAAAACTGAAATTTGAAAGTTCCATTATGAGCAAAGGCGCAGCGAGGCGCGCGTTGTGACATCACATGCCTCCTCAGAGGCACCGCCACGCCGAAAACACAAGTTCGCGGCCAATAATACTTTCGCTTTAAAACGTCCTAGCCGTGCCCTAGAGAAGTGAAAAGAGGTTGCTTCGCGTCTTAAACGGTGCAGCACGCAGTACATTGGCTCGATGAAAGGAAAGGGCGCAGTAACTAAAGTCTTAACTGTCACTTCAAGCCGGAGTAAATAACTAAAGCCACAGTGACTAAAGTAGCAACTGTCACTTCAAGCCGGAGTTCCCGGGTTCGAACTCGACTGCCGCGTTTTGATGTAGACGAAGCACATAAAGGCGCCCGTGTGCTATCTGACCTCAGTGCTCTTGAAGATATCCAGGTGGTTGAAATTATTGCGGAGCCCTCCACTCCCGAGTGTCATCGAGGCGTGGAAACGCACGCACGTCTGGCACGGATGGAAGTTTTACGCAACAGATGTCTGTGCACATATGTCTTGGTGTCAAAGAAAGGAAATGACGCCCGTCTCACATATCTCGGTGGACACCCGAACCACGCCGTAAGCGACAGAAAATCGCGGTTCTCAGTGGTTAAGGTCGCTCGGCTACTGATCCGGAGTCCCAGGTTCGAATGCGATCGCGGCGGCCGCGTTTCGATGGAGGCGAAACGCATATGCGCTGGTGTGTTGCGCGATGTCAGTGCACATTAAAGATCCACAGGTGGTCGAAATTATTCCGGAGCCCTCCACTAGGACACATCTTTCTTCTTTTCTTGTCTCAGTCCCCCTTCCCTTGCGTTCAGGTGTCCGCCGATATGTGACAGATACTGCGCCATTTCCTTTCCCCTAAAGCCAATTTTCAATTTGGTTTTCAAAAAAGTAAATGAAGCCTGCCTTACATTGCGGCATTTCATTCCCCCCCCCAAAAAAAAAATCTTCAATTGGCTTTCTGAACTTTTGGAACCGGATTTGGTTCTATATTACCGCATACAAGGACCAATAATGCAGTTGTAAACGTCACCGAAGCTATATTAAATATCTGCTGTCTTGTGTCAGCGCCCCTAATGTTTCGAAGAAAGCAAGACGTTTAACAAATAAAAAAAATACCAACTACTGTGCGTGTGTCAGTATCGCTATCTATGGAAACGCCAGTCGTTCGACCAGAACGTACATAGCCAGAGATGCAGCTTTTTGCTTTCGACCAGGCTTAACCAGAGCTAAACCACCAGCAAATTTTTCAGAACCGATCACAATATGTAATTTTTTTGTCAGAAAAGAGCTTCTAAGCGCAAACACGTGGCTGTAATTACCAGCAAACGTCAGAGAGCCGAAAAGACTTACTTGTTATTTACAGTCTATAGGTAAACGCTAATAACCAGGGCAGAAAGTACAGTTGAAAGCGGACATAAAACATGCTGCCATAATTTTTAAATTCTACACGAAAACGTATAGGAGTTCCAACGGTAGTTTTAACGGTAGTTGGAACTCCTATACTCCTATATAAGCTTGCAGGAGGTTCGAGACTGCCATCGTGAGCGCTCTTGGTGTCATATCTGTTTTACGTACGGCAGCCATCTAAATATACCGACTTCGGATGGAGCGGTGAAGCCGGTCGGTGTCATGCCTGCATGGGCACATGGCACGCGGGGCTGGCGCGCCGCATTAACACTACCTCACGACTGCAATCACACAAAATGAAAATAAAACAAGAATCTTTCAGCCTGTACTTCCTAATGGGGAAGGAAACTACGTAGTACAGGGGTTACCTCCTGAGAAGCCTGTTCGCTCGCTGGAAGAGGAACCTGACAGGTGCATACGTGCGGAAGCTCCGCGTGGAGATATATGAAAAGGGTGCGGCACTAATAACGAACGCTGCCGCCTGCCGTCGCATGCGTGGATTCTGTGCATCTAGAACAAGATGTGGACGCAAAACGACGCAAGCGGGAAGGGCCTTACGTATTGAGAACAAGAATTAGCTGCAGTTTCTACTGCTGAACCTGGTTAGAGAGCGCGAAAGCTGTGGTGTATCTGGCAAGTAGACGCGGCTTGGCGTCCGTAACTTTGAGTGCGTTCCGAACGCTGGATAGGGAGCGCGTCCACCCTGGAAGGTGGAAGTTAAATTAATGGCTGATCGCGAGCGGCTGGTCACCCAATGAACGCTGCGGCATATTCTATCGCCCTCTACCGACAAATCGAAAGGTCAAAGGTCAAGTGGTGCAACACTATTGGCATATGGTTAAGGCCTATATTCACACTTCACATATGGCCCACTTGAAGGTCAATCGGCAACGCACGGTGAAATCGGCTTTACCTAGCGTATTGAAGCTCTCGCTTCAAAAGAGGAGGTCTAGAGACCATGACATTAATACGCTCCAAGAGACAAATATCAAGGTCCCCCCACCCCCACCCCCCCTTGAAGACCCCGAAGCTGAAGCCAGGAGACGGCGCTAACGTCCACAAGTACTAGCGACGGAGCAAGAACGCAATGAAAACGCGAAAAGGGACAAGCGTCAGCAGCAGGTGTCAACATGCCCCACATCCGCATGAGTCTCGCGAAATGCGTCCCCACTGAGCGTATTATCGCATGCGCATAACCATAACCACGATTTCAAGACACGAGTTTGTTTCAAGACACGCAAACTCGTGAGTCGCGCCAGTGCATTGATTCAGAAGGCGAGGGATCCTTGGTTTTTTCCTGGACAGATATAATATTCCAAAAGAGTATAATATTCCAAAAGTTATCGAGGTAAACAGGTCGAGCTCACTGGCCAGCAGTAGCTGCTGTCGGCGGGACACCAATATTGCTGCCGGGGGAACACGAACGTGATAGAGATGGATGCATTTGAAGGACCCGAGCTGAGGTCACGACGACGGGACGCGAGCGGGCCGTTGCGCCTTTTTGCGAGAAAAAATTGCAACAGGACGATAAACAGACTTGACACTGATTTCGTGTCAATCGCTGTAGCGAAGTGACGGTCCATCTGTTAATTTGAGCGTGAAATGTGCTAACAGTTATCGAGGTAAATACGTCGAGCTCACTCACCAGCAGTAGCTGTCTGTCGGCGGGACGCCAATATGGCTGCCGGGGGAACACGAACGTGAGCGAAGGACGCATTCGAAGGACCCGAGACGTGCGCGGGTAATGGCTCCTCGACGTCGTGCAGACTGGCAGATGATGCAGAGCTCTTACATCTGAGGCCTCTGGTCATGCCTTTGACGTCATATCCAATCACCGAGAGACACGTCTGGCAGCCGCTGTGCAGCGCCATCCGCAGGCAAAATTTAAATTGAAAATTGGTTTTTGTGGAAAGGAAATGGCGCAGTATCTAGCTGTTTCACATATCGGCCGACACCTGAACCGCGCCGTAAGGGGAGGGATAATGGAGGGAGTGAGAGAAGAAAGGAAGGAAGAGGTACCGTAGTGGAGGGCTCCTTAATAATTTCGACCTCCTGGGGATCCCCAATCTGCACTGATATCGCATTGCACACGCGCGCCTTAGAGTTCGGCCTCCGTCCAAATGCTGCCGTGTTCCACTACTACCTTTTCGCTTGCTCACCTCATGCTCCGGCTCACCTCTGTCTCCCCTTTGTAGACGGAGAGAGCGAAAAACTTTTATCCAAGAAAAAAAAAGAAAGTGTCGTGTGGGCCTAAACCCTCGAATGCAGAAAGACAAAGCTCATTGGTCGAGTGGTAGATGAAAGAACGCTTCTTAGGCGAAGACAGCCATATTTATACCATTTAGTCTCATGACACCTATATACGCCAATTACAAAGTACACACCTAAAAAGACAAAACAATTCACTCAACTTAATCAAGACTGAAAACCATCCAAACCACACATTTTGATTTGGTTGCAGTTGTTCTGTTGGCTTGACTATGTCTGTTGCCTTGTCGCCAGACGAACTTCTGATGCGGACGACGTCGCATATGTCCTCTCTACAAGCTGCACTACTGCGTCAAACACCGGAGCGTCCGCGACTGTTTGTTTTTACTGCGTCGCAATGCGGACACCCGTCTATAACATCACTGATTATCCCGGTACCAATAGTCTTTCACGGACTCTCTCAGACGCCACTCCCATTATGAACTGGTCGCGAGGTCAGACGCGGCACAGCAGCACGCGTTTACAAGTCCCGCAGAGCTGAAACATACTTGGAAATTGTCCCCCCTGGCTCTTGCCATCTGCGTTGAAAACGGTGGCGCTCGATGATGACATGTGACGTTAGGGAACATATCTGCTTCAGAATGGCGACCGTAGCTCTTCGTCTGGGGCGTCCTGGCCTGTTGCGTTCGTCGTCGTTACACGTGGCTGAGAAGCTTTTTGTGCATAATAATTGACACCACCCTAATCATGGAGAGGATAAATGAGGAGTGCACATTTGAGCTCTTCTGGCAGTCATGACCCTCCTTACAGCGACCTTTGGTACCAACTAATGAGAAACCGGGACCTAAGGCCGGCCAGGCTTCATTATGAACGCTGGTGGCGGCTGCATGTTGAATGTCGGTATTACTGCGTACTGAGAGATTTCCACAAAAATCTGGAGTATTCCTTGAAGAAAAAAGAAAAGTGATAAGTTACGGTTTTTGTGAACGCTGACCTTCCGAGTATACTACGCAGCGTGGAACTCTGTGTTCCGTTAGGCCTTGCGTCTGACCGTTGCCGCCGTGCGCTCCCTACCCGTCGGGGAAGTGGTCGCCGCCGTCGTGGACTTTCGATTCATGTTGCAAAAATTATTTTTTTCCCCGCAAAACTACTATGTGCTTGGCCCTATCCTACTTGTCCCTCCACTATGCCTTGCATTAAGGCCGCTTGGCTGTATTTTGTGCCGATGCGAATGGATTGCATATATAACTGGTATCTCGCATGCCCGTTCTAATGAGACACCATATTGTGCGCCGTGAAGAAAACTTGTCCACGGACGCCAGCTATTGAAAGGAAGCAGTCAACAATAATTTCGAGGTTTCGATTCAAAATACTTGTAGCTAGACAGTGTACGCTTTCAATATACTCAGTGGATTATTCAATTTATGTTGTAATCCGGATCTACTTCACGATGATCATGGATTTCGAAGTGATGCCTTCGCACCGTGATTGCCACCGAGTACGAACGGTGCTTGCCAAGGCAAATTTGAACGCTTGAAAAAAAATAAAAAAAAACATCAAAAATGAACAATGCAGATGAGCAAGTCACATAACGGAACATCGCTGCAATGAATCATTTTGATTCCTGCTGAAGGGTGACGCTTAGTCCAGCCGAACAAAGAAATATGACGTGAAGGACTCACATTTGCCGCAGAACATGTGTCGACGAAGCTTGAAGTGGCACCCGAAGCAAACGGATCCAAGGAATATGTTGCCATTATTTTGCAGCGGCTTGTGCCGTACGACCAGATCATATAAATCGGGACAATGCCGGTGAGATCGTGAAAGCAGGCCTTAGAGGAGAACGCGCTTTGGATGTGCGCTGCGTTGTTCGCCGCTCACCGCATGATTCCTGTGCGCCCCGCCATCCCGAGGCAAAATTTAAATTCAATAATAATATTAATAATTGGTCTTTTGGGGAAAGGAAATCGTAGAGTATCTGTCTCATACGTCGTTGGACACCGGAACACCGCTGTAAGGGAAGGGATAAAGGAGGCACTGAAAAAAGAAAGGAAGAAAGAGGTGCCGTAGTGGAGGGCTCCGCAATAAATTCGACCACCTGGGGATTTCTTCGACCACCTGCACTGACATCGCACAGCACACAGGCGCCTCTGCGTTTCGCCTGCATCGAAACGCGGCCGCCGCGGTCGGGTTCGAACCCAGGTACTCCGGCTCAGATTAGCCGCGCCCTAATCGCTGAGCCACCGCGGCGGGTGGCAAAATTTAGAAACGGATAAAAAATAAATGCTAAGCGTTCTACAGCGGTCGTCGAATACGATGAGCTGAGCCGCGTCCGCGTGTATTTTTCCAGCGGCGCGTTTCTCCAATGAACGCGTTCGCTGGAAGCGTTTGGAATTGAACAAATCCTGAGCCTTCCTGCTAAGAACGCCGAACACTACCAGGTTAACAGATAAGAGAAACGGCGATAAAATGCACATCACGCGGTGCTTTTGCTCAACACGCTCTCCGGAAGCGTTCCTATTGAGCAAGAACATGGTTGGAAAAGAAAAAAAACACTGTGAATTGAATCGTGGTTTCTTTAGGGTTTTAACATCTCACAGCGACACATGGGCTACGAAGGATCTACGTGGAAGGCTCTGGATTAATTTAGACCATGCACCTGGGGTTAACTGCGCCGACGTATACGTGTGTTGTGCGTTTCGGCCGCCACGGGCGGTATTGACCCGGTTCCTCCAGCTAAAAAAAGAACCAAGTACAAAATTAATGTGGATTAGCTCAGCTAATCCAGGATACACAAAGCGAGAGATGTCGGCGTTCACTGTGTTCATTGGCGTTGGCGCTGACAATGTTCTAGACGGCGATGGCTTAGAGGAATGGAAGAGCGCATCACTTGCTCCCTGGAAATGCGGACTCCTCATTCGTGCTTCGATACATGTAGCCTGAATGCATTAGCACTGACAGCGTTGTGGCTGACATGCGGCACTGCAGCATAACCTAGGCCGCAGCCTTCATTTGGTGATCAATTTGTTGCGATCAACAATTAACTGCATGCCACCTCACAGGGCGGCAGGGAGGGCGCGCTGCCTATCCAGTGTGCGGAACGCAATCAAAGCACGCTTTTGCAGTTGGATGCCAACACCACGAACATGAAAGCGAGATTGAGGTCTCCGCTGGCCCACGGAGCCGGTTGTGCGCCTTTCGTTTCGTGAAAATGAACGGCCTTTGCAACGTCGTCAACGCGAATGACTTCTATGAACGCAATCGGCTCACTTGTTTTGTTTGGTTTTTGAGGAAAGGAAAATGCAGAGTAACCGTCGCACATACCTCGGTGGACACCCGAACCTCGCTGTAAAGGAATAAAGGAGGGAGGAAAAAAAGAAAGAGAAAATCGAAAGTTGGATCTTGAGGAAAAGCGCGGCGAGGCGCGCGTTGTGACGTCACATGCCTCCTCAGAGGCACCGCCACGGCGAAATCGTAAGTTCGCGGCCAACAGAGCTTTCGCTTTAAAACGTCCTAGTCGTGCCCTAGAGAAGTGAAAAGAGGTTGCTTCGCGTCCTAAACCGTGCAGCACGTAGTACACTGGCCCGATGAAACGAAAGGGAGCAGTAACTAAAGTAGTAACTGTCACTTCAAGCCGGAGTAACACACTAAAGCCGCAGTAACTACAGTAGTAAGTGTAACTTCAAGCCGGAGTTCCCGCGTTCGAACTCGCCTGCCGCGTTTTGATGGAGACGAAGGACATAAAGACGCCCGTGTGCTGTGCGACCTCAGTGCTCTTGAAGATATCCAGGTGGTTGAAATTATTTCGGAGCCCTCCACTCCCGAGTGTTATCGCGGCGTGGAAAGGCAAGCATGTCTTGCAAGGATGGAAGTGTTATGCAACAGATGTCTGTGCACAGATGTCATGTTGCTAAGGACGGAAATGACTCCTGTCTCACATATATCGGTGGGCACCCAAACCGCGCCGTAAGCGAAAGAAAATAGCTGTTCTCAGCGGTTAGCGCACTCGGTTACTGATCCGGAGTTCCCAGGTTCGAACCCGACCGCGGCTGCTGCGTTTCGATGGAGGCGAAACGCGTAGGCACCCGTGTGTTGTGCTATGTCAGTGCACATTAAAAATCCCCAGGTGGTCGAAATTATTCCGGAGTCCTCCACTACGGTACATCTTTCTTCCTTTCTTATCTTAGTCCGTCCTTTATCCCAACCCTTACGTTCAGGTGTCCGCCGATATGAGAGACAGATAATGCGCTATTTCCTTTCCCCCAGAACCAACTTTCAATTTGGTTTTAAGAAAAGGAAATGACACCTGTCTTACATTGCGTCATTTCCTTAACTCCAAAATCAATTTCTTTCTTTTCAATTTGACTTTCTAGAATTATATGCAGGGTTTGCGCGTCGTTTGCAACTTGATTTGGTTCCATATCTCCGCATACGAGGGCCAATAATGCAGTTGTAAATGTCACCGAAGCTATATTAAATATATGCTGTCTTGGGTCAGCGCCCTTAATGTTTCGAAGAAAGCAAGATGTTTAACAAATAAAAAAATGCCTACTACTGTGCGTGTGTCAGTATGGCTATCTAGGGAAACGCCAGTCGTTCAACCCCGAACGTACATAGCCAGAGATGCAGCTTTTTGATTCGACCAGGCTTAACCAGAGCTAAACCACCAGCAAATATTTCAAAACTGATCACAAAATGTAAGTTATTTCTCAGAAAGGTGCTTCGAAGCGCAAGCATATGACTGTAATTACCATCAACCGATAGAGAGCCGAAAAGACTTGTCATTTACAGTCTATAGGTAAGGTAGAAGTTTGCAGGCAAAGGATGGATGCAGCTGGCAAAGGATAGGGTTAATTGGAGAGACATGGGAGAGGCCTTTGCCCTGCAGTGGGTGTAGTAAGGCTGATGATGAGGTAAACTCTAATTATCAGCGCAGAAAATACAGTCGAAAACGGACAACAGAAAACATACTGCCATAATTTTTAAAATCTACACGAAAACGTATAGGAGTTCCAACGGTAGTTTGAACGGTAGTTGGAACTCCTATACTCCTATAAGCTCGCAGGAGGTTCGAGACTGCCTTCGTGAGCGCTCTTGGTTTCATGTCTGTTCTACCTACGGCAGCCATTCAAATATACCGACTTCGGATGGAGCGGAGAAGTCGGTCGGTGCCACGCCTGCATGGGCACATGGCACGCGGGGCTGGCGCGCCGCATTAACACTACCTCACGACTGCAATCAAACAAAAAGAAAATAAAACAAGAATCTCTCGGCCTGTACTTCCTAATGGGGAAGGAAACTACGTAGTACAGGGGTTACCTCCTGAGAAGCCTGTTCGCTCGCTGGAAGAGGAACCTGACAGGTGCATACGTGCGGAAGCTCCGCGTGGAGATATATGAAAAGGGTGCGGCACTAATAACGAACGCTGCCGCCTGCCGTCGCATGCGTGGATTCTGTGTATCTAGAACGAGATGTGGACGCAAAACGACGCAAGCGGGAAGGCCCTTACGTATTGAGAACAAGAATTAGCTGCAGTTTCTACTGCTGAACCTGGTTAGAGAGCGCGAAAGCTGTGGTGTATCTGGCAAGTAGACGCGGCTTGGCGTCCGTAACTTTGAGTGCGTTCCGAACACTGGATAGGGAGCGCGTCCACCCTGGAAGGTGGAAGTTAAATTAATGGCTGATCGCGAGCGGCTGGTCACCCAATGAACGCTGCGGCCTATTCTATCGCCCTCTACCGACAAATCGAAAGGTCAAAGGTCAAGTGGTGCGACACCATGGGCATATGGTTAAGGCCTATAGTCACACTTCACCTATGGCCCACTTGAAGGTCAACCGGCAACGCACGGTGAAATCGGCTTTACCTAGCGTATTGAAGCTCTCGCTTCAAAAGAGGAGGCCAAGAGACCATGACATTAATACGCTCCAAGAGACAAATATCAAGGTCCCCCACCCCCACCCCCCCTGAAGACCCCGAAGCCGAAGCCAGGAGGCGGCGCTAACGTCCACAAGCACTAGCGGCGTAGCAAGAACGCAATGAAAACGCGAAAAGGGCCAAGCGTCATCAACAGGTGTCAACATGCCCCACATCCACATGTGTCTCGCGAAATGCGTCTCCACTGAGCGTATTATCGCATGCGCATAACCACGATTTCAAGACACGCAAACTCGTGAGTCGCGCCAGCACATTGATTCAGAATGCGAAGGATCCTTGGTTTTTTCCTGGAAAGATTTACAAAAGTTCTACAGACCAGACGTTGGTTTGGTATCAACCGCTGCCGTGAAGTGACAGTCCATGTCCTGATACGCTTAAGCAGAAGACTGAGCACAATATTCCAAAAGTTAACAAGGCAAACAGGTCGAGCTCACTCACCAGCAGTAGCTGTCTGTCGGCGGGACACCAACATGGCTGCCGGGGGTTCCCACGAACGTAAGAGAGATGAACTCATTCGAAGGACACGAGACGCGCGCCGGTGATGGCTCCTCGACGTCGTGCAGACTGGCAGAAGATGCAGAGCTCTTACACCTGACGCCTCTGGCCATGCCTCTGACGTCATGTCCAATCAACGAGAGCCACGTCTGGCAGCTGCTGTGCAGCGCCATCCGCAGGCAAAAGTTAAATTGAAAATTGGTTTTTGTGGAAAGGAAATGGCGCCGTAACTGTCTCTCATCTCTGTGCACACCGGAACCGCGCCGTAAGGAAAGGGATAAAGGAGGGACAAAGAAAAGAAAGGAAAAAAGAGTTGCCGTAGTGGAGGGCTCCGTAATAATTTCGAACTCCTGGGGATCCCCAACATGCACTGACATTGCACAGCACACGCGCGCCTTAGAGTTTGGCCTCCATCGAAATGCTGCCGTGTTCCACTACTACCTTTTCGCTTGCTCACCTCATGCTCCGGCTCACTTCTTTGTCTCCCCTTTGTAGACGGAGAGAGCGAAAAACTTTTATCCAAGAAAAAAAAAGAAAGTGTCGTGGGGGCCTAAACCCTCGAAGGGAGACAGACAAAGCTCACTGGTCGAGTGGTAGATGAAAGAACGCTTATTAGGCGAAGACACCCATATTTATACCATTTAGTCTTATGACACCTATATAGGCCAATTACAATGTGCACACCTAAAAAGACAAAATTCACTCAACTTAATGAAGAATGAAAACCATCCAAACCACACATTTTGATTTGGTTACAGTTGTTCTGTTGGCTTGACTATGTCTGTTGCCATGTCGCCAGACGCACTTCTGATGCAGTGGCGAGTATTGATGTAACCTATGGAATGATGGAGTGCATAGTCCGACGAATGGGCTGACGAAGTTCACTGCAAGAAGAATGCATAAAGGTAAGCTGCAAGTGAATTTAGAGCTTATCGAGATGTCCAATGTCTTTTAAATATGTAAAAAGAAAGTTCATTGCAAGTCTCTGTTGCCTGAAGCAGGCTAAGGGGTCTAAAACTTTGTCCATTGATAGGGGCACTGGGCAGAGCTTCTGCATGCAATGTTCATAGTACGCACGCTCGTTAGCATACGCAGGGCACTCAAGCAGGATATGTTCCACAGTTTCTATTGTCTTCGTTTTTTTTGTTTTTTTTTCCCACCTTTTCCACGCTGCTCTCCTTCAGTCTTTATCTCCCAAATTCCCCTCCCTACGCAGAGTAGCATGCCAGCGATATTGAAACGCCGGCTAAATTCTCTGTTTCTTCATTAAAGAGTCTCTCTCTCTCTCACTTCTGATGCGGACGGCGTTGCATATGTCCTCTCAAGTTGCACTACTGCGTCAAACACCGGAGCGTCCGCCATTGTTTGTTTTTACTGCGTCGGAATGCGGACACCCGTCTATAGCATCACTGATTATCCCGGTACCAATAGTATTTCACGGACTCTCTCAGACGCCACTCCCATTATGAACTGGTCGCAAGGTCAGACGCGGCATAGCAGCACGCGTTCCCTAAGTCCCGAAGAGCTGTAACATACTCGGAAATTGTCCCCCCTGGCTCTTGTCATCGGCGTTAAAAACGGCGGCGCTCGATGATGACATGTGACGTTAGGGAACATGTCTGCTTCAGAATGGCGACCGTAGCTCTTCGTCTGGGGCGTCCTGGCCTGCTGCGTTCGTCGTCGTTACACGTGACTGAGAAGCTTTTCGTGCATAATAATTGACACCACCCTAATCATCGAGGGGATAAATGAGGAGTGCATCTTTGTGCTCTGCTGGCAGTCGTGACCCTCCTTACAGCGACCTTTGGTACCAACTAATGAGAAACCGGGGCCTAAAGCCGGCCAGGCTTCCGTATGAACGCCGGCGGCGGCATGCATGCTGAATTTCGGTATTACCGCGTACGGAGACATTTCTAGAAAACTCTGGAGTATTCCTCGAAGCAAAAAGAAAAGTTAAAGTTACGGTTTTTATGAACGCTGACGTTCCAAGTCTACTACGAAGCGTAGAACTCTCTTGGTTCCGTTAGGCCTCGCGTCTGACCGTTGCCGCCATGCGCTCCCTGCCAGTCGGGGAAGTGGACGCCGCCGTCGTGGACTTGCGGATTCATGTTACAAAAATTATTTTTGTTCCCGACAAAACTACTATGTGCTTGGCCCTATCCTTCTACTTGTCCCTCCGCTATGCCTTGAATTATTCCGCTTGGCTATATGTTGTGCCGATGCGAATGGATTGTAGATTTGGGATCTCGCATGCCCGTTCTAAATGAGACACCATATTGTGCGCCGTGAAGAAAACGTGTCCACGGACGCCAGCTATTGAAACGAAGCGCTCAATATTAATTTCGAGGTTTTCATTCAAAATACTTGTAGCTAGACAGTATAGGTTTTCTATATACTTAGGAATTTCGAAGTGATGCCTCCGCACCGTGGTTACCACCGAGTACGAACAGAGTGCTTGCCAAGGCAACCTTGAAAACTTGGAAAAAAAAACTCCATCAAAAAGAACAATGCCGATGAGCAAGCCACATGAAACGGAACACAGCTGTAATTATTCATTTTGATTCCTGCTGGAGGGCGACGTTCATTCCAGTCGAACAAAGGAAAATGACGTGAAGGTCTCCCATTTATTGTAGAAGTTGTGTCGACGAAGCTTGAAGTGGCACCCGAAGCATACGGACCCAAGGAATACGTTGCCATTATGTTGCAACGGCTTGTGCCGTGGGACAAAATTATATAACTCGGGGCCAACGGTGAGATTGTGAACGCAGGCATTCGTGGTGAACGCGCTTTTGGTGTGCGCTGCGTTGCTCGCCACTCACCGTGATCCTGCATGCGTGCTTCGCCATCCGCAGGCGAAGTTTAAATTCAAAATTGGTTTTTGTGGAAAATGGTGCAGTAACTGTCTCTCATAACTCGGTGGACACGGGAACCGCGCCGTAAGGCAAGGGATAAAGGAGGGACTAATAAAATAAAGGAAGAAAGAGGTGCCGTTATGGCGGGTTCCGGAATAATTTCGGCTACCTGGGGATCAATAACGTGCACTGACATCGCACTGAGCTATCGCGGCGGGTGGCAAAATTTAAAAACGAATAAAAAATAAATGCTAAGCGTTCTACAGCGGTTGTCGAATACGATAGTGGTGGTCAGGTGGTAGAAACATTTATTGCCAAATACAGAGGGGGGCAAACCCCCTAACATGGCACGAGGCAACCCTTAGGGGGCTGTCCTTACAGGGCAAAGGACAGCCCTTGGAGGGCTATCCGCTTCAGGGCGTCGGGAATTATACGGCGCTCCTCAGCAGCAGCAGAGCTGGCCAGGAGTCTCCCAGTATGACTCCGCCGTGGTGGGGGATGGAGGGTGTGAGAAGGCAGGACATGTAAGGAAGACATGAAGGATGCCTCTCGGTTTCCCGCAGAGCTTACAAGAAAGGAATTGATTGGGGTAGCGGGCATGAAGGAGAATAGGGTAGGGAGCAGTTCGGGTCTGGAGTCAGCGCCAGTGGGAGACCTGGGTTAAGGTTAGGGAGGGAGCCGGCGGTGCGTAAACGCGCCGGGTATCTCGGTAGTAGGCAAGAATATCTTTGAACGTAAGCAGACGCTCCCGGGATCGCGGAGGAGGTCCAACTCCGGCCCGGAAAGTGAGACCTCGGGCGAGGGAGTGGACCTCCTCGTTAACCGGGAGGCCTGCGTGTGCGGGGGTCCAGATAAGGGTTACGGGCCTGTCCACCCAGGACGTCTTTCTACAGCTCAAGCACCACATCCTTGACTCCCCCGCGGGCGACACCAAGGCTATCCTCGGCGTCGACCTAACAAAAGCTTTCGATAACGTTACCTACGCAGCCATCCTAGAGGCCCTCCACGCTCTAGGCGTAGGCCCGCGGATGTACAATTACGTCCGCGATTTCCCCTCCGAACGAACAGCCACACTCACCATGGGCGACCACCGGCTGTCCGGTGTCTCACTGGGAGCACGGGGAACCCTCAGGGTGCTGTACTGTCTCCTATATATCCTCTTTAATATAGCCCTTCTCCAACTCCCCCACCAACTCGCCCAAATACCCGACATACATTTCAGCCTCTATGCTGACGACATCACTATCTGGGCTAATCGAGGCTGTGATGCCGACATGGAGTCAGTGAGTGAGTGAAAACTTTTATTGATCCATTCAAGAGATTCACGGATTCGAAAGCTCCGTCGTCTTCGTTCTTGGCGCTGGCGATCGGAGTCTTCTCTTCAGCATGGGTGGGCGCCTATTCCAGGGCTCCACTGAGCCGTGTTGCATCGCCCGCGTGCCTCACTAAGGCCCGTTGGGCCGTGAGCTCGCTGCTGGTGAGACGGCTCTCCCATTGCTCCGCACTCGAGTGTTCGTGTTTGTGGAATGCTTTGTTGCGTTCGCACTCCCAAGTAATGTGATAAAGTGTGGGTGTGGCTCCACACCACGGGCAGGTGGCCCTGTATTGTGATGGGAACATTTTGTTGAGTATGTGTAGGTTGGAGGTGTTTGTCTGTAGTCTACGCCAGATGGTGGCCTCCTCCTTTGTCAGAGCTTTGTGTGGTGGTGGATATTTGATTCTGATCCCCCTGTGTAAGTTTAAAAGTTCTGCGTATCCCCCCTCGCAGGCTTGCAGATGGAACTCCGGGGCGTTAGACTGTCCTGCTCGGATTGCTTCGCCTCGAGCTAGGTCTGCCCTTTCGTTTCCCTCTACCCCCGCGTGGCCTGGGATCCAAATCAGATTGTGTCTGGGTTTGTTTAACTCGGTAGGGGCTACCCCGCTGAGTATCCTGAGGGCCGTTTTGCTAATTCTGCCCTTCGTGTAGCTTTTGCACGTTTCTTTCGAATCTGTTAGAATATTTAGGGGGCGGCCGGTCCTATAGCCTTCTGCTGCCACCAGCGCGACGGCAATTTCCTCGACCTCGGCTGCGCCAGCGACTTTCGCCGTGGCACTCGTCACTAGGTTTCCTTCGTTGTCTACTACCACCATTGCGGCTGCATGTTCTGCTCCGCATGGATAGACGGCAGCGTCTGTGTAGACAGTGTTTTCTTTTGGGGCTAGCGTTCGTTCGACGTATTTTGCCCTAGCCTTGCGTCGGTTTGCGTGGAGATTAGGGTCCATGTTCTTTGGCATAGGCCCTATGTTAAAGGATTTTCTGAGGTGGTCCGGAACCTCCGCGACATGGAACAAAACCTGCAGTCAGCCCTCAATATCATCGACTCATACGCTCGCGCGCGCGGCCTAGCATGCTCCCCTTCTAAATCAGAACCCTTCTACCGCCCCAGGCCGCACGACCCCGCCAATCGTCCCATCTGACTCACTCTAGGAAACCACCCCATTCCCCTGGTCTCCAAGATTCGCATCCTGGGCCTCGTGCTTCACTCCCACGGCGCGCATGTCAAAGCCATCCAAACTCTCCAGACCCAAGCCAAACAATCCACCCGTAGCTCATTCGGCGCGTGGCGAACCGGCGCGCGGGTCTGCGAGAGCGGAACACACTCCGCCTCACCCAAGCTTACATCACGAGCCGCACGGCGTACTCATTCCCCTACCTCCCCCTAAAGCAGAAGGAGCGGGACCGCATCAACGCGCTCCTCAGGACATGCACGAAGGTTCCCTCCGCCTACCCCCCAGCACCTCTACTACCCGGCTCCTCAACCTCGGTACCCACAACACGTTCGAGGAGCTGGCAGAAGCCACCTTAACAGCACAGCTGACTCGCCTGTTGAGTACCGCGGCAGGCCGCACTCTACTCTGTCAACTAGGCATCACCCCGATCACCCATCCTACCGAGGGGGTTCCCCTACCTCCAGACCTACGCTCCCATCTCATCATCCTTCCAATCCCTAAGAACATGCACCCCGAGCACGACGGAGAACGCAGGACAGCCCACGCCAAAGCCCCGCACAAGCTCTACGGCAACAGTCCCGAGGTAGCCTACATGGACGCGGCAGCGTACTCGTCGGGCTCCCGCGTGGTTCTCGCAGTCGCCGATTCTGCCGATGCCGTCACCACAGACTCATCGGAAATTGCAGAGGAAGCAGCCATTGCACTCGCTCTTGCCTCCACCTCTGCCACCACAATTATCTCCGACTCAAAATCCGCCCTATCCAATTTCGCCAAAGGCCTAATATCCCGCACCGCGGCTCGGCTTTACGCTTCTGGCACCCCACCCACCCCGTCGAATACGATGAGCTGAGCCGCGTCCACATGCATTTTTCGAGCGGCGCGTTTCTCCAACCACGGCCACTTGATGCAAAGCGCAAAGCGAGGTTTGCGCTTTCCTTTCTTTCACTCCCTCCTTTATCCCTTCCCTTACGGCGCGGTTCAGGTGTCCAACGATATATGAGACAGATACTGCGCCATTTCCTTTCCCCAAAAAACAATTATTATTTTGCATCAAGCGGCCGTGCTTCAACGAACGCGTCAAGCCTTCGCGGGAAGCGTTTGTAATTGAACAAATACTGAGCGCTCCTGCTATGAACGCCGAACACGATCAGGTTAACAGACAAGAGAAACGGCGATAAAATGCACAGCACGCGTTGCTTTTGCTCAACAGGCTCACCGGGAGCGTTCCCTAGAGCAATAACATCGTTGGAAAGGAAAACACTTTGAATTGGATCATGGGGTTTTAAGGTTTTAACATCCTACAGCGCCACATGGGCTACAAAGGATCGACGTGGAAGGCTCCGGATTAATTTAGACCATGCACCTTGGGTTATGTGCGCCGACATACGTGCCATTGGGCGTTTCGGCCACCGCGGCCGGTATTGACCCGGTTCCTTCAGCTAAAAAAAGAACCAAGTAAAAATTTCATGTGGATTAGCTCAGCTAATCCAGGATATACGAAGCGAAAGATGTCGGCGTTCACTTGTTCATTGGCGTTGACAATGTTCTAGACGGCGATGGCATTGAGGAAAGGAAGAGCGCATAACTGGCTCCCTTTATATGCGGACTCCTCATTCGTGCTTTGATACATGGTCGAGCTCACTCACCAGTAACAGCTGTCTGTCAGCGACAGTCTAACATCGCTGCGGGAGGAATATGAACCTAGGAAGGGACGCATTTGAAGAACCCCAGCTGATGGCACGATGACGGGACGCGCGCGAGCCGTTGCGCCTTTTTGCGAGAAAAATTACAAGCCGATAAATAAACCTATAGCACTGATTTCGTACCAATCGCTGTAGCGAAGTGACAGTCGGTCTGTGAATTTGCGGGTGAAATGTGCTAATAGTTATCGAGGCAAACAGGTCGAGCTTACTCACCAGTAGTAGCTGTCTGCCGGCGGGACACCAACATGGCTACCGGGGGAACACGAACGTAAAAGAGATGGACGCATTCGAAGGACCCGAGACGCGCGCGGGTGATGGCTCCTCGACGTCGTGCAGACTGGCAGATGATGCAGAGCTCTTCAGTTCAGTTCAGTTCAGAAAAACTTTATTTCCGGCAGATGGTGGTCTCCCTACCCCCTCTCAGCTCGGCCGAAGCCTAAGCCCGATTAGGAGAAGAGGCCGTCGGCTGAGGACGGTGTAGCTGATGCTTCACGGCCTCAGCCGCCACGCGGGCGGCTTTGCGCTGCGCGTTGGGGTCCTCGCTCCGCAGCAGCGCTTCCCAGGCTTCAAAACTATTTATTTCTTCCTTAGCCCCTGGTGAGCTAAGACATTCCCAAGTAATGTGGTTTAGTGTACCCCTTTCCCCACAGTCGATACATTTTTCGTCCCCTGGGTTCTGAGCAATTTTGACTGGCGATATGTATACCCCTGCTTAGATCATCCTCCAGATATACGCCTCTTTGTGAGTAAGGGATACGTCTGGACGAGGGTATATTCTTCTTCCTAATTTGTAACCATCCGTAATTTCCTTGTACGTGATTGGGGCATCCTTAAGATTTGTGCAGACCGGTTGCTACGCTGCTGCCCGGATGTACGTTACTCGGGCTAGCAGGTGAGCGGCCTCGTTACCAGCTATTCCTTCATGTGCTGGTATCCAGAATAGTGCAGCAGACCTATGTTTTGGCATGCTTTCCAGAATGCGTTTGGCTTCCCAAGAGACCAAGCCCTTACTAAAATTTCTGACAGTGGATTTACTGTCGCAAAGAATGTACCCTGCATTACATCCTGCCAGGGCGAGCGCCACCGCCACTTCTTCAGCAGTTTCCGTGTTCTGGGTTCTGACTGAGGCTGTGATCAGGGGTTTTCCCTGACCGTCTACAACGGCCGAAACCGCAGCCCCCCTCCAGACCCCCAGCAGCGTCTACGTATGCTACCTCCTCAGCAGGCAGCTCTCTGAACTTTTTTGCCATAGCCTTGGCCCTATGTTTTCGTCTATCTTTGTTGAACTGAGGGTGCATGTTTTTCGGTATGGGAGGAATTTTTATTTTGGACCTGATGTCGAGAGGTATATCAACCTTGCCTTCTATTTTGCTGTCAGGCTGTACCCCCACCCATTCCATAATTTTCCCGCCTGTCCGGGTTTTGCTAAGTCGTTCAAGCTGTGAAATTCTAACTGCTTCCTTAAGCTCCGCCCATGTGTTATGAACCCCCATTTTTTCTAGTTCTTCAGTGGATGTATTTACAGGTAAACTTAGGGCT
This sequence comes from Amblyomma americanum, assembly GCF_052857255.1. Taxonomy (NCBI): domain Eukaryota; kingdom Metazoa; phylum Arthropoda; class Arachnida; order Ixodida; family Ixodidae; genus Amblyomma; species Amblyomma americanum. Next base: position 86,985,866 of record NC_135502.1, on the reverse strand, counting down.
CTTTTTACACTTTTCCTAATGATTATATTCAGTCTGTCTACCTCCCCTTTGTTAAGTTCCATGAAGGGGGTGGCGTAGCAGATCCTGCTTGTGATGAAAGCCTGCGTGAGCCTGAGCAGGTTCCGCTCCTTCAACCCCATTCCTTTGGTAGCTATTCTTCTAATTAACCGTGCTATTTTATCTGTATACTGTTCTAGTTTATTGTGCTAGCGTTCTTGCCTTTGGAATTGATGAAGAAACCAAGGATTCCGATTTCCTCAACTCTGGGAACCTTGCGGCCCTCAAGTATGATGTTGATGTCTGGCTTAGGTCCGTATATTCCTTTGGCGTACACTAGAACCTCTGATTTTTGAGGAGAGCAGGCCAGCCCTCTCTCTTTGGCTTATTTAACAATGATGTCCGCAGCCTGTTGTAGCTTATCTCTGGCTTCGAACGTACCAGGTTCGCTGATCCAAAGATTTATATCATCGGCGTACAAGCTGAATTTGAGGTTGCTAATTCTGTTGAGCAGAGCTCTTACATCTGATGCCTCTGACGTCATGTCCAATCGCCGAAAGCCACGTCTGGCAGCGCCATCCGCAGGCAAAATTGTAATAATAATAATTCGTTTTTAAGGAAATGGCGCAGTATCTGTTTGATATATCGTTGGACACCTGAACCGCGCCGTAAGGGAAGGAATAAAGGAGGGAGTGATAGAAGAGAGAGGTGCCGTAGTGGAGGGCTCCGGAATAATTTCCACCACCTGGGGATCTTAAACATGCACTGACATCGCACAGCACACGGGCGCCATAGCGTTTTGCCTCCATAAAAACGCAGCCGCCGCGGTCGGGTTCGAACACGAGAACTCCGGATCAGTAGTCGAGCGCCCTAACCACTGAGCCACCGCGGCGGGTGAACAATTTAAATTAATAATAATAATAATTGGTTTTTGGGGAAAGGAAATGGCGCAGTATCTGTCTCATATATCGTTGGACACCTGAACCGCGCCGTAAGGGAAGGGAGTGAAAGAGGATAGGAAGGAGGTGTCGTAGTGGAGGGCTCCGGAATAATTTCGACCACCTGGGGATCTTTAACGTGCCCTGACATCGCACAGTACACGGCGCCTTAGCGTTTTTCCTCCATAAAAACGCAGCCGCCGCGGTCGGGTTCGAACCCGGGAACTCCGGATCAGTAGTCGAGCGCCCTAACCACTGAGCCACCGCGGCAGGTAACAATTTAAATTGAAAATTGGTTTTTGTGGAAAGGAAATGGCGCAGTAACTGTCTTTCATAACTCGGTGGACACCGGAACCGCGCCATAAGGGAATGGATAAAGGAGGGACTAAGAAAAGAAAGGAAGAGGTGCCGTAGTCGAGGGTTCCAGGAGAATTTCGACCACCTGGGGATCATTAACGTGCGCTGACATCGCACAGCCATGGGCGCCTTAACGTTTCGTCTCCATCGAAACGCGGCCGCCGCAGTCGGGTTCAAACCCGGGTACTCCTGCTCAGTGTAGCCGCGCTTAAACAGCTGAGCCACCGCGGCGGGTGGCAGAATTTAGAAACTGATAAAACATAAATGCTAACCGTTCTACAGCGGTCGTCCAATACGATGAGCTGAGCAGCGTCCGCATGTATTTTTCGAGCGGCGCGTTTCTCCAACGAACGTTCCTCATGAACGCGTTAACCGCTTGTAATTGAACGAATCCCGAGCACTCCTGCGCGAGACCGCGAGATCCGAGCCACAGCTCCAAGTGTAAACGGGGTTAAGGTGGAACCGCATGGCGCGATTGACGCGCGGATGGTGGGACGCGCGCATTTTGACGCGTGCCCAGTATGATCCGTCACGAAATCGCGCCGCCGCGTGCTCCTACTCGGAGTAGAAAAAAAGCCTCACGCGGCGCGTCCGCCAATCAGAGTTCAGGTAAGTCACGTGGCATTTATGTTTGTGGTTTTGCCACCAGATGGCCTTGCTCTCTGCGCATCTCGACGGAACCTCTTTGGTGCATTTTTTTTTCCTCGGCTGAACTTGCGCGTGCGTCAAAGAAAACACGTGCTACCGTGATTTCGTTCGCGAATCGTGTTCACCTGAAATGGACAAAGCAACCTTCAACTAGGCCCTAATAACTAAAGTGGAGAAGCGTCGCGTCCTGTGGGACGTACGCGACCGCAACTACAAAAATAACATGAAACGTGGCCAGGCTTGGCGAGCTATATAGCAGATGCCCTCAGCGTAGACGGTATGCACCAAATCCGATTCTGTGCACACGTGATGTCGCTGCCCTGCTTGTTTTATGTACATTCGCCTCGACAAGCGTGTGAACTTGGCATGTTTACCCGCCGTTTTCGTATTTATCTCGCTGGCAGAGAGCATGCAGCCGCGACGCGAAAGCGCCGCTCCCTTTTTTCGTGCGGGTGCTCGCGCGTCGCGTTTTTCGCTCGCGGAAAACGCGCCATCCGGTTCCAGCTTTATACAATTTTAAACACTGGTTTGGCTGTTGACAGCAAACTACCAATATCCAACTTACCTAATAGTTTATTTTTCGCGTTTTGTGATGTCCACTAACACTGGTATTATTGTGCCACTGCCATCTTTACGTTTAAGAACACCCATTTTTAGAAACTAGTGGTGGGCTGCCCTGAAATGCCAGTGAGACATTCACTATATTTGAATAATCCCAGAGGAATGCAACACGTTCACTGGGCTCGACAGGGCAGCATGACCGTAAAAAATCGTCCAATTGTTTCACAGACTTAACACATTGAAAGCCCATTACTTTCGAAGGCATTTTGGTTCGGAGCCGGATGAGTCACCTTCAGAGTACAGCCAACATACAGCTGAGCAGGCACTAAAAGCCAAAGTAAAGAACTATTTGAGCCTAGAACTGAATCACTCTTCCACTGTGCTGCAAGGTACAATAATGTGCCAGTATAACGTTTGTCTTACTTCAAGTTAGTATTAAATGCAATGGGGTGAGATAAACAACAAAACTTGTTTACAAATCAACTTCTGCATTTAACTGGAGTAAGCAAAATGCCACTAAGGCACCCTCAGTGCTATTTACAACATTAAAAAACAAGCATGAATGTAAACAAAAGAGCCATTTATTGAGAAGACAATGTAAGCACAGCAGCTTGGGTGTGGTACTGGACCATTTATTACTTTTTTACAGCCATGCACCAGGCCTTAGTGCTGCTTTTTCCTGAATGAGCACCCTGCAATAAAGAGAAAAGACTGGAATGTAAATGCTGCACACTAGGAGGACAACCACTGCGTCCCGTTTTCAGCACGTGAAAATAATCAGATTCAATGTGGTTTACACACACACAAAATTTGTTGACAGGATCATTTCCGGAGTCAAATCCCTTGAAGTTTAGATCAGATATGGTAAGAGGCTCCCTTACAATGCTGCAGTGCAACTCTTGAGATCAAAATGCTTGTAGCATGAGAATCTTGCCTAACACTTATGTGCTTTGGTTGAACGATTCATAGAAAGAGTGCAAAGATGAGCACGGAATGAAGAAAACAATGAAAACGGACAACCAGATGTGTGCTGCCACTCAACTGTTGATCTTACTGCAGTGTATTGGTTCAACAACATTCGCCACACTATATTGACAGGCTTCCACTAAGGCTGCCAAACAAACATACCCTTCCCAAGTACTATCAAATAATGGCTCAGATACCTTAGAGGCACACACTTTCCAGAAATATGCACAGTATGCACAGAGTTACATACTGTCAGATCAATTTTATCAAGCGACTGCATTTGAGATGGTGGCTGCATATGCCTGTCCTACTAACCTTTTCCCATATCAAGCATATCATTCTTGGCATTTGTTTTCGATAAATGCTTTCATATAATCCCCAGTGCAAAAAGCAGAAAATAAATGGAATTGAAAAGAAAATGTGGCAAAAATATATGCGACAACCCGAGGGCACAAATGAAGTGATACATAATTCTTACATGTGCACACAAAACAATAACCTACCGTAAAAACTCGCGTATAACACGAACCCGAATATAATATGAGGTGAAGTTTCAGAGATGCGAAATGGAAAACAAAAGTTTTACCCACGCATAATACGAGTGACAAAAGCTCAAAGACATTTATTCAAATCGCATCCCGCACTTCACTTTAATCACTTTCATCTTCAGCAGCGCTTTCTTCGGTCCTTGCTTTGTACGACAAATCATCCCAAATGTACTCATCCTCCGTGCCATCGAGGCCATTCGAGATGCCGCACTTCTTAAAAGAACGACGCACAAGACCTTCTGGGATGGCCGCCCACGATCCATTTGCACAGCGTGGCTGGTGAAGACCGCTTCTGCCACCCGGTTGGCATCACTGCAGGCTCACCTGAGTGCATCCAATCTGCGTAGGACCGCTTGACTGCGTCCTTGAAGGGTTTGTTTACACAAACATCAAAAGGCTGTAGTTGTGTGATGTCATCCCACTCGGAATCACGAGTTCAGTGCTGCAGTTGCATAGCAGCCTCTTCACAGAGTCGGCCAAATGGCAATGAAACACATCCAGCACAAGGATGGACGGCAGAGACAACAGTGCAGCAGGTCGCCTACACCACACTAACTTTACCCAGTCCAAGACTAGGTCATCATTCATCCACCCCTTCTCATGACATCTCACGATGACATTTTTCGGCAGCTCCTCAAATTTCGGCAATGTTTTCCTCTTGAAGACAACATAAGGGGGGAGCTTGCGGCCATCTGCCGTGCACGGTAACATGACTGTAACTTGCGTCTTCTCGTTGCCTGTGTACCGGACGCTAATTTGTTTAGACCCCTTCTCGTGCATGGTGAGGGGCGATGGAATGTCCAGATAAACCGGCGTCTGATCGGCATTGCTTATTTGGCCCAACAGAAAGTTCTTTGACTTGTGCGAAGAAATAACATGGCGCCGAGAACTCACAAGCAGCTCTTCGACCGCTTCAGGCAGCTTCTGTGAAATCGAGGTCCGGCGGCGTAGTGAAAAGCCAGCACGGCACATGTAGCAACGGATCCAGTGCTTGCTAGCATTGAAGACAGAGTGCGGTATCCCTTTTTCTTTTGTAAGCTCTCTAGCTTTAGCCTGCATAATCTCCCCGCTCACAGCTAAATGTGCAGCTCGCTGTTGCCGTACAAACTCCATCAGGTCAAGTTCAATTTGTGGGAATGCACCATTTCTTCGGGCCGCAAAAGCTTCGACGCGTTCCGCTGTACACGAAAAGGGCTTCTTTCTGTCGTTGCCATCCAGAAATGCTTCCCTCGGTGACACCAAACTGCCTCCCGGCCACACTGTTGCCTATGTTCTAGACAGCTAAAATCACTTTTCGCTTGAAAGCAGCAGAGTGCCGTTTTCGGGGCCCTGACATCTTGCTCTCACACCAAAAAATCCACTTCACGAAGCGTGGCTTACATGCGAGCACATGCGTTGTCAACAGGCACACCGCAGACCACAACCCCCGGCACACCCAACGCATCAACAACAAAGAAACGACATCATGATGTCATTTGTCGAGAGTAACGCAGCCAAGCTGTAGCCAAGCACCAATAGCAAAGCCAAGCCGTAGCCACGCTGCAATAACTTAACCAAAACTTCAAAAATTTTGTTCGAATCCAAAAATAGTATGAGGCGGAAATTTAGGACGCTAATTATGGGGGAAAAACTTCATATTTTTGCGGTATTTTAAGATAAATGCTAACCATGCACTGCTCTATTTCGCCTGCTAGCCCTTGTAAGAATAATATGTCAAAAGGTTCAGAACGCTTCAGCAGTAAACACCTGAGCACTGCCACTTTGACAGCACAGTACAAGCTCAAATTGCCAGGCATGTTTCAGCCCAGCCAACTTTTCTCAGACCGCTAGTGTCACAATAAAAAAAAAAGACCCCCAGTCTTCCAAGCTTGGGAATTTGAAGGAATTCCTTGATTTCTATTCCAAAAAAAAAAAAAACTGCTAAAACCCACAATTTCCCTAGAACTGCCAAAAAACAAGGGCCTTACACACAAGCTACACCAAAGAGCAAGGCAACCAAAGCAAGCTCAGAAACTCACTACTATAGCAAAGCATAAATTTTTATGAAGATAGTGCTTAGGGAGGCTTACTCGCAACTTATGGTTTTCCAAATCACGTGTAAAGAGGCACACATTCATAACAGAAACTTTTCTGAAATCTACTGCGTGAAAACGACGCTTATGGCCTTTTCTATTCATAACCTGCCTAATGTCTACCTAAAGTGTTAATAATAGCATACAGAAGAGAGATGTACAGGTGCTGGCAATTACGCCAATGAAAATGATGCCACTCGAATGAAAAGTGCTAATTTATAATCTCTGAAAAAGAAAAATCTAAGCATTTCCAGAACATCTTTAACTGATCTTCAAATCATCTAACATAAATACCTACAAAAAAAATGACACTACAAAACTAAGGCGCCCAAGGTGCCCCTGGACAAAAAATATTAAACCTTCAACAGCAATGCCACTAATGAACTGATTTGGACAACTGTAGAGTCTGAAAATCTGCAGAGCCATGCAGCACAGAGAAATGAAATTGGAAGCACCAAAACATCAAATATGATACAATTCGAGGCATGCTAATTACCAACAGGATTATTCTTGCAGCATAAGATCAATATGCCCACGATGAAACTGATGGCTTCAATGGAGATTCTTGGATCAAGTCTTCACAGTATCGCCAGTGGGCAGGCAGGCTAATACCACCTATATTTTTGCTTATAAAATCTCAATTCCAAGCTGTCCCTTGAGTATCACTTCTGCCTATCTCAAGTTCGACTGCTAGGAAACTGAACAACCTGCTAGCCAAGGCTGCAATACACCCTGCCTTTTACCAACTCAAGTCAAACATCAACATCAAAGAAGCAAAAGTTGCACGCATGGGCGTGTTATGGAGGGCTCCAGATTAATTTCGACCCCCCAGGGTTCTCCAATGTGCAGACATCGGATTGCACAGCATACAGGCATTTAATTCAATTCACCTCTACCAGCTGCTAGACAGCACTAAAGAAATACCACTGTGGCTGCGTGAATGAGACGGTGTGCCGACCTCATTTTCATAACCTTTCAACATCTGTCATTAAACTTGGGCAAGGCCAAAAGTGGGTTGTAATGCCCTCCAACATTTGCCTTACCCTCATTTCTATATTCAGTGTCACTAATGACTGTAAAACTACAAAAGATGCGAATTAAGTTAATATTTCATTACTGCCACAACACCAGCATCCTGTCATATGGAGCCATGAGCAAGGATGCACAGTCTGTGAGAAGTCAGGAGCCAACTGCAACCATGCCTGGAGCACTGCTGACCAGCAGCACCTTCCAGTGCCCAGGCAGCACTGGGTGAGGGAACACATTTCCTATCGAGAGACCACACTACCAGCAAGAACACTAAAAGAGAGGGACATGCTTCTTCACCCAAACAGCCTCAGGACCAGCAAGCACCACTGCGCAGCAGGCATGGTCGCAAGTACGCTTTGAACTTCTGACAAAGATTGTATACACCTCAACAGCAGTGAATAGGATACTCTGGGCTGTGTACTCTTTCTTTCCGATGTCCTTAATCAGTGTGGTGTTTCATACATATCCCTATAGAGAGCAAACTACAACCTGCAAAAATTTGTGGGACACAGTCTCGCCAACGCCTCTCTTCACTACATTTTTATACTACCGCATACTGCCGATTATAAGTCTACCTTTTTTTTTCTTCAAAAAATGACCTTCCGAAACTTTGGCTGTCGACTTATATTAAGAGTTGACCTACACGCGGAGTAGTAAATTATACTTATATGCAGGGCCATAAGTAGTTTTGGGCGCTCGGCTATTGAGCCGAAGTACCCGTCGAACCTGACCGCGGCGCCCGTTTTGATGGAGGCGAAACGCAAAAGGCATATGTGTGCTGTGTGATGCCAGCGTTAAAGATCCCCAAGTGGTCGAAATTATTGCGGAGCCCTCCACTAAAGCACCGCTTTCTTCCTTTTTTTTCACTCCCTCCATCCCTTCCCTTATGGCACCCTTCCGGTATCCACCCAGACATGCGAGACAATTACTGTGTCATATCACGTGCGTTCAAGCATAATTCAGTAATAATTGTCGGACATGATATGAAAGCAAGCTGCTTAAAAAACGAATTTATCTAAAGATCTGCCCAAAATTTGTTTTCATACAACAGAAACGCTTTGTAGACAAACCGCAATCCCAAACCACATGACTAGTCACATGCTCTCAGAAGTGTCTTTGCGCATTTTTTTTCATCCCTTGACGACATTTCTGTGTTTCACTTCATTGGAGCCGAACACCGTACGCCGGATCGTCGGTGGTGAGCGTGATTTGTGTGCCCGACAGACCCTCAACATGCTGCCGCAAGCCTGGCAACAATACAGCCCGGCTTTAAGCGGCAAGTGATCCTCTGCGCACAATCGGAAAACAACATTGCAGCAGTGCGTATGCTTGATGTGTCTGAAAAGTGCATGACAGATTGGAGGAAGCAAAGAAGTAAGATATTTGCATGCGCAGCTACACGCCGTTCCTTTCGTGTACCGAAGTTGGGATGATACCCTGCCGTTGAAGGTGTGGTTTGAGCCTGGGTTCACGACCAAAGAAGCAAAAGCCCGAGTTTACAACAGTGACATTGAAGCAAAGGCACGTGTTGTCATGGAGGTGATGTGCATCCCACACACAGACTTCAAAGTGTCCAAGAAATGTTCAAAATATTTTATGAGACTGAACGGCTGGAGCCTAAGGAGACACAGGACCGTATGCCAGAAGTTGCCCGAAGCATAGAGAGAGAAAAAGAGCGCACTTTTGAGCTACATGAATGACCCGAGAGCAAAACATTCCTTTCTGCTCGGTGAAATCGACAACGCCGACCAGACTCCGGCCTGGTTCGACATGCCTAGTAGAACAGTGTCCGCAAAAGGGGAGCGCCAGGTTCGCCTGCTGACCACTGGAAACACAAAAAACCGCTTTACGGTGATGTGCTGTACGGCCGATGAGCCCAAGTTGCCACCCTTTCTCCAGTTCAAGAAAAGAAACGAGCCTGGTGAAAGAAAAGTTTCCGCCCAAGGTTATCGTGCGGGTGAACGAAAAGGTTTTTTTAACGATGAAACTGTCCTTGAGCGGTTTTGTCTAGTAAGGTGCAGGCGTCCAGGTGCATTGCTGAAGCCCCGAAGCATGCTCATCATGGACTCTCCAAGGCTACGTCACCAAGTGAGTGAAGAAGGCAGCAGGCTGGATGCGACTTGGTCATTATTCCGGGCGGATTGACAACTATCCTTCAGCCAATGGACGTGGCGCTGAACAAGCTATTCAAAGACCGCATCGGCATATTCTACAATGAATGGCTCCAGTAGGAAAACCCGAAGACACCAAGTGGGAGGCTGAAGTGTGCTTCTCTGAGCCAAGTGGCACAGTGGGTGAACGATGCTTGGTATGGACTGCCAACCAACATGGTCTGTAGGGGATTTCCCATGTGCGGCATATCATCACCGCTTCTGACGGCCAGCAGCAGCAGTGACTCAAGTGACCGCGACTCCATCCTTCTCGCGACGACGTATCATAAGAGGAGTTTCGTGTGTGAATAAACATCCTTGAATAACACGGTATTCTGAAGAACTTATTGGTGAGCTATGGCCGCATTGCGATTGAGTGTCGACCTATATTCGGGGTCAAACTTTATTTGCTAAGATGATTTCGGGAGTTGTCAAAACGCCCCATACCACTGTCATGTGGGCAGTTTCAATTCCCACCGAGTCAATGGACATCGAACTCAATTGAGATCGGCCAGTTTCACATAGCTATTTTCAATGACCGGTCAACTCTACAGAAATCGACTCAGTGGAAGTTCCAAATGGCCATTAGAATCTCAACGGCCACTGAGAAGAGCCTCGCACTCGCCATACGCTGAAAAAAGACAAATTCGAAACAAACACCTTTTTGATTTAATGACAAAACTTTGAACTACATTAACCAGCTCAAACTAATTTTTACTCGCTAAACAAAATGGCCGCTACGCAGAACGCCCAGTGGTCAGATGTAAGCAAACTGACGCTGTTATTGCGCGGCGTCAGTGTTCCGCTTCATTTCACCTGTTTGCGCCTATTAGCCTACTTTGCGACAACTGAGACCAACAACTGCCCCACAAATGCTGCAACGATAGTACCCATGAACATGACAAAGACAGGCACTGATCAGTAGCAGCTTCAGCAGCGAAAAGTAAACTCTTCTCAAACAATGAGTGCACCGCTGCCGATCTTCCCGCCATCATCGCCGTCTCTAGATTGCACCGAACTGTAAAGTATTTGAATAGCTTCTTCCAAGCCAAATTTAAATTAAAAATCACATTTCAACATTCGCTTATTTTATACTGCTTAACTTCTTATTTTTAGCCAATGTTGCTACCGCTAGCACCACCTGTTGGATCGCATGCTCGCCATTGCTCAATGGTCATTGAAATTAGCTACGCGGCAGCGGTGCATCTGCATAGCGCTAAAAAATTGCCATAGAGATTGCCCGTGTTAAGGGGAGGTAGCACACTGCTAGGTGGAACACTGAGAAGCATTGGGTTCATCTGGTACAGCTAGTGCTTGCATGCTGGTGATGTATTACGAAATCCTGGGGCAATGCAGTTAAATGAAAATGCTTTCACAAATTTTGTATTGTACTGTTGTGTGTGAAGAGGGCTGGGAGTTGCATTATGGTCAATCCTCGTATCCCTAAATGACATCACAGGGCATACAGTATGCCGCAGTGCCATCCTAATGTTATTTTATATACAGCAAAAAAACATGAGCACAGAAGGCACTGGCTGTTAACAGTAAGGCAGATGCAAGGAAATACTTGAGTTTTAAGTGCACATAAATAAATCCACAACAGGTTGGACTAAGTCAAGGCATGGACTCACAGCCGTAGAAACCGTGCGTAGCTGGAAAACTTAATGGGCATAAATTTATCCCTTGCACTATCAAAGACTTGATGCACTGACCCGATTACAACTGTCTAGAGTGGCTGACCAGCCGCTCTGAACTGCACGTGCAACACCTGTCAGTAGTTGCTGGGTTAGAGATCTGTTGGCAAAGAGCACTAAGGGTGTGGATGCGGCTCATGTTCCTGGCAGAATGAGCTACCAGACTGCATGATTTACAGGTTGCAAGCGGCAACGATAAATTACTGGACGAGCAATGCCACTGATACTGGGTAATGCCTCACTGCAACTACACTGCTTTGCAGTGCGCAACAGGCACATGCAATGAGAGGTTGTTGTGAAACCTAGCACAGCACTGAACAGTTATCCAGGCAACTACAAAGACCAATTTTGCAGACACGCACTGCATGCTTCAGTAAAAACTTGCCACCCTCATTTTGACCGACCATGAATGCATGTCGCAACGCTCTTGGCCAACCAATCGCAAACCCAGCCACAACCGACAAATGTCACACGCACAGTTTGCAGATGCTGGTCAGCCCCTGTGGACAAGAGTGATAGTCTGTACTCAACAATGCAGCGATGTCCAAATAAACAAAGCTATGTTGGTAGAAGCACATAAACAACTGATGCCCATTTCTTATTCGTGCTGTGAATGGTCTGCACTTTTTCACAACAGGCGTCAATCTCATAGATGAGCTATGCAAAGGAGAGCTGCAGCAAAAGTAATCTTCACTAAAATAGGTGCTGGAAATCACTACAAACTTCCCAAGATCGCTTTCAAACATTCAGCAGCAGTGGCACCCGTTTTAACATCAGCCAAGATTGAGCATTCACGCTGTGGATCTCTCAATGCAACTAAACACAGATGTGCAACAGGAAGACTCCATGATATATCAGTGGACACTCCAGTCTTTATGTATTTTCAATTTCAACAGGGGCTGAATGACAATCTAATCTATGTCAGTTAAACCATTAACTAAGTTTCCCCCGCCTAAAAAATGCAGCTTTAACAATACATTAAACTCTCCAATACTTCAGAGTCAAGGCCCAGTGCCCTTTACACAGCCATCAAGAAAACATTTACAGTTCCACAACGCTTCTGGAAGCAGTATGAATTCATCTCCTAGAAGTTCACACTGAAGAAAGCTCGTTTGGCTTGATACAACATATACCTGCATTACATTCTCTATCAGCAGAAGAGAAAAATTTCACACATTTATCACGCCTTTGAAGTCAAGTTCACATACGCACATACAATACAGTTAATATACTAACTCTTCAAAAAAACAACACTTACCTTCAGTTAGTCTAGCCCGACCTCCCGTTGGCTGGCAAAGCACTGTGGAGCATCCAACACAGAGCACTACTGTCTGGGCGTGACTGAACACTGTAGTAATTTTGTAGCAACCTGCAGGCAGTGCAAAGTAAATAGTTCAGAAGAGCGCCAAAACACGTAAATGCGATTTAGCGGCGGCACGCCAAAGCATAAATTCATTTCATTCAAATCTTGTAGCTACTGCAACTAGCAGCTCCTAGTCGCGCTCGGGACCTTCCCACGAGGCTGCCGAAATCTCCAGAGGACAATTGACTGAATACCTGATACCGTTCGGACAACGAATTAGGTGCAGATCATCAACATCAAACCAGATCGGATCAGCAGAGCGCGCTTGACGTAGTACTCCGTGAACGATTTACTCCGTTTTTCCTGCTCAAATAGCCGATTTCGAGCTATTGACAATGTTCTCGATACTTTCAGCGAAACCGCGCGATCACAAGTGCGAGCAACGCAAGCGATCCGGTATTTCATTTCCGGCGACGTGCCACTGAAGGCACCACGTCGTTACGGCAGCATGACAAAAGTGGCCTTGCCGAGACTGCACTCACCTGGGCACTTGACATCCATGAAGAACGACTTTGGTTGCTGGACCAACCTCTTTAGCTTGCACTTCCTGCGCTCTTCCTCTGGCGAGGGATTCAGCAAGTCCTTGGCGAGCTGCAAAGAAGGAATGCAGAAAGAAAACATACGCATGAGCACCCACCATCGGCACGACACTCCAGCTGCGCAACTGCACGCATCTCAACTCTGACGACAAGCACGTGCTTCCAGCATTCTCTACGAGAACGAAAATGCTGACGGGATGCGGCATCTTCCGCATGCAGAGTATTTAGTTCGATCAAACAGCTTGCGGCGAGAAGCGCCATGGCCGGTGCATGCACGGGCAAGACCGCGCCGGACTTAGGCTTAAGATCCGCAACGTGACCACAAAGACTGCGTAAAAATCTCAGTTTTCCGCACAACACTCGTGGCACAAGTAGCTCGAGCGGCACTTGCTTTACTAGATGACCGTAATGCCGACTCGAGGAATAATGAACCGACTTGCAAACAAATCATTAACTTGACACGACACTCACAGGCATGATTGCCGACTCGAATACGCACGGCGAAAGGATAGGAAACGGGGCGAATTATTTACGCGAAGGGGCGCGATCGCATAGCGATGCAACTTGCAGAAATTGTGTGAGTCCTTAGTTTTTGTTTTGATTTTGGAGTTGATGTTTTGAACTGGTTCTTAATAGATTGTAAATATGCGCATCCCTACATAATATTAAAAGAAATGATTGAAAATATTTGACCGCAAATCTGCATCGCCTTGTTCTTAAACCGCTTGACATTAGCGTTAAACTACTCAATCTAATAAAAGTAATTACATGCTTTTTATTCACATAAACAGTTATTTCTGCCTTTTCATTAAATTTATTTATAAAAAAAGAGGGTAAACTTCTAAATAGAATTCATTTATCGCAGATATGCGCGTTTTGAACTTATGTTTATCACTTTGGCAGTTTGGGAAGTGACGAAACGTCTCTCTTCTTTTCCGGTTTAGTTGCCTGACATGGCGAAATCATACGATTTTTTGTTTAAGTTGCTTTTAATAGGAGATTCTGGAGTCGGTAAAACGTCAATTTTGTTCAGGTTCTCCGACAACAAGTTCGACGGAAGCTTCATATCAACAATAGGTAACCTGTCATTGACCCATTCCTCTTAGATCAGCTTCCCAGGCGTGTTACCTGAATTGGGACCCATTCGCTTGCGGCTTTCGTTGCTTGCTATTTAAATATCCATATTAAGACCCTCGATCATGGTTCGCAGTAGTGATTAAAGTCATATGAATGTTATGCGCTGCATTGTTGAATTGTTGTGAACGGTACAGTTTCTGCGTACCCATTTGCACGAAGCGGTTTTCGCACCTGTCATAGCGTTGGCTTCCATGTAACGGTTTTTCGTCTGACTCAGCCCTCTGCTTTCTCTCTTAATGATTTGCACGATCTACATGTAGTTCAGCACAGAACACATCAGAATGAAAAAAAAATTACAGTGGCACGCGGAAGGTTGTGCTTGTATTTGCGATGACCAATGTGGCGGTGTTTGACGTCAGGTTGTGACACTGAAAACCTGTTCTTGTCTGTTCCGTTTTGCTAACGTGTGCATGCTTGTTGCGTTTCCAGGAATCGATTTTAAGATACGAATAATCGAAATCGACGGGAAGAAAATCAAGTTACAGATATGGTAAGATCATCTCCGCGCTGTCGATAGATAAGCGGCTGTCAAACTTATTGTGCCCTACGTCGGTGATTGACAGTCCGCGTGTTTTTTGTTATGTTTCAGGGACACCGCCGGTCAGGAGCGCTTCCGCACGATAACGACCGCTTACTACAGAGGGGCCATGGTGAGTGGAGCGGTGGCTTTGCTTACTTTTATACTGAAAACCTAAAAACTGTACTCAGCGTTTTTTTGTTGTTTTTTTTTGTCGCGCCACTTACAGGGAATCATGCTCGTTTACGACGTCACAAAGGAAAACACGTTCGAGAACATAAAAACGTGGATCAGGAATACAGATGAGGTATGCAATTTGTATTTATTACCTTTTCTTTGTTCTGTGAGCTGTTTGTGGCACACAGTTTTGTCGTTCTCACCTATTCTGTGGGATGCATGCTGCTTCTCCTTTGCTGGCTTAAATTTTGCTTGTCACCATTTCTTGCAGCATGCGGCAGCAGATGTCGAAAAAATGATTCTGGGCAACAAATGTGACATGAACGAGCTCAGACAAGTCTCCAAGGAGCGTGGAGAAAAGGTTGTGGAATTCCCATGCTTGCGTCTGTGCCTCTTATTTCAACTTGTCTGTGGTGAATGGTAGTGACACCTTCTTTTCGTTTGCAGTTGGCGATCGAACACAACATCAAGTTCATGGAAACCAGTGCTGTGTCATCGATAAACGTGGAGGAGGCGTTTTACACTCTCGCGAGGGACATCAAGGAGAAAATGGAACGAAAGGTGGTAAGGACGCTTCTCTTCTTTGCAGTGGTGGATAAGAAAAGTACCCACAGTGTTGTGGCTTATGCCAGTGTGTTACTTAAAATGAATTAGAATATCTTGAAATTTTCATTCCGCATTCAAGCCCTGCAGATTTCCAGCTCAGTAGCTTTTCTGCTGTAGCATTTTACTGTAGCTTAGCTCATCAATGGCATACTATTCTGTCATGATAACCTTTGTCAAGGCAGTGTTGGTTAGTCTGTGCATTTCAGTTTGCTGCATTACCTCTCTTTAACATAATGACCTTGTTCAGTTGTGAGTTAGCACCTGTATTGTGCTTGTCTTTTTTTTCTACCTCATTCAATTCTGATGCCATTTCCGATATGTGGAAATGCGCTAATACCAACAAAATCAACTTGTGGTATCAGTTTAGTGCCTTTCGTTTCCTTCTTGAGTGACACATACTCTTGTAGTACCTTTTTTTTTTTGAGGTGACCGTGCTGCACTTCAAGTTTCTAGCTTAGCTAACAATTCTCTGTCAACCTTCATGTTTGTTTTTCTGACTGAAAATCGTGCTTCCCTCTCTCCTTCTGTGTCTTCTCAACCCTCTAGTTGGGTTCCATGATGGGAGCACATAAGGTAAACCGCCCTCTTGCCTGAACGAGAAGTCTGTCTGAGACTAACAGCTTGTTTGAAATTTGTTGTCCATGTTTCCACACTTAGCATGAATGCTGGTCAGTAGCTGCAGTGTGAAGCATGTTTGCTCAGTACTTGCCTCTTGGCCTTAGCCGGTTTATTTAGTAGTGTGCATGAAAAAAAGGATTGAAGAACATAAGTAATGTTTTATTTGTTGTCGAGTGGCGCTTAACCAAATCTGTACGGGGTGTCATGACACTGACGATTCCTTCAAAAGTGTTGCCTATCTTGTGTAGAAATATTGACAGAAATGTTTCATTTGACACATCATGTTCTTTGTTAGCAGCGTCGGAAGCGTGTCAATAAAATAGAATGCACAACACTGGCCATTATTTCGTAATGCCTTTTTGGGTAACTGTTGAATACAGTTCCCTGAGCTGCAAACTTTTCCAAGTTGTGACTGAGTGTTTATATTTCATCTGCCTAGCTTGCGGTGGGTTTAAAATCCTCAAATGATCTGGTTGTACTTTGATATTTTATCTGGTTATTTATCAAGTTCTGTTCTCTGCAATGACTGAGACTGTGTGCTTTCCCACACACCACCAAGAGTAGAACGTTCAGCTCGGTTTTATGTGCACCTTGCCGTTATATGATTTGTTACCAAGTTCGTTCGAAGCTTGCAGTTTTTCCTCTCTCGCTGCTTTGGCTAGTTCTGCTTGCCCATGAATTTTCAAGCATGTCTTAAGAAAGATCTTTGCTGGCATTAAGCACTTGTTTTTCGCCAACCGAGAATGCATGAGATTTGATAACAGAATGTAGGTGCTACGGTTGAATGATTATATTGTCTTGGATTGTTCACTGCACATAAACCCCTAGAATTGCATTGTTTCTAGTGTTAATGTTTTTTATGAAACTACAAGGCATGTGATAGTGTGTACCAATAGTTAGCTTTAGAGGTTCACTTGAAAGTATGCGGTATCACTTGTTAGATATGTATCAGAAGCTATATAAGCAGTGTGAATGTTGGTAGGCAATCGTCATGATCATCATTGCTATATAAGCAGCGTGAATGTTGGTTGGTAATCCTCATGATTATCGTTGCCTCCAGTAAGTTGCCTTAGCCAGATTTTGTAATGTCAAGCATGCATATCTTGCTGAGAGAGTTGGTGCATTCTCATGGTTTAAACATGTGTAAAACATGAACAGAGAACAGAACTCAGTATAGAAGGCTTCAGCTGTGACCGAGTGAGGGGGTCAGAACCTCTCTTGTCTGTCTGAGCAGTTTTGTACTGTGTACTGTCTGGCTTACAATTTTGGAATGTTTGGCTGCACAAACTTGTCCTGAACATTAAGTGAGCTTTGATGTAGGCTGACGTGGGCTTTGAAGCTCGTGCTGTAAATATTTCCAATTTAAATTAAAGTACTTGAAAGAAAAAGCAGGCAGCTGTTTATTTTAGAGGGATGGCAATTAATCCGGTCCGAGACAGTGATGGTGACTGCTGCCATTTTTCGGAGCAACGGAATGCGCCTCACCCAATTGGACTTGTGCATTGAGTTTACATTTCAAGAATACAAGCCTGGGTGAGACGGAATCTTTGCTCTTGTAATCCTGTGGAACCTCAGAGTGGCTTAAAGCATTTGTGTCTGGAAGAGAGTGAGAATTGATGAAGGAGGGTGTCTTCCGTTTTCCAGGCAGCCCGAGCGCAGCCCAAGCCAACCGGCCCCCACCTACAGGCCATGGAGCCAGTGCGGAAGAGGACCCGGTTCACATGCACTCTCCTATGATGTTGGGACTGCAGAGCTTGGAGTGCAATAACTTTTGTTCAGTGCCTAAGGGGGTTGGTTGGTTGGTCGCGAGAGCCCGGTGCAGTGGCGACCAACGTTCTCGCAGACTGGCCTCGTAATGCAGCCGCTGGCTTGCTGCTGCTCCTCCTTCTCCTAGACGACTGCTGCGCCCGTCTTGCCCAGAGGCGCAAGCACACACACACATGGCTGCACAGCAATGTGTACACACATGTGCAGTTACACATATACATGTATACCTCTTGTTTTTACTGTGCTAAAAAAGTGGAAAAAGAATACCCAGGCGTCGGCTACTCATGTGAACGGCAATCAGAAACGAAGGTGCCCATTGTCTTCCACAATTTCCATTTTTTATATACACTTTTTTTGTATAGTGTGGTTGACATGTTGTCAGTCTTCTTCAGCATCTCGGTTTTACTCACAGCTAAAGCTTGGGCACTTTTCATTGCAGGAAGGTCTTTCTTGCCATTCTTTGCTTTCTTCCTTAAAAGTGGGTTGAAATGAAATTTGTGCTCTGTTGAGCTGAATGCCGATTCAGCTTTTCCGTTTGTGATGGAACTTTCACAGGGTGATGTGTTGAAACACGATGATGGCAATAGTATCTGCGAGTGTGTACAGTGCATTTGATGCTAAGATTTGTTTTTTTGTTAACTAGCTGACCACATTCTTGCAAGGGCTCTAACTATTGTTACTGGCTTAATACACTGTTCTTTTGTTACTGCAGTTTCATGAGGAAGGAGCCAGCAACTTTTTTTTTCTGAGTGCGTTATTATGCTTAAATGTTTGTTTTTTTTTTGTACAAAGACAGTGCGACTATTGTGAATGGATGCTCCATTTATTTTTTTTGTTAGCATCTTGCTTTGCTGTTCAATCAGTACATGTTCGAAGAGGCATGAAGCTACCTCCTAGGAGGTTGCCAACATGCTCAGACGTCCATGCATGTTCCCAGTGCTCCTTCCTGCCTTGTTCTGTGCCTGAAATTTGTCTTTTTACCAGACTCTCTTTTGATTTAAGTGGTGCTTCTAAAGAGTGCACGGCATTTTGCAGCTGCATATTATACTCACACCTTGTCCCTTACTCAGTGGAACATAATGTGCCACAATTTTACAACCAAGTTTGCAAGCACAGTCTTTCTCTGCTCTCACTGCGCCTAATGCTCCTGCCACATTGATCGTGTTATTGCTGCGTCTGATTATCACTGTGATCTGATCGTCGCTGGACTTGTGATGGCTTCCTGAACCTATGCTCCTTTACACTTCCCTTCATCTTTTTGTTGCTTTGTTGGCCATAAAATGCATGCACACTGTTCATGAAGTTTGGGTTTTCCTCTGCTTAGGTCAGTCTTATCATATGGCTTAACCAAAACATTAATTTCCTGCTTGTTCCCGAAATATTCATGCCACGTTTCCCAGGTTCAGCATTGCAGGATTTGTGTGTATGGTCACTGGCACACCTCCAATCAAGTTTAGCAGTTATACCCAGGTCAAAAACTTTGAAAAGTTTGTAATTATGTAGGTTGTGAGTGTAACAAGGCTGATATTGTTTATGTAAAAAACAAACTTGCTGGACACTGATGCCAGCATACCAGTAGCTGGGTCAGTGTATAATCATCGGTTGAAAGATGAGAATTTTAGCTTGGCTGTCGTCTTTCTTGGGTTAACCAAAGTGTGGTTGCTGATCGAGTAACATCACCGGAGATTTCCTGATGTGCTGCAGATTTTCTCTCATAGCAGCTTTTTCTACAGAAAGTTTGTTTTGGTTGCTACAAGCCTGGTGCTCGACATGGCTTTGCAACAGAATTGAACAGTGCTCTTGTGCAAGTGATGTTTTTTGAAGTTACGTTTCTTGGTAGATGTTGCACACTATTCTCTACATTTGTATGCGAAGAAGGGACACTGGAGATAAATTGATTACCAAACACATATCGCCACCACCGGCCATTTTCACAAACCGCAACAATGTCAATAAATTTTTGTTGCATGTGGATCTCTGAGGTTAGGCCACAGCATCATTCACTTCCGACTAGCAGTCACAGAGTTCATAATTGGCTTAACGTCGTCATCAATGTCGGGACTTTTGAGTCGGGTGACCAGAAAAAATATCCCATTTTCAACTCCTAGATTCCTTGACAGTAAATACTTTTTAGCTGCAATCAAATTGGATGGCGTTTTCCGCATTGCCCCTTTAGGGAAAGGAGGATGCAGTCAAGATTTTGATGTTTGCACTCCTCAGGTACAAATGAATTGATACGTAGTTTCACTGCCGATCCCAACTGGACTGACAGCCATCACATGCTGTGTCTAGTAGTTGGGAAGGTGCCCTTAAAAATGTAAATTAAAGGCAGGATGAAAAGTGGCTAACGTGTTTATAGAGATGCTGCAGACATAGAAGTATATAGCCGTAAAATATCATCCTATGAATGCAGTGAATTTGCTTCGGTCAAGTGCTGCACCGGACAAATTTTTGTGTTGCACTCATCCACATCAGCAGCCAACTACCATTTGGTTCTGTGGTGTTCCATCAGTGTGCCGACAATCTCCAAAGGCTGGTGTTGAGCATTGGTACGAAATGCAGGTGACCAGACTTGGAGAATTTGGCTTGTAAAAACATTATCATTGTAGCACATTGAAGTGGAAAACAACTTTCGGGTGGCCTTCCTAGCATTGTTCTCATAAGTTCCAGCCACCCAAAATATTTGATTACATTGGCACATGCGAACACTGCTGAACCGCAAAGGACAATCCTCTCTTCTAGAATGCTTGTGTACAGGATCTCGTTTTAACTTTGTCCACCTGGATTTCTTTTTCCGCCAACTACTGCCACACTTGCATGTAACACTGTAACAAGCTGTGCACATGGAAATTTTTCGCCGTATTTGCTCCAAGCTGAAACCATGAGAATTTAATGGTACACATACATAAGGACACTAGTGCGCTTTCAGTAGGGAAAGCAACCTCAAAATTTTTGCAAGAGGGAACGTGCCCCTACAGCCTTGGCAAGCACATGTGTTGAACGAGCACTTCTGTGCTATCCCAAATGCAAACCCTTGCACCTGCCATTCTATTGTGCGACGATGACAATCTCGCATCGTTTGCAACTGGGGGATATCCTAGCCTTTCCAGAGAGCAGCCTTTTATTCACTGTTTCATAGCCTTTTGAGGTAGCAGCCTTCAATTCTCAGTTTTGAAATTTAGTAAGCTTGCTAGTGCCGTGGCCTACCCCTTTGACTAATGTGAAACATTCCTGCATGCGTCGTACCATCCTTTGGTAGCAATTCATGACGAAAGCATTGCATTATTAAATTGCCAATTCTTGTTTGTGTATGCCCACGTTCTTAATGATGCACACCCTAGCACATTGAATGTCTATTGGCTACAGGTTTGCGAGTGCTGCGGAGGGCACACTTTGTGCACTTCACTTGATGTTTGAGTACCCCTTTGTATGATGAGCTTTGTGAAAGCTTGACACAAACTAATTGGGCCACTAAAGTTGCACTTGATTTTAATGAAAGTACTTACATGCTTAGCTACTAAGCCTGAGTGACTCCTGATGGAAAGACAGTGGAGATTTTGAAGTGGCATGATTTTTTTATTGTTTTAGGTGAATTCACGACAAAATTGGCCCCAAGACGAGGAGTCTCGTGAAGTCCCACTTCTGCTCCGCGAGGTTCCTGCCTGGTCCGCAATGTTGGTAGATGTAGTACTGCGACAGTCCGTGGGCATGACTAATCCGCTTATCGCCACCCGTAAAGGCAGAGGTCGGAGGAGGGGGCGATGAGCAGATTAGACGCACCTGCAGCATTTCTCCGTACGCTGACCAGGCGCGGACCTCTCGTGGTGGAAGTGGAATGCCAAGTGGTTGCCCGGTCTGCGGGCCAGTAGTACGTCATGTGAATCCACCTTTTGTGTGCACATTGCTGCATGCATGCTGAATGTTTAATATAGCACTACTTCTTGGTGATATTTTGTGTGTACTTTATCGCCAAGTGAAACTGCAAGAAATGCAAAGTGTGACTATAGAGAGGTCAGTTGGTTACAAGTGTTGCTTGAAAAGTTTCAAGCACTGAAGGTGTGCTAAGAGGAAAAAAAGAGCAAACACGCCTACAGTTAAAAGGAAAAATGGTTTATGGGGGTTTAACGTCCCAAAGTGACTCGGGCTAAAAAGAATGTCAAGATTGAGGTCAAGGAGACAACTAGCAGCATATCACCTTTCTGGTCCTTGTTTGTAGTATTGACGGTGAACCTGTGGTGAAAGATGACATCTCAGTGCAGGTTTTACCATTGTGGGCGTTCCTTTACCAACAGGGGGGTTATCCATTTTTAGTCACTCAAACAGTATTGAAGAATGATCCTGGTCAGTGTTTGTGCATGTTATTACACACTTGCTCTCATTGTGATTACGATATTGAAATACACAGGCAAGAAAAGCACATGATCACATACTGATCCCTCCCAATAAATTTTTTTCAACTGTACTTGTATATCATTTCGTGAAGTAGCAATCGTGGCGATCCATGCTGCATTCTGTGCATAATTCAGGCACGAAATGCAGCACAGTGCAAATTCGTGCATATTATTTCTATGCAAAACAATTCATTACCGCTAATCCCGGTAACTGTGAACACCAATGAATACACTGTCCATCACGCACAAAAATACATGCAGGTTGACGGAATGTTCATAGAAATGAGACTGTATGCAGATCAAATGGTGACTGTTGTAGTCGCAGTCTTCTCGTAATCAAGCGTGTTTACATTTGAGAAAACCATTTTGTGCGGCTCTTGGGGAAGGGTTTTGGTAGAACTACTCAGGCTATGAGGGGTGCCGTAGTGAAGGAGTCCAGAAATTTCGACCACCACCTGGGGTTCTTTAACGTGCACTGACATCGCACAGTACACTGGTCTCTAGCATTTCGCCTCCATCGAAGCGCGACCACCGGAACACTCAATGACCTCATTAGTCATCTGTTTGCCTCTGTAAATTAGAGCTTAAATGTCCGCATTGGATCGTTTTCAGGAGTGAAGCAATCTTAGTGAGATCGTTTGTACTTCCTCCACACTAAACGTGATTAGCAACTACTTGCGACATTGCAGCAGCCCTGCGAAGAAGCCTCAACACACAGTGTTGTCGCACACCAGCGAACATGTGATTTAAACGCATACCATTCTGAAGAACTCTTAGAAGTTAAAGGGATGACAGATAATTTCGCACCTATTCATTTGCTTCCAGGTAGAGCAGTTAAGGATCTCTCTAGATTACTTTTCTTGAATCCATACTAGATGCAGTTTTGAAGCAAAGCAATTCACAGAAGAAGTGCAAGACAATATAGTCTAGTTAAAGTAAAGATGAAGAAATGGGCAGGGGCAGGGCACAGTGTGGGGGGAGACAACCAATGGTCCCTTACAGTGACAGAGTGGATTCCAAGATAACACAGATGGGGCAGCAAGGGGGGGATGAGATAAGGAAGTTTGCAGGAATAAGGTGGGTGCAGCCTGTGCAGGACAGGGTTAATGGGAGAGGCCTCCGTCTTGCAGAGCACGTACGCTGGATGATCACTACACTGATGTCATTTATATGTCGCCTTCTCGACGCAAGTGACATTACAGAGGCCAACAGAACACAAAAATCAAGCGAGTTGTCAGTCATGTGCAGCAGCCAATAGAGATTGCTGACGTCTTCGTGCATTCAAAAGGACCAATACCCTTTACCAATACTCTAGAACATACAGCGATAAATGCAATTTGCTTTATGTCAGTTTGAGCTAGAAGGTACTCGAGGTTGGTCTACATTAAAAGATGCTGAAAATTTTACACCACACCTAGGCTTTCAGCAAACATCAGTTCACTGATCACAGAAGCAATAAAAAAGGGCAGTCACCCAATATTGCCAGTCACTAAATAGAAGTGTAGAATGGTTGCTCATTGAGAAATAGTGCACCTAAAATCAGGAATATGTTGTCATTGATTGCATTTAAGCAGCTCTTGCTTCTCTGAAAACTGGCAAATTTAATTTCATACATTCCACCTAAAACTAGCCCCAGCAAACAATGTTCTTGTCAGCTGTCAAACAACCAACAAAAAATAAACAGAAAATTCATCCTTAATAGAATGACAATATTCTGGCCAAAAGCACTCTGGAAACCTCAAAGCAGTGCCTTGCATAGAGCTACAAACAATACCATTAACAAATTATCTATATTCATCCGGTGTGTTTGTGCTCCTTAAAACAACGCAAACTGCAGTATACCAGCCAATGGTGTAATACTCAAAACATCCGTGCATGGCTTAATGTACTGCAGAGGCCGATTGTTTCAAATAAGAGGGCATGAAATATGGTCTAACAACAGTCATGTACGCAGGGCACTCCAGGTGCTATAGTTGACTAACTGCCACAAAATGAGAAGTTGTGCAAGAAAACAGCAAACCTTCTCCTGTTGGGCTAGAGAGTACAAAAAGAAACCGTTGCAAGGACTTGTGCAAAAATAAAATAATAGAAAGATATCCACACACATCCACGCATACCAAAAAAAATGTTTCTTCGAGTCATTTTACTGCCTAAGAATGCCATCTGCAGCAGCTCTATGCCATACTGTGAGCATACAGCCAGACGGAGAATCCTTGCATAAAAAACCCTTCACCATATTACACACATCTAAAGGGGCCCATGAACTGCCTTTGCGATGTCTTTACTCGTCTGCTTATACGCCTGTCTTGTCATTAGCGTACTGGCCTGTTGCATCACATATACTGCAGAAAATGCCATAATTGGCCGGTGCCCTTGCCTGAGTACATACTTACTGAAGTGAAAGAAGAATGCATTCATGAGTGCACCAGAAGTGTATTAAGACTGGAGAATTATGTCATGCAATTAGACCAGCTTTCAGGGCTGTGCTAATGGGCCACAAAGGTGGCATATTGAGAGAAGAGAAGCCTCAAAATAAAAAGGCACAAAGTTAGGTAGGTGTCCCCTTGAAGACAGAACGTTACATTATTTTCCAATTAGTTTGGCCGCTGTACACTTTGTTTTATTCTCGGTGACAATGCAACCGAAAACGTACACAAAAGGCATCCACAACAACAAAAAAAAAATGAGCGCTACAAGAAAAAAATCTGTAGAACGCCATGTCTTGGTGGGCAAGGTGCTACACTCCCTGTGAGTGCGAGCAAGAAACTGCAGCAGCCAAAATGCTTCCAGCGTGCGCCTTGTACCATCCTTGTTGCATCTTGCAGGGTGATGTAAATTCACAGTGT
The DNA here is from genome assembly GCF_052857255.1 of Amblyomma americanum. Taxonomy (NCBI): domain Eukaryota; kingdom Metazoa; phylum Arthropoda; class Arachnida; order Ixodida; family Ixodidae; genus Amblyomma; species Amblyomma americanum. The sequence goes on along the minus strand of NC_135502.1, from coordinate 86,960,945 downwards.
CCAGATTCGAGACGATGACTAGCGTTGCAATGTTGCAAGAGCACGTGGTGATGGAGGCTACCTGCCCTCCTTCTCTTCCTCCTCCTCCTCCCTTGCTTCCCCAGCGGCTGCTTCCTTAGCCATCTCTTCGTCATTCCACACAAAGTTGTAGTTCTTCTCTAGCCTCTCGTGCTTTTCAATCTCCTGGACAGCCTCTTGATTCCCCATCTGTTTATTAAAGTAAACAAAGCAAGAAAAATGTACAATGAACACCTCAGCAGCTCCCAGACTGGCTACTTTAAGGCCAGGAAAATACTAATGCACACTGTGCACTCACCAGCAGGGTGACAATCATGTTCTGAAACTGCCTGGTCTCCTCCGGAGACAGAACACTCAGGCCCTTGGGGGTTTCCTCGTCATCGTAGTAACCGGCAGTGATAATTTTAACTTCAATTTTTCTTCCTGCAGGGCAAGTTTAGTTTTGTAAAAGAAAAAACAACATCAGTGAAGAAATCTGGCATTCCAAACAAAGGGAACAAGAGTATGTGTGTGTACACATGTACACACACATACACACTTTTGTGTTACACGAGTGCTTCTAAAGGACAATCGGATTGAGGGCCCTGAATGTTTACCAACTAGTAAATCAAAGGAGTCATGTGTTGTTGTTGAGGCTTAATACATAAGCACCAAAGTCAATTCGATTGTTCATGACAATACTAATACCGCTTTTGAGACATATATATTCCAGCTGGTCTGATGCACTTACTGGGTCACAATAGAAAATTAGGCGAGCTGATAAGGAAAAAAGTTCACAATGCGAACATACGTGGCACAAAGCTGGTTTGGTTTATGGTTTAAGGGGATTTTATGTCCCAAAGCGACTCAGGCTACGAGGGACGCTGTAGTGAAACGCTCCGGAAATTTTGACCACCAGGGGTTCTTTAATGTGCACTAATATTGCACAGTAAACGGGCCTCTAGCTTTTTGTCTGCATTGAAATGCAACCGCCACGGCCGGGATCGAACGCGTGTCTTTCGGGTCAGCAGTCAAGCGCCATAACCACTGAGCCACGGCGGTGGCTTCGTGGCACAGAGCTGTTCTGCTCTTCAGTCTCGCTAAGCCCAAAAGTTTGTGCTGAATTTTTTTTTTTATCATTCAAATATGTCTTTAGAGGAGCCTGTGAGATGGAGTCCACTTAAATAAACAACAACAACACTAAAACTGCGCAACTTTCCAGACCTTTGCAACTGCTGATGAATACTTGAGCCACCTGTGCAGTTAGAAGCAATCAGTAGTCAAGCACGTAAAACGTAAAAACCAGGCCCGATAACCTCTGGGACCTTCAGACTGCTGGAGTGCCAGCCATGTGATATCAGCCGTCACTGACATACTCCTACAATGAGACCTTCGCAACGCTCTGTAGCTTAACTATCCAAATATGCAGGGCCCGTGGCCACCAGTCCGGCCTTAACAATGAGAACGTTCCTTACTGCAACTTCACTGGCTTCCCATGTCAACATGCCGCACATGTTGATATGGTATTACCTTCAGTCCCAGTCCCATTGGATTCATTTTTACAATAACAACTGCAGCACAGTTTCTCCAAGTGTGCTGTGCTTATCAAAGCATATTGGTCTGTGAGCATTATTGCAGCTTAAATGTACTGTCATCGTGAAATTTCATCTCAAATTACCATTGCCCAGTTTTCAGCAAATAAATTTGTTTCATGAGAATGGTTTTTGGCAATTTCGAGGAGCCATGATTCAAACATTTCTTTCACTCACTTGAAAACCGAAATAAAGAACTTTTATTGTAGCCCCGCCGCGGTGGCTCAGTGGTTAGGGCGCTCGACTACTGATCCGGAGTTGCCGGGTTCGAACCCGACCGCGGCGGCTGCGTTTTTATGGAGGAAAAACGCTAAGGCGCTCATGTGCTGTGCGATGTCAGTGCACGTTAAAGATCCCCAGGTGGTCGAAATTATTCCGGAGCCCTCCACTACGGACCTATTTGTTCCTCTCTTTTTTCACTCCCTCCTTTATCCCTTCCCTTACGGCGCGGTTCAGGTGTCCAACGATATACGAGACAGATACTGCGCCATTTCCTTTCCACCAAAAACCAATTATTATTATTATTATTATTATTATTGTATTTTTGCATTTAAACTCAGAGCGGCTATTAACATGTGGTGCTACGCAGCAACAGCAGTGTTACCCACACAAATCAACACAAACTGAAGCCACAATATAGCCAACTATAAACCCAATTAGTGCAAGATCAAAATAACGCACAGCTCCGCAATCTGATGAGCATGATCAGGACAGAGAGCAGAACACACATTAAAAGTTGCATTAAAATATGCAAACCTTAAGGAACCCCTGGAGTTGTTTTTTAAGGGTACATGCTGGGAGCTACAGATGTGTTGTAGAAAGAGCATGGACACCTGTCCTTGCTGCAATAAGTTTCGAACGAAATACAAAAAATAAAAAATTATGGGCCATAATTTCGTCTTTCTTATCTGACCACGTGTGCTTAAAGGTGCACAAAATTCAACAAATCTAGGGTGTTAACAATCAGCAGCTTACTAAGCCCAAGGCTCAGATTAGCTAGTAGTAGTCATAATTTTTATTAAAAGCTAACAATAATGTTTTTATCTAAATTGAGGAACAATGACCGGCAATTACGCTTCTTGGCAATGCGATTTTTGAGTGCAGCTGCTGTGGTACTTGTACCATAGGCGACTGCATACGCAACATCCAATGCCAAACAGGCAGCAGCTCTAGGTTTTGACTTCGGCAGCGCGCACAGCGTTCTGCCGCCAATGAACCTCGCCTCAGCTCAGTGCACTTACAAAGCACGTTACTCTGGCGCCATCTCTGGGGAGCGATGCTAACTTTACTAGTGATGTCATTAGCGAGCGGACAATGGCGCCCGCTACTCATCTCTACTCTTTATGCTGCCACCGTTCCCCTTCTCTGCTTTCGTCCGCACGCTATCTTCGCTATTGCTGTCTTTCCTCCTCCACACTCGGTTATGCCAAGGCTGAGGAACGGCCGCCTAAGAACTGCTCTCTAAACAAGCCTGCCCAGCAAGCAGAATATGTAAGCCTCACCTCCTGCAGTCACCCCTGCTTTTTGCAGCCTGTCTCGCAGCGCAGTCTCCAACCTTGATTTGTCCTCAGATGGCAGGTCCAACTCCTGGTAAGTGCTTGCCTTCTTTCCAAGCTCCTTCGACTTGCGGCGGCCGAACCGTCGGATGCGAACTCGTAGGCCACCTGGCTCCTCTGGCTCTGCTTCCTCTGTCCCTGCTTCTAGGAATTTCCAGCATGTTTATTGAAAGACAGGACAATAAACATACATATTTCAGGCAAAAGCAGAGACTGAGGTGTCCTGTCACTATTCCGCGCACAGAAAGACAGAAGAGCCAAATGGAGTACAGGCATTGTTTGCATCACTGTCGAAAAGAATGCACGCCACCTTTGCATTTTTTTGTTTACTGTGTAAACTCGTGTAAGGGCTGCACTTTTTTTTTAAATTCAGGTGTTAATTTTGAAGGTGCGGCCAAAACACAACTTGTAACCGCATTTATTTCTCAATTATCTAGAACAAAACAAGGCAAGCGGCCCTTACACGAGATTATACCATATATGACAGTTTGTCAATGATGACTCTTCATTATTTTTTACTTTTTTGAACAGCATACACATCAGTTTGGAGGTGCAGCCTCTGCAGCTAGCATAGGGCCTAGTGTTTGCAACTGTTAATCAAAGACCACCGACTACATAGTTAAAAGCCTGTTTCGAAAAAAATATAGTCAATAGTCATTTATGTATCGTTTATTATTAAAGACTTGGCAATCTGTCCTTAAAAAAGCAATGGAAATCTCTCTGATGCTGATGGTAGTTGCAAAATGAGGGCTTAATCGTTACCATGAATCTAGTCCTCTCTGGCATGCACGTTAGTATATGCTGTCCTTGCATGACTGACATGTCTTTCTAAGGTGGCAGCTGTCATCCGTACTGTAAAAAGCTAGGACACATTGTATAAGTATTCTGTGAAATTTATGTCCCTGTGAAATACAGTCGAACTCTGATAATCGAATTTGAAGAGGATCATGAAATAGTTCAGTATATCTATAATTCGATATGTAAAAAAATGGCACTACATAAGCTTACTTGTAACCTAGAAGCAAAAAACATTGCAACCATGCTATTGACAGCATCCTCGCAGTGGCGTGAAGCCCGCTGGAGTGCTGGCAGCGCACCAGTCACTGGGCATTCCTATGCTAACCTGCTTGCATCGAAGCCGCAGTGGACAGTTCTTGGGGACTATCCACCGCCTACTATAATATTTCTAATCCTGTTACCAGTACGCTATAGAAAAAGTAATGCTCATTAAAACTAAGGTACAGTGGGTTTTCGCAAAGCCTTGGGCAGTGAAGCGAGCAATTCCAGACGAGAGACACCGCTATGGGATTTAGTTAGGTTTGTTTCACTACATGACAGCGATGCAATGTGGAAAATGAGTACAGGAGATTGAAGGCCACCCTCAGGCATACCTCACATTCAACTCGACAAGCGGTTTCACAACGCTAGCACTGGCAGCAAGTGCCCAAGGCCACGCAGCTGACCCGTCTCCGCGTGAAGTTTGATGAATAAAATGACCGTCGAAACTGGAATTCGATTTGCTGCACTACTTTCCTAAACACACAGGATTTTCAAAGGGATAATCTCTGTGTTCGATATAGACAATAATTCGAAATATCCGGGTTACATATATCAGGGCTCGACTGTATCCATCCCTGACTAGTACACTGAATCACTTCGAGCGTTGGGGGCAAAGAACAGCCATTTTATTGCCTACAAGATGTTACTGGCCACACTTAGCAGCAAACAATCTGCTGCTGATGTTAGACCAATCCACTGTGTGCTTAACAGTAGACACTGCTTCATAAGGAAACTAAGCCCTGCCAATTGTTTTTGAACGGTGCAGATGATTTGACGCCACTCACCCGGATGATTTTCAATGTCTCCGTCTCCACTGTGCCTGCTTATGCCAGTGTCAGCTTGACCATCTTCAGGAGCAGGAAAAGCTGCACTGTCTTCATAGTCTTGGGGGAGGAAAAGATATCTGTGTGACAACCCCATGGCCACAAGCTCGTGTGACATATTGAAAAGCTTCAACCAATGAACCTGAAGGATTTTTTCTGGTTCCAACTCTTCTTTGTCATTTTCTTTCAAGAGAAAACGGGGAGCTGTAATGTCTAATTGAATTCAGGCTGACTTGCAGGCATGTCAGCATGAACTGCATACTCTTTTAGCACTATGCCTTGATCCAGTTGGAGACTGCTTAAGGTGTTTCCACAATTGTCTGGTGCTGTTTTTGCAGGTTTAGACCCTTTTTCCCCCTGTAGGCTTTCAGACAGGGTGTCAGCACTTTGTCCTGGGAACATAGAGCTTTTCCATTTTTTTTTTTTTATGTGGGCTAAAGTCTTCCTCCATTCAACTGCAACAAAACTGCATGTAGAGCCAAGACAACACAATAGAAATCGGTCTGCCTCTAAAATTTCCTGGCTTCAGTAATTTATGTGCTTATCCACAGCTTCCCCAAAAGTCCCATGCACGAATATGCTACCAAGGAAAGCAATAACACCACGTGCTAAAAAAAAGAAGACGCAGTCAATAAATCAAGTTGACAGTGACCACCAGTCACCATCTTGCACAGAAAAGAACCATCAATCCTTGGTTTATGGGGGTTTAATGTCCCAAAGCGACTCAGGCTATGAGAGACGCCGTAGTGAAGGGCTCCGGAAATTTCGACCACCTGGGTTTCTTTAACGTGCACTGACATCGCACAGTACACGGGCCTCTAGAATTTCGCTTTCATCGAAATTCGACCACCGCGGCCGGAATCGAACCCGCGTCTTTCGGGCCAACCATCAATCCTGAACAAGTCACAAGTTACGACGCATTTGATGCTGTACCTGGCACGCAGATGAAGCAACCCTGAACCACTGCTCGAATACGACATGTTACCTCATTCAAGAGCCATCAACACATTTAAAGCCATCAACATATCAGCTCGATTATATAACATAGTCCCACTCAGTGCAGTGTTCACAAACAGAGCACAAAAGTGAAACTTCCTTCATTTCCTACAGCTATCCTCCACAACCACCGCCAAAATGCCACAGAGGAGCGTAGAGCACACGTTCAGTGCTGAGACTAAGTCATGATAGCGGGACAATCAGGGTTGTACTGAAAACAGCAACGAGATGCAATATTTGTAACCAGTAGCGATTCTCCAAGAAGCGCTAGTTCAGAAAAAAAAAAAAGAAATGGAGAATCGCGGCTAAGAAAAATGACAAACATTAAATACACTCTAGATTTCACATTTATTCTCCTGTTGCACAATTATGAAAAAAAAAATTATTTTGGGGGAAACACTGCACTCAAGGTTCCCCGCAGAGCAGCTTAAAAATGCTACAGACACTAGACCTAAAACAAATTTCAAAAAAAAAAAAAACACCAGCACACTTTCAGACATATTCCAGCACTGAAACCTTGCCTATCAGTGCACTAACTCCATAATTAGTGAAAGTCGATATTTCTCGGGATGCAAAGCGAACACTTTCTTTCCTTTTTCTAATGTAATCAAATCAATGTGACCCGTTACTCCAGCATAATAAGTACACCAAGATCACACTTGAATACAATGCTGTTTGATAATCAGCACATCCAAATGCTGTTCCCAGGACAAGGTGCTGACACCCTATCCAGTGAAATAAATAAAGGAAAAAAAAAGACTAATCCTACAAAAACAGCACCAGAAAATTGTGGAAATTTCTTTTTAAGCAAACTTCCCAACTGAATCAAGGTATAGTGGTAAAAAAACATCAAGCCCACTCTGAAATGCCAGCGAGTCAGTGTAAACTGAATGAGATGTTAAAGCACCCCATTTTCTGTTCCAACAAGATGACAAAGAAGGGATAAACTAAACAAAACACCCCAGGTTCTTTTATCCTAGTGCATCTGCTTATGTCCTAAACAACAGTTTGAAGCTCCCATTCAGAAAGCCCACACTAAAAAATAGAGTGGCACTTACACCACAGATATTAAACAACTGCTCAAAACCCTCTTACAATAACCTGACGTTATATTGTAAATATGGTTTCTGCATAACAAAGAATAAAAAGAGTGCTGGAAACTTTCACGTGTGCTTCTGCTCTATATAAAGCTCCTAGGATATTAACAGCACACTGTAAGCTGTCCACCACCTCAGCATAATCCTAAAAGGTCCCGGCAACAACACAATCTGAAATACCACATCATTCAAGGAAAACTCACACATGGCACATTTAGCCTTTTGCAAATCCACCCCTCGAGCAAACTGACTGCTTACTGACTTCATGTTACAAGTATCCTAAGGCGCACTGTAAAGTTAGCTGGTATGGCCCCAGATTAGGATTGCCACAAAACAGCTGCGCATGTATTTACTTTGACACTTTCCCTCCCACATTAGGGCTTGAAACAGAACTGCATCTCAGCACCTACAAACTGAAAGTAGGCAAACACCAAATTGCGGAGATTTTGCACCGTGAAGGGATTTCGGTACCCGTACATTAACTTCTTGCTTTGGGCTGTCCTGCTCAATGCATGTTTTTGTTAGATTTTTTAAAACCACAGATAAATAGTCAAACAAAAGACCATAAGGCACTAACGGATGTGCTCCCTATTGCAATTAAACACAAAATAACCCACTGGTTTTCTTTGGTTTCAATTAATGCTGCGCAACTGATCCGCTCATGGAACGAGTACTTATTTTCCCTTTCTTCATGTGAGCCAGTGAGCAAACAAGTGCCATCAAGACAACCAAAAGTTTAAAGGTGAAGTTTTGTGACAAAAGAGAGTACGCCAAAGAGAGTAGAAACTGTTTGGAACCATGCAGCTCGTTTCATTCTTTGCAACTATGACAGCACATCAAATGACGCACTAATAAAAAACACATAGTCACTAACAATGTTTTCACTGTGCACAAAAATACTGCACTCGTGTCTAAGCTCTACAGCCTAAATCCTGTTTTAAAAAATGCAGGGCTAATTTTGTGCACTGTTCTGTGACACACTGATCACCCAAGGAAACTAGGCGTTCCACAGAGTCATTCTAATGCTCACCTAAATTCTTCCATTCGAACTACACATCACTCAAACGGAATCATTTGCCAGCAGATCCAGTAGTCTTTGATCATTTCGAGCAGTTTAAGAAAGCTCGAGCACCTAGTTTTCTTGCCTACGGCTTGACCTTCTTTTTTCTTACTTTTTTTCTCCACACTGATGTACAAGTTGCTGTAACTGTCGAACTAAACCAAATATCGTATTGCAATGCATGGGGCTGCATTCTTATTTAGTTTGTGTTAATGGCACTTACTGTTCTACTCCCCTCAATAACGCCCACAGGGACACATGAGGGTATTAGTAACCAACAAGCACACAAACATAAACAGCCTGGCTGCCTTACCGCCGTCTTCACCTACGTCACGTTGCCCATCTCTGCTGGACACCAAGTGGCCATCGTCTTCTCCTTCGTATTCATCTTCCATGATGTCATTATTCCCAGTTGGGTTACGGGTGGCGCTTCCCGGCTGCACGAGGTGTTCGTTGCCTGGCTCCTGTTGTTGAGCAACGGGCTGTTCAGGATCGGGTTGTTGAGCAACATGTTGCTGAGCAGCATGCTGTTGAGGACTGCCCTCCAAGCCGCTTTGCGTGCCGTCTTCAGTCTCCATCTGCTGCAGGCGTTTCATCAGCCTCTCAAGAACGGCATTCATGTCTGCATAACTGTTGTCCTTGAACTGGGCACCAGCTTCGTCCGGAAGGTCGCCTTCTCCCTTTTGGAATAAACAACATAGATTGCTTTTTCAAAATATTTTTTTTTTTTAAGAGCAAAGGCAACGAACAGACAACTTCACTCAAATGAGACAGTGAATGTGGCAACCTAGTATAAGGCAAGATAAAAGTAGTTGAATAAACAGGGTGCTTATAAGCCCCATTGGCATGTCTGTTTAAAGCAAAAGAGGTGCTTAACCTCGCAACTGGGGTTTTATTGTTGCAAAGTTATATTTCGCCGAAAGTGAACTAGACAGTTTATTATATATTATATCAAATGGAACTTGCTTCCCATTTCCTTAGAAGTCATATGCACATCATTGCATGTTAAAACTGTATCCTGTTGATCCTAACCATTCTTCTTAGTGTAATAGATCTTGAAGCACGGAGCAATGTGTGAGCGTGAAGGCTTGTTTGCCATCACCTACGTTACAAACACCTTATGCACTATGTCCACATATGTAGACGCAACTTGAACCTGCTCATAATTTCGTAAACAAGGCAAATTTCCACCTCTGAATTGCATGCTCTTAACATTTTGATCTTAGCTGTCAAGTTTGTGGTGCCATCTCTTGCAGCTGCAGCGAAACTCGTTTGTAAAAAAAAACAGATAAAAATGAACTTCGCGACGTTTTACGGTGGGGACGAGTAAGTAGCTTTAATTTTTGCATGCTCTCTTTTCAAACAGTCGTGCATGATGCAATTTACCATTTGGATTCAGAGTGTTGTGCCCACAAACGTGGACATTGTGCCTTAAGGCCGAAAACACCAAAGTACCGTTTTCTGGCCTCTATGCGCTGTTTTTTTGGGCAAGTGTGGCACAAAATGGGCTTATTGCTTGCAGGTGTTCAAAACAATGCTTCTACAAGAAGAAAACTGGATGAATCCAGCGCTGTTAATGAAAATAGCCAACAGAGAAGCGCCTCCAAAGAAGCGCAGCCGACCGAGCAATGAAGGCCCACGGATGGTCGCAAAGAAGCCTCATAATGCTCAGCTACTGCCGACTAACTCGGAGCGCTGTGATGGAAGCAACCTTGGCCCCAACTTCTGAACACGCCAAGAGAGAAACAGAAGAACGGAAAGGCACGGAGGTTAACTAGGCAATGCCCAGTAGGCTACCGTACACGTGGGGAGGGGAACACAGGGAAAAAAAGGAAAGAAAGAGCGACAACAAAAACGAGTTTTTCACTGTCCATTGACCACTATGACAAGGGGACAGAGGGCGCACACTTAAAGCTCATAATTGGGAACTCAGCCCCGAGTCCTTTAAGGACTTCAAAAGCACCTTCCCCACTGTCTTTTGTGATGAAGGTTTTGTCCAAGGCCCCAGTATCTTGGTTTCTATAAGAGGACAAGAGTCTAAGCAGTGAAGTGTTGCAGCCAAACATGCCAAATGCACAAGAATGCAGCAGACATGAAGGCTGAACATTCAAGAGCTGCGTTCGGTGCTGGAAATGAGGAATTTTCCTCTGCTTATCAGCACAAGCTATTGTTTTTATCCGTTCTATATGTCATGAACTAACGAATCAATCTTTAAAGCAAATATTCTCACAGCTAAACATTTATTCATTCTAACGATCAGTTAGGAAAGGCAAGAAAATGTTGCAGTGTTTAACTTCATGTAGCAGCTTTGAGGCGCTATGTCCAAATATGTGGACGCGAATAAAATGGGCTTGAATGTGAAAATTGTTGCATAATTTTTTACACTTAGACTTCTGCTTGGTCTACTGATCATGAATGAAATACTTTTCTCCTCGGTACATAAGAGGTAAAGGGATAATGATAGGAGGTCTCACTATCCAACAGAATAAATGTTGGTATTGGAGTTATCAGCCATTTTCTTCAAGCAAATTTGATTTCTGCGTCTGTTAAACAAATGCACCCCTTTCACGCGTCCATGCTGCAATCTTGATGTTTCCCAACCAAAAACAGCTGATTTTCCCATTACCTATTGCAAATGATCAAAATTGTGCTGCATTTAGACGTATGGTTAATGCTAATTAAGATATGCTGCAGTAGTTCGATGAATCAGTTCCCCAGAAAAATGTGAGTAGCGTCTTTAGGCATGTTTTCCAGTAAAAAATTGCCAGTAGAGCAAGGATAAAGACACGCTTCCCAGTTCAAGGGTTAAAGAGACACTGAGGACAAGTTTGAGGACAAGTCAATCGAATTTTTAATCTTAGTAAAATGTGAACGCTGAGACTTTTACGGCTCTGCTGGCATCTGCTCGCCAACAACAAAAAACAGCATCTATTCTCCAGAAATTTCTAGTTAAAGTTTGAGAACATTTTCCTGCTACTCTGATTCAAGCTCGTGATAACTTTGACAGCATTAGTAACTCCTTGAACACTGAAAGAAAGAGCTTAGGTATGTCGTCTGGCCTCAGAAATCCAAATTTAAGAAAGTACTTGACGTGCTCACAGTATGCAAGTGAAAATGACCTGTGGCAGCAATACCTGCATTTCATTTTTCGGCCTATTCTAGCTATTAATAACTCTGTTCTCGGTGAAGGTAGCCTGTCATTAGAACATGGTAATCGGTCAATACAGGGCAGCTTCAATTTGTTCTATGTGTTCCTTTAATACAACATGGCGGCTGGTTAAAATTTTTGAACACAGATGCCTGTGATCTTTCATTTGCAACTTTTCTAGCAAACTTTAGAACACTTAGTGAATTTCAGCTAGATAAATTGTGCAACAAAAAAAATTCATCCCATACACAAAGCACATGTTGGTGACAAAGTGGCATTTAATTCTTTTTACATCTTCTCTTTAATAATCTATGCGTTTTCCCAAACAGAAAGTTGCAAGTGTAACTGACAAATGCACAAAGTTCATATGTTTGGTACCTGGGTTTCAAGGTAGGCCTTGGAATTAATTTTCAGACAAGAGTCATAATAGCTTTGTCGATGAGGGGCTAAGAACAAGTCTCAGCTTGGTCTAATACAGAGATTCTCCAACTGCTCTAATGGTACAGAGATTCTCCATTGAACCCTCTGGCTCTTTCAAAAGTGGTTTGGGTTCCCCAGGCACTTTCGTCCAAGCATGCTTCAATCCAGCACTTTCCTTTAGTTGCACTTATTATTTCGAGATGAATCACAATGCAAGTACTCACAGCAGGCCATTTCTGCATGCTGACAGTCATAATTAATTAAAGCTGGGCCTTTTTGTAGCGAAAGCTACACTGGCCACAATCTTGCAATTTCACTGTGGCGGTGCTCCCGGGAGGCACGGAGACAGACCTCGAGCCGTTGCATAGCAACTGCCGCAGCTGGGCGGACGGCGCACACTTACCGCGCCATCTGGCATGATGTCACACTGCTCGCCTCGCCGCGGAGCCGCCCTTACCCGCGCTTAACCGTTAACCAATGTATTCAGTGGCGGCATCTATGGGAGCCACTGAAACCTCCGCACACTCACTGAATAACAAAAAAAACCTGTGTCGAGGCTGGGAATCGAACGAGGGCCTTTGGCGCTTGAGGCAGAGTCGCTACTACTCCGCCACGACGACTCGAGGTTTAATCATGAATAAAGGTGCGCCTAGTGAATGCACGTGTTTCATATATTAACTCTTCCGATCCAGAAGTCGGCATGCTTTCGCAACGTATATCCTGGCTTGACAGAGCTAGGCCACCAGCAATTTTTTGAGAGGCCATGCGCCTGCATGCTGGCCATGCATGCTTTTTTGCATGCATGTTAGTCAGGCGTTGATGGCCACCAGCGCATGCTGGGTCCTCAGCACCTTTCACAAGCCATGGTAGTTCCAGAAAGCTAAATATAGGTTGAGAAACCTGCTCTAATACATTTCTTTTGCAGCTACTGAACTTTATTTTCCACCCAACAGAATTAAAAAAAAAATTACCAACAATTACTGTACAGTGTAATCCACTTATAACGGTACCAGATAAACGATATATCGCTCATAGCGATCAATTTTGAGATTCATCAATTCTCCCATTGCCCCTATGTAAAAATAAACTGTGTATAAAGATACAATTATCGGTGAAATAACAGATACGACGATAGGATTCTGGCCGTCCGGAAGGTGTTTACCAGCAAAATTTGTCTGAAAGTTTATAAAAAATAAAATATTTTGAAACAAATTACATAAAAAAATTAGCTGCGGTTTAACTACTGCTGAACCTGGTTAGAGAGCGAAAGCTGTGGTGTATCAGGCAAGTAGACGTGGCTTGGCGCCTGCAACACTGAGTGCGTTCCGCACACTGGATAGGCCAATCTCTCACCTGCCACCCTGGCAGATGGCAGTTAACGGGTGACTGCGAGAGGTTGGTCACCCAATGAACGGTATATGCGCACTCCCCGCCGCACTCCTCCATGGCGTCTAAGTCAAGAGCACAGCTTCAGCTTATATTCCCCCCAGACAGATGTCCCAATGGCAGTTTCCATTGCACATCACACGAATATCACATGACTATTCTACCGGCTAATTGAAAGGTAAAATGCCAAGGTCAGACTTCCAAGGTCATGTCCATGTGGTGCGACACCACAACGTTAGGCTGAAGGGCATATCTGTGGTGCGACTTATAGCCATGCAAAGTGCGGCACCTTTCGCTTCAAAACTCCGCGAACTGACGGGCATGGCCAAATCCGTGAGGGAACGTTGCCTACCACCTTGGGAACCAAGCACCATCATCGTCACAATCGCTGGAAGTAGCTTGCTTGGCCCCTGTGCTTGCGGGCAGCCCAACGCTATCTCGCACAGACACAGTTTCCTTTGCACTGTCCACAGTGCAGTCCTTGGCAGTGCGCCAAGATGCTGTGCGCTGATCACATCCTGGGGTATTTATCTCTTGACAGGAGCTCTGGACGGGGTGGGGGTGAACTGGCTCAGTGAACTTGGCAGAGCGCCAAGACGCCGTGCGTCCTTGAAAGGAGCATGGTGGTGGTGGCTACATGCATGGAGGAATGCATTTGTGTGTTCTTTTAGTTTCTTTTTGTCGGTCCAGATATAACGATACTCAGTTATAATGATCCGATTTTCCAGTTTTCTCAATATCGTTAAAAGTGGATTGCACTGTGCTCCCTAATGTGAAATTTGAGTGTAGTTTGATTTTATGACATACTAAAGCGAAAGCTAGGATGACACCTAAGCTACCATTAAGAGTACAATGCGAAGCATTTCCATTTTGACATACAAGGCCTCTAAACTATCGTACTGAACGAACGCTCCTCAGTGGTGTGCATCAGTCCAGTGCAACCCTTGCCCGGTTGCGGCGTCCTCCTCAGTGTCTGCTGCTCCCTGTGCGAATGTGTTGTAACGTGCTTGTCTTATTGCTTTAAGGAGGAATGCTGAAGCCACAAAATATGCGTCTTCATTTGGAGCGGGCCACAAGGCAGGAGGCCCACACATTAAAAGCAGCGCATGCCTTTTCCTATGATAAATGGCATGAACTCCCCAAACAGCCTCCATAGATGCCCATGCATGTACTGGTTGATGGTTTGATTGCCTATCCAGGGTGGACTCAAGTTGCAACAAGCGGTTCTGAGGTAATCTTACACTGATTCGAAAAATAATCAACCATGCTCCTGTGAAAAAATTAAGGGGCCCACAATCTTTGCACAAAAAAACGCCTCATTTGGGCAAGGCAGTGCGCCTTTTTTCACAAAGCCTCCAATGTGTACCCCTTTAAACGGAGGGGATGCTGGGGCATCTGCCTGCTACCGCATCCACCGCAGTGGCTCTTGCACAAGTGGTCGCGATGCACATTCTAAGCATGACGTCTATCTGAAAATGCGTTTAGAAAGTCATTACACAACGGCTAGCACAAATTGAGCACAACCCCTCTTGCCTGCCCTTGCCATACCCTTCGCCACTCTCACCGAAGGCCTTTCTCTCTTCCACCTCTACTCCCTCCTGCACATTTCCATTCCTGTCCTCTCTTCATCACCGCCCTACTTTCGTCCTTCGCCGTGCTCTTCGCTTTGCTATAGCTGTGCCGGTTAAACCGACGACAACGTGTAAGCCAGGAACGGGCATCTAAGAGCTGTACTCTAAAAAAATTTTAGGACCCCCGCATGACATTTAGGATGTCCTACAGTGATAGCTGGGGGAACCTTCTTCTGATGGGGGTTGAGGTTGCGGTTAATGTTGTGAGCTTCATAAAGGTGGGAGTAGCCTTGTGCAATTCTGCTGGCAACAGGTCCACCGTAGTGACACTTAAATTAAAATTAGAGTCAGATGCTAGTGGCTCAGGTGAAATGGGTCTGTGCACTTTTGGGTCCCCAATCTCAAATGCACGCTCAATTGAGCCTAGTGCTGCGAGGAGGAGGAAATTCTGAGGAGAGGAAAGATGCACTAACTGCCATGCAAAGCCTTCTGCCACCTCTTAGTGGTTATCAGAACGACTGATATGGTCTGCCAACTTCTTCTTCACTCGGTGGCTCACAGCGGAACTGCTAGGGGTGCTGCGATTTTGCACTGACATGACCAACGCGCAATTCCGAAAGTGTAGGCCGTGCAGCCATATGTGCAAAATGCTTGAAAATCAGACAGAAAGTGCAAGAGTGTCCAGTGACCACCATATATGACAGCAACTATCATGAGACACCCGGAAAAAAGAAATAAAAACATAATGGGCCAGCCCGTGCAATAATAAGAGTTGTGCAAAATGCATTCATATGCTTCATGTAACAGTAAACAATAAATGAACTGACCTTATTGAACAGTTCCTTGAATTGTTTTGCCAAATCGTTCTGCGTGCTCTCCTGGGCCGGCTCTTCATTACTGTGTGCCTGTTCAGTAGGCAGCCCTTGCTGTCCTGCACAGCCAAGACATCAGGTGGCACATCAAATTATTCTTTTTGCACACACGCATTCACATCAGGCATGCCTTCTTCATATGGTTACTAGTGATGCGTCCTTATCAAAACTTAACAAGGTAATGTATACCACAACTTCACAGTGAGTATAAAAGAGAGAGTTTATTAAGATAGAAAGGCAAACAGGCTAGCCTAAGTGATTATTCTCTGGCCTGCTGCTTTGCACCGGGGAAAGTGGAGAGAGGAAGAAAGAGGGTTGCAATGATGCGGAATAACTAAAGATAAAAATATGCAGGAACACATCACCACCACCACTGACAAACTGCGTCCACTGTAGGAAAAAGGCCTCTCCCATCTCCTTCCATTTAACCCTGTCCTGTGCCAGCTGCGGCCATTTTATCCCCACAAACTTCCTAATTCCTTCTGCCCGCCTGACCCTCTGACGTCCCCTGGTACGCTTGCCTTCTCTTGGTTATCTTGGTTGAAAACCATCAGCAAT
Source organism: Amblyomma americanum (assembly GCF_052857255.1). NCBI lineage: Eukaryota > Metazoa > Arthropoda > Arachnida > Ixodida > Ixodidae > Amblyomma > Amblyomma americanum. The sequence goes on along the minus strand of NC_135502.1, from coordinate 86,944,809 downwards.
CCGCTTCAGCATAGCTGTGAGCCGAGACCCATGCAGCAAACAAAACAAAAGAATACCAAAATTTCCCGGAGAGCCTTCCAAGCCCATGGTCAAGCGACCAGTATAAGGTCCCCTGGCAAATGCCTACTACAGCCAAAATGTGCCAAGAAAGCGGCAAATACTGCTCCCAATGAGCACCGCAATGTAGTTGTTGTAGGATCGCGCACACCTTTTAATGGTGTGAACCTAACATTAGTGTAAACGACAGCTTGCAAATCATTCCCTCTTCCACTTCTACCTCTAACCTTGCTCACCATTTATTTTTACTAACTCTAAACTTTTCTCACTGACTTAGCTTCACTGAACTAATGACCATTTATAGCTAAGAACTGAAACATCTCCTTAAGAAAGCTTCAAAAATTGTTTCTGATTGTCATGAGACTGACATGAGGTCAGCTGTGGCTCAAATGTAACTGCTGTTGCTCATGGCATGCCTAAATTTGAAAAATGTTCAGCAGAGAAAAAGCTGGTCTGACTAGAGTGGAAAACTAGATATGCCTTAATTTATTACTAAGCGCCCCATGTAAAAAGTTGGCAGGCTATGGGACGCTTTATCCAAGTATGACCTGTAGATTATGCCACAGACAGCATCAGGAAAACACTATCTCTAACACCCAGACAGCTTTGTTTGGCGCTTTTTCAATTCTCAGCACATAAGCTGCATATCCGTAAAAAAAAAAAAACAGTGCTCAACTTTCTTCACCCATTGTTCTTAAGGCATTTTATCTCGGACCTTCATTTTCAAGACCTTGATCTATTTCATACACAGCATGCAAGACTGCCAAAGCTAGCACACCTATTCACTCCAACTCCATCCGCGCCAAAAAAGTAGTTCCCCTGCAGTGAAACTTTTAATATGAATGACCAATAACTGAACACCTGACTGTTTTGCCAGTGATTTGCAATGCCTAGCAGATCATTTTACATCACTCCTTGTTTTCGTCCAAATTCTCTGTGATGCTCAGAGAACAAATAAAAGACAGCCACTGCTCAGATGCTCGATTTGAACTTGAAAGTTTTTGTAACCAGCGTCTGTTTTCCATCACGTCAATCACCAGCCCCATTTCCTTTTCCTCTACATCTACAACTTTTCAAAAAGTAATTTGAAATTATGAATGAAAACTTCATTGGTCGACTGAGAAGGAGCCCCCAAATCCACGGACGGTCCCGGCATACAGGCCTGGGACGTGGGTAGGGGATGCAGACTAAGGACTAGTGAATGTGCATTGTTTCTTCACGGCCTCAGCCACCAGGCGGGTGGCTTGCTGCTGGATGGCTGGCTCCTCGCTCCGCAGCGAAACTTCCCAGGCTTCTCTACTGTTGATGTTTAAGCCAGCGCCCGCGGAATCGGCGCATTCCCAAATTATGTGATCAAGAGTGCCCCTTTCACCGCAATTTTTACATTAAGTAATCTGACACCCCCGGAATAGAAAGACTTAGAGCTTCACTCACTGGTGTGAGTGGCTTGCTTGGGCTTTGTAAAATCCGCCTCTCAAAACTTGGGAGCACTGCCTCTGGGACGTTTCTCTTTTACGAATAACTACCACAGAAGAAGAATGGGCAAGCCTCAGCATCATTTCTGGAGAAAGCTAGTTCATACAAGCAACGCCACGCACCGTCTCCGAGAACAGCATGGTCAATCCCAGAGGTCGCAGCAGCGGATCCCGCACCAGATGTGTGGCCATTGTCACTCTCACGTTTTTCTGGTACAACCGTTTCTTGCTCTAGAAAGACAGGTACATAATAACGGAAGTTTTTTTTTTTTTTTCTCAATGATGAATGAAACAGTGAAAGAAGTGAAAGTGCAAAGATTCCAACGAAAGTGCCCATATTTGAGTGTTGCACAGCTGGAAGAAAATTTTTCAGGGTCTAAGAAATTTCTCAAACAGCACCTACACAAGCACAGCAGTTGGTACCAACAGCTAGCACTAAACACGGGAATTTAGAAGGAAGAAGAGAGACTTCCAATAATTTGACTTATGCAGCTGTGGTTGTAATGCATCTTCTTCTGCAGTGCGGGCCATCTACTATGCGTACATTACAGCTACAGCTCTGTACTTAAATTCAGCTGGAAGGTGGTCTCTCCTCTCTTCTAAGTCCTTGCCTCTCTAGTACACTGTTACCCATGGCTGTGATATGGAGCTATAGTGAATGTTTTTAGCTAACAACTTTTTCATCCCACATAAGGCCAATGTTAGCATGTTGGCAATGTACAGCGACAAGTAAGGATGATGATTTATTCACGCCATTGCGCCTCTCAGCCACATATGCTCCTGGCATTGAAAATTACAGCACTATTCCACTTACATATTTCACTGTACTGCAGAAAATGCCCAGGGAAAAGAAAAGCCAGGATGACACCTACGCATACCGGTATGCACTGAAATCGGCTAATACAAGCACTTGCTCTGACTTCTGGCTAGCATGTTCAATGACAGCGTTAGAAAACTGATGCAGAAAAATTAATTAGTGCCAAAAGTGTGTTCCGGTAAAGTGTGACAGTAGTTGTACTGCAATCGTCTCAAGTACTATGCAACACCAACTAAACAGTTGGAATTGTGTTCTTGGCACTTTCACATTCTTAGTAAACTCGTGCTCACATCTGAAAAAGCTCTTGACTGCTTGTGCAGAAAACTTATTTCTTTTTTTCTTTTTATAAATTTTTTGCAATTCTCCTTTCAAGAAATGGGCCTCTTGTGTACTTTCCAAACTTACTTCCACGAGTGATTGATAAAGGTCTGTTTTTCACTGCAGGGTAAGCAGTCATGAGTCTATGCAAGCCCTAGCGCCGTTTAACACTGGACGAAAATTAGCTGCAAAATACCTGATGTCATTCGTAAAAGCTTGTTGATTTGGACTTAAGGGACCGAAAAAATGTTCAAATTATCCAAAGTTCGAATAACCGAATGACCCTGAAAGAAACTAACCAGAACCTCTTGCTTCACGGTAAATTTATTTGGTGAAAGACAGGACAATAGTCGCCTGCTTTTGAGATGAGGACAGCATGACAATGATTATTTTTCACATGCGTATCAGTGCTATTGGAGGCACGCTGTCAGGAGCACGAAAACAGAACTGCTCCAAAATATAAAGGGCCTCGCCAGCACGCTTCACGGTGTGATGCAGTAGCGGTAGAGCCCCAGTCATAAGGTTTGGTGCGCAGTTTTGGTGCAAATGCAAGAACTATGCGGAGCAGGTGGAAGAGAGGGAGAGCACAACAACGCCAATCAATGTCTGAAACGGCACCTGGGCATGGCTGGCTGGCTGGTGCTCGGCCAACAGCCGTCGTCATTGTGGGCTGGCGTGAAGCTCAGGAAAGCGAAACTGAAACTAAGCGGTCTCGCTATTCAGAGACAGGGCTATCCATTATTTGTCACGCCTGCCGTTGCACGCACGTTTGAGGCGTGCGAGCGACTTTGCAGCATGAAACTCATGTTTGATAAAGGCGATGTTGATGATCACTTAAAGTGCCGCTCGTACCTAGACATGTCCTCCCGTTGGGAGCCTGTTCGAATAAGCCGGTGCGAGATTCGCAAGTCCGGAAAAGCGAGCGAGCAACACAACAGACTTGCATAGATGCTGGCCAGCACTGCGCCGGCAGTTCGAATTATCCGGATCTCTGAGTTAATGGGGATCGAATTAGCAACTAATATAGTTGTAATAAAGCATATACAATTATGCCTTTTTGAAAAATCAATACATAACGTGCCAAGTTTTTGCATCAAAAGACAGTTGTTATGGTATCACTCCTCACTAGCATGAACTCCTCTCTCTTCACTAGCAGCCATCGTGGTGGCTCAGTGGTTATGGTGCTCAGCTGCTGACCTGACAGATGTGGGTCTGATCCAAGCTGCGGCGCTTGCAGTTTGACAGAGGCGAAACGCTTGAGGCTATGTACTGTGCGATGTCAGTGCACATTAAAGAACCCCAGGTGATTTACATTATCCGGAGCCATACACTATGGTGTCCCTCATAGCCTGAGTAGCTTTGGGATGTTAAACCCCATAAACCATAAACCAAATCACTCTTCACTAGTACAAGTATTAATTCTGGCGATGGACTGATTACAATTATTTGGCAGTCACTTTGCAGGAAAGCTCGAGGTCGCTCAAAAAGTCTCAAAAGCTGTTGCATCATGCTTAAAGGAGAGTTGAAGAAAAGGCAGATTAAATGCATATTACCGACTTAACACAACAGCTGACATAGCTAAGACCCACTGCAAGTCAATAAGCAGCTGCTAGGCAAGTGGCCCCACAATGCTGCTCAAATTTTCTACTTCCTACCAAGAAATGAAGAAGCCACAGATTGGTGCCAATTTCTTCCATACTCCACAATTATTTTCCACAGAAGCAGGGGTATGAATTAATAAATTAAGGATAACAGCTTTAATCAGTCAAAACTTTGAACCCACATTTATTATAAACATACACCTGTCTTAGCAACAACCAGCCCTGAAGGAGGACATGTTTCGCGGCAAGAAATGGACAATGCATCTTTGGCAACACATGAGCATAAATTAAGGTTAACTTTTGGTATAAAATACAGATTTACACCTTAGACATGACACCAGTAAGAGGTCAGATTTACGCAGCACCAAAATTCTTGCACTCAAACTAGTCTGCATCAGTCAGAAACAAACGTGTACAGGCCGGAAGCTTGCCGAGTGATGCAAGGTAGGATGTCAACTTCAACTCACTTCATTTAAACTGCCAATTTGCTCTCATTAAAATCAAGCTTATTGAATAGGGCCTCGTCAATTAGAACTCGGCATAAACCAAACAGGCTTTCAGTACCCTTCAAGTGCAAAGAATTGAGAGATGAAGGTTTGTCCGAGTCTCTTTGTTTAATGCAACAAACCAATTGTGCTAACAAACACAAAAAATGCCGACAGCACCGAAGTGAGTTAAATTTCTGGTGTCCAGGCAACCTAACACACTCACCATTTTCAACAACGTCCACTATGGGCTTCTCTAGATTGGTAAGAGTGTTGCTGGGCTCCTTTTTCACAAAAGATTTGATGGCTTCCAGGTTTTTCTGCTGCTCCGAGAGCCACACCTTTCTCCTCTCTTCCTCCAATCTCTTCTCATCTGACAAGGGGAGTGAAGAATAGTTACAACTGACATTGCTTAAACCAATGCACAGAGGAAAAGAGCAACATATTGTAGTCACCACCACCACCAACAACAAGGCAACATGAACAAATGTATAAACAATAATTCCTTCTCTAGTTTTTCCCAGTCACATTCCTTTCCAAAGCATGCTATGCTGCATTAAATTTGTTTTAAGGCCTCTCTGTTAGCCTTCATCCCTACAGGTGAGTAAAGGAAACCGGAGACATCAAGGCTTCATATTTCCATGCTTTTGAAGAGTCACTGAGGTTGTGCAGGGGAACCGTTTGGCTTTAAAGCAGTGAGCCTGTCCTGAGGCTAAAGAGCGTCTGTAGCCAAAGAGCGCCATGTCACAAGGTTTTTTTTTTTTCAAGGCGGGGACAAAGACCCATTTCCCAAGCATTTCACCCTACATAAGCCGAGCACCAAGCAGGGGAAAGCTTGTAGCCATTGTTATCACCGGTGGGCACCCGGCGACACTGGGGATCGAACCCCGCACCTCCCGCATGCGAGGCGGATGCTCAAACGACTGGGACACCGCTGCGGTAGTGAGCCTACCTACAACTACCAGTGCTGTCAGATGTCTTGCAACCATGATTTCTTTTTGTTCTTATGTCACACAGGGAAACCAAAAGAAAAAAAATGGCCTGGCTTAGCTTATGGTTAAGCCTAGGATGCGAAGCATACGTCGCTTGGCAAGCCGTACTTCTCGTTCTTCTCCCGTTTCCGTGGCTCTTTGTAACTTGCGCTTTGCGGTCTGGCGAGCCGCCCTCTTCCTGGCCGACATCTCGCTGCTCAACTGACTCAACGAGTGCGTTGCCTTTTATACAATTGCGTGACGTCAGTATCTCCTAGCGGTAGGAGCGGGAGTTAGGCCGCCGGTGGAGGCTGCGCGTCCGCAAGCGAGCGCACGAGTTGAGCCACCCAGCTTTCACGGCTGTTGTGACGTCATATCACGTGGTGCGCCGATGTAGGTCAAGTGGTAGCTACGCGGCCGCGCGCGGCGCAGCAAGGAAGAGCTTGGTTGTGCGGCTAGTATGCTTCGCATAAAAAAGAGAGAGGAAACATTGATGAGAGGAAAGGTGGAGAGGTTGGCCAGTAGATACGTGACACTGCCCTTCTACTCTATACCAGGGGAAAGAGGAAAGAAATGAAAGGAAAGAAAGAGGCAGAATGTACGTGGATGGTGATTATGTCACAATACAGTGAATTACATGGAGTGTCCCTGACGAGGCACACGTCCATGTACACATCAACTTGCACTCGTCTCTCATAAGGATTCAGAAGAGGAGTACACAAGAGCAAATGCATCACACACATCCCACACAACGCACACGTCCTACAGCAAACATAGGTATGCCTATGTCTCTCTCAGAGTATCAACGGTGTCGCCTACGTGTATCACACACACGCCTCAAAGATGGGCATCTATAGGACTGTCTTGCAGGAAAACTGCTGAACAGCTTTCATTGTGCACAAGGGAATCTACTTGAAAATGGCTCTGGCAGTATCGATGGCTCCCAAGCTGGGAAACCACGTTTTCCTTTCCATCTGGTGTTTCGAGTCTCCCATAAAAGTGGCACATTGAACTCTTTTTAAATATGAGAGAAAGCTGAGAAAAAGGCAATAAGCAAACAGCAGCAGTGCATGTTGAGAAAAAGCAGGAAACCTCAAAGGAACATTCAGGACAACCTGAAGTTGGCTGTATAAATAGATTATCGAATTAAAATGACAACAGGACTAAATTCAGTGAAAATGGAGCTTTTACAAGCTAGAAAGGTCCAAGAATGAAACTTAGGTGTCACCATCGTCACAATCTTTCGAGAGGAAACTGCAACCATGACACACATATTTTGTGCTCAATTTCATGAGGTTAGGCTACACTGGTATTCTCTTCAAAATGGTGATCCCAGAATCCTGCTTGGCCTTGACATCACGAGTTTGAACTCAGCGGCAGGAAAATTATTTAATTGATTTTCTCAGTAGTAAATGCATTTTCTACTGGCAAACAAACATTCACATGGCCACCTAGAGCCACAGAGGCGATTTTCACAAAGAATAAAAATTGAGTTGCGTTGCACCCAGTGTCCCTTTACTGAATGCAATCAAGAAAGCAAAAACGCAAAATAGCACGACAGACATAGTGACATACTTTCTTTGACCTCCAGGTACCTCTGGTACTGCTTCTCAGTGAGCCTAGGGCTGCACGAGATTGTGTGGGGCTTGGAGGGAGAGATTCGCTTGAGCGGAGGGAATGCGCACACCCTGGATGTGTGCACTGTGAAGACGTAGCTGCACGTCTCAGGCTCCTCCACGCTATCAACGTAGTCGGTCGATTCCTCATCGCAGTAGTACTGAAAAGCAAGAAAGAAAAAATAAGATAGAGCCGCAGTGCGAAATAAAGTCCGCGCGCTCAGAGACTGGTTCCCATTAGTTTTCACAAAACCCGCAGTTTCGTTAACGTTATGATGTCTTGAATTTCCTTGTATTGAAGTGCAGTATGGTCACTTCACAAGTAAAAGAAACTGGGACTTCATGTCTTCGTGACTAACATCATAATTCCCATCAAACATGCCCATACTGCTATAAAATTTAAGATTAAAATGTAGTTAATACAAGTCAGAATGGAGAAGTATGATTGAGAGAATGTATGAGTAGATTTTTACACTTTGTTCGGCTCGTAACACTAGTCTAAAGTGAACATAACAGGGCAACAGCAGCTGTGTTAGCAAAAACCCCAATAGTTGAACACACTATGCAAGTACACTTTTTAAGTGCAGTCAGCACACATAGGTTTTTGCTCTTCCTGCATAGAGTGCATACACGGCCCAATAAACACAACTGACCAACCCTCCTTACATTCCACCTAATATGAGCAATGCAACCACCCTAGATCCAATATTAATGAACTAAACTCTCACCACCTATTTGGTGCATTAATTCTTTTCCACATTTCCAACAGTATTTCGTGCTCTATGTCATTTAGTCACTGAAACCGTGATGCATGTATGTTATTTCGTGTCTGTGGGATGCACTGGTGACTGCATTGTTTTATTCTTTACTTGTATTTGGTTCTTTACCGCTTTTATGCAGCAGTTCTCGTGAAACTATTGCTGGTACAATAAACGATGCATGCTGCTGATGATAATAATGACAGGGATAAAAATTACTTGCAATGCTCCCCCGGCACTAGGCCATTTATATGTGCCACCATGTTTCATCTTCTTTTTTTCAAGATTTTCATTGTGAACTTGCTCTTGTCTTCTCTCATGCAAAGAGGCAGCCAATTACAGCAACCTACTTCCAGCAACCAACAAATCTCAAGGCAAGCCCATGAAACAGAAGCTAAAAAGCATGTTCAAATATAGAAAGAAGCATGGGAAAGGCTGGAAAAGCAGTGTTGAAAGGCTTTGCCACCTGAAGCAGAGGGGTGACAATGCGAGGGGTCCCCAACTTACCCTAACTTCAGCCTTCCTCGGGACACCGGTGATGTCACATTTGGAGCCATGGCTATAGATTTGACTGTGGTACTTCTGCTGGCCTGTCTTGTTGAACTGCTCCTACACATGGGGGGTGCAGACGTGTTTGGCTTGTCACTCACACATACACAAAGCACTGTTCACACAGAACCAAGTCCGTAAGGACATACTGGACATACCAAGTTTGTTTCGTTATTCCAGTCGAAATCAGATTCGTAGAGCCCGAGAAATATAATGGCACCTTCTGGCTTCCCATCTGAAAAAATACAAGCACTAAATAAAGTCTCCGCATGAGAAAAAAAGAAATGACCCGACTCAAAATTTATGTAGAAGGCTGGACAGCATATATGCCTTGCTCTGGACAACTGTCTCCAGGACAACAGAGAACAAGAAAACTTTTTCGATAACATTAATTGTGGTGTCCGAAACTACCAATCCTCGCTGGGAACACGTTTAGCATGAAGAACAAGCAGTGACAAATGAACAAGTTTGCAGCTGCCAGAAAGAGTCAGCCACTCCTCCAAACTCCCACGCTGAAGTGCCTAGGTTCCCACGTTGAACCTAGTGCATACTGGAAAAGCATGAGTGACTGTAGGGCAATGCAACAGTTCATGTTCACTGTCAGAGTATTTTCTAGATTAAATGCATTTTGGTGCATTTTGAAACCATGCTAAGTTAATGCCTGCGCTTAATTTTCTCAGAGAAATGCTGTTTGTCATCAGCAATTGATGGTTGGCACAATTTCAGCTGAGGTGGTGTGAGCGGACTCGTGAGGAACTTTCTCAGTGATAGAAAAAAAGCGACACAGAAGATAAGAGTAATATCTACCAGGTTATATATACTGCTTGCGTATCGTGCAGCCTTTTGTATGCTAAGGGCAGATTGATGCTGACATAAGAAATGAAGCTGAACTACACTCAAACAATTAAAACAGGTATTTCATGTAAGAAGTGTAAAATGAAAAATCCTTTCTGAAGCATGTAACTTGGTTGTCTATGCACTTGCTGCAAAATTTCATCCTAGATCATCAAATGCACACAGACCAATAAAGATGGACCTCCTCAAAGCAACACATAATCACAAAATTTTATATTACAGCAAAGATTACTAATTAGTAAGTTACATAGCAGTTTCTTTACATTTATCAATGGCTAAGACAAAAAGTTTATAAATGAATCTTATCTTGATCAACTTCGTATTTAATGTAAGAAAAAAAAATAAACTTAGTACTCAATGAAAGAAAAAAAAAAGTCAAAGTTCTTACTTTCAACGTGGAACTGCTTGATTGACTTTCCATAACAGATTTCATATGTCCACCAGTTCTTTGTCTGAAAGAAGTAGAAACTAGACATTACTTACCATGCAACCACCTAACACTCCTGATTTTTATGTGACATGGCTGATACAGCTGCAGTAAAAAGTTTCTAGAACGTAATATTAGCAAAAAAACTTGACTGCAATGCCGTCTTCAGCTTGGAATAGATAAATGTAGCCAAATTCTGAGAGTGCTATTTTCACAGTGCACCAATGAATCACTAGCAATGCGCCCTGTATGCAAAGAAAATAAAACTCTTTGCCAATGTCGTGCTTCATAAACTTATGACTCGAGGTGTACATATCATCATGCACTGCAATGTTTTAGTGCTCCTTAGTGGACAATAATGAAGCGAACAGTTAAATGCAATGGTGCCAATGCTGTGCCAGATATACTGTCATCCCAAGTCTGCCTGGCCGCCTAAGAAAAGGCAGCCCCCAAATGCAGTCAAGGTACCAACAATAGACTTAAAATTCCTCAATATGTCAGCAAGATTGCAATGCCCAGTACAGAACTTTACAAACTAAACCACATAATAAATGAAATGCCAGCTGTTAATTTTTAAACGCCTTCCCCACATGCATGAATATATGAACGAGAAATGACTTCAGCAGCTTCTTAACACCACATGAAAATAAAGTTAATCACTCTGAGCCTACAGGTAGCAATCTGATCTTGCCTAGGGCAAAAGGAGTGATAGAAAGATTAACAAGTTCTGAAGCTCAAAGAGGAGCAAACGAAGTGGTTCCCACAAAATGAAATAGTCTCATTACAACAACAGTCATTACATCCCGCAAGAAGCAACCACAATGTTTTACCTTAGTCAAACAAGGCAGACTTCTCAGCGGCTCCAGCAACTTTAATACATTAGGGGCCTCTTCCTCAGTCTCATCAGATTCCGCATGTTCTGTCGGGTAGGAATTCTCTGGCAGGGAGCACTGATACTCTTGTCCGAATTTTGTTGTCATCAGCATTACTGACTGCCCGACATCCTAGAGAAAACAAACGCCAATGAATGAGAAAGCCATAAAACGTTCGTTTAGAAACACGCAAAAAGCGCTCAGAAGAATGATGCAGTTCTCTGTGCATTAAAAAGAGAGCAAAACATCCAAACAGCAATGATTTAACACTTCGCATGCAACGTGCCCTAAAGTGGATGTCATTTTGATGACGCGTCTTAACCTCTACCAGCAGTGGCGGCACATGTGTACATACAGCCCTAGAAAAGGGGCAGCACCGCCTAAAATAATTTGCGTTCAGAAAGGTTCCTTTTAGTGCCCTGCTCGACTATTCACTAAGTTTACAAACATGCAAACCTTCCTCCCACGAAAGAAAGCTAACGCCGACCACTCCTCAAAGGGATTATTTTCAATCATAACGTCCAAATCTTTCACGGGTCAAAACAGCATATTACATTGCATGCTTGTGGTCAGCTTGTAGGCTGGTGATCAAAGTAAAAAAGGGGGACATCGGCCAAGATCTTTGTGTACACACTCCTCAATAACATTTTGCTACGTATCGAAGGCGTCAACTTCTCTGCACATCAGGATATGGAAGCGTAACACAAGGACTCACGTCACCGATCTTCACTGGAGTGCTCACGATGTCAACTTCATAATTAAAACTTCTGAGCTCCTCCAAATTAAAATATGCTAACGCGGATTGAATAAGCAACGGTAGTAACACCGCTGCTGCTATCATGATGGCTAAGGTGAGCTGGCTAAAAGCATTTGCACAGGAGGGAATCACACGTAATCTCAGCTGTGTAAATAACGAAGTGAGCGAGCGAATGCGGGTGCGAAAAATGATGTGCCATTGTTGCTGGATGATGCGGAGATCCGACTAAACAGAAACTCGTGATTCTGTTTCGGTTTCGGTGCGCAACATAGCATTTGAATGTGAAAACTTCCATGATATAATACTGAATAATAATAATAATAATAAATGGTTTTTGGGGAAAGGAAAGGGCGCAGTATCTGTCTCATATATCGTTGGACACCTGAACCGCGCCGTAAGGAAAGGGATAAAGGAGGGAGTGAAAGAAGAAAGGAAGAAGTGGTGCCGTAGTGGAGGGCTCCGGAATAATTTCGACCACCTGGGGATCTTTAACGTGCACTGACATCGCACAGCACACGGGCGCCTTAGCGTTTTTCCTCCATAAAAACGCAGCCGCCGCGGTCGGGTTCGAACCCGGCGACTCCGGATCAGTAGTCGAGCACTCTAACCACTGAGCCACCGCGGCGGGTATAATACTGAAATGCATAATTTGACCTGTGCGTAACAGCAAATTTGACAAACATGAGAGTAAAGCTCTATAAATTGAAATTGCATACATTTTGAAAACTGCCATGCTATTAAATTTGGCTCTCGGACAATTAATGAATATCTTATTTTTGCCATGCTTTGCTGAATCTTTTCGTTGTTGGTATTCCTCTGCAGCACTCACTGGCTCCCTATGTGGTCCAAGTGAAAGGAAAGCAGAGCAACATACGGGATGTGTGCAGTGTTCAATGTACACCTTTGTGTGCGTTAATTACATCCGCGGTGTTCGTGTCGAATGTAAACAGTCATTGCGAGTGTATAACGCGTATCGAGTTCACTACAAGTATTACGGAATACGGAGTAAGTGAGTCACCCGTCTTAACAGCAGTAATAGACACTATGACTCTACCCAGGCGAGAAAAAAAAAAAAAACTTTTGGTCCAATCGGGTTTCCAATCGGATTCATTTGGAATGTCCAATGGGTTTCAATTGTGTATTTGGAACTTAATGGTTTCAATTTGACAGGCAAAATTCTGTACAGTACTGCTAATTTAACTTAAGTTTTCTGTTCGAAGTCGGTTGCTGTCAAATGCTTTAAATGTTTGTTTTAATTTGTTGTTTGTTTTTGTAAACGAAGGCAGGCCTTTGTCAGGTGTTGTATAACGCCTTTTCTATAAACCAATAAAAAATGGAAACGATTGGAATGTCCAATTGGTTCCAACTGTGTATTCGGAACCAACTGAAAACCCGCCGCGGTGGCTCAGTGGTTAGGGCGCTCGGCTACCGATCCAGAGTACTCGGGTTCGAACGTTCCCGACCGCGGCGCACGCGTTTCGATGGAGGCGAAACGCAAAGACGTCCGTGTGCTGTGCGATGTCAGTGCACGTTAAAGAAAAATGAAACGAAATAATAATAATAATTGGTTTTTGGGGAAAGGAAATGGCGCAGTATCTGTCTCATATATCGTTGAACACCTGAACCGCGCCGTAAGGGAAGGGATATAGGAGGGAGTGAAAGAAGAAAGGAAGAAAGAGGTGCCGTAGTGGAGGGCTCAGGCATAATTTCGACCACCTGGGGATCTTTCACCCGGATCGAACCCGGGACTCCGGATCACGTTAAAGATCCCCAGGTGGTCGAAATGATTCCGGAGCCCTCCCCTACGGCACCTCTTTCTTCATTTCATCTCTCAGTTCCTTATTTGCCCCCTATTCTCTTACGGCGCGGTTCAGGTGTCCGCCGAGAAGTGAGACAGATACTGCGCCATTTCCTTTCCCCAAAAACCAATTTCCAATTGACAGCTTTCCTTTCTTCTTTCACTCCCCTTTATTCCTTCCTTCACGGCGCGGTTCATAATAATAATAATAATTGGTTTTTGTGAAAAGGAAATGGCGCAGTATCTGTCTCATATATCGTTGGACACCTGAACCGCGCCGTAAGGGAAGGACAAGAGGAGGGAGTGAAAGAAGAAAGGAAGAGAGAGGTGCCGTAGTGGACGGCTCCGGAATAATTTCGACCACCTGGGGATCTTTAACGTGCACTGACATCGCACAGCACACGGGCGCCTTAGCGTTTCGCCTCCATAAAAACGCAGCCCCCGCGGTCGGGTTCGAACCCGGGAACTCCGGATCAGTAGCCGAGCGCGCTAACCACTGAGTCACCGCGGCGGGTTCTGCGCGGTTCAGGTGTCCAACGATTTATGAGACAGATACTGCGCCATTTCCTTTCCCCAAAAACCAATTATTATTATTGACAGCTTCAGCTTAGACAATTGGGACTAGTTGCTTCCAACAACTTGGTTCCAAATGCACAAATGGAACCAGTTGGACATTTCAATTGGAAAGCCCAGTTGGACACAATATCTTTTTTGCCTGGAGATGCGCATGATTAACTACAAGGTGACACTTTAACTACATTTTAACTACAACTACACTTTAACTACAATTTTAACTAAATCACTTTAACTACACTTTTAACTAAGTCACTATAACTACAAGGTGACAACGCCGCATATTACTGCAATGCATAAAACGCTTTGTAAAAGCCTTTTGTTTTGATTCGCATAAATATTTTCTTAAGAGAGTGGCACTTGTTTCTAGGCAAAGAAGAAGCAAAAGTGCTTTCTCGCGGGAGCCGAGACGGCTGTTCCAGCCACCGACCTATGCCCGACCGTCGGGCCAAGTAGGCCGCCAAAATTTCCAAGTGATGGGTGTGCTGCCACCCGGCAGCTCGCGCAATTGACTTATCTCGGGTGCGTGCCAGGTCCTACTTTGAAGTCAAGGTGAGCGGTACAGTAACGGCGTGGGTCAATTCCGCACCATCATTAAATATGCAGCAGTAACATGAGTTGCATCATTATATTGTTCCTGAGAGCTAGGTATGCCGCTACTGCTCTGATGATAGCAGTGATTAGGAAGTGCGCGAGATGCATTTGTAATAGTTCTCAAGCATTGACAGTTATGTGGACCTTGATGTTTCAAGCGAGCTTTGTGTGGCCCAGTTACGATCTGTTTCAAGATGAGCGCGTAATGACCCAAACATAGCGGATGTCTATTGACCTATCACGACTCACGTCCAGCATGTAGTGTCCCTGTACTTTGCAATAGTAGGTGGTGATACGGAACATTGTTACATGCAAACCTATGTGGTAAAAAGCTTGCCATAAAAAAACAGCACTTTTCAGTTTTCAGCTTGAAACAGACGTATGCGCTAAAGAAAGCAGTAGACACTTGGACTTGGAGAAATTGTAGACAGAAATGATGGAACTTATGATCTGACCTGCGCTAAGTAAATTAACGTAAAAAAAAAAGCTGGGATCATGCGAATTTCTCACTTAGCGATATAAGATAGAGTTATTTTCAAGCGTATTTTCTACTACCATGTGGCGGAAATATTTTCCATATGTATCCCAAAGCTCGAGTGCTTTTGTGCCGACCTCTTTGATTTGTCGTATTGTGTTTTTCCTTCCCTGCCTCTTTTATTGAAAACTCCCTCTTTAATGTTGCTTATGAACCACTAATTGATGCTTTATTCTATTTATTCTAAAATAATAAATAACAATTTGTGGGCGCTATACAAACGTATTTATAACTTCCTGCAGAGTATTTTTAAGCAAGTGGATTTTCTGGCAGTGAAAGGCATCTCCTACTAAAGTGTCTTACTCGTGTTGTAGTCGCGGTGGGTGGAGCGGAGGCTGAGCGACTAAGCAGCATGTTTATTCGGCATGCTGGGCAGTACAGGAGAAGACTAATCACGAGCGATCTGCTCGCTCGCCTTTTTACAAGAGAACAGCGCCCCCTCAGCATTGCATAGCCTCACGCAACAGTCGATAACATGTCGATAACGTGACACTACGTTCCAGTCGTTCACAATGCGATCACATGACACTACATTCCCTTCCCCTTTACACAAGCTCTGTGGGCCATAAATAAAGATCAGGAGGCTTCCGAGAACGAGCACTGCGCCGAAGAGGTGGCGTGTTCGGAGGTGACGCAGGCTCCCGGAGCGGTGGTGATAGCAGCATGGACCTTGCGAGTGAACTGGCGTTCATTCTGGGCAACGTAGGCGCTTGGTCGGGGTGCACAGGCTGTGGTGCTGAGGAATCTTGTGACTCCGACGTAGCCAAAGAAGGGTTCGCAGCAGATGACCCTTCCGGTACAGGATCTGACATTGAACTGGACTCAGAACGAGGATACGCAGTCGGCACGGCTTCGACACATTTAAGGGAACACGGACGTAGGTTGTCGGCATGCACGAACCTCTGTTGCTGCCCTACTCTAACACTGTAGGTGGATGCATGCACTGCACGGGTGCTTTACGACACCCCGCAACCACTTTGCCACCCCTGGACGTAGTCCTTGCCCGAGCACATAGTCGCCTTGCTCGAACGATCTCCATGACCGCGCTCTCTCCTTAGCTTTCTCGTTCATCTGGAAGAACCTGTCTCCAATACGCTCTTCCAAGTTCGGCTGGAGAAAGCTCATGCGTGTGCGCGGTTTCAGGACAGAAAAAATTCCGCGGGTTTTAGCCCCGTGGTTGGTTGCGGTCGATGTGTGTCGTTACGTGAAAAGAAACTGGTCAACCCGATGTTGCAAGATTTTGTTGATCCTTGTTCTTCTCTCGTCGAGAACCTGCCATAGAAGGTCCCACTTAACAGTGTGTACATACCGCTCTGCACTTCCATTTGATGCGGTGTGGTATAGGGTGGCGTCCTGGTATGCCGCACCCCATTCTTGCAGAGAAAGTCTGCGAAATTCTGGGCACAAAACTCTGGGCCGTTGTCCGTAATAACTTCTTCCAGAAGTCCGTACGACGCAAAGACACTCCGCAGCTTTTCGATGGTCTTTTCGGTAGCGGTTGAAGGCATGACGAACACTTCATCCACTTGGAATGCGCATCCACTAGGACAAAGAGCCACTGGCTATCCGTAAAAGCAGAGTCAAGATGTAATCTTTGCCATCTGCGAGTAGGCCAACCGCAAGTTAGCAGTGAATACGTAGCGAAGCATTTTGCGTTAACTGACACGTACGCAACTTTTAACAATCCGCTCAATGTCCTCCGTGAGCAGAGCTGAAGCCACCACACAAAGCTACGGGCGACCATTTTCATGCGCGTCATCCCGGGGTGTCCTTCATTCAAAAGATGCAACCCCTGTTCGCGCAACCCACGAGGTATAATCACGCGATTTCCTCATGTAACACGCTGCTGATCAACAGACAGCTCAACCCAACCACTCATCGTGTACAACAACACTTTCAAAAATACACTGTCAGTTCAAGTGCATTTCTGAATCTCGGCAGCAGGCAACGGCACTTCTTCAACAACTGAAAAGAAACGTGCACAATCCGAGACATCATTGTGATTTGGTTTATGATTTATGGGGGTTTAACGTCCCAAAGCGACTCAGGCTATATGGGGGAAGCCGTAGTGAAAGGCTCCGGAAATTTCGACCACCTGGGGTTCTTCAACGTGCTCTGACATTGCACAGTACACGGGCCTCTAGAATTTCACCTACATCGAAATTCGACCGCTGCGGCGGGTATCGAACCCGCGCCTTTCGGGTCAGCAGCCGAGCACTGTAACTACTGAGCCACAGCGGTGGCCTCATTGTGATTTGCTAGCGGTAACCATGAAAACCTTCACAGTTTCCAAAATATCGACCTTTGCGGTAAATACAGTGATAATCATACGCTTCGAGCAGTGAATCCTGCAGCGTTGTCACCACTGGTATGGATTACTATGAGCGAGCAAGCCTACCAATGGCTGACAGTCTGAATACATCTCAAAGCGGGGTCCAAACAGATATTTGCGGAACTTTTTCAGCCCAAAAATTACAGCAAGGGCCTCTTTTTCAATGTGAGCATAACCTTCTCTGCGTTACTTAATTCTCTGGAAGCATAGGGAATTAGCCTTCCGTCACTTCCACTTTTATTCACAAGAATGGCTCCTACGCCGTATTTTGACGCGTCGCACGACTTTTTTTTATCAAAGTAAGTCAGCACTTGCTTTGTGTTAACCAGCTCTTGCTTTCCTAAAATGCTTGCTCAGCTGCCTGTGACCACTGACATCTCTTTTCTTTGTTGAGAACATTGTACAAAGGCTTTAGCTTAGGTCACATGTTCGACACAAACTTCCCGTAGAAGTTAATCAAGCCCAAAGTAAGCTCGCAACTGTGCCGCCTCCTTTGATCTTGGTGCCTCTTTCATCGCTTTCATCTTTTCATCCGACGGCCGTATGCCCTTGTCGTCAAGAGAGTGGCCTAGGTAAGGAACAGACGTCTGAATGAACTTGCACTTTTCCTTTTGCAATCGTATGCCTCTCTCCAGAAACCGTGCCAACACCCTTTCAACTCTATGAATGCATTCGTCAGATATCGAACCAGCGATAAGTACATCATCCAAGTAGCAGCTTGCACGTTCAAACCCTTTTAGCACATCATCCGTGATAGACCGGAAAACAGCAGGCGCACTTGTGATGCGATAGGGTAAGCTCGTGTTTCTTCAATAGCCTTATCTGCATATTGACCACCACCATTGATTTTGCCTCTGGACGCAGTTCAAGCTGCTGATACGCCGTAGACAAATCAAGCACTGCTAAATACTTGCATCTTGAGAACTTTGCGAACAAATCTTCCTTCATGGGAAGAGGATTATAGTCAGTTCGCAGGCACGGATTCAATGTAACCTTGAGGTCACCCCACACTCTGACCTTGTTGTTGGTATTAGGCACAACTACTAAGGGCGTCGCCCAGCCGCTTTTCTCTACAGGGACTAAAACACACCCCCTGTTTGCGAGAGACTTCAGTTCAAGGGACACGGTTTCCCCCAAAGAAAATGGCACCTTTCGCGTCTAGAAAAATATGGGGGTGCTCCCCTCCTTCAACACCAGCCTGACTGGACTGCTTTTCATCAGCCCCAGAGTGTGCTCGAACGCTCTAGCGTACTCCTCAAGTAGCGCTGCAACTTTGTCTAAACATACACCGTACACACTTCACCAAACTAGCTTAAGAGCCTCCGGCCAGTCGCGTCCTAGTAACGCAGCGTAGCTATTGTTGTGGGTTTTAACAACAATGGGCAGCAGCTGCTTGTACTGACCATTATGTTCGACTGGAACGGTTAACTTCCCCATGACTGTTTGCGGCGAACCACCGTACGTCCTCAGCTTTATATCGCAAGGGGCTCTTTAGGTAGACTGGTCCAGAATTTCCTGCATCGTTTCTGGCACAACGGAGGCAGATGCACCCGTGCCTATTCGCATTGTTCTTCTTGGCTATACCTTAAGGCAGACTTCATAACGCCCCGGGCACCCTTCACAAGAATAGATATTGAACAACAAAGCTTGATCACATCCTCCTCCTTCTCAGCTACCGCATTAGCAGAGTCTCTATTCTTGAACTTGCACATTTTTGCCAAGTGTCCGTAACGCTTCCAGGCATGTCAGCTGTACTTTCGAAAATCGCAGTTCGACGCTTCGCGCGCTGAGCCACACCGGAAACAATCCGACGATTCCGACACTCGATCCGTTGTCATCCCTGCACCGGATGAAGTTGCACGCTGCTGTACAACTGGCTTATGACTCACAGCGTTGACTGTACTTAGTACCCCTGTTGGTTGAAATTCCAGACTTTCCTTTCGCGCTAACTCGATGCTGTTCGCGATGTCGCAGGCATCCGGAAACGTCAACTTGCTTCTTTTCAGAAAGTCGTCTTGCGTTTTGCTGTCGCAGAAGCCCACTACAAAGGCGTCTCGAAGAGCCTCGTCGAGGAATTCCCCAAATTCGTGCGAGGCTGCCAATCGCCTCAACTCCACTGCATAAGTTGCTATGGACCCGCCCTCTTGCTGGCACCGCAGATTAAAGTTGAATCGTTCTGCGATGACCACGGGCTTCGGTGTGAAATGACTCCGCAGCACATCTACCAGTTCCGCATAAGTCTTGTCCTCTGGATTTCTAGGCTCTAGCAAAGTCTTGAGCGTCTTGTAAACTTTATTGCCTATGGTCGTCATAAACATCGAGGCCTTGAGATCTTCGCTCACCTCAGAAGCCTTCAGGAAGTGCTCGAGCCTTTCCACGTAGGACCCGAAGTATACTCGTCCCCGTCCTCGGCGGACTGGTCTAACCTTCCAAGCGTTGCCATCCCTATGCCTTGCAGGAGCAGCCTTGGCGAACTCTGCGATGAGTTTTACGCAGTCAGGCAGCATCCCATCCTCGTCGCCAGTTACGTTGTAGTCGCGGTGGGCGAAGCGGAGACAGAGCGATTAAGCAGCATGTTTATTCGGCATGCTGGGCCGTACAGTAGAAGACTAACCACGAGCGATCTGCTCGCGCGCCTTTTTGAAAGAGAGAAACGCCCCCTCAGCATTCGATCGTCCCGGGACACTGTCTGTTACATGTTAATCACGTGATACTACACTTCAGTCGCTCATAATGCGATCACATAACACTGCAAACTCCTACCAACACCATATTCAATTAGCTATTCGATCCTTGCTATTATAAGAACGTGTGACCGCCTTTTCTCCCACGATAGATACTGTACACCAAGCAACTAATCTGGATGTCACTGCCAATCAGCATGAGCTTGTTCCCGGAGAGTTTGATGCCAGCCCACAACACCGCTTTATTCGAAATTACGGATTCAGGACAGTGTGCAAGGGTGTGAACTATCAGTGTGTGCCCTGTGTACCCTGCAAGTAATGGCCAACGGACACGTGGAAAAGTGATCTCTCTTCGCTCTCTTCCCTTTCTATCTCTCCCTCTGTTCCCCTTCCCACGTGTAGGGTAGCATACTGGGCGTGTAGGATAGCATACTCTCTCTTCCTTTCTCTGGATTCTGTGCAGCCGTGCTTCACGGAACTGCCACCCCAGTGATCCAGTAGTCTTAATGAGCTTTCTTCGGAGACTCTCTGCTCGCTTTCTCCTATCCCCCTTATCCCGCTCTCATTACTTCCCAACGCCGTCTGGAGATGATAGCCCGCGATGTGTTCAATGTGCTGAGCGGTCCAAGCGCCCCGGCTATGTAATCTGACGCAATTTAAAAGGTATAACGGAATTTAAGCAAATCTATTTAAAGTACTTTTGTGCGGTCAATTTTTGCAAGAAGGGTGAATGACATGCTTCAGCCTATCTAACCACTTGATTCTAGTATCCTGCACTTCCATTTTTATTTGATAGCAAATCACAGTGACACGAAGGATAGTTTATTTTTCGAATTCGAAACTGAAAGCCATTGCGTTCATACTATATCTGCGCGCTGGGTACTTGACTTCGCAGGAGCGTGTCGACGCTCTTGAGTCTGCGGCAGGACCGGCATGGCGTGGCTTTGCAACTGCGACGACGACACAGCCGAGCTTCCGAAGGCGAAGCCGGCCTCGCCGCAGCCCAAGCGCCCCAGCAAGGACGCGCACCACCAGCCGCAGCACTTGCAGAACATGCCGCCTTCCGAGGGCGAGCTGGCGCCGGAGTTCTCGGCCGCGCCGCCGGTGATGTCACCCTTCCGCCCTCTCTTTCATTCATTTAGCCCCGTGGGGCCAAAACACGTGGTCAGTCGTAAAATTCGCCCATTACTTGGAGGAAGAAAAACTCAGGAGAGGCCCTCGTTATCTGAGCTGCACGCCAAAAAGTGCGTCGGAAGGCTTGTGTTTTCGCGAACACTACTGGAAGTCTTTGGCCGACAGTGCAGCCAATAGCAACGCTGGGCGCAGCGGCGTCGTCTGCTTGTATGTCTGCTGCGCATGTGCAAGCGCACTGAGACAACGGCCAGAAGGGGGGGGGGGGCAGCAGGGGAGAGCCGGCTTCAAACAATACGACGTAACCGCCTCTCCTGTTTTCTTTCCTTCCTCCATGACCCATTGCCTTGACAAAAGTGACATCACCAGACCAAAAGTGACGTCATAACCGGTATCGCATTGCCAACATTTTTCTGCAAATTTTTGATCATTTTTGATACTCGAGGTGTTACCAAAACGGCATTGTACCAAAACATTCTGCACACAGTGGCTGGGCTGCAGCGGCATTTACTTTTCTTCCTGTCGAAGAAAAAAGCACTGCCCGATATTTTTTACAAATATAGCTGAACTAGATTTTCTTTGGGGCTTTGCCGGATTCGTCTGTATGTGGACGTGTACAAATTCTGGTTTCCGCGGGTGAAAATAACAGCTGTTAGCAACGACACCGCCGATACATATCGGCAAGGACGCTTTCCTTTATTGACGCGAAAGCATTATGTGGTTCATCGCAACGAAACACGGAGTCGGCGTTGACCAGCAGCAGTGGTTCCAAAAATTCCTGATGATGCCACCGCGTTATCAAAGAAAATTAATTTTCTTCCGAAGGTGCAGGGCATAGAACCCAGGACTTTCAGACTGCGAGGTGAGCACGCTACCCGTAGGCCAGAAAACCGCGTAGCTTTTTTGCGAACGAAGGTGAATCTAGTATATGCGTTCTCCTTAAGGCTGTATGCTAATGGGTAGGTGTGTCATTAAAAAAGAGGAGAAAAAGAATTTAAAATGAATAGGAAATAAAAAAGAAATTACAACAAAAATAGCAATGTTTTAGCATTTAGAGCACGCTAAAAGTCTTATGTGCCCCCCGTAATTTCTTTCTTCTTTTAACAGTGAAGAAATTAACACACCATTTTTGAAGAACGAGCCCGGTGTTTGAGTGACCACTTAAAAAAATCATAAAAACAGGGCGGTCGAAATAGAAAAAGTCTTTTCGGAACAGCCTCTCAGCATCGGCGGACGTCACTTATTTTAAAAATCACGGTGATCAGCTGGCTAGTTAACTAAACCTTACTAAATAGCATTTAGACTAAAACGTCTGTTGGTTACAGCCAATTGCGAGTTCGAAGCCACGGACGATACGATGCAGTGTCAGGCTTACGAAATGGCGAAAAAAATCGTTTTCTTGACCCTGCAACTCTAGAAGGTGCGGTGCTTTTTCCAGCAGAAACCGAAACTGAGCACAACGCAGGAGGTACATTGCAAACGCAGCATCCGCTGATACTGACGTGTTGCAGTGGAGCAGGGGCCACGAAGAAAAAAAAAAACTCAGGAGAGCCCGTGACGTCGTGTGGCCAGTCCTCACAAGTCAAGCGCTCATGAAGTGTCCGCTCCCTTGGTTTTTTGCTCTCCGAGTCGGTCCCTTATGCTTTGATGTAGGTATGTTTTAGTGCGCGCGTCTGCGCGGCCCATGGCACAGGGGCCTATACACCGAGCGAGGAGAGGACTTCATGTCAGCATCTAGGGACTTTATGTCAAGAGTCAGTTTCCACGTGCTGGCACGCGCATGCGCGCGCAACGGTGATGTCACCGCACGCGACCTCGTGGCGTGATCAAGAGGGGTTCCGTGCCGCCACCTGTCGCTCAAGTGTCAATGGAGATGCCACGTATACGGTTTAACCCCCTTGAGCAGAATGCAGAGCTCCGTCAAGGCTAACATGTGCTCGGCGAGCACCACTGTTTGAGCTGGGTTTGAAATATATTGCTCAATAAATGCTTGGTTTTGGTGCTTTGATTCGGACCAAGTTTTAACGTGCATTTAACATTCCAGTTGTAGTGTCAGCGCGACTGATGTCCTGTATTTCCGTGATTTCTAGGGCTTGGAAGGACAAAGCGGGTAAGCATTTCTTTAAGCAAGACTCAACCAGCTCACAAGAACGTGTTTTAAAACAAATCATGAATAAAAAATCTGAAGCAACACCCGTTGAGTCAAACAAGCAATAAGTTTATCTGAAAATCATAGCTCATGAACGGGAGTTAAAGGGAAGAGCCGTAGAAAATGTTAACTGGAGTCATTCACTTTCTCCGGTGGGGTATCTTCGGCTAATAAAAGATTTTGCTGCAAGTTAACCAAAAAAGCAAAGCACCTTCATCCTCACCGGGGCTCTCGCCCGCGATCGGTCAGCTACAACTCAAGAACGTAGCGGCAAATCACCCTCAAGGTAGGGCCTGTCCAACGGCCTCGACCTACTGCCATGACGTCCGGTCAACAGCTTTACGCTGTCAGCCACACGCGACACCACACCAGCAGATGCAAAGCGGTTTACTAAGACGTCATGACACCAGGACGACGCCATTGAATGAAGGGCCCACCTTGAGGGCCATTTCCCGCTTCGTTGAGTTGTATGAGTTGTCAATCTGGACTGGACTGCACTGATGATCCACTAGTATAGGAAGGGCTATCTTGGTATTTGAATAGAAGATTTGCTTTGCGAAACTTTAGATCTTTATGGATACATGCGGCACAAGCCGGCGTATTACATAAATATATGCTTTAATACTGTGTCCCCTGAGCTACTTCGATTCGCAGATTAACAGGAAGAAACTCAGTTAATTTCTGTGCACTCCTTAAGCATAAAACATGATAAATGGATTGGGACTGTAAAACTTTGGCCTATATCTTGGTTGGTCTGGTTCATGTCTGTACCGCGAAAGAACAGAACAAATAGCGCATTATGACAATTTGTGCACTTTGTGATTCCCCCTCTCCGTTCCAGGACGACCGTATTTCAGAAAGAAAGTAGTTTTGAATATCATTACGCTTTAACTTTATGCGCACCTCCTTCGTGCCGTTTGTGTTCGGGCACTCAATAAATATAAATATAAGAAGTAGTGAACTCGCGTAAATACTGTAAGTGCATCTTTTGTGAGGAAACCTGCTTTTTGTGCACTCTGCATATCGTTGTCCAGGGTAGCTACGAGCAATACGACGATGAGAACTCGGAATTACAGTGCCACTATTGAGGCCGGGGGTGCCAGTTCCTGCTCCCGAAAACAAGTCTCCACCGGCGACATCATTCGCAGAGCTAACGAGCCGGTCGCGGGAGAGGTGGCCAGGAAAGCGTCCCAAGGGTCCAGGAGAAGCGACAAGGGCAGCGTCAAGGGCGACGAGAACGAAGAAGCCGCATCGCCCCCAGAGACGACCACGCAGAAATCCGACAGCGATAAACACAAACGCCACAAGGCTCATAAGCGCCACGAGCGTGAAAAGGAGCCCTGTGACTGCCCAATGTACGAAGTTGAGGTGATCCGGAAGCCCATAGCGGCGACAGGAACTGGGCTGCCCAGCGACAAGCTGGGCATGCAGGTCGTTGCCACCGAGACGGTCACAAAGCGTCAGTACACTTACAACATGGATGTCGACCTGCCCGGAGGCATGCGTGTCAGTCCCAGGGGCAAGCTGGTCGAAGACCAAGGGGTATCGGCCGAGCAGGGTTTAGACGGCATGTCTCCTTACGCCATGGAACCCTACCAGCCTCCGTACGGACAAAACTACCCGATGCCCCAGGGTGCGGCCCTCCAGCCGCCTCAGCCTGTTAACCGTTACGAGCAGTACCAGCAGCAACAAATTTCTGCTTACGGGCGGACGTACGGCATGATGCAAGCGGCAAGTTACGAGGCACTGGCGCCAGTGGCCCGGTACGATGCACAGCCCAGAGCTCAGCCTTTCCGTGCAGATATGTACAACCAACCTCCGCAGATGCAGTCTCCACAGTTTCAGCCACCGCAGAGCCAGCCGCCACAGATTCAGCAGGTGCAGGTCGTCCAGCGCTACGGCGCCGAGCCTAAAAAGGTCGAGTCGATCGTCTTCCAGTGCATGTGCGGGCACGATCAGAAGTCCACGACCACGTCGTCTTGCACTACCTCCAAGACTAAGAGCTCCACCACGAAGGCGACAGGGAACAGGACAAGCAGCACCACTGGTAGCAGCAGAGACAAGAAGTCCAGCAAGAGCAGCAGTACGAAGGATAAAGCAAGCAAAGGCAGTAGCAGTAGCAGTAAGAAGCGTGTCAAGGATACCAGCAGCAGCACCAGCAGCACCAGCAGCACCGCCAGCAGCTCTACGAAAAACAGGAAGGCTGATGCCAAGCCTGGTTTCATGCAAGTGGACATTCACTGTGACAGGTGCCGCTTACGCAAGACCTACTTGGTATGCAAGTCGTGCTATAGTCGGCACAAGATAACCACTTGTAAGGACTGCAAGGCTCCGACGGTCCGGGAGTACATTAGGTATCCTTCAAACAACGCCTTTCTCAACGCCGGAGCTCGCATGGCCTACCAACCGGAACTTCCGCCACAAGGATACGGACAGCAGCAGTACGGGCAGCGTTTCGGGCAAGCCGGATACCAGGAGCAGGCGTACGAAGGCGCCATGGTGCAAGCGCTTGCCGACAAGCAGGCCGGCTTGGTCGTGTGTTGTAGCAGCCGTACCATGCTTCCGATAAGCAATGTGAACATGGTAGGAGGCCCTGTTTATCAGGATCCCGGTGTTCCTCAGGGCGCTGTTACGACCAACATAATCCTACTTGACATCATGCCGCACGAGCAGGAGGAAGAAGAGTGCGCGACGTCCTCATCCACCACAAATACGTCAACTTCGAGCGTGCAGTCACCCACCAAGTCCGGCACGGCGAGCCCGACCAAGTCTACCGGCAAGAGCCGAACGCCGAACAGAGACAGGGAAGAAGACGATCAGCGCGGTTCGTCGCTCTGCAAATGCGGCCATGACAGCCGAACGTGCAAGGTGTGCAGTGAAAAAAAACACGCTCACTAGCTATGAACTGTGACCCGTCTGTGCTAACGTCGCCATCTCTGCTCGTTAAACCTGCTTGCGCTGCGCACTGTCCAGGTAGTGAGAACAAATTGTGCTCGTTCCATGTCTCGTTCCTTACGCTAACAAATTGTATATCACTAGTTGACTCCAAATTGTTGTTTCGAGTGTAGGGACAATAAGCGTATTATATGTTAATGCGTCTAGCCAAAAGAGTCCCGACGGGTTTATTTTGCAGCACACCGCATGGTAACACAGGTTTCCAACATATTCTCCATGTGCGGTTGAGCATTGGTCCTAGTGCTTTTTTCGAAAGTGGCCTATTCAACAACAACAAAAAAAAACACTACCAACCGTCGTCTGCTCTTAGATCGGGTGATCGGGTGTGGATCATTGAGACATTCAGGAGGTAAGTCGGTTCAGATGAGGCGTAATTTTGACGTACGCTGCGCACAGAGTATACGTACTGCTCATTCCTAAGTTCGTTTCTACTAGCTTGCGGCTTGGCTGCCGTCTCTATTTCGTTATCGAGAACGATCAGTGCGCAGGCGGCGGCGGCCAGTCAGGATATGAAACACTCTCACTCAGTATGACTGAGTGGAGGACGTGGTCCGAGCCTCCGTCACGAAAATGTGGGAGCCCTGCGGTGGCGTTGAGTTATGCATTTATATAGCCACCAGTCGAAACGTTGCAGTGTGTATCGCGGCACATTCAACTTCTGTAAAGTGTTGACAGTCGGCGTTGCTTTGCAGCATGAAGAATCGCAGCGAAACACAGAAAAAAAAAACGAGAACAGAGGAAAGTTGACACACAAGGGGGCACTCACTTCCAACTGACTTTTATTAGATGAGACAACCAGTTATGCACTCCTTACAAAAAACAACTAGGAAAGGACGTTGAATGGTGCATCACCTCGTAAAGAAACACAACTCTGCATTTGTCAGGGTGGCGGAAGGAGCACTGTCACAGTTATCATGCAGCCTGAATGTCTCGGCAGGTTCCACAATCCACAGATTCCTCAAGATGATGCACCACGTAAAGTCCTTTCTAGGTTGTTTTTTGTAAGCAGCATAAACTAGTCTCATCTAATAAAAGTCAGTTGGAAGTCAGCGCTTGTGTGTCAACTTCTCTCTCTGTTATCGTTTTTTTTTTCGGTGTTGCGCGGCAATTCTTTATGAAACACCAACTAGCCCACACAATAACCTAATTGCTTTGCAGGTCATGCTGATAACGATTGAACGAATATTATAGAATTGCGATGTACCAAAATTGAGACAATGGTGCAGGTCAGCTCTTTGTTTCTGTAGAAAATGTGGAGAAAGCAAGGATACTGTTGTCTTCCATCACTTCGGTACTTTGTGGATGTTCACGGTTTCCATGTTCGGTAAATGACTGATCACAGAGGTCCGAAACAATGTTGTAAAGTAAAAAAAAAATGAAATCACTGGTATATATAAAAAAAACGTGTCTTTTCGCTCGGTCACTATGTGAACAGTTATTTCTTAAGGAGGCTGCAGAGTGAGTTGTCAGCTTCTCTCAAATGCGCCGAGGCCTCGTTGATGTCCAGGTACATCGGCCGAGCTTCGGTGAACCGAGGCCATAAGGTTCCCTCGAACGCGAGAGGCGTTCTGAAAGGAGGGAAGCAAAATAATACCGAGTGAATGAACTTGCTGGAACGTATTTAGACTGCTCTTGGACAATGAAATTACGTATATTTCTGCTTATTTCTCGATGTTCTGAAAATGCATTCTTCAGCTGATGCGGGGAAAACCTGCCCCTGTCTTTATAATTGTTTGCAGACTGCTTGTCTTTTTTTTTGTTGTAAAGTTACTGCTCTCAGACATTACAAAATTTACAATAATACCGCTTTACGCATTTACAATATTTATTAAGCGGTACGCGCAGCAATTGGTCTCGTTTTTTTTTCCGAAATTTTCCCACTTTCCCCTGAAACAGGTGCCCTGCCTTCCGACTGGCTATGTGCAAAAGTGATTCCGGTTCACAAGGACGGCAGAGGACTCTGTGTAGACATGTATATTAACTAGCTGCTTGAAGCTAATGGAGCATAAAAAATCCATCACATTGTATTAAAAAAACTTCATATATAGCTGACAACACGGCATCATAAAAGGACTGTCTACAGTTATCCAGCTACAGGGCGATTTTGCTCATGTTGTCGATTGCCAACTTCAAGGAGACTCCCAACTGATTAATTTAGAAAAGCATTTGATCATGCCATACATTCTAAATTAATAGACAAACTCCGGGTAATTGGCATTAAGTCTAAAGCAGTAAAATGGATAGCCTCTTATTTTACAGGTCGTACGCAATACGTAGAAATAAACGGTGCGAAAACGGTGAAAGTGATTCTCTTCCTTATATATATTAATGATATTCATACCTGCACTGAGGCTGGAGTGTCAGTAAGGCTCTTCGGTGAAGACTGCAGGCTGTTTATTTCAGAACGCACATGGGACAACTAAGCAAAACTATTCTCTGTATAACATTGTCAGATGGTGCGAATCATGGGAAATGGAAATTATTGTCAACAAAACTTCATGCATCAGAATTAGACATAAAAAGGTGCCTCTTGATTTTTCATAGATATTACCAGGCTCTAACATAATGATGGTAGATACGGTCAAATAATTAGGGGCCACATTTACTCATAAACTAAGCTGCGAGACATGTATATTAACTAGCTGCTTGAAGCTAATGGAGCATAAAAAATCCATCACATTGTATTAAAAAAACTTCATATATAGCTGACAACACGGCATCATAAAAGGACTGTCTACAGTTATCCAGCTACAGGGCGATTTTGCTCATGTTGTCGATTGCCAACTTCAAGGAGACTCCCAACTGATTAATTTAGAAAAGCATTTGATCATGCCATACATTCTAAATTAATAGACAAACTCCGGGTAATTGACATTAAGTCTAAAGCAGTAAAATGGATAGCCTCTTATTTTACAGGTCGTACGCAATACGTAGAAATAAACGGTGCGAAAACGGTGAAAGTGATTCTCTTCCTTATATATATATTAATGATATTCATACCTGCACTGAGGCTGGAGTGTCAGTAAGGCTCTTCGGTGAAGACTGCAGGCTGTTTATTTCAGAACGCACATGGGACAACTAAGCAAAACTATTCTCTGTATAACATTGTCAGATGGTGCGAATCATGGGAAATGGAAATTGTTGTCAACAAAACTTCTTGCATCAGAATTAGACATAAAAAGGTGCCTCTTGATTTTTCATAGTATTACCAGGCTCTAACATAATGATGGTAGATACGGTCAAATAATTAGGGACCACATTTACTCATAAACTAAGCTGCGACCTTTATATAACTAACAAGTGTGCAAAAACATTCAAACAACTTGTACCTGTATTTATTCACCGAAAACTGTCAGCAGTTGCTTCTCATGTAAAGCTAACAGCCTATAACACTCTCATAAACCCATCCTTGAGTACGGCAGCATCGTTTGCAATTCTCACTAGTTATACCTCGACAAGAAATTAAAAAAAATTCAAAATAATGCACTCTCCTTAATTTTTCTATGTACTCATGTCGTAACAGTGTAACTTATGTACGTGCTCAGGCTCGTAGAGAAGTTGCAAGCGCGTATCGCTACACTTGCATGTCACCGAAGCGTCGCTTTCATGACATTTATTTTCTGCTTTATAACGACCTAATCAGAATTCATGAGTATATTAAGGCCCCTTTTCTTCGTTCAAGGAGTTAAAATCATGAAACATGCATCAGGCCGACTCAAGCCCGATGCGGCGCATACAAATTCAATTTTTTTTCCTCTAGCCATAGAAGTGTGCAACACTCTGCCTTGCGAATTCATGGACGATACCCCCCTTAATATCTCCCCGAAAAACGTAGAATTTTTTGAAAAACTAGATATAAAAAATTGCTACGATGCTGAAATTTTTTTTTTCAGGGGTTTTCGACTAACGTGTTCATTTTATTGTATCCCTACGTGGCTTTCCTTCCTTGTGTTTTTGATGCAACGGATGAATTATGAATCGCCTTGTGCATGTCCGTTGATAGCAGGTGCGTTTTCTTCGTATTTTTATGGTTTAATCCTGCCTGTAATGACCCATTTTACTGCAGTGCGCATGTTCCCCATAATTTTTGCCCACATTAGTAAGAGCCTATTTCAGGCCTACAGTATCTTTAAATAATAATAGTAATAATGATAATAATTGTCCACCATTCACTGAGCGCCTCTAGACCAAGCGAAATCGAAATTTAAATCTGAGCGGAGGCTTAACTACAACTAATTTTAAATCTTGTAGCAAGCCTTGCATTTCGTAAAAATTTCAAGCGTTATTAGTTAACAGATACTTGTTTCAATTTTAGCCTCGGATCGGGAACTGGAACAGCTTGCGATATCACTGAGTACACTGCGTTTGTTCATGACAATATTTAAAAACGAACTCTTTGACACGGTGCTTTATCTGAGCGGCTCAGTAGTAACCCCAAGCGATTAATGTGTCATGGTTTAGTATTGCTGACGCATGACTCTGAGGACATTGCACAGATTCGACAAAAAAGACTTGCCAATTAAATTATAAGAGGTCCTTATTTGTGGCCAGGAAGTGAAAGTGGGTTGAAGCCTCTTTCTTTTCTTTTTTTGGTCGCAATCTTGTTCAACAAAAAGCGCTGGGCTCTGAAGCCCAGGCTAAGTCTAGAAGCGCAGGTTCGCACCGCACTGCCCCGCAGCGTCCAATATTTAGAGGACGCGAGAGAGTTCTTTGCGTGAGTACCACTCGCCATATATGTTAGCGCAATCGGCATGCATTGTCTAGTTTGAAAGGAGTGTTGATTACAGTACTAAATGGTATACCTTTAACATTATTAAAGGAAATATTAGTAATTACGGTGAAACTCACTAAAGGTCACGGTGTGACAGCGCGTCTAGAAAAATACTCTGTACAAGCCGTAGTCCCCAGCCTAACTCCCACCGTTTGATTGGGCATACATGCACGTATACTTACCCTCGTTTAGCAAACGTAGCCCATGCATTCATGATCGTCTTGCTGAAGGATCGATCCGACTCCTCAAACTTGCCCGGGTACCTCATGGGAAGTCCGAACGCCAAGGCCGTCTCTGCCGCGTGGTCGACGCTGGTGTGGAAATAACCCTCCGCTTCATCCGCAGCATAGTCGATCACGTAGTAATGAACGGAAAGCCCGGCATTCGCCAGCTTGCGGGCGAACGCCAGCGTAGTGCATCCGGTGGCAACGTCGGCGGCGCAGTTTTCCACCAGCTCTGCCAGGGTCCTCGGGTCAAACGCCACGGCGTGCTTGAGACAGTGCTGGACCACTTCGGAGGCGACGGGACGCCGATATCCTTTAGCGCTTAGCAGAATGTGGAGCGCCACCTCGGCGTCCTCCCTGGTCATGTTGTTCGCCTGCTTGAGCTCTTCGAAGCGGCCCTCGAAGACACTCGACACCAACTTCCTTCCTTCTTCGCGGTTGTGGCCCATGAGGACCTCCGCGTTCGTGAATCCTCTCAAGTCGTGAATGAGGTCAGGACTGTGCGGAAGAAACTCGGTGCCATGCGTGGGCAGGGCAGGCTCGATGCCATGGTGTCGCAGTTCCACTTGCGCCAGAAGTATTTCAAGCGTTGACCGGCTCTTGAGGCAATCGACAACATCGTTCGGGTGTGAGACGATGGAATGGCTTCCCTTGGAGCAGCCTACTTCTACGGCCAGGGCGTCTGCCTTCAGAAGGCTTCTGCCCGTGCTTTCCACTGCTTTCGCTTTGTGAGCAGCCCCGCCTTGCATGATAACCCGGCGGAAAAGACCTCTGGTCAGTGGCGATATCATGTGGAGCCGAATAGCCACGGCGCCAGCGCCTTCGCCGAAGAGAGTCACTAAAGACGCATTTCCGTTGAAGGGGGCGATGTTCGACTGCACCCAGGACAGAGCGAGCACCTGGTCGAAGAGTCCCGCGTTTCCGGACGCGTTGTTGTGGACGGCGTTCAAGAATCCCAAGAAGCCGAGTCGGTAGTTGAACGAAACGACGACCACGTTCTGCGTGGCGGCAAGGACAGAACCGTCGAATGCCGGGTTGTCCGAGGAGCCTGTCTTGAAGTTGCCGCCGTGGATCCACACCAGGACTGGCTTGGTGCTGTTGTCGCTCACGGGGGACCAGACGTTGATGCGCAGGCAGTCTTCACTCGCACCCGGCCGACCGACGTAAAGGTCGGGCGTTGTTTCCAAAGCGAGTTCTTGAATGCAGCGATTGCCGAAGGTCTTCGCCAAGCGTACGCGAGACCAGGGAGCCTTCGGCAACGGCTTCCGAAACCGCAGTTCTCCCGTTGGCGGCGCTGCGTAGGGGATTCCTAGAAACGCGTTAACCTTTTCGCCGTAGACGTTGAGCTGGATGCCCTCCACATCTCCACTTTGTGTCCTTACCACGGGAGCCGTCGATGCGTGGGCAACGCTAACCAGAAGTATCGCGCCGGCGATAGCGGTGATGCCCATTGTTAAAACGCCAGCGCTTCCTTTGGCGGGGCTGCAATAAGACGTCACAGGGGACGCGGTTATATATGGTAGGATTAATAAGTTACGTCTTGATAGTACACAAAAACAACGTCTTTAGATTTATGTATTGAGACACGCTTGCCTGATATAAGCGAGTGAGCTTTCGCATCTGCAATAGTAAATTTAGTTACAAATTATATGCAACCCTCCCTCATGAAAATATTCGCAGTATAACTTTCGCCCAGTAACTCCTCGCACTTTCTTCGTCAATTGTCATGCATATCAAACGTTCCCGGCTACATACATGCACTCAGGGTGTGCAGATTCATGTTCACGCAGTGCGAAAAACACGTGCAAGAGGCAGAGACGTATGCAACACGTGTTGCAGGAAGAACGGAAAACTGGGAGATTTGGTGACGATTCACGTATCTGCCTCTTATCCGCGTTTTTCTGCACACGTGAACTTGAGTCACCAACAACTCGCACAGATTTGTACTCTACTTACAGAGGTACACTCATTGATTTAATAGAGACTGTGTAACTACTGTTGCTAATTAACGAAATGTTCGTTCAAGCGTCGAAAGAGAGCATAGCGTATACCACATTAGGTTCATTTTTGCATTATCCGATTTGATTCAGTTCAGTTCGACCGGCTTAGCGTTTGTTCATTTGCCGAATGTCGGGGCCTCGACTATTTGTTAAGCACCGCTGTGTCGATGCATAATTTCGCAGCACCTCACGTTACTTTACAAGGGAGAGCTGCAGCGACCGCGTCTGGTTCTGTATTTAGCGCGTACACTGAGCCCGACGCCGCGCCACTAGCGGAAGGTTGAAATGGAAGCTTACCCAGCGTAGGAGCTCGTCGAAGTGAGTGAGCCCTCGAAACAACCACTTCCCCGGGAACAATGTCTTTATCGCTCGAAGCCCGGGCACAAAGCCATCAGGTCGGCTACACGCGGCACAAACACTGATACCCCTGCTGATAGTAACCTGAAGCGACCGATTTCCAGGACAGACACAGCGGACACATTTATCCCACTGACGTGTGTACGCATGTCAATTCTCATTGGCTTGCCCGATAAGTGTGAATTCAGCCATTCAGACTGCATTGGACAGGCAAGCAGCACTGTCAAACACGTGTGTGCTCAAATCAATGCGCTGCAGGAAATATGCGCTGCGATTAACGTGCAGGGCACAGAGAACACGTTATCGCGACGTAAGTAAACGGTGATGCAATGGCGATGTTCCAACTATGTTTAGTGACATCTGGCTCTGTTTTTGGAGTAATTAAGCGGACGCCTGACGAAGACGGCTAAATTTTGCAACATATGTTTCTTTTGGGTCTAGTCTACTTTGTTCTTTTATGTGCAGCTGTAATAAACACCTCACTTCGAAGAAAATTAATTTTAACAAATTAAAGCGCAACTCTAAAATGGGATTGAAACACATAAAAAAAAAAACAGGGAAAACGCTTCCATCATGCAGGTTATATATCTAGTCGAGTGTGTTGCATCAGTACGATGTATTTTAAAGCATTGTGAAGTCTGTGAAGGACGACAGTATCATTGGAATCTTGTCTGGCTGTTAAAAAAAGAGGAACATCACGTGGCTCTGACGATTGAACCATATGTAGGACTGGCATATCTTCGGCTTGTGGGTAGGTGTCAAACAATTCAAGATGCCTCGTATTCCCCCTAAGATAAGAAAAACAAAAAAAAGTATTCTGTTTGGCTTATGGGGGTTCAACGTCCCAAAGCAACTCAGGCTATGAGGGACGCCGTAGCGAAGGGCTCCGGAAATTTCGACCACCTGGGGTTATTTTACGTGCACTGACATCGCACAGCACACGGGCCTCTAGAATTTCGCCTCCATCGAAATTCGACCACCGCCACCGGGATCGAACCCGCGTCTTTCGGGCCGGCAGCCGAGTGCCATAACCACTCAGCCACCGTGGCGGCTTAAAAATGATTCTGTGCGGGAATTCAAAATTTGTGTCTGCATTATTTAGCCCAGATTATTTTGAAAACAATTAGACATTTTACCTAGAATTCGATACCTGTTCCACTAACGACACCTTAGCACAATTTATCGTTGAATTGCTTTATGCGCAAGTTCTGCGGCATTATCTTGTTTTGTAAAACCCGAAATTGTAACTACCCTTTACATACCTTGACATCTGTAGCTATAGTTGCTTCCCCCCCCCCCCCCCCCCATCTCATGTACAAAATTTATTCAGTAAAAGCGCGCACAATGGCCTCAATGTCTTCTTTCCTTTGACTTTTCCGAGGGTGCACGCCCGGTGCGTAAGTTTTGTCTTTTTCACCCAAGCTCCAGATAAGCCGCGTTCATGCTTTGCATATTTTAATACCTTGCGCGCTGGCAGTTAGCGTAATGTACTTTGACGTTGCATCTTTAAGATCGTATACCATGTACGCCTGGTCGCACAATTATGCGAAATAAGACCGTCCTCGATGACGAATAGATACTAACATAGAACACTCATTGTGGGAGTGCAATCTAAACTGAAGCGTAAAGCGGCTTCGAAGACAAATCCGATTTCTCAAAGAAGCGTGTATAGAGAGACAAAATTCTCTGAGAATGGACGTGATCCTCGTTGCAGAACTCACCACAAGACAACGACATGAGCGTGCGGTTTGGAAGCAGCCTAGGCTGCGTGGAAATTGCCAAGAGTGCTTGCACTTCGCATCGTCGTTCAGGGACAGCGTGGTACTCGCCGTGGTAAACGTTCATAACAATTGGCATGAGTCGTAACCAAGCAAACCTTCGTGACCTCTCAGTTATCCGTTCGGTTGCTTGAGAAACCATCCTTGTAACGACTGCAGGCACAGAATTGCGATCACTCATGTAAGATGATTTTATTCCTTTATAAAAGATATTGTTAAACTGTGCAGGGGTATAAAACCCACTTATGTGGTTATTAATGTTCCAGTC
Organism: Amblyomma americanum; assembly: GCF_052857255.1. Lineage (NCBI taxonomy): Eukaryota > Metazoa > Arthropoda > Arachnida > Ixodida > Ixodidae > Amblyomma > Amblyomma americanum. The sequence goes on along the minus strand of NC_135502.1, from coordinate 86,909,102 downwards.
GGGCTTGCTAACAAAAATGCCTAACATAATTGTTTCATCTCCAAAATGCCCTAGTATTATTGAACCGCTATTACGAAGCGTGAACTTGAGATAAAGCCTGTACGCTACACTGAAACCGAGCGCAACGCGCCTGTGATACTAAAGCCAAAGCAGCGTCATCGTCATTACGAAGGTAAAGTCCACTGCATGACGAAGAGCACGCCTAGTAATTTTCAACTACCCCTGTCTTGCACCGCTGCTTCCACGCAGTCCTGCAGTATTTCCTGCCGTCACCTCTCAACTCCTTCTTTGCCTCCCTCGAAAACGACCGCGTTTCTTGGCCTCCGCTATATCATTATGAAGTCCGCTCTGCATATGACGGGTCCTTTCAGCTAGAATGTCACCCACACGCGTTTATTGTACACAGCCCACGCTGCATCTTATTGTTTCTTTACGTTGCACATGCCTTTTCATTTCCATCACTCGCTGCGCTCACCAAGCTCAGTCTGTTTTCAAGACTTTGTTGCCTTCCAAGTCTCGGTGCCATACATGAGCACTGGCAGGATACATCTGCTACGTAGTTTTCTCTGCAAGAACATACCACTAAAAAGTTGTTGTCGTTGATAACTTGGGAGTGTCTGCCAAGTACGCTCGAATCCGATCTGTCGTTCCTTCGTCGGACTGCTGGACATTGCTCTCAAGTTCTCCGTCTTAATTCTCGGGAACGTGAGCGAAGTGTGTTCGAGGTTCATGAGAAGCAATGTTTCGAATCGACAGGCATGTGCAGTTTCTAATCAGAACAAGAAAAGTGTCGCATTCGAGCGAGTTCAGCAGCGGCTATCGGCTGATAACGGAGACAATGCGAAGCGGTGCCTGCTCGCGTGTTTAAGATGAAGGTTTGACTTCGCTTCTTTTGTCTCTTTTTGTTCTTAGTTGCGAAAAGGCACATCAGTGACTTTTGTCTGGTGTCTGGAGGTCAAGAGAATTAATGTATCGGAAGCTTGCTAAGTTGACGTGGTCGGCAAAAAGTTCTCAATCGTGTTGCCTCAAGTGCATCATTACTAGACCGACACGAGCGGCCGACTTGCCCTTTGTACATTGCATGTCACGTGCGCGCCGTAGCACCGCCCTTTGTACATATCACGCGGCAACG